>NC_045569.1:19480000-20110000 GCF_009819795.1 Aythya fuligula | reverse complement strand
CATAAGATCCTTTCTAGATGGATTTTCTAAATTTCAGTGAAAAAGTAGATACATTTGAGAAAGTAGAAAATGGCAATATAGGAAGTATTTCTGACTTACTTCAACATTTGCTATTTACTGGCTTTGGTTCAAACCCTCCTGTACCAATTCATTAATTCACAGTCAGTTCCTAAAACAACTCTGCTGAAGACAGTATTAAAAACATGGATGAAACTTTCATTATCCTCACCATCTAAATACCTGTGTCTGAAAGGGAGTCTGCAACTCAGACTTCAGCTGTTGAGCTGGATATGTCCACACTGGCTTTGATTTTCTTGCTGAAACCATGGAGCTGCTGGATAGAGGTCGTGCTGTATTACCTTGGCTAGAGGAATCTGGGCCATCAATTGTTTCCTTTGAGTTTGGAAAGGTGAAGGTGTCTGTATTTTCAGGGTCCGCCCTAGTACTAATTTCTCCTGTACCAAACAAATAAATAAATACAAGTTTCATTGCTAAACGAGTGCAACAACAGCATCACAGTGATATTCCACCATATACTAGTAGGCACTGGCATGTTCCAGTTTGCTCTCATGTTAAGCAGGTTACAATTTTCAGGACATATCACCAAAACCCATGTAGAAATGTCACTGATTGACCTTAAGCCTAACCAAGCTGTAATGGGTTACTATTATGAAGACTGAAATTATGTTAAGGAAAAATGTATCACAGCTTTAATTTATAATGTTCTAAAGCTCATAACATGCCAGCTAGTAGTAATATACAGCATAATAACACCAAAATATTATCATTTATACTCCATGTTATTCCATATATTTTTTTAGTTTTCCAACTACTACGTTTCATTAGGAAAACTTTGAAATTTATATTTCAATTTGCTACTACGCCCACTCCTCATTTTGCTCATGCTCCTTTTCGCATTGATGGTATGTTTGTCACATGCCACAAGCAGCTGTAGTGATAACAGTTTTGAACATTCTTTGTAGTAGATCAGAACCCTGTTACCCAGAGTACATTCATTTATGAAGAGCCATTCATCTCATCACACTGGCAAAACAGAGGCTTGATCAGATGTTATAAGTCATGTCTACCATCACTTGCAGTATCATTGACTTTACTATAACTCTGATGGTCAGATATTAGATTCAGACACTTAGAATCTGAAACATGCAGGTAGGAACCTCTAAGAATTTTCAGAAATGAGCAGTGACCAAATCCTCACAGGGATTAAGAAATATGATTCCTATTCAATTGCAAGACACAGGATGCTCATGTGCATTTTTATGCACTAAGTATTTTTAAGAATTTTACTGAGTACTTTATAGACAGCCACTTCCCTGAGAGACAAAACAAGGGACTGAAAGTGAAGTTGGAGATACAACTCATGGTTGTTATCAATCATTTGTACTCACCTACAGTTGACTTCTTGTGCTGCCTGTGAAACTCATGGAGAGGAGCTGCTTTGGATACAACAGGAGGTGTCTGGAGAGTTATCTTTGCTGCTGGAGGGATAAGCCGTTGTTCAGTTAGGCTCAGAATACCTATGAGAATATGACATTAATGAACAATTCATATACATTCCAGTAATGAAAGAAAAAAATAGTAACAATAATGAAAGAATTAAACAAAGGTAGTCCAAAGTTCTTTCAATTCCAAATCCGAACTAGAAAAGCAGCAGGTATATTTTTTTTTTAATGAGGACACTCAAGGAAGATAATCTTTGTAATTACGTAAACAATGTAATTATGACTATGGACCGATTGCTAAAATAGCCCAAGTGCAGGACTAATTAAAACTGAATGATTAATAACCAGAGATTAATCATGATTCTATCTTGATCATTTTATTTGGTCACACAAGAATCTTCCATCATACACAATTCTTCTTTCCAGTAACAACTAAACTCTGTGAATTACAATATGACTTAATCAGGAAGGATGATGCTGAAAATAGCATGCTATCTCCTACGGTTAGCTACCACACGAAGTAGTCTGAAGTGATCTCTACCCTTTGCAATGTTTGAGAAGACAATTCTTAAAAGTTTTGAGGTGACGGAAAATTTGATTACCAGGTATCTGCTACAAAGAGCAACAACACTGATTATGTAGCTTACATCTGATGCCTGGCAACAATACCCAGCCAGGCTTCTGTGACTCACCTTTCTTTATATCTTCATCTAACAGGGGTAAGGTAGAATCCATGTGGTGAGAGGCAGGCAAAACCCAAAGGTTGCTAGCTGCGTGACTTTTCACTGTCTTATGACTACACATCTAGGAAGAGACAGAATCTTATTTTAACACAGAGAAATCCTGGATTTGCAAAGGACACTTTTCTACTCAGGTAATAATGTAATTTCCACTATGAATAAGATTTAATAATGTAACAGAACATGCACAGCTTTTACTACTCGTGAACATGCTACAGTACTTTCTACTGTTGTTACTTTATTAATTTAAAACAAAGTTAATTAAATTAAATTAAATTGATGCCTTGTGATTTCTTCTATGCAAAAATCAGTGTACTAGTTCCTAAAGAGATCACAAGGAGTTTGCTTAATTTTAATGAGTACATTGTAAACATAGTGCTTCTTGATAGAACAGTCTTCGCATATATAAAATGCATACACAGGCAAGGCACCAGAAAGAAAAGGAAGTTCCTTAAAATATGGAAATAAATTTTTACGGGGAAGAATACTAAAGGAATTAAAGTATGTGAAACTATTCAGAAATCAGGGATCAAAAAGTATCTCAGACTTCTGAAGTTTTCTTTAACTACAGCAGGGAACAACACAGCTTGATAATGTGATACGGAAGCATGTGCCACACTAGCTGTGCTAATGTGGGGATTAAAGCTCCCTTACTTCCCCAATTAACCTGTGCTTGCCAGAAAAAAATGGAACCTGCTGGTTCTAAGTGCCAGGGATTCAAGCAGTGACACATATCACTTTGGGATAGTGATATCACGTCTCTTATTGTTATGATCACTAGCACACAAACAGAGCACTGTGCAGGGAAAAGAACATATTGCTACCTTACACTTACATATTTTAAATACAAAATCTCTACATTATCATCCCACTTTTTCCTTTCTCCAATATGGTATCTTCAGTTTCTTTCTGCCTACGAATATACATACTATTCCATGTGGAATGTGAGTTGTACTCAACTCCTAAAGAAACAGAGCGCCAGCTCTTCAGCAGGTTTAAAGCATCGCAGCACATGCAACTTCACAGCAAGTAACATCACTGAGATCTCTCACTTGAAGATAGTGAACCACTACCAGCAGAAGATGATACTATTTTCTCTTGCCTGGCTCATGCTAGAAACATAAGACAAAGATAAACATAGGGAAACATGAAAGATTCACCTTAAATGCAAGTGTTTTGATGAAGCGAAGGGAAAATTTAACCTTACTCAAAACCTTACTCTGTTGATGGATGTTTGGAAATCTAAGTAAAGTTTTATTAGTTTTAGCAGCTATATTACCCAATGAGTAGGCGTGCTCTAATGTATGATGCTCAGAGCTTCCTTTGCAAGTGCAGCTGTACAGGTTCTCCAGTAACTTTCATGCTGTGTCCCAACAACACAAGCAATTGACTAAAATTGAATGAAAAGGGTATGAAAGTGCCAGCACATGGGCGTAAATAATTATTAATCTGAGGAACAATAAATGTAGTGGAGGCACGTATTAGATCTTTTAGGAACCAGGAAAGCCAACAGGTAGATTGGACAAGGTAAGAGATCTGGCAATAATGCGGCTAAGAACATTGAGACAGGCTGGACAAAGAGCTTGACATAGGTTAGGATTAAAGGGTTTGGATGGGGACAGAGAGTCAAGCACCTAAGATTAGGATATGCTTTATAAGGAACAGAGAAACTAGTGCAAGATAAAATGTAAGAAGGAAGAACTGGAGCACACTAAGACAGGGAAAACAGAATGGTTTGTACACAGCAAGATGCCTCTCCCTCACAATTTGGAGTGGACATCAAGTTCCCAGTCTCATCTTTAGCTGTTAAATAACTGTGAGGCCCAATAGAAAATGCCCCATGCTTTCGTGGGTGATGATCTGCTATGAGTTACTCTATTAGTCTAATGATTAGAAATTCTTATATTGGGTAAAAAGGTTTGAACCCTACTGATGAGCTATATGGAAGACAACCTAATAACATGTGCTGGACATTTTTTTAATCTACTTTTAAAAAAAAATCATTTCATTATGAATGATAAACTACCTTAAAATAACATTAAGTACATAAGATCTGAAAGCTACAAAATACTGATAGATCTGCAAAATGAAAATACTTACTTCTTTCATAGAACACATCAGGACTACATTGTTTAAAATACTAGCTTTTAATAACTGATTATCATGCTTATGTGTATCTTTCAGTACACTAGGATCCAGGATGTGATTGGGATCCTTTGAGGACTAGTGTGTCGCAATTAGTAAATAACATCAGCCATTGAGTTTACAGAAAGGGATAGGAAATTCTAAAGGACTGTTCATAAGTCTAACAGGGAAATGAGATAGATCAAAATAAACTATTATAATTTTTCCTTCCAATTTGTGTAATAACACTGTCCACAAGAGACATTAGGGAGCTAGGAAATACGTAGGCTTTCTCATAATAGAGAATCTTTCAGAGAAATCATAGGCACTCATTTCAGTTACGGCCATTATGAAGCATTATGCTTTAAGGGATCTAGCTGTATGAATCTTCATGTCCTCATGTTCCAAGAAAATAGCAATAAGCATATAACCAAGATTAACTTTATACCAGCCAGCATATAAGTGGCTTGATACTGAGAAAAGGAAATAATAAACCACACTTTTATACTGACTCTCAGCTCAAGCAGTTTGTGGGGGAAACAAAAATACATAAAATGAACAAAATTTAATTAATCAGTGACTACTTTTTTCAGGCTATTGCTATTGTATCAGGAAAGCAGCACTGATTTTACCATTGGTCAGTTTTATCCTAGTTTAAAACCCAGGAGTTTTGTTACGATAAACAGCACTATGTATTTTATTTGTGTTCATACACGTGTTATAAGCAACATAGAAAAGCAATTCAGGTAGAGTGTATGAGTTCAAAGGCAGCCTAGAAGTTTTTATTTTTTTACTGTAGATATTTAATTCTTCTTTTTTATAAACTCCATGGTAGGTGTCAACTTCAAAAAAGGACACATGCAACTGAAATGCAATTTCAACTCTGCTTTACACTGCACAGTGCCACTATGATACACGAAATTACATGAAACAGGCAACACAGTGGAAGTATGGAGCTCACCCAGAGCTGTTAGCTAAGAAAATCCCACACAAGCTTTACACCTTTCTTTTATGTTCTTTCAGCATCCTATTTGCTGCATTATCTGCCCTCTTAAAGACTTCAGTGAGATACCAAAGCAAAATTTGGCAAATCACTTTCCACCATCAGTTATTTTCATTAAAATTAAGGCAACTCAAAATAAAGATAGCTTAAAATACTAGTAAGTAATGCAAGAAAAATGTTTACTTTTAGCATATTATATACTTTTATTACTATTATTCAGTGACAAAAAAGATCTTTATAAGATTTTATCTTTTTAAAGGGTTTTCAATGGATTTATGTCTACTTAGGTCAGCACATCTTAAAACCTTTATTCACACTTAAGCTTTCATGGTATAAACACAACAAATAGTGGATGTAACACCACATATTCCAGAACTGGCAGCTCCTAGAACTAGAGCTTTTATGTTTTCAGCACAGACAGCCTCAAACCAGCATGAAACAAAGGATCACACCTTCTGTAACCCTAACCTGTAGACACCTCACCTGCTTTCTGTCTGGCAGAACCCATGCTCAGAAGAGCTGCAATGTACCCTGACTGCTACGAGGTGAATGGAGTCACAGATATCTTCCTGCACAAATAACGCCTTCTAGTGAAGATTGTTATGAAGATTATAATTCAGCAAGTATATTTGTCTGAAGTCAGCACAAAGCCTGCTCGTTCATCATGGGTACTTTTAAAGTACAGTTTTATAGGGCTGGAAGGGAGCACTTCATCTGTAGTGCAGAGTAAGGCTTACTCTGTATAATATGCTTGGAGTGTGCTGAAAAACTATTTTTTCATTTCAAGCACTTCTGAGTGTAATTAACCTGGGACATGAGAAAAAACAATTCTATTACCCTTTCTAAAGTGTTTTTCTCCTGTGGATAAACCTCTCCCACTTGATTTTTTTCTTTTTGCTTCATTTTAAATAGGGTACTTGTTGTAACACCATGGGGATTTTCTGATTAGTTCCCTATTTGTTTTCTTTTTACCTAGACAGCAATATTTAACTAGAACAAGTGATTTTAAAAATACACTTATATATATATATATTTATTTTTTTTTCCCCTAGAAAAGAATATAGGCTGGTATTAAATACAGAGAAAGGATAGTGTCAGAACTATGGTTTATCAACCCAGAAGATTAGATAAATCAGATTTTCTTATCAGAAAACCACACAGCTTGATAGCAATGGTGGAAAAGGTATACAGCAGCAATCTATCATTTCATGATTATCTGCTCCAAATTGCCATTTACCTTCATATTTTTGATTAGGAAGATCTTGCTGAAATTTGATGTTTGTAATCCCCACAAAGAGAAGGATGAAGCATAGTCAAATAAAATCAATAGAACTAAGGTCAGTTTTCCGTATGTTCAGAAAACTGGCAGGTAAGAGTTTGTAGAAGGCACCTCTAGTGGAAACCGGACGTCTGTCAAACTGCATGTTCCTCAGACAAAAAGCACTAGAGAAACAAGATCAAACTATCCCAAAGATGAAGCAGGATAAGGATAGCAAGGTTCAGGTTTTTAGAAATGGAAGAAAATCAATTCAGACTGCAAAAAATTCAAGTGAAATTAAGACAGAGGTGCTAAGCGACTTGCACTTTATCCTCAATCATACAATTTGTCCTCAATCATACAATGAATAGAAATATTGGTTAGAAGGGATCTTTGTTGGACATCAAGTCTAGTCTTGAGTCTACTAACCACACAAGATCAGGTCAGCTTTGTTTTTTTTCTAGATGAGATTCCTGTAGGATTTAATTACATTCTGTAGTCTAAACTGATGTGTTTGCTTTGGTGTTGATCTATACAGTAAGCAGCAAAGCAAAGCACAGAACAGCTTCACTGACATTTCCATCATCTATCAGTTTCTGTTCTGAAAAGGAATCTCATTCTGATAATCAAGCCAAGTAATCTTAGCAATAAATAGTAAATAAATAAAGTGTTTGATACTGGTTTCCAATGACCTAATTTTGGTCCTCCGAGACTAAGAACCAGCATATGGAATTCAGTGCAGAAATACCCAATGTAAGTAAAGGACAAATTCTCATCAGTGTGAGTGGAACTATTTTACAGTCGGATGAGTCAAAATTTGTAACAGTCTCTATGAAATTTAAAATAGGAACCATTTTTAAAACTGGTTGTCTTTTTATTCAAGATTTCCAAGTAGGAAAATTATGTAGAAAATGCAAGTTTGTCTTATTCATTCTAATTTACACAGTCCAGCATTTTATCTACCTAGTGATTAATACAGGTTCCCTGAGATCTAATACCGAGACAGTCATAAATATTTCTGTCACATTTTGTTTATCTAAATGGAATAAACTCCAATTTCAATGGAAAGCCCAACATATAACCTTCAATATGCAGCAGCTAGGCATCTTTAACAACAGGTCTTACACATTATTCTTACCTACTTTAAGTTCTTAAACTAACCAGAGATGGCTCTGAATTGTCAATTTTCCATGTAATTGGAAAAATCAAGCTTTGCTCCTTCATAACCTGCTGCTAGCTCTCCCAGAAATTTACCTCCATCAAAACTCTGCCATAGCAGGTGCAAGAGAGAATAGATGGAGAACTTTGGTGAATCCCACATCTGTTTTTGAAAAAGGGAACAGAAGCAGCACAGAAGGAAGTAAGGAAGATAATTGCTGGCTTGAACTACAATACATTTTACTTGCGGGCAAAGGGCCAGCTTACACGAGGCAGAATATGCAGGACCATCTTATTGGAATTCAGGGGTGGGCCTCCATTCTTGTCCGGAGACAGCTGTAAACCAGCAGCCCATAGCATCACAATCAGGCACTGAGTTTTGTCAAGGAATGCTGATATGTACGGAAGCAGCTTCAGCAGCTTTGGCTGCACCCCTACCTAGCAAAATGACAGTCAATCTCCAATTCCAGATGACAAGAACTGGATAAAAACTTAAAACAAATGGTGACCTTTCAAAAGATTAATTTGTTTACCAACAAAACGTTCAACGTTTGTCATCTCAGATGGGGGTGACCTTCACGTTCCCATTTCTAGGTTGAAAGGATGCTGACTTTAGTCATCTGTTAAGTTAACTCCATCTCACCAATTATTTCCTTTTTATTTTTACTGATGAGAAGATTTTATTAATCCACTGTGCTGCTTGTTCTGATTACATACCATAATACAAATGCAACAAGCTTATTTTGAATTATTGTGGTGTAACACTGATTTGTTTAGGTCTCATTCTGCTACCAATGCCAACTTATGCTTTGACTGTAATTATAGCCATATGCATAGGTTTAAAACAATCAAATTTTGAGGACCAAAACACCTGATTTTCTTCTACAGCTTCTTCTAATCATTTGAAATGAAAAGAATTGCCCTGCTCCGCCTTCCTTTATAATTTTGGAAATGAATAGACTCCCAGTGATAAGCATTAGTGATTAGTACGATGCAAATTCCAAATAAAGAACAAATAACTGAGGACGTGATTAGAGTGATTGCACTCAAATAACTTAGCTAAAAAAAAAAACCACCAACAAAACAGAATCACTGCCATCACCGTTAAATCCACACTGTATAAGATGCAACTCATAAAGGCTAGAAATCATCACCGTATTAAATTCTAACTCATGAATAAATTAAAAGGTTCCTAAGTTTACAGTATAATATATATTTATATGAAAACAGGGACCAAGAAGTGCCAGAATAATTCTATAAAAGAACAGCAGTCCTATGAAAATGAAAGGTATAGCTGTGAATCTTTTCTACATTGCAGCAGTTAGTCAGAATTATTTTTGCTGCAATTCAGATCACTATTTGTTTTGCTAGATCCTCCATGGGAAGTGTACATATTTAATAATTATCTACTCATCATTTTTCATTTATTATCCAGACACAGTCTACAAAATAAAGCCATGCCCAGTCTGCCAATGGTGTTTCAAACAGAATTACATTTCTTATTTTAAGGTAACTACGGAATGTTACAGAGGATGAAACATTAGTGCTTATCAAACCAAAAAAGTACAAAAGGGCAATAGTAACCACATAATTAATTTCCTTTAGTTTCTGTCTTAAAATTCAGCATCGGTAAACACCAAAAGAGCAAGAAAAGAACATTTTCATGAAAAAATGAGATCTTTACTAAGAAAATGAAAATAATTTTTAAAGCTGCTAAAATGGCAGGATAGGAAAAAGTCTGTGAACTTTGTGCTTGACCTAACTGGTTAGATCAAAACCAGTTTGTTTTTAACCTAACCACATTTTAAAATACTCAGGTCTCCTTGAAAACTGGGATACTGACAACTCTTAGAAAAAACTGAATGCAGTTAATCGAGTGATTGGTTTTTCATTCCTGTCACTTTCTGCCACTGATTTTTTTGGGGGCATAATCTTTGAATTTAGGTACATATGTAGGGCATGTACATGGCTATATGCATAGGTCCGCCCGTGTGTGTGTATGTACAAATATTGCCCTCTAATGGCAGATTAGAAAAAGCAGGGTAGGTAGTAGCTAACCTAATTCTTCTTATAGGTACTTAATTGCTGTTTATTCTTCCAAAATGAAAGACCATATAATTTTAGACCTGCAACTACACACTAATTTATTTTAGCTACTCTTGGCAATCTATAACTATCATTTCACTGAGTGCTTGTATACATTGCATTTAACAGAAATGCCTTCATTCACAATCTTGGTAGTGGATTTTGCAAATCCAACTGCAGAATTCCCCTCCCCCCCAGTGAAGACAGAACATTTCAAAACACAGATTGTGCCATGAAATTCAAGAACTTTTTTAGTGTCTACTTCAGTAAAACAGCAGAATAAATTACAGACGGAAAATACCTACTTGTTTTTTCAGCCAATCTCCCTGTCATAAACAGTTTCTAAGCAACTGTAAATATGTATCAGAGAGCTTGACTAATTTACATTAAATGTTAGTAATTTAAGTCAACATTAAGAAGTTTTCTCTGATCAGTATACATTTCAGTGAGAGTGGTAAAACACATGGCTCTCTGCAGTAGTATAATATTCCTCTCTGCGAGTGTTTTAGAGTGGCTCTAAAAAGCTATTAGCCATGATGCTTTTTTCTAATTAACTCTATATCACAGGGTTAGACAAATCACCTCTTAGTCTGGGCAACAGCTTTCAAAAATCATTTTTTATAAGTGGCAGCTTACAACTGTGCCATTCACAGATTCTGTTTGTGTTGTTTAAAACCAAACACCCTAGAATCTTACGGCAATGGGCTCGCTGCATAATACTTCTATTACAAACATTACATTCTAGAAGAGCGTCCTTGTGTGAGACTATTCGGCATATTCTTTCATGTAGACAGTGCTGCGCTGAATTTGTGAACATAACTGATTTTTGTGGATGTCTGTGGCTTTTTTTTTTTTTTTTTTTAAAGCATACTTTAAAGAAAATCATCCTCATGTTTGTTTAAGAGGAGCAGCAGTTCTGCAGAACAGAAATTTGGAAGAATCAAAACTTAATGTTACACAGCTTAAACATTCTAAGGCCAGAGAGAAGAGCGATATCAGGGGCGCTGGCCAGGATTCTCCTACTAGCGTGTTGTGAGAAGTGCTCAGCCTCAGCTTTTCTAGATAATTGTTTTGTACTAAGGGAAACATCTTGACCAGGGTAAAAGGAAAGCTGTGATTCAGAATACCTTGTAGCTGGACAGCAAATATGATTGGGATCTATAAGATATTGAAAGATCTCCACATGCAAAGGAAGGATCTAAATCTGTCCCTCACATTCCAAAGCAAGTCCTCCAGGTATGGGAATAAGAAGCAGAATAGGACATTCTCTCCTAACCCTCATCAGAAAAATAAGATGCAAACAACACCTAAATTCATGCATTCAGTCTAGGATTCTGATTCTCATTTAGTATAACCCCTATTTATCTGCTGCAGTGACACTGATTTCTGGTGTGATAGCCCTATGGAAGGATTGCTTCTTTAAAAAAAAGTCAATTAAAAACAGCATCAAAGCAACATACAAGCATTTTTCACTCATTCATAACAATCCTATTGACATTTGAAAATTGAAGGCATTCATGTCTCTTAAAGAAACAGCCACAGAACAAACAACTGAAAGCCCATTCTTATCAACAAAACCCCTTTTACGTCTTCCTTGATCTTTGTGTCACGTTCTGAACTCCACAAGTTCCAATTTATCTTCAGACCCTGATTTTACTGAGATTACTCACCATGCACATTCCCATGTATGCTTACTTTTGCTGTACTGGGCTCTTGCTACCTAAACCTGTTACATTCCATGTTTGATTTCCCTTTGTCACTTAGAATGTTTTGATTGTTACATAGGAATATCAAAAAATTGAAAATTATGAGGCACTTTCACTTACAATACATATTTTTTTTTTATTACTTAGGTCTGACATGTATTAACTGTAATAATGAACGGTCAATATATATATAAACCCATAATACATAAAAGTTACTCACAGGAACAGGTCTTTTCTTAGTTATAAGTGGCAGCCTGATCTCATAGTTCTGTGGTTTTAAAACAGCTTTCTTGTTGGTGTTCTCTGGGTCAAGCATAATTTTCATATCCATTTCCAGCTGGTGCTGAAACATAACATGCACAGTCTTAAAATAATTGCACTAAGCCAGAAGTATTTATAAACAGGAATTGACTAACATGTCCAGAAATTTGCAATAGGATGATTAAAAAATCATGTTATCTCACTGTCCACACAGAACTGGGCAAACAATGAAAAAGTGTTTTTGATTAGACAAATGACTTAGCAAGGCATAAAATTAGCATTCCTATGCATGCTTCTACCAAAATTTGTTCAATTAACTTCACTATAAGTACTGAAAGTTCCAGATTTGCATGTCTTTGAGTTAAATTTTAAGTGGAAAGGACAATCAAGCTTGACTAATTCGATTAACGTAGGCCGTTTGTTGATTCGATTTACCTTTGCTATAAAACGTTTCAATACATACAAATTAAGAAACATGGACAAAACAAACAATATTTAAAGAAATCCCAACTCATTATTACAAATATTAGTACAACTTATCCTACTGGAAAGAGTTAATACAGCCACATTTTATAAATATAGCTGTTCATATAAAAATATTTTGATTATGGTGCTATCGTTTTACTTATTATTTATTTATTTTTCCTGAATATTGTCTCAGGTAAGTCTCAGATCAGCTTTTTAACGTAATTTGCGTCTCTGCTTTATAAAACTATTTTGTGAACTAGTCAAGAGCATGTAAAGTACGTGTCTAACCATAAATGCGGACTCAGACATACGCAACACACAGTTCGAATCTAAAGCACTTATTGTATAGAAGCCAGAGGCGGCTTTTTCTATCATAAAAGTATCTTAAGGTGAAAACATTTCAGTTCATCATGCATGTGCTTTAATTTACACCTGGCTCTGTATCTGTTGTAGTAATTTCTCCCAATGCTTTCATTGCTAACCAGTCTCTGCACTCAACAGGGTTGTTTGTTTGTGTTTTTTTTTTTACAACTCAGTGCCAAAGAGGGAGGAATCCTCAGATGGCAGGAACTAACGGATTGCCAGACAAGTCCACAGAGCTATGGCAATTCAGAGGAGCTAGGGGCCTGGCACTTTATGTGCTTATTTCCCACTGCATGTGTATGGGAATACAAAAACCCCTCTTACCATGTGAGATCCAACTAACCATATTTATAGATGAGAGCACTCTGCTGATATTTCCATTGTGTAAACATAAAAAGGAATTTATGATAATTATGTTTTTTGACAAATAAAATAGTCCATAAAAAGTATAAGAATTGTTAGAGGTATATTTGAACTATTAAGCAATTGTATTACTTTGTGAGAGCACTAAAACTGGTTAAATTTATTTATCTGCACAATATATTCCCTTCTTTTGATAGTAATTACAAGCAGATGTATCAATGAGACGCTCATTTAGATTTGGGTTTGTAAGAACAAAAGTTATTATCCAAGCCAATTACTCTTTTACCCACATGGCTGCACAGAGACAGAAAGTTCAATTTTCACCTCATCAGTGATTTTGTGGTATTTATTTTATTACTATAACACACCACTGTACAGAAAGGAAACTGCTTGTGCTATTAAACAAGAATTGGGGGAAAATTGAGCACCTTCTCAATTAAAATAGGAGATGATTCACAATTCAGATTCCCCAGTCAGACTGACAGTGAAGTGATCAGTGTTGGAGTGGCAAATTCCACTAAGTGTAACAAGAATTGAAATGCTTAATAATAAAATATAATAATAATCTATGGCAAGTGACAATTCTACACTTGCAGGATGGTATCATCGGTCTCTTCCATCTATATCATCCAAGGTCTTACATTTAAAGTGGCCTCAACCTTCTTGATGTAGAAGGAAAAAAAGGTGAGAAGAGCAGAGCAAACAGTGCATTATTACAAATATAATGCTCTACAAGAATTATTGTGCTCAACTATTAGCATGGAGTATAGAGGAATAAACAAAACAAGTTGACGTGCAGCCATACAGTTAAGGATTCAAATCCTGTTTTATTTCTACACAGAAGTCATGTCAGAGCAGAGGGCATTTAATTGCATAGCAGGCCAACAAATCAGACTAGGTAATTCTATTTTGCAGATGCACGTGGTGCATGGTTTCAAATGGAGTCTAATTCCTTTATGAATGAGTTACATTATATTAATCTCTGAAACAATCTGTATTATCAGTAACTAAACCGCTTTTCATGTCTGGCTATTTGTGGTATGTGCAAATTCTAAACCCTCTAGAAACAACTTTTTGTTTACACATTTAATTCTTTTAAAGAGAACATTAACTTCTACTGTACATTCACAATGTCAGCTTTTAGTGACAAAACAAAATAAAGCTGCACAAGCGAAAGCTTGTGTGTTTTCAATAATGCAGATATTTTTTACTTTTATTTTTAAATTTGAACTGATTCACATACTGGTTATGGACAACAGTGTCCTTTCAGCCAGTGCTGGGGGCTTTACATTTCTTGCAAGATGCCTCTTTATGGTTCTTAAGCCTCATTAGAAGAAGGAACCCAATTACAGCACACCATGAGGATAAGAAAGGGGGACAGTGCTTCACAATTCCTCCTATGAGTCAGGTTCAAACAGCCTCACGCTGCTGCTTTTATGATTCAGAAATAGTGTACGTGTGACTAAACAATAATTTTAAGCCTATTCTGACACCTGTGGGCAAACTATTTCCCACATGACAAGTATTCTACGTGAAAATTGCATCTGTGCTCGTTTGACTCCAACCTTATTTTATCCTAACTGCTACAAATACAACTTATGCTCCATTTCTACTCTCACATGGCCTACTACGGACTGCAAAGCACAAAAATATTACTACATGAATTATTCATCGCTCTCAGAACCTCTGTGGGTTGAGAAGTTGATTCCTTCAAGCCTACATACCTGGAAATACTGTCTGCAAATGGCAAACTATTCAGTTCACAAGTATTTCTTCCTAGTGGAATTAAATTTGGAAAAACAGGAAAGTACACTTAAATACAAAAAAAAATTGTTTATAGTTGCAAGTGAGGAAAAGACAGGAAGTGAGGAATTGTAGGTGAGAATTTCCCAGCTGGATTTCACAACTATTTAATAATAAAAGCTTTTTATGTTGGCATGACGGGCATGTCGAACAGCTGGCAAAACAGCGCTGTTTGTCATTTTCTTTATAATGGGAAATTAGGGCTAGCTTGTGTGTCACTGGATATGCATTTCTAAGCAGATGCCATGGATATCAAAAATTAAAAGACAAAGAGAAAGTCAAGGCAGGACATAGGATATGTTCCACTGTAAATTAAGCTCATTCATGCACATGAAGAGTTGAAAGACCAATGATAACATAGAATTTACAGAGTAAATGACTTTTTTTTTTTTTCCAAAACATAAGTGTGTTCATATAGGACAGGGTTAGCGTACTGTCTGGAAACTGTATCCTGCTTTCAGAACACCATTAGACACCATCGTTATCCATTCAAAATTGGGAAGGCCAGGGTACTCCATTCAACAAATTCCAATGTTCATATTCTTTAAAAATTATGAATGAAAACATTTCACAACAATAACAGTAACATTTTATACAAAGATATAAAATTTATATATAAAGATTACTGACTCTTTCAGTACAATCTCACAGAAATTCATTTTCGTAGTTCTACTGCATCATGAAATTTGTTCAAGTTAAATAAGAACTAGAGATCTCACTATCTTATTCATCATTTCAAAAATATGCAATACTTTAATACTGCTTTACAGTGGGACTTCTTTTACAAAGAAAATCAGCAATAGAAGTGTTTGGCTGCTCATTCTGGCTATACAATTTTGTGTAGCTTCTGGTAAGCCTTAGTACAACAGACGGCCTCCTCTTAAGGTTATCTTTCACCAAAGCTCCCTCAAATGTAAACCATAACAACATAAAATTGTGAAAATGGGCATTTAAAAATATTTTATTAAATTGTTTTTAAAATGTTTGAGAAAAACAGCTTGAACTCACCAGTCAAAACTCACACCTTAGAATAAAATAAACAAAAAACCAACACTTCCAATACAACCATTTTAAGAAGGCTTTAAATGAATTTACATGGATTTCACTTACGAAAGACATTGAAACATCAGATTTCAAGGAAAAAAGCTACACTTATTACAGAGGTGACTGCCCTATATATGAAAGAAAATCTTTCCCACATTTCCCCATGTCTTCTACTCAAAAACAAAAGAGAGAACTAGCTTTAGTCTCAAATTATACAAACATTTATATCTGTGCTCATGCTACTCCAATATACAGTCCCATTTATTTCAAAGTCATTACTCACAGAGTCACAGTTAATCCTATGATATTTGCAGAACCAGGACCTTAAAACAGAATAAACATCTAGTTTCAGGATTCTTTAACAAGGTACTTGTGGGAGAAAAATAAGGAATGGAAGGCTTGTGGATGCACCTATGATACTACTAATGTCCTTCATAACTTAGACTTTATCCTACCGTGAAGCAGGAAGAAAGCTCCTCCTTCTTAGCTCTCTCATTCTACTGAGAATTTTTAACATATTCAGTCACCAGATGGTGTATTATGAAAAACTGAATTCATGTGGAGTCAGAACATAAGGTCATGGGATCAACTGGTAACCTACAAGATGACAGCCTACTCATTTAATGTGGTCTCTGGCAAAACAAGTAATATGTTATTTCAGACCTGTGAACCTTGAGAAATACGTAGTGCTGATTTGCTGCATGCCTGGACAGTCATGGGCTCAACAGGCACTCGTGGTAAAACAAGCTGTTTCTGAGAAGCACCAAAATGAAGCCCCCTGAGTTAGAAAGAAAGAAACAGTGAGGTTTTTAAAATTTACTTTGATTTTACCTATTAAATCCATACTGCTTCCACGTGGTTAAATCTAAAATACTATATTTTTACTTAAACATGTTTAGTGAAAAATCACAGGAGTTAACTGAAGGTTGCTTTAACTTCTTAGGACTGCATTTACTTTTGTATTGCTTTTTAGCTTAAACAAAATAAAACTAAAATAGTAAATGACCAAAATAACCTCATTTGGGCCGATATTTCCATTTGCTTTATAAAATCCTGGTACCATAGTTTTTCTGTCTTGATGCATGCATTCGTCTCAGCAATAAAACTGCTGTTTCACTTACCATTTAGTGGCCTGTTTTGAATGTACTTCGTTATTATCAGTAGAAGAAATAGTTAACACTTGTCTGTTTATAGCATTTAAATAATTTTCAGCGTGTTTCTGTCAGAGGAAAAAAAAAATGTTTAGACTATTATACAGGCATGAGAGATACTAAATTTATTTAACTCAGTTAACTGGACAATCTAGAGCTTCCCATGACTGAAAAGTTGATACACTTTGTGCTTCTGTTGGACTAAATCAGACTTTGGCTAAAGTTAAGAGGCCCAAAATTAATTAATTCTGACCATAAAAAAAAAAAAAAAAAAAAAAAAAAAAAAGCTGTTATTCTAAACTGTAATATTTGATGAATCCCATCATTTGCTGATCAGAAAGGGAACTTGCAGGATGACAAACATATGTCCTTAAGTGAATTATTGACAGAAATCTCAAAGATTGAGGTGTCTTCTGGATCTGTTCCATTTTACTTACTCTCAGCCCAAGTTCAGCTCTTTCAATTGCTGTTTCCAGATCACTGATATCCACATCTTCCACATTTCCCTTCAAGCTGATATTTTTCACTTTGTCTTTAAGCTTATGAAGGTCTTCTTGAACCTAAAAAAACAAACAAACAAGTTATGACACAAGTCATACCTATAACCCAAAGCCGTGGGATTATGTATTAGCATTTAATCAAATTTTTCACTGATTCTCCTTTGTCAAAAGTATTCCCAAACGCTGCTGCCAATGCAGGGGCCTGTTCAGAGGCCTTAGTCTCTTGTGCCACGTGGATGGTTAATGCCTGCTGGACTCTGTGAACATTTTTGGGTGACTTCCATTTGAAGCTGACAAAGTCCTCAGTTTGGAAGATTATTTGAGAAGCATGGAGGAAATGCAACTGAACAACAGTGCAATTCTCCACAATAGGATTAAAGCACCTTATGATTCACAGAATATTTACTAACCATGATAAAATCACTCTTTAAAACACCATTTTGTGACTTCGGTTACACAAACAGCATCACAGAAGCACAAACTGTGAATACTCGAAGAAAACAACACCGTGGCTCACATATATTGAGAACAACAACGTGATTACAGCAAGATTAGCAACTCAAAGGTGCTCCAATGCGATTCCAGCCCAAAACCCAAACCCTCACAGCATTTCTCAGGCACAGGCTGCCAAATCCAACGCAGGTTTCACCAGTGCCGAGGGGACCTCAGGAAAGAACCCCAGAGGAATTGCACCCCGAGGAGACCCCAATGAAGCTCGCAGCGAGGCGTTTATGTCACTGCGGGTGACATTGGGGTGACATTTTAGTGACAGACACATCCTTGCACCTCAATACAGCCCTCAGGGCACAGCTTTATGAGGCACCAACTTCACCCCTCCGCCCCCCCCCAAGCGAGCTGCCACCTCCCCCAACTCCCCAGCTTCCCCCCCTTGGGCCGGGGGCAGCGCCTGGGCCCCTCCGGGCCCCACCTGCACCAGGGCGGCCTCCGCCCCCCTCCCCGGGCCCGGCCCCTCCGAGCCGGCCATGGCGGCTGCGGCCGCAGCCCTAGCAACGGGACGCGCGAGGCGGGCCGCACCACCCGCTCACACCGAGAGGGGGTTTTAGAGCAAAAAAAAAGCGGGTTCGGACGTTTCTCGGCGCCTTTTCCCCCCGCCGTCCGTGTGGTAGAGGCCGGAAGGGGCGCGGCGGGCGCCATGGCGGCGGCGGGGCCCCTGGCGCTGGTGACCAGCTGCGCCCGCGGCTTCGCGGCCCAGGAGCTCGTCAGACGTGAGTAGGGCCCGGCCGCGACGCCGCACGACCTAGGGAGGGAATAAATAAGATAATGAAGGAATAAATGTGTCAGTGAGGGGATAAACTGGTGTGCGGAGAAGGGTTGAGAGGCTGGTGAAGGGCCTGGGGCAGCAGGCCTGTGAGGAGAGGCTGAGGGGACACCTCATTGCTCTCTGCAACTGACTAAGGGGAGGGTGTGGGGAGCTGGGATCGGCCTCTTCTCACAGGTAATGAGGGATAAGACCCGAGGGAATGGCCTCAAGTTGCACCAGGGGAGGTTCAGGTTGGAAATGAGGAGACATTTCTGCTCAGAAAGAGCACTCAGGCGTTGGGATGGGCTGCCCAGGGAGGTGGTGGAGTCCCCGTCCCTGGGGGTGTTCAGGGAAAGGTTGGACGTGGTGCTTGGGGACATGGTTTGGTGGTGACATTGGTGGCAGGGGGGTGGTTGGACCCAGTGATCCTGGAGGGCTTTTCCAACCCTAATGATTCTGTGACACCGTCACTGCAGGAGGGAGGAGAAATGAAACCCCACAGCCTCAGCTGTTTTGGTGTGAGCCAGCCACTGTCTCGAGTGTCTGAACCCTGCTTAGCATCACAGAATCATTAAGGTCAGAAAAGTTGTCCAACCATCCCCCTACCATGATCACCCACAAGCCACATCCCTAAAACCTGGCCTAAACCAGAGCATCTCACAACTGAACAAACATGTTTGTACAATAGCAGATGTACATTAAAAAAATAACAGCTTGGCTAGACCCTAAGCCCCGCTGTTAGCTGTTCTGGGCATCCACAGCACAAAAGCAGCCTCATATTCCTCCAGGACACTCCAGGTGGCCACTAGAGCAAGACAGGGCAGTGGAGTGACAGCAGCAGCTCAGGACTGTGGGCACAGCAACATAAAAGCAGGCCATGCACAGTCCCATTGATTTCACCTTTCCAACTACAAAGTGACTGGAGAATATCTCAGACCTTCAGTGCTGGAGAACTTTCTAAAGCTCCTGCTGGGTCTGAGCACTTGCTTAGGTTCTCTTTGATGCATTTGGCCATTTGTCAGCACAGAGAAAGGGAAAGTTAAAGCAGCCTCTCTGCAGTTGAGAAAACTGCAGATTGCGCTTACCCCATGTAGAGTGACTACATTCATACAGTGGGAAGTGGTTTTCTTGAGACCCGGTTCCCCTTTTTATGGCTTGGAAAAGGGAACGCTGGTAAGACCTAATAGTAGAGAAAACTTTGGTGGAATTTTTAGTAATTCTAAAAATCAGGGGCATTCCAGGAAGAAGTGTTCAGATCTTGGTGGTTTTGCCATTACAATTTGTTAGTACAGTCCTGCTTTTTAGGGAGCTGGCACAAGCTCTTTGATGTGCACACTGAGGTACCTAACTTGAACAGCTTCAGTGCACACAAACTTTTTTTTCTCCTGCTTTTCCAGTGATATCTTGCTTAGGAGCACAGTAAAGGGGCTTCCCCCAGGGACATAAGCACAGTAAGCTATAAAACATCTAAGAATATGTTGATGAAGATATATGGCCATGGCTGACAACAGTAGACTGGGTGGGCTGAAAGGTTTTGGTGGGTTAGAACAAAATGCTGGCACAATTCTCAGTGCTTGTGCCTTCACAGCATCAGTGTCACGCCAGCTTAAAGGCATTACGAGATGGTTTGGCTCAGGGCTGAGAACAGGAATCTTATATTAGCACCTCTGAAGCAATTCAGTGTTTGATATGCAATATTTTTGGTTAAATATGATACTAAATACTGTACTGCCTGGTAAGGTCCATGTCATAGCAGTGGGATTGGGGTCTACAACATGACACAAAGATCTTACCTCTGTGGTCACCGCTGTTGCTGCTGTGTTCCTGGACTTCCCTGGTACATGCTCTTTGTAGGCAAACCTGGTTTTATAAGTAGAAAGAAGCTGCTTAGAGGCTTTGCTGCTCAGAGGTATGCAAGAACTGAATTCTCCTGATGAGTGCCAGAAGTTTCTGCACTAATTGCGAGGCTTTTCCCTCCATTTTAATCCTTTTAAGTAGAAAATGGCTCGAGGAAGAGAGTATTATGGTACATTTGCTAGATACGTTTTTACCCTTTCAAGCTTCTATGGGATACCTTGAATGCTTTATTTCATGGCATACTGTGGCAAACCCAATCTATAGAACACACAGGATAGGATTGGCCCTTACCAGATAAATTATTAAGATACCAAATAAGTATTTTTGTTTTTACTAAAAAAACACTGTCAGACAAATACTGTTTTACAGAACCGATGTCATCTTCCACTTTTCTTTTTGACTATTTACCTCTCCTTCCCTCCCCCAGCAGAACACAGGGTGAGCACACATTGGAGGTCACTTTACTCCTTGTGTAACTTGCAGGAGCATTTCGCATGGTGTATTCCACCAGGTGGCTCTCAAGGCCCAGAATGCAAGAACTTGGTGTACCTACCAGCTGAGAGGACTGGGATCACTTGGGGCACAGCAGAAAAGCAGTTGTGGTCTTGCATCTGTTCAATCTAAAGACCACTAGGAAGAGTGATCAATACTTAAATCTGCTTGGGAAAGAATATCTGAAAAAAATGCAATGGTTCTAAAAAGATAGCCCTAACCCAGTGACCTTAAACACAAAATGGCAGAAGAGCATAAGTACCAGCTGGATGTCAGAACAGGGAAAACTGCAACAAAAGGCATGAGATCTGCATGTGACTCTGCATTCTGCTTCTCTGAGAAGTTTTCTGGTCTCTTAATGGTCCTTTTAAGGAAGTAATTAATTGCTGCCCTACTCTTCCAGAATACACAAGCCTCTGTTACAAAAAAGGGATGGATATGTGAATTTTTAGTTTAACACTGTCCTCTTCCTTGTCTTCTAAACCATTTAATTTACAAAGCCTACATGCAAGCCCATGAAATTAAAAGTCATCAAGTTTAAATCAGTAAAATGAAATGAGCAAACATTTACATAATGAGCTGAAATTCATTTCCAAAGTATATATCAGAATTTTTTTCTGATTAAAAATGACGGATACTTGCGAGTAAGGAAGGGGGCACGACTAATGAGCTTCCTGGAAAGCCAGAAGGTGGTGACTGACAGCCTGGAAGCAAAAGCATCTTCTTCGGACAGAAAGGTGGAAGTCCATTGATCTGTACTGTACCAGTCACTCCAGCACTGGACTGAGGCACAGACTGACCCTGTGCCAGCTGCGGCCTTGCTCCCAAATGGTTTGGGGCTGGAGGGTGAGCAGAGTCACGAAGCAGAGTAACATGCTGCACATTGCAGTGGAGGAAGATAGCCATCCACATCCAGCAGAGGTGCTGATCACAGAGAGCTTTTAGAAGTGGGGGACACTGAAATACGTCCTAGTGTTCAGCAGTTACTGGTGAAGTTCCAATAAAAGTTATTTCAGTAAAACAAGTGCCCAGCATTAGCTGTGGAGGTATTTCAGAGAGGATCTTAAACTCTAAATCATGTTTTTAAATGACACTAAGCAATATTCTTTTGTGGCGTGAACTTTTCCATGCATGTTTTTAGTTCTTTAACACCGGTGCCTTTGGAGCCTGTTTCCATGCCTGTCATCCAAACCAGCCTCTCTGCTCCGTGGAAAGGCGAGCTGATTAAGTCAGCCCCGTAGCCTGCCTGCTGTTGTGGTCACCGAGTGACTCAGATGGTTTTCCGAGCTCCTTGGATGGCAAACCACTGACACTTTCAGTGGCTGGGAAGCTTAAAATTAAAAATGAGTAACTCACTGGAGATAAGTTGGACAAGTCACCTCCTTCTGCCGTGTTAATTGTCTGGAAGTTTATTCCTTCTCCAAATAAAGCTCAGTGGAGTTTGTGGAATTTATTGATAAATATTTTCTCAAACTATTCTGGCTGCTTTTTTTTTCCTCCATTAACATACAGACTGTGGGGAAGAAATTCTTGGGATTCCAAGGCAGCAAATACCATCCTTAGGCCTGGTGATATTTACCCTTGACAGCTCAGTTGGAGTTGCAGTGTCCAATACTTTGTAGTCCTTTCTTGGTTGCCCCAAAGCCCCAGACTAGTGGGTCGAAGTGCCTTTTGGGGGAGAGGAGAGCACCGTTCCCAAGCAGCCCCGACTGCAGTTGCTTCCTGCCGCAAGCCATCAGGCTGCAGTGCAGTAATTTGCTACAACCCCACGTGCTGTCCCAGACACAGCGAGCTGGAATCCTTTCAGAAGGGTCCCGCAGCACTTTGAGGTCAGCACACAACATCCAGTTTTACTGGGAGAGAAATTTCACAGGGGGCTGGCAAAATCTTTGGGCAAATGACAGGTAATCAGAGGCACAATGGGATGAAAGGCTGCTTCAGATACACGAGCAGTAGCGTGTGATAGGAAATGGGACATGTCCTCATTCTTCTAGCAGTACTTTGAGACCTAAATTTGTCCATGAACTCCTTTGTAAGAAAAAGATCACTTACAGAGTAGACATGAAAGTTTTTTTTATCAGCTTATGAAAGTCTCTTGCAAGCTCTCCTTTTTGTACTCTTGCTGCAGTGGGTAGCCTGAACAGATCTCCTTTCCTCATGCTGTTTATTTCCCTTTGCCCAAGTCTGACTGCTGATTTTCCAAGGTTCAATCATTCCTGTGGCCACGGAGCATCAGAAGCATGGTTGTACCCCTGAGCTGTCAAACAGAAGGAGCAACAGCTAGAAGTGACTACTGAGATGCTCCATTTTGCTGTTGAAATAGCAAATAGACAAGAAACAACAAAAAAAATCTTTAAAGATTATCAAAACATCCAACCCAAATCAGTAGTCTCATCCATATTTATACAAACAGAAGTTTGGAAGATTATACTGCAGGAGCATAAAGTTCAGAGTCGAGGTTTGTGTAGGATTACCTGAGTGATGTCCCCAGCCAACTAAGGAATTGTCTCAACTCTTTTGAGATAAAAACCTTAAAATCTTTGAAAACTCACTTTTTAAAAAACTCTTCCAATACCCAGATGACTCAGTCAATTTAATGTGATTTACCTACATTACCAAATGCCCATGAGTTTGTTCACCTTGGACAAGATATCCTGCCCCTTCCAGCAAGGTGTGGATGGGACACTCCCCTGCTGGCTGTAATTCAGCTCCACCAGGTGGCTGTCATGCCATGAGCATTCTGCAAAGGCTGCCCTTGGTGTGCTGATAGCAACATTTAGCATTGCACTATCAAAGCACTGCCTTGGATTAATTGTTGAACTCCTACATGGAATTTAATGGGAATTACAAGTGAATTCCAGTCACTTGGTTTATTTTCTCATTAGTTACCTTGAGATTTTGGTCACAGGTAAACAGTTCTTTACATCTGAATGAACATGCAAGGTTTGTTTCTGCTGAAATGAAGCCTTTTATTGTCTCCATACATCCTGTTTACAGGTCGTGAGTTTGAGGCTAACACTTTAAAAGGCATTTCCAGGGGGGAAAAAAAAGCTTACTCTCTCAAGACCTTCTGTACCGTATTTCATTTTTGAAAGCTAGAATTCATCTAAGAGTACTAAACAGTAAGATCAAGTAAGGAATGGAGGTTTATTTTTTTTTTTTTTACATCTTAAATACATATTCATTTAATTATAGCAAGTATGGCTCTGTATCACCGTTGTGCCAAGCTTTGCTAGTTGAATTATATTAAAAAACCAGCATCAAGAAAATAATTTCTCTCATTTTCTTTTATACAGGTATCACAGGAAAAGATGACCTTACTGTGGGTGCTACTACGAGTGGAGGAGTGGATTTCTACCCCTGGACAATAGATAATAAATATTACTCTGCGGATATTCACCTCTGTGTAGTACCAAGCACATTTCTTGTTACTGCAGAAATTGCTGAATCTGTGCAAGCATTTGTGGTGTACTTTGACAGCTCAATAGTAAGATTCTTCTGCTTCATTATATTGCTTTATCTGTATGGTATAGTTGCCTTATGGTGATAACCACAATCTATATTATGTTCATCCTGTGACCTCAATTTCTCTTAGGCTGTTCTATTAATTATCAGTAGATCAAAGGTAAATTGTGCCTTCTAGCAACAGCAGATATTTCCTTCCCTTTTGCTGTTAGACTCCTAAATATACCTTATCCTAAAGATACCTTTAACCACACATCTCAGTACTGTCTCAATAAACCAGAGCAATGAGTATAGTTCATCAGCTACCACAACATCCACTTCAGTGTGGAAGAGGGAATAGCTGGACATCAAACCTGAGATCTGCTTAAAATACTAGTGATCAACATTAAGTGAAAGACTTTCCTGATCTAAATTAGGGTTGCATAAATAACATTAAATAGGAAAGGGAGGTCCAAGGGTAAATCAAGAAGGCTGCTGTATATAAATCAACTTCAGTAGTTAGAACACAAGCATCTTAAACATACCTAATGTGCAGTCTGGTATATTTCCTTACCTCATTGCTGTTTTTCTAGTACTATTAATGATTAAAACTGGTATAAAACTTGTCAAGTATTTGAGGATGTATTCCAAAGATCTTTTCTTTCCTTTAGAAATCTGGACTTGATAGTGTCTCTGAATGGCTTCCTCTGACAGAAGAGTGGCTACCAGAAGTCATGATCCTGGTCTGTAACAGGGTATCTGAAAATGGTACGATATCCGCAGAAATCCAAAACTGACTTCAAGATTTCTTAAAATATCTGGGTGAAAATGGACTTCATATATAAGAGCCAGGGTGTTCTCATGACCAAGAACAGAAGTACTAAACTAGTAGTACTTAAAACTGAATCAGAATTTTACAAGCCTGCTTAAAATGAACTTTGCATATCCCATTCCTAGTATGATAGTGTGCACTGCAAGGTAACTAACAAGGCAGTCTTATTACTGACGTTCGCAATCTAGTGAAGAAAAAGATGACTGAGTTGCTTAACTGTAGTAGAAATTATATATAGGTATTTTTTAATCATTTGGGCATTAAATACACATGGCTGCTTTGGTTCTGTATTAGCACATCTGTGCCTTACAGTTCGCTGTTGTATTAAGGTAACACATTTCAGGTTCAACTCCAGAGTAGTGGAAACCTTCATTCACTTTGAATTATTTAAAAATTATTTGAAATTTTTGAAATTTTTGAAAAATTTGAATTATTAAAAACAATTCAAAGACATTTGATTCTGGGGCTTTTGGAATTAAATTTGAAGCAACTGTAAGACCTAAACCAGCTACTACTTTTTTTCCCCCACCCATACAATCCAGAACAAGCAAACAACTTGGAGGGACTAAAACATAGCTAGAAATTCAACTGTTGGTATTAGTCTCAAATGTGTATGTTTAGAAGGCATTTTTGTTTTCCCCACGTTAGGTGTTAACAGACAGAAAGCTCAGGAATGGTGCATCAAGCATGGCTTTGAACTGGTGGAACTTAGCCCCGAGGAACTGCCAGATGAAGATGGTAGGTACTTGTAATTTTTAGAATGAAAAATACACTAAAATATCCTCTAAACAATTGCAAGGGGCATGATTATTTCTGTGCTACATGATTACAGCACGGAATGCACCCAATTGCTAAGGTTTAGTCTCTGCTATAAGCAGTCAGGAAGTAAAGGAGGAATTTCCTCCAAGACATCACATTTGTCTCCTCCCAACTACAACTACTGGTTTCTTTAGTACCTACATAAAACTAATATCAGCTCCTTTTTCTGGCACTAATCCTAGGATATTGATTGATACATAAAAAGCATTTATATTCCATTTTGAAATCAGTCTCGAAACAAGCAGCAGATAGACTAAGAATTTTCCTGCCCTTATGCATCTTTCTGAAGAAGATTTAAAGCTATTGTACATACAAAGAGAAAATGGAGATTATTCAGTGACATGATGGGCTGAAAAGGGGAGATTATTGAAAAACATTTTAGAAGTGCATGCACTGTTACACAGGAAATAAACCAGTTTCAAAATCACTTGCCTAGCCATACAGTTATAACTTGAGAAAACCCATAAAGCAAAGTCAGTACCGTGATGTTCCACTCTTGAAAAGTGACTCTGCACTTCCTGACAGCCTTATCAGAATTAGCCTTATCTCATCTCAATAATTAAGAAAGTTTCTAAATTTTACCACTACAGAACCAAAAATAAGATAACCAACTCCATTTCCAGTCTAGAGTGGAATAATTCACTAACATTTGCTCCATTTCAAGTTTAGCAAGTACATAGCTGTCACTAAAAATATGTCAAGTGTAAAGGCCTTCTAAAACTCAAGCTCTCCTCTCCACCAAAGAGATAGTTAAATTATAACTGTATCCCAGGTAGGTAAGAACTCCTGCCCCTTTTAAGATGCCTTTCAGTTTAACGCTTTTTAATTTGGGGTGGGAGGGATGCTTATAAATCTGATTTATAGAAAACAGGAAGATCAGGAATTGATACCCATTGAAGTTTTCTTCTGAAGTGCATTTAAAGGAAACATTAGTAACGTTATTTTTCTACTGAGTAAGTGTTGTAAAGAACAAGCTATGCACCATTTAAATAGCATAATCACTTTAGATAATAAGTAATGGGAATAATAACTCAAGGTATTAGTCTCTGGAATATTAAGATACACATTCTCTCCTGCACTTTTTAACATGCTGGTTGATTCACTGTGACTCATGCATGAGAGGAAATGCATTGCTCTCAGTAACATATTTACCTTGTATGCATTCGATATGAATTACAGAAGATAAAATAGATTCAGTAAACATACTGAGCCAGTATCTGTTTGAAAGTTATGACATCCTTGGTATCTTATCCCAAACAAACTGGAACTCTAACTACTCTATCAGTCAATTTTGTGTACTGAGAACAAGAGCTGAGACTCTAGATAATGACCAACACAAGACTAAACATTATCATGGAGGGCAGAGTATTTGATCTAAGGTGTCACAGACAGCTTTAAATTCATTTTTAAAGGCAGTTTCAGTTATTACACTAGTCCCCAAGTCATCCTAGGAGAGCTGATTTTTAAGCAATCACATTTTCCTATCCAAAGGGTTTTTCTTCCCTATTGCTTTGTGAGACCTAAACAAACATGGGAAGCTGACTAAGCCAAGGAAATGGGAAAACTGACTTTATATGAAGTGGTGTCAGATCTATTCAGTAAGTAAGCTGAAGTCCAAACAATGCTTTCCCTAATCTTTGAAGTTACTGTAATTTACAGGATTACTACAACCATTAGTTAGATGTTGCAAAGATAGCTTTTGTATAATAGTTTTAATTTAACAAGCGTTGCACCCTCATCAATGGTTGTCTGAAGTTCTCTACCTTCTGAAGGAATTCTAGAATCTATTTATACTACACAGCATTCTGAAAGATCTGGGGTAACAGAAGTCTTGCTTCTAGCACTGACTTAAAAATTATCTATTACTTTAAAAATTACCTGGAAGTTATTTATTAATGTAGGTCCAAAGCTAAATATTTAAAGCTCCACTCAAAATATAGATTTCTCTATAAAAAATAGAGCTCACAGTTCATAACACTTAGAAGTCTAGACCAAGAGGTGTGGCATTAATCTAGATTTCTTTGGCCTTTCATGAAGCAAAGGCAAGAAATCTGTCTTTGCTAACAGAAGTCCTTTATATCCCTTGGTGTAAGATAGGACAGGTACTCAGTCACACATCATGTTACTTTGCAGCATGTACTGGTGTTTGGTCTAATTACAAGGAATGAAACTTTTTTTTTAGATGACTTTCCGGAGTCCACAGGAGTCAAACGAATTGTGCAAGCCTTGAATGCCAATGTGTGGTCAAACGTAGTCATGAAGACTGGTATGTAATACGGATTCCCACTGTGTGAATTCTGAAGAACATGAAGCCTGGAGGCTTTTAGCAAAACTTTAAGTTTAGCAGCCACAATGCTACTGCAAATGCAGACAGCTACAGCACTCCAACCTTTTACATGGAAATAGGCCTTCCAGGTATCACTTGTTGTCTCTTAATACACAGAGACTTAGAGGCAATGGGTGAAATTTAATCCCATTTCAGTATTTGTTCCTCTATACTTCAACTTGCTCTCAAATGTCTGTTGAAGCTTGTAATACATTAAGTGCACTGCAAGAAGGACTGACTTCCCAGTAGAAATCCCACTTAAGTAAACGGAAACTGCAGAACTTTTTGGAAATAGTACAAAAACCACACAGCCCAGTTTCCTGCAGGTAATTGATTATCAGATGGAGATACAGTTTTGGAAAAATCACTTCACGATTAGACAGTAGAAGAGGAAATGTGTGGCTAGCCCAGAGTTACTACTAGTGTAAATACTTCTGTTTTCTTGAAAGCCTTTAATTACCTTTTTAATTACACAAGTTGTTGCAGGAAATGTAGGAAGATGAAATTTGCGTGTGGTGTTTGGCCTTATATTTCTTGTTTCGGAGTCATCCCACTATCAACCTTCTGATGTCTGCCTGCTCCCTGATGTACAATTTTCCACTGTTGTGGCTTTTTCCTTCCTACATCTTCTTACTGTGTAATGATTTCAAGTGCTGAGAGGTTTTTGTTCTTGTAACTGCAAGATGGTTATTGGGGATTCAGCATAACAAGGATGAGAACTCCTAAACTTTTTTTTAAGGTTGCCTTTTCAGTATTTCTCACACCACATCAGAATGAGGCTAAGATTGGTTCTAATTTACCATAACCGTCGTAAAGAAGCAGGTAGCTATTTGAGATGGCACGAAGTTAATCTTGCTAGTACAAAAACGGTTTTCTTAACATTTGACAGATGTCACATTACAGAAGAACAGAACTTAGTCACATATTCTGTTCTTCATGGGGGGAAATTCCTATGCATCGTTAGCATATCATGTAAAGGTCAAACTCCTTGAAAATCCAGATTTTTTTTTTTATCTCCATGGTACAGAAACCACACAGTGTTGATATGTGTTACTACAAACCCCTCAGGAGGTGAGCTATATTTGGACGTTGTTGCAACCTGACTGCGCTTTCAAAGGGAAGTGGTTGAGCTCATTTTACCTAAAATAGAACTTTTTACAACCTGTAGCATATCTTTTGTTTTCAGCTTCCTCCTGATCCTGGAAACTAGCCACCGTGTAAATAAAACCTTTGCTTTTCTGCTGAGTTACCTCTAACTGCTGACCATTTAGAAGTTATACAGTCACACTTCACGTGAAAGATTTTTCATACAGAATATATGATGTTTGAGTAGCAGGAAAGGTTTATAGCACTGTTAAGTGTAGCCATCCAAAAAGCCAATATTACAGCATTGCCTTACTTCAGCTAAGTGTTTGTATGAGAATTCAGATTAATGGACAGAATAAGAATGATTTTTTTAAGCTATGAGCATTAAAACCACATTAAAGTGTGTTATCCTAAACCCAAGTGCAATTCTTCCGAAGTTTTCAAATACTGCATACCTATTAAGAAAAACTTGATCTTTTGATTTTTTCTCTACCTATTACACATACACTGATCCGTAAGTATTACATATAACATAATTGAATTGTAAACAATTTTATATCATGTAATATTACATAATTTGTGTGTAAATAAAGCAGTTATTGTCTCTATTAAAAGGAAAACAAGCAGTCTTACCTGAGAAGACTTAGAGCGCAATCCCCTTTCCAGTTGGCATAAAGCTTTTTGTTTTCCAGTTCTTGAAGTTCTCTGCAGTCTAAGAATCAGGTGGCTTTCTTCCCTTTCTGTAGGAGAACATCAATAGTTCTTCTGTTAACAACCCTCCTGTCCCCAAAAGCTCATAACACCACTGTTGTTCATAGTTGTCCCAACAAGAACAAACCTAGTTGACCTAGGTGGCAGTAAGAGAAACAACTTACTGCCCTCTGGAAGAGGCTGCTTGCCTGCTTTCCTGCTTAAATATGTGCTTCAGTGATCCCAGCTGAAGCTGGTCACCTAGGGCGGGACCACTCATTAGCCTGGCTCCCTTTACAAAGAATTAGCCCAATTTATTGGGACTATTCAAGCTTAATTGTTTAAACAAATTTTGAATTCCAGCTACTTAGTTCCATTTCTGTATGAATGTCACGTCAGCTGCAGACAGACTATGGCAGAGTAGTAGATAAAGACGGTAGAGAACATTTTGCTACGAAACAAGCATATATGAATTACTAAGCCGTGCTGACAGCAGCAACTGATGGCACCTGTGAAACCCTATAGACTGCATCATAATGGAGCCATCGGCTATTACAATAATTTGAATGAGATAATTTTTGGCTTTGATTCTGTAAGAACACTGTGTAAGACATCACCCACTTCCTGAATTGCACCCAGAAGTTGAAATAACTTTCACATCCAATAAAAAGAGTTTATAGGAAGGGTTTTTTTCAAGGGTGTGACTGGAAGCAAGTGTTGTGTCTGCCACCTCCCTAACCACGGATCGAGAAACAAATAGCTGCTTTTCAGAGATCCCGGCTGTACATTCTAGTACTTTCTAATTAGGACAACATTTTCTAATTACACAGGCTGAGGCTATGTGTATGTGCTCGTGGGGATGGAGACACTGACATTTTTCTGTACAGGATGAACTCAAATTGCAGATACAAAAGAGGTACATGATTAGGTCACTTAATCCACCCCTCTGCCAGTGTGGGAATGTTCTCTCTCAAGTACATTCTGGACTGCAATGTCCAATCTGCCTTCAGATGACTCAGAAATTGGCTAAACACTGATCCTTACTTTTTCCCTAAAGACAACGCTTTGCTCAGCTTGCTGAAACTTTGGGAAGCTACTTTGTTTTGGGTTGCAGGTCCCAATCTTTATCACTCAATTGCCTGTTAATATCTCTGGCAGACTTCAGGGCTTTCAGATTTCTTGCAACTGAACGTTTTTAAGGCGATTCATTCGGCTAGACTGATTCACTTCTTCCCAAACCTTTGGCAAGTGATCTGTAAAAGCAGAAAAACTGTATAGAACAGAGCCAATTGAAACAAATACCTGCCCGGGGGAGGGATAAGGGGGGACAAGAGGACTGGCACAGGACTCACGTTAGCCTAAGAACACAGTGGAGATTATTAAACAGGAAATGAAGTCTTAGTAATTCTCCAACTGAGACATGTTTACATGTTTTCTAGATAGCTGATGGTTTTAGTTACACATTCAGCTCTGCAAAATTTTGTATAAATGGCAAGTAAATTTGGAGCGTGTATAAGAATTACATCATCTCAGCATTTGAATCTAGAGCTTAGTCATTATTGTAATATTAATGTAGACCACATTTCTTTAAAGAAAGTAATATTAATCTTTCTTCTGGCATAAGTTGCTGTTTCCTAGCTATTCGTAGTATAATAACTTAATGTTATTTCTTTTTTAGTTGACTAAAATACTCATATTTTCAGAAAACTCTCCTGAGTCTCCTATGTAACTACAAATATTTACTATTCAAGGCAGAGCCAGCAGAAAACATGGCTTAGCAAAAATCCCAATACCACCTATTGCACATACGTTATTGTTTAAAAACAAAGTTTTAAAAATACAGTTAGCTTAATTTAAAAATACTGTGCCATATCTATCAGATGAAAAAGATGATTGTTTTGTTTCAGGTTTCAATTTACTTTTTTTTTTGAAGTTGGGTTATAAAATACCATTGAAAAACACAGTAGGTTAATGACTGTGGAAAGCCCAAATGAACTCCACGAATTCTGTATTAGATATTTAAAAACTGCCTTTGCCATTGCTGTAGTGCTCTCCTAGTTAGATGATACATGTATAAGCAAAAGCCCTTGATGCATTTCCTGCATTTAACCACAAACTCAGTGCTGCTTCCCATGGGCAGTGAAACCTGGTCCTCTGAGTATCAGTAACAGCAAATGCTCCAGCTGTCTTTTGAAAACTGCCTTGTTTGGAATCAGAAGACATTTGGCAGACCAAATCCTACCAGGGCAGTGATTTCAAATAAAAAGAAAAGAGTTCATCCACATCTCTTGTGGCTTACGGACCTGTTTCCATCTTGTTATTATTTAGCAGTGAATTTGTTAATATAATTACCAAAAAAAAAAAAAAAAAAAAAAAAAGCTTAGAGAATATGAAAAGTTCCTGCTTAAAATATATTTTTAAGTGTACCGATACAGCTTTGTAGGGTATTTTGTGTGTGGACTGTGGGGGTGGGAGTGTGTCTTTCTGAAAGCAATCTTTACCCACCGGTCAGTTGCAGCTCTTGCTATAGTACTGCATCTTCTGTCAAACTAACAGCTGTTTTGTTTCCAGACAGGACCCAGGGTTTTGGCCTTCTCAGTACATTAGCAGGGGCGAACTGTAGCATTGGATCAGAGGAGAACCAAGATACAGAAGTAAACAGTAATTCCTATTTCTTGTTCTTTGCTCTTTCCTGTTGTCGCACTGGGTGTAGTGGTGGTGCCTTTCATTTTTTTCCTCCTTTCTCAAGGGATACTGCACAGCCTATCAGAATTTATTTTAAAGTTGGTTTCTGAAGCCTGAAAAACTGTCTGCATTTTTTTTAAAAGCCCTCCTGAGACAGTTGTTCGTGGTAGCTGTCACCTCGTGGCTGTGAGCTCGCTGTCTTTCAGAACGAGATGCTGTTTCTCATTAATATCCAGGAGCAGTATTTTGTGCAAAACAAAAACTCTCACTTGAAGGTTTTGTTTAAAAAAGTAAGCAAACCTGTCATAGAAAAGCTTCATGTAGTAGCTATGTACGGTGTTGCAAAGGTGTGGCTTTCAATGATACACAGGGTACAGTAGGTAGCAGTTTATGATAAAGAGTAAGATTTTAATGTTAAAAAAGGAAGCACTTGATGTGCTGATGATGCTTTTTAGGGTGCAGTAGTTCCTGTAATATCTATTTGTTTCCCGACAGTCCAGTCCCTCGGCAGCAGACAGAGAAGAGTCCCATTTAGACAACAGAGAAGATGCAGCTAGCACAAACAACTTACAGATTGACAACCACGTAGGTAAGCTCTTTTTCTGCTTGGCAGATGTGTTGGAGCAGGCACCCCTGGCTGGAACGCTCCCAGAAAGCTCCTGGCTTGCTCTCAATGAAAAGTATGGCAAAAATGCCAGAGCCAGTAGAGGCTAATTGTTTGGCATTAAGGTGTTCTCAGTGAGAAAATGGGCCCAACTTTAGACAGGATAGGGCCCCTGCAGCTAAGGTCTGCCAGCAGTACCGCTGATTGGAAACATTCAGATCTGAATTTGTGAAATTTCCCAATGAGGATATTCTTTCTATTCAGAAACATCTTTATAAGAATAAATGTTTAAGCTTGGAGAGAAAAATAATTACAATTTGACACCCTACAGCCTCATTCAGCAGGAAGCACGCTCTACATGGGTCCATCCTAAATGGATCATTTTATATTAAAGCAAGAAACCTTAAATACTGGCTGAATTCAAAGATGCTACTGCAATATAACATACCCAAATTAGTTACCACTGCAGCGGTGCCATAAGTTGTCTTTCTGAACAATCAGTAAATTAAATGTTTCTTTCCCTCTGGGGGGTCAGAGAGGGGGTACGAATGGGATATGCAGATGGCGTAGTACTGTTTTTATCAGATTGCTTTTATGCTTACTGACAAAACAGAATAATTTACCTAGAACAAACCTATGTGCATTTATTTTAGATCCCATGTTAGATACGGACATTCAAGAGCTAGCCAACCTAACCACGAGAGAAGGTGACCTGGAGAACTTTGAAAGGCTGTTTTCAAAGTTGAAAGAAATGAAAGGTATGTACTGGGGAGAGTTACCAGCTCGCCTATTTTAATCAATCAAAGGCATGAAAGCCAGTGCGTGAGGTTGGAAGGTTGTACAAATCCTTCTGCTGCCTGAGGTATTGTACAAGTAGCTGATCTTTTCATTAATTTGTCCATCATCTTAATAATGCTTTTGAAATTTGATATTGCTCAGCTGACTGCTATCACACAGTTCTAGTCCACCGTGAATTAACATTACACAGTTTTCTATCCAAGAAACTGTAGCAGAACCTTTATTCTAGCTCTACAACTGTGTGCCAGACTTGCAGTTTAAAGGTACAAACATTTGAAACGAAATCCAGTGTGCTCAGAAGCATTGGCTTTCTGGTCTTTGCAAGTTGCAATAGCACCTACTAAATACGCTTCCTTTTATATAAACTTAAATGAATTTCTTTGTAGTCCCCTAAAAATAACTGCTGTGGGCATTTCTCTGCCTGCTTGCTCCTGAGCGTGACAGCCTAAGTCATGTTCTTTTCCACAGAAAAAGCTGCAACATTGCCACATGAACAAAGAAAACTACACGCGGAAAAGGTGAGATTTTTGAAATTCACATTGAAATTATTAAAAATGGAGTTATCCTTTCTGAGCTCTGAACTGCTAAACCTTCAGTCACTTGAGGGGAATTTTTCCCATTTTTTCATTGTTAGGTGGCCAAAGCATTCTGGATGGCAATTGGAGGAGACAGAGATGAAATTGAAGGTCTCTCCTCAGACGAAGAAAACTAAGTTCTTCTGTAGCCGTAAGCGACAGAGCGATCCTAAAAGAGTGATCTTTTCCTGCAATGAGTGTTTATTGCAAATAGCCCCATTTAGCTGTAATTGCTCTCTTTGGTTAAGGGATTCTCCGTAATCATTGTATTAAGTAACACATTCCACAACACCTAATGGTTAGAGTGGTTTTGTCTGAGCGTTCATTCCCTCTCTGAGAGTTTTAGAAGACAACGGATGGAGTTAGAGGAAATAATAAGTTAGTTTACATTTTTCAAATTAACATTTTTATTGTTTCCTCTTTTGAGTTTAAATAAACAAATTTACAACCAGTTATCTTTCTACATATGGCTAGTGGTTGTTAAATGAGTACTTCATTCTAAATTCAACATTTTAGATGTAGGCCTGTTTGATGTTTTTATGTAGCTTTATAGCTGACTTACTAGTTAAAACAAACCAGATTTATATGAGCCATGAAGAGAAAGTTGGTGAATTGTGCCCTATTGTGAGCTGCTATGCCAAGTCTGCGAGGTTAATCCTGCTGAGTGCCAAAGCTATTAGAAATGGCCCATAGGCTTTGAATTCTATTTGCGTTTGTAAGTATGTGGTCCTTCCGTGAAAACTCAGGTGTCGTGCCACGCTCCCTGGGTTTCCACTAGAAACTAAATTTGAGATTAAATGCAAGACAGATTTTTGCTGTTGTTCCAGGGGTGAAGTTCCCTGCCCAAACCGTCTGCAATGCTTGGCCTCCAAGGCCTGGGAGAATGCGCAGACCTCCTGCTGGTGAATTCTAGCCTAAATATCTAAAGAGAGAAGCTGTGATTTCAAACACCCCACACTGGCACCTGGTGCATTTATTACAGACTTGTGCACCTGTATATTAATTAGAAGGTGCCAGAGTGCAAGTCTCAAATTGCTGCTTGATGTTATCAAGGACTAGAAAAATTCCTTCATCCTCAGAATCGGTAATATTGCCATCTTCTACATGGCCACATAGTGAGAATTACTGGAGAATGTAAATGAACGTGGCTTTAGGAAAACAAGAAGGAAGGCAAAGGTCAGTGAGGAAGAGAGAAGAGAAAAGGCAGGTGCCACATCTCCTTTTCTACTACAGTCAGCTGTCAGACACAGCCAGCAGATCAATGGAAGGAGGCAGCCAGCAGATTCCCGGCTGAAGAACCAGACTAGTCAGATGTACCACGTGAAATGGCAGGTATTTTCCCCAAGAACATGTCCTTATCAATCGGCAAATAGGCAGTGTTCAGCAATTTTATTTTGAAATTTTGAAATTAGCTTTTCCAGAGTCTCTTTTTTCATGTTAGTAAATTTAGTGAGTCTTGAACCACTGGCTTTCCATAAATTATTTGACAGCTTTAAATTCTGAAAGCACTTTCACAGTGGTTCTTGACATTCGCTGCCTGTTCTTTTAAGATTAAGCAAAGCGAAAATAATAGGATCCTTCGAATGCTGTAAATCATGTCCTGGGTAAAATCTGAAGTGTTTTCAACTCTAAGGAATAGAAACAATGCCTTCCTAGTAGCCTCAAAAACTATATACAGACTGAGCCACAGTAAAACACATATTTTTAAGAAGAAATGCTCCTTTTACAGGGACACACATTGGCATTCAAGGAACCACACCTGCCCGCACCACCTCTTCCCATCTGCCAGACCTTGCCCTGACTTTGCCATCTCCTCCCATTTGCTCCTGGTTTGTTTGTTTGTTTTTTCCCCAACACAGAGAGCTGTAATAAAGAACTGAAGGTGGTTCCTTCCAAGTAGGGAACAGTTTTCTGTTTGCTTCTTGGTAGCTGAAGTTTTTTTTTTCCTTTCTAAATAGCTGTTGTGCAATAGAGATAAGTGGCAAAAGTGCAGAGTAAATTAATTGAACACAGTGAAGAACATAATACACTTGAATACTTTATAAAATTCAGTTTTTTATACATGTGATATAACTGTGATAGTTTATTTACATTGAATAAAATGATAAAAAATAAATTTTAAATTCTTTCCTGCCTGTTTACAATGTACAAGCAGATAAATTCCCATAAATGATGCCTTATTCCAGGGTCAGAGTTACCAGTCTGGGCACACTCAGCCTGCTACAAATAGGAGTGATCGTGATGAGAACAAGTATTTGAAAGCACAGAGCACGTGGTGACAGCACAAGCAAGCTTGATTTAATCAGAAGTACTCTGGTATAGTAGGAGGTAGGTCTGATGGCCACCATCCCCTAGGGAAGGCATCCTTATTGCTTCTAAGATTGGCAAAACATTTGTACAGATAGTATTTTAATGCAGATTTAACATGCTATGCACTGTTTGAAATGTTGTTGTAAATGTCTCATTAGTAGATGCTTTCTGTGCTTTAAAAAAGCACTATTTATTCATCAAGGTAGGAGGTGTGGCTGAGAGGTGCTGGGAACTAGTTTTAACGATCTGTAAAGATTATTGTGTTGTATTTTTAAAGTTTACTTTGCTGGTAACTTAGGTTTTTCTTTCTGGAGAAGCTTTGCTTCTGGCTACAGACTTTCTTTACAAAATAGTTATTACAGAAATGAATAAAAGGGGCATTAGTAGAAATGCAAACCTGAAAGTTTTTGCGTCTTAGTTTCTCTTTGTATGCTGCTGCATTGTTTAGCAATAGCAGAGGAATTCCTGTCTTGGTTTTACATCCCTGGAACAGTTTTGAAGCTGACTTTCCCAGGTGTTGGTACTCCACTGCTGAGCAAGGCTCTGCAACAGCTCTGCGGTCCTGCCACGTGCCACAGTTGAGGTAATGCACTGTGGCTAGATGAAGCAGCTTGTCCTAGGTAAGGATGGTCACAAAAGCATTTAGATATACAGTGAATTATTTTTAGGATGTGATTCTGGAGAACACAACGATGCTTCAGTGCAAATGGGAAGGATCAGTTTCTGTCTGTGGTCTTTGTAAGAAAGCTCAAAGGAAAGCGATCGCATCTGTTAGCAAAGAGCACTTTAAGAGGTTACAGCAAACACTCTGAAGGCTGTGGAAGATTAGTTTAAACTAAAAGGAACTGATTAAATTGCAATGCCATCGTTAGCCATGGCACAATTATCAACTGAATCTCATGAAAACACAGCATAACGAGTTGAACTTTGAAGGCTCCATCAGCCTGCACGGTGCCTGTTTGAGCGCCTCTGGGTAGTTTTCCTTGGAGGTGCAGAGCTGTCATGTGAGGGGTGGCAAGGGAGCAACAGCATGGGGACGTGCCCAACAGGCAGTGTGTGAAAGGCAGCGAGGAAATCAAACAGCATCGTAACGTTGGCTTCCTATTGCTCCACTCTGGAGGCAGCTGTGACCCTGCAAACACGTGCACTGCCTTTGGCAAGGAGCCGTGCTCCAGGAAAGGTTTGCAGAACGCCTTTCTCTTCCTGAGCCATGCTCTGCAGACCACTGCTGTTGGTTTAACCCGGCGGCCTTCGATTTGATTTAGTGCATTTCAGACAGATTTTATCTCGGTGCTCGGAAAGCAGCCTCCCCCCCTCCAAAGTTAGCAGACACAGCGCTCTGTTGGGAAGCCAATTCTCCACGTGCACAGAAGTCCAATCCCTCACAAAACAGCCAGCGAGGACCCAGCTTCCTGCAGAACCCGGGGAGGAGACGCAGAGAAGGGAATGAAACCTGAACAGAATCACAAGTCTAACATCAGAGCCCCCCGGTCCCTTTGCTTCAGGGTAAGCAATCTGCTGTTACGGGCTGGTGGTGAGGCGTAGCCCTACAAACAGGGCTGCTGTCCTGACCAAGGTCTAGGATTACACTTGCGAGAGGACTTCCCTTGGCAGATAACTGTTGGTTACCCAACTTTCTTCTGAACTGAAACCTCCAGGGAATGTTGATTCACTTTTTTTTTTTTTTTTTTTTGAAGGGGGGTTGCGCTAAATCTTTGTTTTTTTTTTTTTTTTTTGTTGTTTATTATCAAACCTGTATTTTGCTCCAGCTCCCTTTTATCAGCACAAACCAGTTTTTGATACTGAAATCCGTGATATATTCAGGTGACAACTAGCAGAACTCACAGCTCCGAACTGGTTTACTACATCACATTTTGGCAAGCCTACTATAAAACCTGGACAAGACCCTTTTATTACCACATTGTTGGAAGAGAGAGTGGAAAAAGTATTCTCGTAAATCCTCTGTCAGGAAAAACAACAACAAAAAAATCTGAATTTCAGTGAAACCCTAGGAGGAACATAAGGAGTTCACAGACTTAGATCATAGTGTGCCTTGGCTTTGTCAGGAACGCTATTTGGAGAATGCCCTCTCTGAGGCTGGCTCGGTGCCAGCGTGAACGTACCTCGCTCCCCAGCCTGGCTCCTGCTGAAATAACCGCTTCACTCAGCAGGTCACAGCCCAGGCCCACCTCTAGGTGCAGCCTGGTACTGACAGCATCAGGGACACATCCACGGCATCCAGCTCGCTCAGGCTGGGTGCGAAGGACTCTACCCAGGTGGAGTTTGGCTGCTGTTTAATTTCTGGCTATGGTGATTGCTGAAGATGCTCTCCTTGAGTAGCAGCAGCAGCATTGCTGCAAAGAGACCATGGGCCTGAGAAACCTGTTATAGCAAGGGGAAACAGCCAAAAATACTTCTTAGGAGGTCAAAACTTCACCTAGGAACATAATGCAGCCATGCAGCAGCTTATATGGGATAGGTGGACTAGGTGGGATAGCTACCTCTGACTCCTCCAGCAATTCAACAATAAATCCTTTGAGCCGCAGTGCTCCACTTCTACTCGCCTTTGAAACCCATTAGTTAAAAGAACTTGTTGCATTTTTTTAAGCAATGCTATTTCTGGCTTTAAATACACGAACAAACTGCCCAAAGAAAGACGACCTTACCTGTAACCGAGAGCCTGTGCGCACTGCTGGAAGCATCCATTGTCACACCTAAGGACACTGCTGGCTCTGTATTGTGTGGTTTCAAAACTCCAAATGCTTTCAGTTTCTGTCCTTAGATATATGTTTACAGTATCCTTGTTTGCTCGTGAGCCTCAGTTTTCAAATCAAAGTTTATTAAAATGTCAAAAATAGAACTTACAGTTTCACATATGAAATAAGAGGGCATACATAGTACAGGTCTTTAGTAACAAAATAGGTGAATAATGCTTAACAAGCTAAAGCATGTAGGTGACACCACCGGTCATTAACATACAATCTCAGGTTAAGAAGATCTAAACACTACTGCATACATGCTCATACATAGCTATCGAAGGGGGAATAGTTCCATCAAGAGTGAAGGAAGTAGGCTGCCTCCTTTGGGAGAGTGAACTGGATGCATCTCAGCAGCAGAGACCGGTGCAGATCCTCTAATATCCGCATACCGGAGGAAACATAAGATGAACCAAAACGTTTATGGAATAGCATGTTATTTTCTTTTTAAAGCCTCATTAATCTGAAAAGACCTGAAGACCACAATTCAAGGGCCCCTCCGGGAACCTGACTTATTGCTAAAAATACAACAGCGACTCGGGCAAAGACTCCTGCTGGAGGAGTCCTTATTTTGCTTCGTGTGCCAGGGCTTGTTGCTCAGCTCTGAGATGAGTCTCCTGTGCTCACGTCAGGAACTGCCTAATTTCTAGCAATCACCAGAAAGGGACATATGAAGGATTTAATATCTGAATCCTTTATCGCCCTTTCTGTTAAATATTTGATTCATCTGAATATTCAAGAAAGACAACATAAATACAAGCATGTACATAATAAAAAAACATATACTGAATTTCTTAACCATACCGCTCAATCAGCTACTATATAGCGACTAATTATTTCTCGTTCTAGCTTACCAGCTTATTCGTGATATTCCATTCCTCCTACCTATCCAGTACCTTAGAGAACTAGGAAAGCTCATGGATGTTTTGCGATACGGCTGAAGTCCTTCACTGAGCTGGGTTCTTCTCGTTCCTCGTGCTTTTTCTAGTTAGGAAGTAGCACAAGGCGGGGATGCCAATACTTGCTGCTTGAGCTGGAGTCCTGAATATTCTTCAACCTGGAAGGGAGTCCTCTGCACGCTTCAAAGCATGTTGATCCTTTAGGGGAGGGGAAACTGATTTGCTTACTGCTTTCTCAAAGGTTACCCCCCAACCTGCTCATGGTAACCAGAGCTTTGAGGAAATGTCACACAATCAGATTTCTCCATCTCTGTACAAACGCATGCTGATTCCTGACAATTAAATCAAATGGATAGCACTGGATTACTTCTAAGACAAGCTTAACACAAAATACACACTGCAATTCAGTTCAATACATTAATAATAATAAAAAAAAAATCACCACAGTCATATAAAACCACAAGGCCATCAATATCATCTGCCAGCAGCCAGGCCCTTGTGTATGGCTACACCAATTAAAAAGAGTCAAAGTTCCTGCTAGTGACTCTCTACTAGTAACAAAAATGTATGAAATCCTGGTAAAACTAGCCAAGACTACCACTAAATGAGAAGATATTCCAGTACAGTCGTGTAATCTAAGCTAGGGCATGGCTGATTGCATACATTTGTGCTACATATCAAAGCTACTTTAATAAAGTTTTAGAAAGAAAAGTAAAATCAAGAATTAGCCACGTGTACCTCCGGGGCACCGCTGCCTCCAACAAGCTGCAGCCGAGTGCTACCTCCTCCCTTCCTTAGTGTCCGTACGGATGGTGATTAAGCACACTTCAGACCTGGCAGGGGAATTAATTTACTTTCTTCTGTACAACTCACCTCAACTGCGCAACTACAAGGAAACAACCGAAACGTCCCTTGGATCACACCCTCCCCAGCCTTTATCTTCTCATTGCGTGGGGCAGGACTTTCCATTTGCCTTTATAAGGTAACGCCAGAAAGCAGAAAGCTTTTATGAATTAGTGAGAAGGCAAAGGGGAGGAGAGGAAATTAATACTTGAGTGAAGATAACCTCTCTATTTTATCTAAAGGTACTGCTGGACTGGCTTGCATTTTTCATCTGAGGCCATTTTCCTTAAGGGATGATGAAGTGAGATTAACCAAAGGTTTTATCCATCATCCGAATCCTGTTTCAAAAGGCATCTATTGGCAGCGGGTGGTGATTCACTATCTGTTATCAAACAAAAGCTGCAAGTCTGGTCAGAGAGGAAACCCAGCTCCAGTCCTGATGGGCAGAGGCAGCGATTCTGCGTGCGGACCTGGAGCCAAAGCCAGGTTACTGCAGCTTGCGGCCTCCAGGTTGGGCTGGGTTCCTGCACAGCCACCACCTGTAACGAGCTTTCTGAGCCTTGAATTTATGATGCTAGTTCTGGTGCTAATGCACAAGACACCAGAGTCCAACCTCCTCCGTGATCATGGAGATAAAGAATAAAATAAAGCAGAAGTGACTTAACGCCACTCAGGGAAGGAATCCTGGGGCCATTTTTAGAGTTTTTTTCTCCTCTCTCACTAGAACAGCAAGTCAAATATTTCCACAGCAGTTTGCATAAATTTGTTTGCAACTCTGTTAGAAAACTGCATCTGAAAGTACGTGCCTAACCAACCCACAAGGACAGACAGACCGACTTCAGTGGCTAGAGAACACTATTTTATACAATGCTCTTATTGCACAAGTCCATGCAATCAGAGATGGAACTAAAAAAAATCAGACACATTGCAAAAACTAAAAAAGGGAAGAAAAAAATCCTAGAAAACCTCCAGCGCTATGCCACAAGCCACGCTGAGCACACAGTGAAAGCTCCAAAGTCCTGCAGGAGGCTGCAGATAAGTGCCTGCGTTGTCCCTGCATCATTTGGCCCACCACTGAAAGGCTTCCCCAGATTTTACATTTCACATACAAATTGTTATTTCTCACTTCTGGAGGAAAACTCTCCTCTAAAGCCTCCCCCATGTGCCTGGGAAAGTGGCCAGGGGGCTCCTGGTGGTCTCTGTGCCCAGCGCAGCTGCGGCCAGAAGCGCCAGGTGTTGGAACCCGAGCAGTGGGGCTGTTGCAGGGTGGTTTCAGAGGAACAAGCACATCCCAAAAGCCTCTCCCTACAGACACGGAAGCTGCTGGTGAGTGTCTGGGGTCGCACAAGTCCCTTCCCCACCGGGGAGCAGGGCTCTAGCATGCAGAGAAACTTCCACCGGGCTCAGCAGGGCCGCTCGTGGTCACACCTGGGAGCCTGAAACTGTGCAGGATGAAAATTAACACAAACCACCGTAATGTCCCTCACAGCCTGGCCTTCCCAGAGCCAGATCTTGTGGCTCTGCCTTGTGGATATAGAAGGAACAAAAAAATAAAAAAGATTTCCATAGGAAACTGATTATCGCTTTCTCCCCTCCCCCTTCCATTTTGGCACAAAGGCGCACGATGTTCAACAGAGATAAAGGAACAGATCATTGGGTAGCACTGACAAAGCTCTGACACTTATTTGGCAAATCTGGACCATAAAAACAAGTGCTAAGGTTGTTTTTTTTTTCCAGTTGTGGAAGTTGTTTGCCATGACAGTTGCTACAGGGAAAAAAATACTGAACAGTCTGGAGCATGTATATTTAAAACGAACATTTTATAATACAGGTAAATACACTCTCCCAATTTCTCCAGGCAAAACCCCATCTCAGAGCAATTTAACCAGGTGAAATATGTTTTTTAACTGAGTTTTTGTGTGTCTGAGATGCCCTGATTTGTGCATGGTCATAGTGACAGCGTGGGATGACCTACTGAACTGTGTTTTCTGACAATGGCAGCAGGGGCCCCTTCACTCCCGTCTCTCGAGCAGACCTGGACACCGAATTCACTCCGCCCCTAAGACTTCAGAAGTGGCAGATACCATTCAACATACTGAGAAAATAGAATACAAACTTTCTGTAGTTAATGTAAATAGACTGCACAATAACAAAGGCTTAACTTATCCAGCAAGAGCTGCCCACATCACAAAAGTCTGTCTGTGAGCAGCTCTAGTCGAAAGTTGCTGCAGCAATACCAGAAGGAGCCTTAACTCAGGCCTTTTGCTTCATGTAAATCCAGTCTGAGGCACTCGGGGCATCAGCTGCATCTCTTGGGCACGAAGCAAGGCTCTGCCTCCTTGTTACTGGTCCAGCATAGGAAACTCTTTCCTTTTGGGAGCATCTCTGGAGGAAATTGCTCTTGCATGTGCTTTAAATGTTTTTTCCCCCCCTCCTGCTGTAATTGCAGGGAGAACAGGTGTCCTCGGATGGATGGAGAGTGTAACACACAAGCAAGAGTCACCCCAAAGTCCCGCCGTACCTGGCTTTTCTGAGATGCTGCAAGACCCGAGGCTGGAGGTGTGCGAGGCAAAGGGAAAGTTCCCTCCCGGCCGGCTGGTGCCAGCGGCACGGCACAGCTGGAGGCAGAGCACTGGCTTCTCTCCGCTGAAACCAAGTCCATTTTTTCATCATGATAAGCTTCAGCTTCATGCTAACTGCAATGGCCCATAGCATTGTAACCAAAGTGCTAACAGGTTCAGTGGAAGTGGCTTAAATGGGTCTTTAAGTTTCATTAAAAAAAAATAATAATAATAAAAGAAACAAAACAAAGACAACCCACTTTTTAGCAGATCCTTTTCCTTATCACTTCAGTAACTGGGAGATTGTTTTCTATGCCTTTTGCTAAGGGTTAAGCCAATTCCATTTTCCAGTCCTTGCTCCCCCCGCCCGCCCCCAGGAGCTATTTCCTTAGGAGACGCTGGAGCAGCGGATGCTGGGGGAGCCCATCTGGGTGAGCACCTTGTCCAGCCACTGCAGGGGACCGTTGAGGTGCAGCTCGATCCAGCAGGGAGTGCTGGTCACAGTCTGCCGCCTGCGAGAAAGAAGGGGTGGGGGAGAGAGAGAGGAAAAATGAACACAAATGTGACTTACAAAACTTCACAAATGTGAAAAGGTTTTACAGCTACCGAAGCATTCTTTCCTGCTTAGACAATAGTCTTGCATGCGGGGCCAAAGGAATGTCTCTCTCCTCTTTAACATGCTCCTGGCCTATGCTGCCGGCTTCTTCAACACCCGATCTTTTCTCTTTACATCTCTTATCTCAAAGGAAAAACTCCCTCTATGATCTATTCGCTCCCCAGATTTCTGCCAACAGGCAGCATCTGACTCCCTGAAGAGAAAGGAGGGCTTTTATCTGAGCAACACTCCAGTTTTATTTCGCAGGCCTCGCGCCTCCTAGCTGGTTAGCAACTTCAGCTGCTTACCAAACACATTCAATTTTGCTGTCAATACAACCAGGACATTTCTCTTTTCGCCAGATCTTTCGGTTTTGGCAGGATGTGGAAATGATGGGGCCAATGCACAGCCACCTGAATTCCCTTCCCCAGCCCTGCAGAGCCCCTCGAGCAGCCAGAGCCGCTGCTCAGCACCCTTTCAGCACGAAGAGCAGCACCGGGCAGCGAGGCACAAATCTGGTGTTAATGTGTGAGGTTAAAAACCCCCCAGGAGCTGGTGGTGGTGGCGAGAGAATAGAGGGGGGGCACCCTACTGGGTCCGAGGACTTTTCAGTGCCACAAAGCACTTTCCCCTTTCCTTTCTGCCTCTCTGTTGTTTGCCCTCAGGACCCCATGGAGCGTCTCCAGATGGCGAAGCAGGAAGAGATGGGGAGGAAGGGGAGGGAAGCGAGGCTGGGGCACGGGGTCCGGGGCTGTGCCGAGGGACGGCAGGACTGCTGGCCTAGGCTGAGAGGCAGGGACAGCTGCTGTGGAGGAGGAGGATTACGAAGAGAGAGAAACAGCCTGGAGACAGCCTTGTTTTACACCCGCGTTTCCCACAGAAGCTGTCCTTGGAATCTGCCCGTGGGAGGGAGAAGCCGAAGTCTGTGGGGCCCTGGGAGAAACGGCTGCTGAAAGAGGGACCCTTCCCTGGGGGACAGCCCCTCTGCTCCCAGCACCATCCCGGCCCCTTCGCAGCAGGATAGAGCTGCAGGGCTCGGGGGCACAGCTCTGTGGGGCTTTGGCTGAGGGTGCAAGGCATCGTGTGGATGGATCTGCCTCCCTTCTGCTTTGAACCGAAAACGGCAGCGGCTCCCTGAAGGCACCCCACCCATTCCCAGCTCAGGCGGGGCCGAGCAGAGCTGGCAGGCGACGATGCCCCAAGAGTGGGCGTAGGGGCAGGGCCCGCCCCATGCAGCCACCTAACGGAGCCTGGATGGCATTACGGGTACCCCGTGAGCTGTCCGGGCAGGAGGGCTGCAGGGCAGGGAGCTCAGAGCACCCCTCTCGCTCCATCAGCCTCAGTGGAGCACACAAAGCTCCAAGGGCGCAGGAAAAATGAAGTCCCCCTGAACCCAAAGCGATTCCCTTTGCTGCCTGAAGCCGGGCTAGCACCGAGCAGTCCAACAACTGTGCTGGCAACACTGCAGAGAAAGCCAGACCCAAGGGGCTGCCACGCTTCTGCCCTTTGTGAATCCACCATGGCAAGCTCCTCTCTGCCTTCTCCATGGCTTCAGCCTGCTCTGCTGGGCTCTTGCCGGGCAGAGGAGAACCTCTGCATCACCGGCTGCTTATGCAATCAGCTTCGCCCCGCTTCCCTCCACCAAACCCCTGGCACACACGAGCACCGCACACCCCACCGGCCAGACCGCTTGCCCGGCCGGGCGGCTGAACCAGAAATCGCTGGCACAGCGCTCTGGATGCAGCTCCCACAGTAACGTTTTTGTATATGAATCGGTTCAACAAATAAACGTGCTCTGACAAAGGCAATCAGATGGAGTATTTTGTGGCAAGGAAATGAAGGAGCAGGAGAGCGGCCTCGGCGCGGTCAGCGCGAGCATAGGGTTTCACTGAGTGCAATGCTCTAATGAGATAGTAGACTTTCCGTAAGTCACGCTCATCTGGATTTCATTACGAGCCGTGGCCGCGAGCCAGGGCTGAAAGGCTCTGGCCCGGCTGCAGGACAATTTCAAAACAAAATGGACTCCAAACATCTGGAGAAATGAAGAAAGCGGGAGAGTAACGTGCGGGACCGGGGCTCCAGCTGATGCTGTGGCATCTCCCCCGTCTGCTGCAGGCAGCTGTGCGCGGGGCGCAGCGCAGACGGCCTCGCCGCGCCGCCAGGCAGGGGCTGCCCCCGGGTCTTAAAATAAGGCCACGGCTTTCAAGGGTACGCTGAAAGTAAGTATTTCAAAATCACATTTGGCCGAAATCCTCGCCAGCTTTTTCTCTCATAAAACAGCGTTCATTTTCCGATGAATTTTGTCTCCCCTACTTGTACTACCAAGCACTCGTTTTACTCCCTTTGCTGCTGAGGGACGTTTGCTTCTTAACGCAGCAGCAGCACAAGCTAGGCTGTGCTCTGCCCCTCACACTCTCCTTGTGTTGTCAGAAAATCCACACCGTTGGTTGATCCCAGACACCAGACCCCACCGCATCTCCTTTTCTACCTTTACTATTCACTGGGAAAAATAGTGACCCTGCCTCTCCCACCGCCTCAAGTCACATTTAAGCAGCTGCCCTATGACAAGCACTAAGAAAAGGATGAGGAGAGTTAACAGGAATTTTGTGGCAACTCTAACAGTTCTCCCACATGTAGATTTTCAAGCTGATCTGCTTTTATTTTAATCCCATTGGTCCCTGATAAAAGAAAAAACAACCAACATCAAACCCAACCCGTATCAACTAGGAAGCACTCACACTGATGGTGTCCTGATAACAATGTAGACATAAGACACTCAAACTATCAAATATCCATCTGATTTTTAAGAAAAAAACTGTTCCCACACAGGCCATCAGGATTTATCTACTGTGCTTCAGGTGAAGCTCTTGGTCTGCAGAGCACTGTGACCAAATGCATGCCATTTTCCAAGCGTATCTCAATGCGTGTTTTACACCAGTAGGATGGGAAAAAGAAGACAAGATCAACACATTGACAATAAATAAAAGCTATCTGCATTTCTAAGGAGACACTCTGGTAACTCCTCCTGCCTTACAAGCTGAATAAAGAAGCTTTGCAGAACACTTCTCTAGGCTGTGAAATAGGTGAGAAGCAAAGGGAAGCACAAGCACGGTGCAAGCTTCCTTCAGAGGCTGACCTGTACTCTGCTCCCCAGCCCTTGACGAAGCTCATCCGAATCGTGCACATTCTGGTCAGCTGGTACACGGCCTCGAAGCCCTGGTTCACTGACTGAGCCAGGAGAGCTGCGAATTCCTGGTTGTTGAAAATCTTCAAGTTGCATCCTGTGAAAAAAGAACAGGACAAGGATAGAGGCATGAGCTTAATCACATTAAGGAATCTATTACTTGCTGAGAATGGAAAGAAACCTGGTGCTGCTCTCCCATGTCCCCAGAGCATGTGATAGCAGATACAGATTGATTTAACACAGGATTGCAGAAAAGGAATCAAGGTTACCACAAATCCACAGCTCATGGGCTGAGAAGGGAGAAAACCACGCTATGGACAGAGAACAATGAGTGCAAGTGCTCACAGCAGACTGCGATCTGCATGACCAGACTTGGGGTCCTCATGTGGAACCTCCTTCTACCTCCTGTACAACCATTTCCTTCATATTTTAATTTAAAAGCATAACTATGACCATAACGCCAATTAACAGCAGTTGCTACAGGGCCTGAAACAAATGAATGCCCAGGCGAAAAAGAGGAACTCGTGGTGCTGGATTTGTGTGGTGGCTGTCAGCAGAATTAACAGAGAAGTTCTGAAGTGAAACCGTTCTGGCAAGCTAGAAAACGGTTATCAGGGTTAAAAAAGCTCATAGAAGAGCTGTTTCTGCTATAATCCTCTCTTAAATTCAAGTACGATGTGCCAAAGAACTTTCCTTTAAAACTAAAGTTCTCCCTCCAGTGTTTACTCACAGCTGAAAGGGCTGAGAACAACCTATTCCATTGTTCTAGGTGATAAAGGTGAAATATAATCGCATTCATCACGGTTAAAATTAAATAAAAAACTACAAAACTCTAAAAAAGACGTAACTAAAAAAAGCATCGCCATGCTTGCTTTCTCCCAGATAACCAGAAACAAGTTAAATGCTGAAACTTGGCGTGCAACTAGTGCTCATTTGGGATTACATATGGGCCAAGTCTGAAAAACAACCATTTGGACTATGATGAATTGTTTTTTTCTAAAATCACTTCTGAGCCTACTCTCTTGGGCTGGACTCATACTGTCATCTGTTTTGGGTCGAACCGCACAGAGCAAAGCGTAACCGCATTCAACGGCTCAGCAGCTGCAGAAAAAAACTACCATTTCTGTGACCATAAAAGAGCACAGCCCAAGAGCATCTTGCAGAGAGTTTGAAGGGAAGCTGTGTCAGGCATATTACAGTTTTCTAAGAGGAAAACAAGGGTGAGAGCATCAGGGCCAGGCTGAGCACAGAGAAAGAGCTGTGGCAAGGAAAGCAAACGAGCTGCTCAGCCTGCCAAGCTGTTCAGACCGCAGGACGGGATGGGAACAGGTCTCTCTGTGACTGTGCTGGGTAGGAGGGGGGCTACAACGTGGTGTGATCAACATGGGAATGAAGAAACTGGTTCGAAACCAACAAAGATTTGAAGGTGGATCTGAGAAGGCAGCCAAAGACTGTGGCAGAAGTGCGGAGAGCTGGCGTTCAATAAATGCGCCTCAGATGAATTTACAGCGGAAATGTGGGTTGTTTATGCTTTCAGATGTTGACTCCAGCCCGGGTGGACTCCTGTGATGTGGCTGGAGAATTAAGTCATGTTTGTAGCGCTAGCAGCTGCTTCCTAAGCATCTGAGAAAGGAAACCCGTTAACGTGGGCCAGGACTTGTAGTGTATAGATCTCTTCTCTAAAAAAAGAACAACTATTTCTCAACAAAAAGTTATTTTTAAAAAGTATATACATACTTTTAACTTTTAAAAATAAGGATTTGTAATCCTAGCTAAATATCCTTTGGAAAAGCATCTTCCCATCCTATCTCTTTCATGTATTTAACAGAAAAGTATATTTTTCCTAGATAGCTGCAATCAATTCTTCTGCAACCTTTCAGCATATCTCAGAAGTGTTTGCTGTAACCAGAGCAACAAAGTACCTGTAAAGGGGATTTCCCTAGAACAAAACTCATTCACAAAAAATGGGAAAAATGTTTTCCTACAGAATAGAAAATAATAGTAATTTAAATTATTACAAGTTAATCTAAATTAAAAAAAAAATATTATCTTATTTTAAAGATAGGGACACAATTTTAAGCATGACTATCATGCTTAGAAGGCGAAGCCTGCGCAGGATGACAGCCGGGGCACGTTTCCTTACCTGGGGGAATCTTGCAGACTGTTGCTGGGTGCCAGCCGTAGCGCTGGTTGCAGTTGGGAGACTGGACAAAAATGGCACTGTCACTAAGGCACTCGGCAAACACCTCGCCGCCAATGTAGTAGAGCCTTACTCCTCTTCCTAAGAAACACACAGCAGGGGTTTGGGTTAGTTTAGAACATCTATCTGCAAAACTGGAAGAAGGGTTAGCTGAGACAGACAATCTGCATCCAAGAGATCTCAAAAAGCAGCTGAACTGTGAATGAGGAAAATGAAACCCGCCTCAGAACCGCGCTCTCCAGCCCTGCTGTCAGTAGCAGCCTGGGGCTGCACGATCTTACCACCTCGCAGCCTGCTCATTCCAAACGTGCACGACTCTGCTATTTTCCATATGAAGGTACTATTGGTTAACATATGGTCTTCAACCTTATCCAAAAGGCATCACAGCTGCATACAGCTGTTTGTTTATTACTTACTGATTTGGAATTAGATTATACAACGTTTTCAACAAGTTACATTTTCTTGAGATTACATTTGTAAACCAGGACAAATATCTACTTCCCATTTGAGTTTATACACATTACTAAATTCTCAGTTAATAAAGGGACAAATTTCAGGAATTCATCCTCATTACTCAAATAAATATTTGCTGTGGTCTTACACTGCTATTTGAAAATCCTGCTTTCATTTTTCCATGCTGCACAAGGAGCCTGCTGAATTTCAGGATTGATTCTGAATCTTGGCTTGTTGCTTGTTTTGTGTTTGTTTGTTTTTAATCATTTGTTTATTTATTTACTGGTGCTACAAATCATTTCAAAAACAATTAAGGAAAAATTGTCCTGTAAAACTTTACTGCACAGAAAAAGGAATAAAGGGGAACAAAGTCAGGACAAAGAACGTGTACATTTCTGACAGAAAACAGCAGAAAACACAGCAAAGCAATTTTGCCTTTTATTAAAATTGCATAGGTCTGGGATATTCTACTTAGCACCAGCTTAACTGAAAACAAAAATGAGTCTTACAGTATAAGCAAGGAAAAAGGAAATTGAGATGAAAATTAAGTTTCCATTTTTAAGAGAACAGTTAAGTTCAAAAATAAAAGAGTGCAGGAAGAAAAGGAAAACACAAGCTAACCACTAACATCCATTCAAAAAAAGTTCTGAAGAATGCGTGTAGAAATTTAAATTCTGTCTATCTCTATTACGTTCAGTGGTTTTAGCATTCCCCAGTGCTTTTTTTTGTATTATACTTTTATGAAAGAATACAATTAGTGTTCCTTTATGGAAGATTAGCCTGCTAAATCACCGTGAATATTCAAGTATCACAGGGTTCTAAAACTGACCAAACTGCACGCCAGGTGAGTAACCAAAAAATCTCTGCACGCAGGTCTCCACCTTCCACCTTGAAAAGCACCAACGAAAATAAGGAAATAGAAATTACCAATGTGTCGTCTTGTGAGTTCCACTGCTGCATTTCTGTTCACGTTAGACAGCAAACCAAGGCAGAAGCGTTCAGAGTTGGATGGGTCGGTGAACCCATCCACGGTCATAGAGGGCTGGGAGGCGTGGAAGGTCTCCCCCACTCGCTGGTTGAGTTCATAGTAGGATATCGAGCACCAGAAAGCTGGCTCGCAGTAGGTAACAGGCTGCAGATCTGCACAAAAACAAAAAGCAAAGTGAGTCACAGGCCCTCAGGAGGGGACGGGGGGAATGAAGAAAGCACTTGTTTTGAAATATCGTTCTGCTTCATTCCTTGGGCTCACTCTAACAATCAAACTTTAATTACTTGACAGATTTTAATGGAGCGCAGCTAGAAAGTTACATCATCCCTCAAGCTTCTGGCACATGGAACAATCACAAATACTCAGAGGTATTAGTCACTTGGTAAGTGGGGTGTCACTAAGCTATCCTCATACTTGGAGAAAAATCTTAAATAGAAAACTAGCTTTTTGATGAAATGTAGGACCACTTTTGGGAGACCAGTACCCTAAAAAAAAAAAAAAAAAAGAAAAAGAGAGAGAAACCCTAGAAAGAGCAGCCCACAAATCTGCTTTCAATGACACCGATCCCCTAATCCCAATTCTGTGCACTTACACCAAAGTAACCAGCAAATAAGGCAGTCTGACTTTTGTTCTTACTGACTCTGTTACAATCTCTCTAGTGCTGCTGAAACCAATAGAGTTGTCTGCAATACAGACCAGACTGTCTATAATAATGCCATCGAAGTAATTTAAAAACTAGATCCTTTCTTCTAGTCTGCTTGATGTCAAGATCTCAAAAGAAAATCCATTTCCCCAGTAGATGACGACAAATGTCTTGTACCGGGGCTAGTTTGACTCTGCCTGTGGACCAAGTGAAATTAGTTCTGTGAACAGACTGAGGCAGTGTCAGGAAGACAATAAACGCGTGAAAGGTGGGGCATTCACATGGCTTTGGATGATTTGTTTAACTGCTCGCTGAGAATTTTGCTAGTAACTTCAGCAGAGGAAGGCCCAAGCCAAATATTCTTGGAAATGCTGCACTCGATGGCGTCCAGTCGTACTGTAAGCCACGAATCTGCTGAGCAGAGAAAGTGGAAAGCAGACTAAGCTAATTGATAGGCGCTCTATTTCCCACATTCAATGCAAGAAATAAAAGCCAGAGAAGAATTCCCTTCGTTCCCTCCTCCCTACCCCCAATTTATCACTTCATCCCCGTTCACCAGGTGCTTGACCGGAGAACAGAGCAGCTTCCCATCTGGCCAAGGGGCAACACCACCGAGCAAAATGCAGCCTTTTTCCTAGGCTTCCCCATCTGTTGCTCTGGAAAGGCTTAGGTGAATCTGGGCTTAAGAGCTCAGCTCCTTCCCAGCCTCCTCTCCCCCTGAGAGCATCTCTGCAGAGGTCTCAGAGTCGTTTTTCATTCAGGACCTGCTTTGCTCTGTAACCCTCAGTAACAGGCTGCAGCAGCCTGGCTTCAGCCAGAAGGCACGATGGTTTCCTCTCCATTACTGCCACCTGAGTTCCCAAAGTAGCTAAAACCCAGAGAAACGCTTTCGTTTCTGCTTTGTTACAAGCTCTGCTGACAGCAAATAAGGAATTGAACAGAAGCGTATCGGGGGAACTCCGTCAATCCTTCGCAGATCTGCAAAGCTGTGAATTTTGGAGCCTTTACCCAGCCCCAGCTTCTTTTACAGTCTCTATCTTTCCTTAACTACATCACCCGAAAGAAAAACGTTCTGTCAGAGCAAATCCCACTGTTTCTGTTCTCCTCCACACATTACACCCACAAAAGAAAAACTGTCTCTTCCCCTAATGGAAGAGGGCTTAGTGCGCTAGCCCCTCTCCTGACATGCACAGATGATGCCTTTTTCTATTCTATTACATCTTGGTTGCCCCACTGGAAACTGCCACACCAGGTCTATTTCTCCAGGGCCAGCCTCATTTAATCAGTCAGCAGTTATCTGTGTGCACCGTAACTCCAAGTTATAAAAACAACGAGGTCTGTATTGCTCTCTATGGTTTCGTGGTCCTTTTCATCAGCAAACACCTTTGCCTGCTTGGGACTGAAGGGAAGTGGAGATACCCCACTGAAGGATGTTGAGAAATTTTATTGCAAGCTTATTTGCAATTTGAGGACAGACACAAACCAAAAAAGTCCTATTTTAAAGAAAAACTCATCTCTCAAAAAATGTAACCGCGCTTTTAATGGTGCTGCACTCTCCTGTGATTTGTGGTCTTGGGCTTTAGCGTAAGCTGTCATTGAATGGGTGAGCTGCATTAAAATCACGTAAATCCTGCCTGAATCATCTCCAGACATTTTACATTTTGTCTTGCTACAGCTTTGCTTTCATAAATGTCCACTGCCTGTTGTCATGTAACCCACACCGCATCTTCTCTACAAGGCCAAAGGACTGTTCAGATTCAGAGTTCAAAACTTACCGTGTGCTTTGCATACTCTACAAAGTGCTCAAAGGGTAGTTGTTCCCCCAGTTTCGGTTAACGTTTTTGATACACAACATACATCAGAAATTACTGATTTACGTTATCCCAGTGCATTAGTTGCAGCCACATTAGCTCTGCCTCCCGCAGAGGTTAGGAGATAAATGTGTGTGCACACTTCCCCTCTGTGCTTTGAGGAGGGCTGTCTCTTCCCTGCTCTGGGAATTGGTGTTTCAACACAGAGAGTCACAGAGGCTTACGTTCCTGATGGATTTGTCCATAGGGTATGTGCTTGTTTCACTTACAGCTTTTGCGTCAAGTCTTTTGCGGAGCAAACCCTGACAATGGATTTCCTGTACACCAAGGGACTGCCTCACTCCAAAATAATACGCATGCAACCTCAGGCCTGGCCCTCGGCCAGCGTAAACTCCCTGACTTCATTCCCAATGTCCACATAATGCTGGCAGCTCTGCTTTCAGTTCGGTTTTCTGTATTTTTTCCAATTCAAATTTCAGTGATACAGAAGAGATGGTTGGATATCTACAAGTTCCATTTATATCTTTTGTTTGACTACTGAAAGCGTGGACCCAATGCTTCCAGAGCAAATGCACAAGCTGAAAGGAGAAAAAAAAAATCCCCAAATGTTACTTGCAACACTTTCTGTGTCTGTGGATGAAAAGATGAACTGAAAGTCTCTAAGTTCCTTCAGTCCCTTATTGCAGAGTTACAGCTTTATACTGAAATGCACTGCAGCTCAAACAAACCTCGCTTCTATTGTTCCAGTCAGTTTGCTTCATGCTAGTTTATTGTCTTCGTAATTCTCTGGAACACGGCCATGGGATGGAAGTCCAAAGTTCAGCTTAGGCAAAGTAAACTGCCTTAAAAGCTTCAGGCATTTCTGTTCAAATAAGCGGCCATTCTCAGTACCGTGACATTATTTTCTTAATGGTGAAACTGCAAAAATACCTCACATTCTGCTGCTGGGAGCTTGCTGAGTTTCCCTCACTTCACACCGCTGTGTTTTTTAAATTCCTATTTAAATTTCTTAACAAACAGACAGAGGAATCCTGGTTCAACGTCTGCAGATTAAAGCAACGCCCTAGGCTCTGCTCATCCGAAGAACTGTGTGGCACAGCAAAAGCAGCAGCACTGCAGGCCACGAGCCACCAGCTAACTTCTGTCTGACTGGAGAGAGACTCAGCAAGGCTGAGAAAAAGTTCTGCTCTTACAGAGTATGCTTTGTGGCCTGCAAAGACTGGCAGGCTGACGGACCGTGGGCTGCTCGTGCTTTCACCTGCAGCGCTACAAGCAGCTCCTTCCTTCGGATATGCCATCTACAAGGCACGGATGGTGACAAATTTTCACGGACAGTTGTTAAGAGCTGCTCAGGGATGTGCATTTCTATTCATTATTTTGTAGCTTCCTCGCATGCAAAAATTTACAATATGAGTTTAAAAAAAGAGACAAGAGGTTCTTAATTTGTGGGAGACCTTGCCTAAGAGCAATAAATATTTGGTTTGCAAAATTTGAAGATATCTTTTAATGTCAGTAAGTTGAAATGTTTTTTCTGATGTCTGCTCCCTAGACTACAAAGAGATTCCTTGTGGTTAACCAGCTTCACCTCCTCCTATTTAGTTTTTTGTCACCAGACTGCACATTAGACCTCCTCCAGGCCCATCAGCTGAGCAGCATGTGTTAATAAGCAGTGTCCTGGTTAGAAAGGATATGCGCTGGGGCCTCTTTCCTAGAAACTCCTTTTTTCCTTATGTAAGGCAGATGCCACAGTCAGCTTGCCAGGTTGGTTTTGTTACACATAATTGGCTTTTTATTTTTAGGTTGACAAAAAAATGCTAGAAATTCTCATCAACTCCTAAGCAGCATGCTTGAGCATAATGGATTCAGACAGGAGAAAAAAAAAAAAAAAAAAGAAAGGAACAGAGTCAGCTACATATTCATCTCTGAGCCTTTAACAGTTAAAATGAGTAACAAATTTAGTGGCACTGTGGCAACATATTCCATGCTTTAAAAAAATAAAAAAAAAGAATTTGAAAAAAAAAAGAAGAAAGAGAGAAAAGAAATCCCCTTCAACAGCCCCAAGATATCCACAAGTCAGCCAATGACTGACAAATTTTGGAGCAGTGTCAAAGTACCCTCTGCCAGGATTAAAAGCATATGTAAACTTTATGGCTATGGTTATTCGAGAGTAATCTCAAGTGGCCTGTGTCTGCTGGCTTAATGAACATGTAGAGAACTGATCTTGCAGCTAGCCTGAGCTGTGAGTATTTTTAGGAGAGACTGTTGAGAGCAATTTTAAATAAGGTGAGAGCTCAAACTAATGAAGATCAGACCTTCCATGCCTGCAGGTATGAAAATGAGGAGCAAAACCATTTGGGAAGATAAAGAGAGGTTCAGGGAGAGCCACAAGACCTCTAGCAGTGTCTCAAAGGCCCTGTTCAACAGCTATTTCTACTTCTCAAGAGAACTCAAGATTGTGGCATAGATTGAGCTCTCCTGAAGAAAACCAACGGTCCAGTCAATCACAAAAATCCCACAGGGCATCCAAGGTCTGCGTGTCTCACCTACAGCACTGCTCCAGGCTCTTGCAAGTTTAAGACCCCGCTAACACCTCTGATGCTCAAGCAAGGATGTCTGTGACTTCTGTCTCTCTCCATATGCTAGCATTCTTGATCTCTTGCTGGTTATTTGGGCTCTCCAAAAATGCACCAACCAACCAGCCTCCTCCACTTTGCTCTGTTCTGTCCATGCCCAATTTCATGCTACAGTAACTACAGTGACAATTGCCTGAGCTGACAAAGCAGTGCAGGCAAATCTGGTGCTCTGAACTTCACCCCCCTATCCACAGTACAGTCCCCTGTACATGGACAGCAGCATTTGCCCTGTAATGGATGTAACACCAGGTTATAAACACAAAAAGTTGTAAGGCACACTGGAACATGATAAAAGAGACCAGTAAACACCAAAAATTTATAAAATAACTTTCCAAGAGATAGAATTTAACTACAAACTCTCCCCTTTAAAAACAAAAAAAAAAGGCAAGAACTCAAAGCCACCAGCAAAACAGTCAGATAACATTCCTTGCAAACTCATATAATCTAACAAGTGTATTTTTCCTGCAGTCCTTCACTCATTCTTTCTGGTATTCATCTGCCAACATTTCTTTTTTTCTTATTTCACACAGAGTTGCTATGAACCACAGTTACAACAGTGAACAGGATTAGCAGAAAGGATGATCAACAGTGCTCACAACCTCATCAAACATGCACAACATCAAGAAATAACGTCGTTATTAAAATGTCACTATCTTGACTGTAATTACACACAGTGCTCAAGATCACATGCTTACCCAGATTACTGTGTGCAGGAGACATAGGATTTGGTGATAAGTTTGGAGAACCTGAAAATCAAGACATTTTAATTATTACTATGGCATCTGCACACGGAAAAAACACTTGCATGAAATCTGTGCTGCCCAGGCTTGTTGAGAGGGAAATCCCACTTCTTAGCTAAGTCTTGTTTTGTGACACTAGCAACTTCTCTGATGCTGATTGCTATTTACATGAGCTTCTGAATGCTCTTACTTACGATATCAACTTGCGACATCTGCAGTACTACTAAACACCCTCAGAGAGTTTAATTCACTTAAACTCTACCCATTAATTTTCAAAAAGGCACATGCAGTTGTCTCTTTTATTTTCACATGCAGTAAACAAAACTCTGGGCGCCATCATCACAGCTACACTCAAGCCCAGCTAGCTGGGCATTAAAGAACTTTATTGTACATTATTACATATTGTACATATCGTATATCACTCGATATATGAAGGAATCTTAACTGGTGTTGGGACAACGGAGTATTGGATCAAGCTATACAGATCTGACCAAACAATTGTCTGAATTTTATCCCCAGTCATTACAGTTTTGCCCACAAATTTTGTGTCTGTACTTTGATATCTGCACTTTGATGTCTAGAGCCAGTTCCACAGCCTCTGGATGCCACATGGATGCAGGTAGGTGGTACAGCCCATCCTTTCTTTCCTCTCACACTGACTTCATCTGGTTTCTTTAACATTTGTTTTTCTATAAAGAGGGAAATCCCTGACATCTGAAGGAAGGCATATCACATTTGAACACAAACTAGGTATTTATAGCATCTTCCAGGCCAATCCTCTTTCAGTCCACTTCCCAAAAAGCCATACATACATTCCAAATGTCAACCACATTACCAGTAATTGTATGTGCTGAAATGTATTGTGTCAATAGGCTTATGTTTGATGTAGACAAACAAACCCACACTCCCTTCCGCCATCTGTATAACTGGTGAGAGACTGCAAGTCATCCCTCTTTTAGAATCCCACGTATGCTCTACGGCTGAAAACATACAGAGAAACCAGGATATTTGCATGCAGTATTTGCATTAATTAGGTTCTGCATGTCTATCTTTATGCAAGTGCCACATATTTGCATATCCCTCTTGTAAAGCACCAGCCCTTCTAACCAAAGACATGTTTTTGTTTTTCAAGCAAAAGTTTTAGAAATTAAGCGTCTAATTCAGTACTTCTTACTCACAAGCACTGGCACAACTCCGATCAACAGGATGCCTTAAACAGTTACCCACAGAAAGACAAGACCCACATATTTAATTTTAATGTGCTGATATAGGTTATCATGAAGTCTATGGCTGCTCAGTCTAAATCTTGTTTAATGCCTCTTGTTTTCTTGGAAATATGAGAGAACCCAGACTTTCAACATTCTTTGGGATATACTCACTAAATGATAAACCCATTTAAAAACAAATCTGCTAGTGGTCATTTCATATACACTTAATCAGACATTTCAGCACATAGAGTGAACAGCCAAGTAATCAGAAAAATGCCTTTTCAGAAGGTGCCAGCTACTTGCCTAATTTTCATGTGCATAAAGATGCATGAATGCAGTACAATGCAAAATATCATTGTTAGGTGTGTCTCCACTGTTTCAGACTCACCAGAAGCTCCAAAACATACTGTCCTGTGCTTTACATGAGATGGCAGGCTACATTTGCACTCCTTCAAGGATAAAATAACTCACCACCATCTGATTTTCAGTGCTTCAGAGAAAAGCTTTAGAAGTCTCTGGTATGACCTAGAAATCTACAAATGGCAAAAGATGACTTACCTGCATCCATGCTGGGGTTCATCTGGTGGTCACTAGTTTCTCCATCCTCACTCAAATAGCCTGGAGGGGGTGTCTCTAGAATCATAAAATGATCATACTGTCATTACAACTGGATGAAAAGTCTGGATTTTAGACACCAAATATGTTTACTTTGTCATTCACAACAAAGTAAGTTGTTGTTGTTTTTTTTTTTAATTAATTTTCTTCCTTGAGCTTCTGAGAGTAGGAGCTGCCACAATCAGGGTAATAGGCATAGTACGCTTGTGAATAACAAAGAAGGGAAAAAACAAAATCAGGATTTTCAGTCCCATAAAACTTTAAGCCGTGTCGACAGTTTTCTGTCCAGATATTTTTCCTTTCCTGGTGTGCAGCTGCATAGTTTGCCCATGCAAATAAGGTGTAAATTGCTTGTAAAAAAAAGATGCATAAATAGAAGAGCTCAATTCCATCAGAAATTTACTGAGTTTTACTCAAATTAGAACGGCTGAATTTTATTCAAATCTGAACTTGTTAAGGGAACATTCAGCTTTAGATTCCACAATAAACTGACTACGTACTACCACAGGGAAGAGGTGAGTTTAAAGAAAACAGAACTATAAACAGCACTCCCGTGCGTCTACATTTACAGCTTTCATCTGCTTTCATATAGGTTCCCACTTCTTAGCTTCATAGCAATGATAGAAACAAAGACTTTCTACTCATCCAGCTTAGCGTACACAGACACGATTCACTGTGCAACATGACCCTTTTCCCTCCACTCCCTGGATGGAAGATATACAGTACCTGGAATGTAGTTGCTCTGTGGCTCGATACCTGCTGGGAAGTTAGTGTTCTCTGGAATAGAGTGACTGTAATCGTCTAACGGCGGGAACTCAGCTGGGATCTCCGTGTGCCGAGGCACCAGCACTGGAGGTAACACTGCACAAATGGAAAGGAAAAAAAATAGAGAGAACATTAGCAGCTTTAAAATAAAATGACTGAAACCCTAGAAAATGAAGAGAAACCAGTTTGGAGTAACACCCTTAAACACATGCAACACTGAAGTCGCTAATTAAGGGACACAATTTGATACTTGCTTCTGAAATAACAGCAGCAGTTAAAGATGCTATTCTTAACGTATCTCAGCTGGGGATGGGATACGTGCTTAGCTGAACACACCTACTCTGTCTGCCCCTTGCAAGGCAAAGAAACAGGTCTTCTTGAAAAACCATTTGAAGGAAGTTATATCACCTGATTCAAAATGAAGAAATTTCATGTAAAATAAAAACAGCGAGGTAGGATTAGCATAAACATCCAGACTGGTTCTGCAGATTTGTACTGACATGCAGCAAAACTATCTGCAGTTCCAGATGAAAGTCTCTTTCAGAGGCAGAAGAAGAGTTCAGAACAGGAAGTTCAGATGTGTTGGGAGCTATTCTTAGATCTACGTCAACTTAACAGTAAGGTTTTATCCTTAATTTAAAACCAACAATACCAACGGTTAGGGATGCACAACACTGCCGTAGTTCGTACCTGTACCTCCTATGTGTGAGCTGGTTTTGGGCACACAATGACACATTAGGAAGCTGGCAGCTACACAACCTGCTCGACTTGGCTTTTATCGATTTTAAATGATATTTTCCCCCCGAGTGCAGATTCATAAATTATTCTGCTGCATACAGTAAGAGATTATCATCAATAATAGATACATTTAGGTTTTAAAAACCTACGCCTGCTGCTTTATTCAATTTAGAAATGCACTTATAAATCCCTTATGCTGCTACCGAGAAGCTGAGGTTTCCACACGCAGGGGCAGCAGTACCTGGGGTTTCCACTCTTTGGTAATGGTAAGGATTCACGCAGACTTCATCCTTCTTCATGTTAAAGGCGTACTCGCACATCTCCATGGCCCGCAGCTCATGGTGGCTATGAAGGTCTGGCCACCGCCACAGCCGGCAGTAGATCACATGCGGAAGGCCTTTGCGGTGAGATACTTGCAGCCGGCCATCTAACGACCTGCAGGCAGAACAAAAAATTGATTACAATGTAGGCTGGCGTTAATACACCTCACAGTGACCACAGACAGCCCAGAAAAAGCCAAATGTGAAGGCTGCCCAGCCAACTCCGTGCCCTGACACCGTCCCCAAAGGCGCTAGGCCTCAAAACCGGCTGAGGCTGCAAGGAGGCCGCCTGCTCCCGGCCTTCACGCCAGGGAGCGTGTCTCTGAAAATGGCAAAACCATCTATTTTGTGTAACAGCCTCGCCCCAGATTTATTAACTTTCTGAAAAAAGCTACACCCAGTCAGAACACACGACTTCAGTGGTACTCCTGAAGCCTTTGTGCGTGTCCTAGCAAAGCAGCCATTTGCACGGCTCTCCACATTTTAGTCTTAAAATAGGCGCTCATGAAACCGGACTTCTAGAATACAAAGACAGGAATTTCAATTGCGACACAATTATCCACAAATCACATAAGTACCTTTTATTTAAATGGTGTTCACAAACTTTACAAACAAATGAGGTTTCCACTTTCATTTTCCAAAGTGCAGCTTGAAAGCAAAATAAAGTTTTTTTTTTCAGCATTGCTTGCTTTTGTTTTTACGTTTAGCCCATGTCTCCTCCAACTCATTTTTCACCTAATCCTGTCCTCAACCCAGAATAGCCTGTTCCTAACAGGCCTTCCTGGGAAGCAGGACAAGCGGCTTCAAATCCTCCCCAGGAGAGGCAAGAGTTGGAGCAGGGTCTCCTCCATCCTCAATGAGGGCTCCACTCCCTAAGCCACTGAATTGCCCCCAGGCAGTTTCTTTGAAGTCTAACCCTTCACTTCCCTTGCTTTTCTTAATGATTGAAACGAAACACTTTGGGGTTTTGGTGAAATGGATTTTTTTTTTTTTTTGATCAAGGAAAGAAAAAAAAGAAAATTTTATTTTTTCTCGGAATTATTTCCCTTGGTTCTTTGTGTTGGCTGCCAATCTAGAAAAGCAAAATAAACGCAAACCAAAACACACAAACAATTATTCAAACAGTGGTTGTGCTAGTCTTGGCTGCCCTAGGAGATGTTTCCCAAAAGCTTCTCTGGCAGAGCCTGGCGACACTCACACCTCTTGTACACTGCTACAGCAACGGGGAAGGCAAAGCACACCCGAGTCAACCTCCACCTGGTGTAGGGGAGCAGGGAAGCACATCACACAGCTGGACACGTATCGGATACAAGGGGTCTACACCAGCACGGAGGGACCTGGGGGTACAGGTTTCAAAACATCTACGACCTCCAAGTCTTAGAAACATGCACAACATCCACAGCTACTATTTATAACACATCAATTTATTAACGCATTGATCTGGTGTATTTTCCAAGCTCCTTCTGAGAACTACAAAGCAGAAAGCAAGCTTTCCACGTGAGACTCAAAAGGACGGCAGCAATGTCTAGAACTGATCTTGAGTGGAAGTGGGGATCCTGGTACTGATTTCAGGGAGGGCAACACTTGACCTATGCAACCCCTGTATCTGTTAGAGTGAAAAAAACTCAATATGCATATTACAAAATACACTCATACACACTGAAAGAGGGAAAATCTCTAAAGAAAAAGAGATTAGGTCAGAAAGCTGAAGCAAGGAACACACCAAGACTTTTTTTCTGCTCCTCCTTCAATTGTCTTTGCCCACTTGGAAGGACGCCTTACCTCCTAGTGAGGGTAAAAGAGAGAAGAGAAGACTTGGAGAGATTATTCAAAGTGTTCTGCAGGAGGCACGACCGTGGCAAGGTTTCTTACTGTTGCCAGTCACCATCGGCAGCACGTTACAGATGGATGTCCCAGAAGCACAGGGAGGGCCTAACAGAGAGTGTGTGACTTACCGAGATTACTGGCAAGGACAGCCCTCTGCCTGCATTTCCCAGGAGAGAAGAATCTCCTTCCACCTACAGCAAACTTCCCAGCCAGCTGGGAGGCAAAGCGCACTTCTTCCCATTGCTCCAGGGTTCTCGGCAAAAGCTATCAGGTCTTACAGGAGACGAGCCAGTACATCTACATGCCTGACTCACTCTCTGGAAGCCATGCAAGAACACATGGACATCTCCACGCACTTTCCAAGCAGTTACCAAAACCCCATGAAGATGGCATCATGCCTTGATGCTTCCTCATGGGTCCTCTGAACTCCTGCACTCACTGTGCTGCTGGGATGCACGTTGTACCTAAACCAACCATGCCAGGAAGGAGACATGCAGTAATATGGCAAACCTGGACATCGTGGCTGCTACAGGGACTGAATTTGTGGCATTTTTCCCCAGGAGGCAGTGGCCCTTGCTGCCCAGCCAGGTTAACGGAGCAGTTCTGATAACAAAGATCTCGCAGGAGACAGCAGCTAGAGACACCAGGCCACTGTTGTCTGTGCAGCCCCCAAATGCTGAATAGCTCCACAGTGGCTATCTAACCAAAACCAGCCTAAAATAGCTCTCAGTTGTTGGTATCACAGCTACTCACTGCCGTCAGCAGACTGCAGGCTGCAGAGAACATGTTGGGCTTGCTATCTGCCACTGCTCACAGCAGAAGAGATGGACTTCTTCATGATCTTATCTAAAAGGACTTTTAAAATGACAGAGCCATATGTTTTATTTTCCAACACAACAACCTCCCCCTTCTCCCCTCTCCCCCCAATAGGAAGATAAGGTAAAAGAAATGACATTCCCCCAAAGCCCTGGAGGCTAATTACATTCTTAGGATTGTGAAACCTCTCCTCAGCCTCACTGTTAAGAGGCTCGGGACAAAACAACATCTTCTTGGGAAGGACGTGGCTGAGCGACAGGGCAGCTTTATCTCCTGTTGTCCTGCCTCAGCCCTCGAGGAGTATTTTTTCCAAATGATTTTGTGGCTGAGATGGGACACAAGATTAGATAGGCAAACACTGCTCTACTCCAGGCAGCTTTTTGCCCGAGGTAATTAGACAGCACTCTAATTACCACAATCAATTGCCACGTCTTTATTAGCTGGATGAATGCTCATTCCTGGGTGCAAACACTTGATGGGAGCACAAGAACTGGCTGGAGCACCCAAGTCATCGGACTTAGAAATTATTTAAGCTGCAGTCTCAGGGATGGCAGAGCTAGGAATGGGCCTGGCACTGCTGAGTGAGAGGCCTTCCTCCTGCCCCAGGCCTTCCCTGGCTGCAGCAGTTCCTGGAGGAACTTGATGAATGCCCAAAACCCGTGTCAGATGAGCTCGTGTATGCTGTTGTTAATGTGTACCAAAGCTCAGGATGTATTTGACTGCTTCTCAAGCCTGCAACCCTCAGGGACGACCCACACACGTGTCTGTCTCTCACATCCATGTGCAGAACAATCAGATAATAAAAAACTCCTTACAACACAGCCTTCAGCCTGTCGCAGTCGTGTTCTGAAGCACAGTCTGATCCTGAATCAGAGTATTCCCAAAACCAGCTGACAGCTCAGCACATCCAGGCTTCATCAACATTTACCGAATCTAATTGCCAAACTTTCTATCAGGTTACAGAACTGTTCCTTCCTCCTACCTTTCTTTTAACCAGCCTGTGCTGAACAGATCTCCATGTACAACTGACTTGATATATTTATTATTCCATACCACATAACAGGATTTCTTCTAAACATAACAAAGCTTCTCTGCCCAAAAATTCAGTGCAGGAAGGTTTTCCAAAGCAGCACCACTTATTCTGGTGGGGCAGTGTCTCTCTCTCTTCCCAGTCAAATGCAGCTGAACACATTCGTGTCTCCATGCTGCACTGTGGGATTAAATAGCAAAGGCTGGGAAGAAGTCTTCTTTTCACAGCACTGATGTTCAGACCCCAGTGGGTGATGCAGACTCCCACTGCCACCTTGTTAACTAGCACGTATCCTGAGCTTGCAGGGTACGAGTGAGAAAATATTGTGATCTACAAGCCTGTAGTTATCATTGCCTGCAAATGTGGGAGTGTGTTAGCCTAAGGCTTGAGGGCTACATTGTTGGAGAATCATAGAATGGCTTGGGTTGGAGGGGACCTTAAAGACCTGGCTGCTCACTCAACACGGTGTGTTCACACAGGACCAAGAAGCACCCAGGGGAGAGGTTACTCCCCAGCTAGGCCAGCGATAGCCAGAGATGAAAAATAATGAGTAAGGAAAAGAGACCAAGGCCCCAGGAATGCAGTCAGGTAATTTAGCTGCTTGCACAACAGCACGAGGCATGGTCAGGACAACGTTGCAGTAGCCACAAGAAGCAAACAAGAAGCCCCTCAGGCTGAACACCTTCAGGATTGATCCATCCATACATGTACATGCTGGTACATTTGCTAGGGAAGTTTAACACGTGGAGCTGCTACCCCAAACTGTCCAGACTACTGCTGCTGAAAGAACAAAGGGCAACAGTGACTCTTAATAGCAAAAACAGAGAAGGGAAGAAAAAAGAATGACAAAAACACTGAAGTATTATTTTTTTTAAACAATCCTCTGTAACTGTTTGAAAAAGAGTGAGGAGTAAATAGGAGAACATTACATTGCATAACAGGAATTTGATTTCTAGGCCTGATTACAGTGTTTCTTTTTTCTTTTCTTTCGTCTTTTTTTAAACCCTGATTTAATTTGTAAGATCCTGAATCAGAAAAGAAATAAAAACACAACGCTTATTTTCCTCATTGGGCATTTTGCAGATATCTTCCCTCCAGAGAGGTAATAAAACTCTTCCTGGTACTCCTTCTCCTTTAAAAGTAAAGCTAAAAGCACTGGAATGCAGTAGCACAAATCATGCAAAGTGATGTAAGCAATAAGATACTGGAGGTTATTTCTGTCAAGGCTGAAATCTCCAGAAGTACTCTGGTAGATCAGAGGTCCATCCCACTGCTTCCCCTCCCTTTCCATGCACATATATTCACTCCTGCTTGCAAAACCCATCAGTTTTCCATCACCGTCATTAATCTTCCAAGAGAGCAAAATGTCTCAGTGCTCAAGTATCCAGTAACAGCAGTATGTGCAAAAAGGGGTTAAGGAAAAGAGAAAAACAACCAGGAAGACAAAGTCTCAGTTACACATTTCCATGGGGTTCTTATTAAAAACCACGAGCAGAAGCTGTTTTTTAAAACCATGACAAATAAGTTACCAGTATGCTCTAAAATGCACCAGGAATTATGGCCACAGGCTGTGATTTTCTCTTGAGCACAAAACATGATAAGTAGTTCCTTACTGGCCCCGCATCTGGTCTCCACCAGGCAAGCAAGCACTTACTCTTGTAGCAAAACCTGGCTGTTGTGTGCAGAGCACTGAAATATCCACAGGGCTTCACTGAAAAGTTGGATAAAATCGCAACTTTCCCTGAATACTGGCCAAATGAAAAACACTGAATAAAAAAAAAAAAAAAAAGACCCATGCAGCACATTTGTAATTCAAAAGCTGAACCCTTGCCATCTCTTTCCCCTCAATTTGCTCAGCATCACTAAATTTTCCAGTTTCTGGTGCAGTTTTAACAATACTGTCATTCAAGCTCAAGAATTAGAAGTAACTGTGCCCAGCTGAGGCTTGCAAGGCACGTTATCACACTGCCATAGAGGAAACTGGTAATACTTCTACTTAGCAGGTAAATTGATAGGAGATTAAAAGAATTAACAAGCTTCTAATTAATCTGCAACGCATCTCTGTGGAAAGGATAAGTTTTTACTACCCCAAAGCAAAGAAGTTAAATGATTCTCCCAAACAAAACAGCAGTTTGCATCAGAGCCCCACCAGGAATAAGGTAGCCCCCTCAGGGCTACCAAAGACCACCGCTGTTTTGTGCTGGCCTCTCATCTGGGCTGCTGACGCTTCCCACTCAAGCCCTCCTTTGGATTTGGAAGCAAACCACATCTCCTCTACCCTTGTGGATGGTGTGTGGGTACTTACAGGTAAGCTCAGGATCACAGCCAGTGGGTGGCACAGCTCCATGCATCTGCTGGCCATCGAGTCTCGAGCACAGCCTGCTCCAGCCTACAGCACCAGGTGAAGATTTGAAAGGTAGAGAGCAAATCCCATTCCTTCCGGGGCCACATAATTCTTCTACTCTAGGCTCATTTGTTCAGGGCTTGCAAAGTAGCTGACAACACAGAAATTACCAACACGTCCCGTGTGCGCCTTGCTGCCTATTTACATCTCCGTCTTTACCAAGGCTTCGCAGACTTCCCCAGCCCCCACTTGAAAGCTGAAGAAATACAGCACGGAGAGTTGATGTCAGGATCAGATTATGACAGCATGAGTCATTTATTAAGATTCCAGTAATGCTAAGCTCTTTAGCAGGTGCCTTGAGACCATATTTTTCAGAGTCTAATTTCAGATTCAGACATAAGTACGTTTTATTGGTTTACCATAAACTGTCCATTGCTGCTCCTTAAAGCCGCCTCCTGCTTGTCCTGTACTCCGCAGCTCTCTTCTCCCAGACGTGTCCACTTCTACTCCATGCTGGCATGCAAATAACAGCTTAGTTTCATTTAGTTTTCTTTAAAGCTATGGATAGGTCTTTTTTTCTCACATAATATCATGATCTATTTTTCCTCTGTACCTTTTCATAATCTCTCTGTTGTTTACACCACTTCTGCATATGCCACAGCTACAGGATACTGGCTACTGGCTATCAAAGCCAGTCCCCTTTCTTCTACCTTTAACCACTTTGTAATTATATGCCCTACATCTTTCACCTCCTCCTTTTCCTGATCACCAGTACCACAGAAGATGGATAATTTGGAGACCCAACTGTGCATGCCCTTCACCGCCCTCTGCCCTAAGCTGGCCACAATCAATCCTACTGCTTCATTAAGGCTTGTTTAATCATGAACCCAGTTCTGAAGTTCCCAATATTCATCCAGATATTTCTACCATTTACACCTGTCCGATCACACTTGGACCTGCCAGGTGGATGGCATTTCTCACAAGACACACACTCCTACTCCTGATGCCTAAAGGAAGGCGATGAACGGGAATTCAAGTGGCAGGACGCTGCTCCCAGGACCTGCAGCAGGGATCTTGCAGCCAAAAGTTTTATTTTGGGAAAAAGGTAGTACTGCACTACTACTAGTTCACCTTGAACAGAAATTGGTAGAGAATAAGGGATGCAAGCAGCATCTGAGAACTGAAGGACACGTATTTCTGAAGGTAGTGCATCCAAGCCCCTTACCACAGTTATCTTTTGTGGAGCAAAGTTAAATTTTGCATGATTTCTATAACCCCACTGAATTTAAATCTTTTTTTTTTTTTTTTTTTTTTCTTTTTCTTCTAAGCAGCCCTGGTCCTTTTGTTTATTTCTGCAAACTTTCTTTGCCCAAATCTGTCACACTCATCTAAATTTATTTGAGCTCGAGCCTTGAGGGGACCGGGGGTGGAGGAGACAGACACAGTAAGGAGCTCAGCCTCTCCCGAGGAGCGTGCCTTTTTGGAAACCCATTTATCATACAAGCTCGTCACTGCTTCCCAGAACCCTGCGTCTAACTCCAAACGTGAAATCCAAAAAGCAGCAACACGCTCTCGTCCAACCGAACCAGCAGCTTCCTTTCTCCGAGGAGATTCCAGGCATACTGACGGCTCTGTGTGTTTCTGTGCTGGGAGGAGTTTGGTGAGGAGAAAAGGGATGGATGGAAATGCCAAAGACATTCAGGTTACCTTCCATAACGCAGAAGGTATTCCAAACAAACGTGTTTCAAGAAAGACTGACTAACCAGAGCACATGGAGCTGATAGTAGTCTAGTAACACTCCCCACACACCAAAAAAAAAAACCAACAACCAAACAAAAAGCTGCTGCAAAACTCATTTACTGTGTTAGCTTCCACGGCAATCACACTCCTTTACATTTAATAGCTAGCTTCAGCATCCATCTTCTTGATACTCTAAGGAAAAAATCTTTGTAGCTTCAGTGCAGCCAAGAGCACTTTGCAAATTAGCATCAGCTGTGGATACAGCCTAAGTAAAACCAGAGCAAAGGACCCATGGAATGAACGTGCTTCTTAATTGCCCAAAGAGAAAAGAAATTAAGGCGCTGCACAGTGTTTAGACAGAAGCCTCACGCCGAGAACTGCTGCCCCAAATATACCGGCTGCTAACAAAAGCAAGCATGATTACCATCATGAGTGCTGAAAAATGACACTTTTAAGGCCTTGGACACTCCCTCACAACATACACAATCGCCAGTGCCTCCAAGAGAGGCTTCATATAAATACCAGGAGTCGGAACTGACTGCTCAGATAAATGTTTGTGCATTCTATCAGGCTGGGACAAAGCCAGCATTTCTTATGGAAACATTTTTGGTGGTCCTGGGCAAAGACCGTGTTTACTTTATAGCAGATATAACTAAAAATACTGCACGCCAGCCTCCAATTATCTTGCTTGGAATAGTTTGAGGCTACTTGAGGCTCATTGCTGTTATTTTCTTTATTATATAGTGAAAACGCTGCTGCTTTTCCTGTAATTTGAAAAGCTGCTATTTCAAGGTCTGTGTTTGTACCTCCCCCGCGTGGATAACAAGATCCAGGGTGCAGTTTTCCCGAGTGCCCACCTCCCATTTTCAGAAGCAGCTCAGGTGCTCATCCCACAGATCTATAGGATCCTTGAGTTACGTGGGCCTGTCAAGTCCTTAATGTCATTAATTCTGCCTCTGTATTACATTGCTTTGGAGCCACTTTTTGCACAGCCAGGGCTAAGTGACAGCCCCACAGACACGGGGATGGGGTCCCACAGACGCTCGCCCTCGCCCCTGGACCCTGAGCCCTCCTCAGGGCCGTGCTTTGGGCTCCATCCAACATCAGGGCTGTGTGCGCTCAGGCAGCTCTGCCACGAGGGCCCGCTCGCCTGAAATGAAACGAAGATTGTTTCAAACAAAACAAACCAGAAAAATAAAAAAAAAAACAAAAGAAAAACCCTTTAGTCTGGGTTATTTCGCCGTCAGTCTCTGCCGCTGTCCCCAGCCATTAACCACCTCTCTTTTCCAAGCTTTCCCAGCCTCCGACCCACTCGGGCGTCCCGCGAGCTGTTAATGAATCAGTGGCAGATGAATCACTTCCCATGTGCTGCTCGTTTCGTCACACAGAGCCATTCTCACAGCCTTTCCTCTCTGCTCGCACGGACCCGATGACAAAGAGCGACCTCCGCTACCAAAAGCGGGCTGCGAGTTTCCACGAGGAGTTAACAGAAGGTGCGGGCGCCCTGCGAGAGAGGTGAAAAGGGTAGTGGAAGAGGGCTGTGTTAATTTTACAACACCGACTTCCTTCGTTATGAGTCACCAGCAACGCAGGAGAAATCCAGCTTACAAAAGTAAACCTGCGAGAGTGTGATGTCTTAGGGGAGCGCGGCGGATTTAAGATGGAACGCCTCATTAAAAACCCACAGAAGTTAATATTTTACAGTCTCTCGTGTCCGTAATTATGAGGGAAAGTGGAGTCAGGGCTCTGCAAGGGTTCGTGTGTATTTGGGGGGGGCAACTTTGTAAACTTCTCTCTCTCATAATCAGCTTTTACAGCACATCTGAGGAGGGCAGGCAGGAGAGGAGGTGGTGTTGTGGGCTCTTGGTTGGTTCCTTTGTTTGATTTTGTGGGAATGCTTCTGTACAAGAAGAGAAGAGCCTTATTTGTACCAAAGAGATGGTACCAAATTTTGTACCATAGAGATGGAAAAGGCTTCGGCTGAAATATTTGTTTTTTCCCACCAAAAGCACTTAACATCAAAAAAAAAGGCAGCTGTGTTCGTGGCCTACCTGAAAGCTTCCTTTCTTCTAGTAAATCTACAGATCAGCTGAAAGGGTTTTTTTTTCAGGCTGCCACTCGCAGCTGAAGGGCACAGCAGAGGAGTCGCTCCCTCAGCCCTCCCCTCCGGCCACGATAACCATCTTATTCACGGAAGCCCAATGCTGCGTTCCTAAATTACAGATTATGGTTTAAAAAATGCACATAAGAAGAAAAAAACAAACAAACCTCAGCGCTTCCCCCATGCTGCAAGGCACGAGGAATTCCCTCACTCACCAAACCCCATCAGGACACACCGTTTTCCTGGTGGGACACCAACAGCTCCTGCACTCGCTGTCTGCCTGTAGGAAAGCAGCACTGAGCACGGAGCTTTCCCTTTATCCTTCACCCTCCCCTGCCCTAAGCAGCACCAGCTCTGTACCGGTGACGGGGCTGGGAGCGAGGCTGTATAATTTCTGTGCTTAACTCTGACTAATGCAGGATGTGTGGGAGCGCAGCACCCGGCATGAATAACAGCTCCATAAAGCACGTATCAGTATCACGCTAAGTCATTCTTATCATCCAAACAGGATCTGAAGCATGTGCGTGCACAGTACCTTTCCTGTAAAGGTTTTTTATCGTTACTGTTGCTTGCATGGAAAGGCAGCTGGTATGACATAAAAAAGGAGCAGGAAAAAGCAAGTGGCCAGAACAGCCGAATCAACATAAACAAATACCGTATTTTTATGTAAATGTCACTAGTAATAAAAACTCGAGGCAAGAAGTGATTAGAGAACGCCCAGTAAAAACCAACACCAAAACAAGTCACCACTCAACCACCACGGGAGACGGAACGGTTCCTAAATGGGATGTTTTTCAGAAGTTTTCCATGAGGCGTCCACAACGAACAGCTGAAAATATCAGCTGCATGCAAGCTCCCATGTACGTAACAGACAGGTTTTCAAGTAGCTTTCCTGTTGTCAGCTCCCCCTCCTCTCTCTCTAAACGAAAAAGAAAACAACGTTCACATCCTGGGAACCCCGCTGGATCAAGGCTGAGGCATGAAGCTTAAAACAGAAACAGATCTTGAGCCTGCCAAGGAGAGAGGAACGAGGAGGGAAGTAGACTCACAGGTAAATATTAGTTTGTACTTGAAAAAGCCCGAGGACATTTTAGAGATGCTTTTGATTTCCATGCCAGCTTTGCGCCGTCCAACGCTGGACGGGCATGGCCGTGCAGGGGGACGAGCGCCTGGAGTCTCTGCCAGCTGGTCCAGGGTGACGGTGACACTGCTGGCCATTATCAGCCGAATTTTGGAAAGCAATCAGTGGCAGTCCAGAAGTGAGACAGGATTTTCTACCTCATTTTCCATTTGGCCCCTCTCGGTTGGTGCCTTTAATGGCAGCCACACGGGAGTCTGGCTGTGCTGCCGTGTGTGGTTTTGGCACTTGGAAAAGGGGCGAGGAAACTCTCTTCACCTTCCCTCCATCCCATAACCACACAGAGCTCTCTTCCTGCACCTCACCTCGCCATCTGGCAACCTCTGTGGGCACTGGCCTGAGCTACAATGCTGGATAAAGACCGGAGGCTCCCTAGGCCACCGGAGAGATGTCTCCTGGCCTCTGCTGTGACCTGAAAGGGGAATCCACAGAAGACAAACCAATTTCTGGTTCTTCATATCCTAAAAGCGTTTTCAAAACTACACAAATGCATGAATAGATCCGTCTATCGCTGTGGTAGAGCCAAGAGAGCAGCTCTAAAAGGCTGCCCAGCAGCTCACGCCGCGCAGCACTTTCGTGGTCAGGGCGAAGACCACCGCTCGCTCCAAATCAAAGCTTGAGGGCAACTTGAGAAGCAAACCATAATAACTACCCAAGATGAAATGCAGACAGGAGACCCAGGAACGCCACCCAGCTTCTCTAAAACAACACGATGAGACACGTAGAGGTAACAAGCAATTACGGCCTTCTTTTTATGTCTCCTCTCCAGCAGCACAATGCACTTGTGCTAGGTCCCTGGGTCAGCAGTGACTCAGAGAACAGAGGGCTTCCAGTGAATCATCCACACCTTTTTAAGCACCCTCCAGGTCTTGTTGGAGATGTCTCACTACCTACACCTTCCCTAAATACTTACTGGGCTGTCCGAGGCTTGAGAGGCTGTGAGGGAGAGCACGTGAGCAAGGCTGCAAAGCTTTGTACTGCTCCCGACACCTGAGTGGTACAGAGGGGGATACGGGACACACACAGACCCAACAGCACAGCTCGCTCCTACAGCAAGAGGCTACAGCCAGAAGCTATAGGAAGATAGGGAAACAATGTGGGAGAAGTCACAAATATTTGATTTCACAAGCCAAGACAGTTTTCTTTCCCCTCCCCTTGTGACTAAGCCTTTGGTCCACACACCCACTCCTGTCCTCAGAAAACAACTCCGTGAAACAAATTTGATTGCTCTAAAATACACACGGGCAGTGACCAAGCACACCTCCTCCTCACAGCACGGAGTCTATTTACTGAGAGTCTGCACCAACTGTCTGCTTTGTACGGAACAGGATCCAACTCCCCCTCTCAATGAGACATTAAACACCGGCGAGCCCAGCTCCTCTCCACTTGCCTTATCCATTCCCAAGCCTCCACCTCTGCAGACAACATCGTTCAGATGGACAAATTGCCTGAAATCTCTCCTAGCTGCTCCTGGGGGAAGGAGCAGTGCACAGCGTGCTGTGGGATCCCAACAGATCCCAACACAGCTCTCGGAAGCTGTGTCCTGGCACTGACCTGCTGCGTGTCGCCGAGGCGCACAGCCCTGCCACTTCTCGCCGTCCTCCTGTTTCTGACACAGCAAGGATCCTTCTTCAACTCTGCAACAGGCTTTGGGATCGTAAGATTAAAAAAACATGCAAAAATTCCTACTGAGGAACGCCTAAGGTTGGTAGCCTGATGAGAAGAGGCAAATCCTCTGTGCACGTTCATCTCTTGAGGGCTCTGCCACACCAGGATTCTGTCTTGGGGACAGATTTGTAAAACGCGGCGGTGAGATAAACAATTCCTCATGCATCAGGAAAACCACACAGGTGGCCTTTTACGGTCCAAGCGTCATAAAAACAAAGCAGAACAAATTCCTGTAAGCCTAGCACAGAAGAGATCAGGACGTTTGCCCTGGTTACAGGTCGTGCTGAGATGTTAACCCTAACCCTAGGAACCTTCCCACCTTCGGCAGCCACTGCTCCACCCTACCCCCAGTTGCCTCCCCAGCTGCTGCCTGTTGAGCTCACTGCTTGTGCCCTGCTACGTTTTCCTGCAAACACACACACACAAAGAAAGCACCCTACCCCTTCTCTTTCCTCTCAGCAACCAAAACAAGCTGCCTGTCCTTATGTCATCCCATCCAGTCTCTTCCTCCTCGCTGGCACACCACTTTAATATCTCGTTCCTTCAACCCCTCAAAAAACACAGCTGCTAAAATTATCATTCTGGCCCATCAATCACACTCCTCTCCTAATCTGTCTGGTATCTTCTGCAGAGTATTAAGTTCAAGCAGCCCAGAGCCGTGTCCTCAAGGCACTCCAGCACTCTTTATAGCCCACATCTGAGAGCTCATCGCAGCGGCAGCTCCCTCCCCACCCCAAACTCCTGGCGCCCTCTGGACACCCACCCCGAGTTTCCCCTTTGCTGCTCCTTCCCTGCCCACCTCATCCACCCCCTTCTCCCTCCTTTTGCAGCTTCCAGCATTTCTCTGGGGCACGGAAGAGGCTGCCAGCCCTGATGGGATGGAAGGATGATCCCTTTCTGACTCATTTAGCTGGAAAGGCCAGAGAAATGGAGCGTGCCACACGCCACCACCATGATGCAAGCAGAGAAAAAGGTTTACAGGGAGGGGATGGTGCAAAAATATTAAAGTAATTAATACAGCCCATGGTTACAGTTTTCTCCAGATATTCCCCTGGGTGCTGTCTTGCATCGGTTAGGCTGCCAGCTATTCAGTGCAGGGACAGTCTGTGTTTTTTCCCCCCTTCTAAAGCAACAAGCACATTCTTGGCAGCTAAATTATTAATAAGGAACAAATGGGAATTGATTTATAGATGAGACTGAAGGAGAGGATTTGTCTTCCTTCAGTCCAAGCCATCATGCCCACACGGCTTTGTCCTGGTTCAGTCTCCATCTCCCACCTGGACCACGCAGCGCATCCCGCTCCCAATTACCGGTGTTTACACGACCTCTTTACCTCGTGTATCTGACCACTGACCAGATATTGCAAAAGAGAAGCAAAGTGTTTATTGTTCTGTCTCTCTTTCTTCTCAGCCGGCAAGAAAAAGCTTAAGCTGGATTAGTTCGTAAGATTTTATTTTTATCCATTGTGTGCTCGTGAAAGAAAAAAAAAAAAAACTACTCAAGGAAAAGATGAGTTTCACATTCAGGCTTTGAATTGCTGAGCTGGGGGAATCAGCTCTCTCTCTGCTGGTGGAAAGTTCCACAGATCTGGCCCAGCTCTCCACACCAGAAGCATCTGTCCTCCTCCTCCTCCTCCTCCTCCGAGCACGACTTTCTTGCATTTCAGCCCCAAGACCTGCACCAACCTTTGCTCTGCTCTGCTGAAGGTTTCCCCCTGTTACTTACAGGTTCGCTTGCAAGACAAGCTTTTTGGGGCAGTCCCTGAGAGCTGCTGCCCCACAGCCTGTTGTGCTTATTCTAATTAACAGCACCACACACACATCCTATTGGTTTCAGAGCGCTCACCACAATTTGTTTGGCACGAAGAACCCATCAGCAGCCAGCCTGCCACAAACTCCCCCTTTTGAAGGCGGGACCCGTGGCTGAAAGCAACACAAAAGTTTGCTTCTAGAAACATGATGGAGATGGCCCCCAGGACTCCGAATCCCAGACAACGGGAACTCTTACACGAGGCAAAACCAGCCCTTCAAAGGCTTGTAGGCAAATGTACTGTCACCGAATATTTCTGTCATGGAAGCAAGAGCCTAAAAATATAACGCGAGCAGATAATGCGCTGAGACAGGCCGGCGCACATCCTGTCTTTGCTCTGTAAACACCACGATGCGCCTTGGCACTGCTGTACAGCTCAAGCCACCCGTCCCAGAAGTAGGGCAGCAGCTTGTACGAACTGCAGCTTCGCCCCAAAGCGGCTCTGCTCTGCCTTGGGGAGAGCCACAAACCTGGGGGGAGCAGGGGCTGGGCTGCCTCCACCTCCGGCACGGGCAGCGGGGGCTTGGGGAGGAGGTGTGGGAGGAAGAAGTGGTGTTGCCATCCATCTTCTGATACGGCACCTGCAGGAGCAGCGCGTCGTGCCGCAGCAGGAAGCACGGCCTCGAGATGTGCTGACTCACTGCAGTGTGGGGCCCTGCTGGTAGCACAGCTTTTCGGGTCCTCCCTGCAATCGAAGGGCCCTCGTCGGCTCCTGTCCCTCTGGAGAAAGGAGAAACCAGCAGAAAGGGCCAGGAGGCATCACCCGTCACCTCCTGCATTCCCTCTTCCCACCTGCAAAACTTGGGCTTGAAAGGGAAAACCCTCGTTTAGCACGAATGAGAAAACAAATGATAAAGGCTAAAAAGAACTGCAGCACAACGGGCATCCGAGGAAAGAAGATTTGTTTCTTGTTCTAAGACACAGTTTGCCAAGATTTGGGTGAATTAGATGCAAATCCTCAAAGCCTTCAGATAGCTTTTAGGCTTTTTATCCTACCAAAATCACCCCTGTTGGTCCGGATGCTTTTATATAAAGTACGTGTGTTAGGTCCTCTCTTACAGGAGCATGTAAGCACCCTGGAAACACTTTGCAGAGCTTCCATGCCATGAGAATGGACGTCAGACTTGATTTTATTCAGTGCAGCTACGTGTAGCAGTCACTAAAACAAAAAGGCAGAAACACCTGCAAGCGTTCAGACAAGCCAGGCTTTTCTCAGGACCCACGGTGTGCCCAGAGCTACCTAAAGGGAAGTTCTAAGCCATAAAGGATATTCAGAAAGACAAACAAAAACAGGTTCCCAAAACCTGACGGGTCACTTGCCTTTCAGGAAGGGAATGAGCAGAGCCGCTCATTTGCACGTGGGATGCATTCAGTGAATTCCCGTCCAGCCCCCTACATCACTCACTTTTGAAGAAACTAATTGTTTTATGGCACTGCCCACTAAACCCCAACCCAATATCCAGGCTAATACACAACCAGCATAAAAGAGAAAGTCCCGGACTCAAAGATTTCCATTTACAAGAGGATGCAACAGGTAAATGAAAAGGACCAACAGGACGGAGCAGCTGCTGCAGGAGGGGTTGCTCTATGCCAGAGGTGTGAAAAGAAATTAAAAGCATCACCCCCACGTTCTTCTTCCCGCAGTTAATTAATTAGATTTTACTTTCAAAACATGTGTGCTAAAATCCAGGTGGGCAAATCTGGAAAGTGTTTTATATTTAAATGCAGGGGAAGAAAAGGGGAGGGGGGAGATGTACACACAACTAAAAATACACGTTAGCAGGAAGAGGAGGCTGCGGGGAAACGTGTGTATCAGCAACGCAAAGCGCACCAACCCTTTCTGTTTTCTTTTACAGATGACCCTTGATAAATTATCATGTCTCCTTCAGGGATTTTTCTAATCTGTTTTCCATTATTACTCCTCTTTTTACGGCAGATAAGGTTGTCTCTGGTTTTGAAGCTTCGACAAGGGCCGCATCCTCCCACATACCACAATTTGCACTGCTGAAAAAGCTCCGGCTGCCCAGCCAGCTACTACTCGGTAGCCTCGGTGTGATAAAAAAAAAAAAAAAAAAAGGCAGTGCAGACAGCTACGAGAGGCACTAAGACCCTGCTCCGTCCTCGGCTGCACGGCGCGGAGAAGACGAAAACAAACCTCCAGAATTTCGCTTGCCCCCAGAAGCCGCCGAGGGCTGCTCGGCGTGCCTGCACACCGCACGGCCGCTCACACAAAACCTCTGCAGCTCCCCACACGTGGGAGGAGCGGGAGGGCTGCGGTGGGAGCAGCACCAGGACCCCGCGGCACTGCGGACGCACGCAGCACCTTACCCGTGAGCAAGCCCCAAGCTCTGACCCACACAGCAAAAACCAGCGCTGTGGGGGGACTGTGCGTCAAGGTTTTTTCCTGGTTGAAATGCTTCCGACGGCAAAGACCATCAGAAACAAGACGAGGAGGGCTGGAGGAGGGCCAGGCTGTGCGGCAGCACCCGGGGAATCCTCGCACGACCACGGCTGCGGCTGGCGCGATCCTGACTCATCAGCTAAGGTGCATCCGGCGGCGGCGGCAGGTGCTGGATTGGCAAAAGCATCCCCCTCCTAATGGCTTCCTAATTGTTTTCTGACAACCACTGCGTGTTCTCCAGAGGGCTGTTAAGCCAGGGCTTTGGAAGAGGACGGCGTGCCGGTTGTCACGGGCAGGCACGGAGCAGCGCAGCCACCTGCTTCCGTCGGCATCGCTGCCCTACTCACCTGCTGATGGGCTCGGAGGGCTCCCAGCGTGGTCCCCGGCAAACAAACCCTGTTACCCACGTTGGCACTCCAGAAACACACTGTCCATGTCATGTTTAAGCGTTTGCTAGAGGTCGTGCATCAGCTCCAGCATTTTACCTCTGGGCTTAAGTCAAAGCCTGCACTCAGAGGGCTCTGCAGGACGGGGATGGGTTGGGGAAGCGCTTAAATGGTTTGCTCAGGTAGGATGTAAGAGGCTTTGAAAGCTTAAAACACTGCCGTTAGATAATGAAGTGTTAAAAAAAAGACCCGAAATATTTTATTTTGCGAGCACTTATTATTTCAGCTCCAGCAGGCAACACTAACACACCTCACGGCAACAGCTACGCGTGCTCATTTAAAGCCAGCGTTCAGCCCCACGCTGCTCTCCTATCTGAAGAAAAGCCAACGTATTTAGCATTTTGCTTCCTGCTGTACAGCCTTGACAATCGCAGGCCTTGTCTGCGAGATGAGGAAAACCACCACGGAATATCGGGTGTCACTTCCCCTCCACTGCCTGCACACCTGGGGTGAGCAACCTCCTCTCACCTAAGCTTTCTTGCACAATAAATGGAGGAGGAGAAGCCTTTACTCAGAGTGACTTTTCTTTAAGGCTCTGTATTAATCACATTCCTTCAGAAAAAAAGAAAAAAAAAATCATTTGAAAGCATTTAATTTTACTTTGTGAGTGATAATAGCACAAGTGGATTGCATCATCTTCACCAGAACAGTAATGCCTTTTAAGTTACTTTTTAGTAGCTGCCTCAGACATGCCTTAGATAATTTTATTGGCCAACTGAGGACTAATGCAAGACATATTCTATGAATAAATGCATTTCCAGAGCCCCGGTCTCAGAAGGTGATTTTGCAAATGGCCAATGAGAAGTGCCTGCTTTGAAGTGTTCCTGGAATCAGTTACAGTTGCTTAAACCACCGATCAAATTCTACCAAAAAAGGCTTAGAGAAATGTTACTTCAGACTAGGTTTATCTTTCCTATAAATGCAAACTACCGCATTAAAAACACAACTTTCCCTTGCAAAATATGCACTTTCACAGCTTCTGAGTATTCAACAGCGGTGCTTAAAGTCAACATTTCATTTTCTTTTTTGGAACAGTTGAAAAAAAATCAAAGCCAAACTCCACTGAATGGAAAAGGTAACTCCGAATGCCTTTCCCTTCAAAATAAATAATTGTTGGAGCCACACCAGCCCGTGGAAGGGACCGGTTGGGTTCTCCCAGTGACACTGGGTTACCATCCCTGCAGTCTGCTGTGCTGTCTCAGGGCTCCTCAGCCAGTAGGTCAGTAGTCTCCTGCCTGTCCTCCATCCAGAAGGCTCATTCCCTTCCATCACACCGCTCTACAACCGGCCTGCCTGATATTTTGGGGAGGGAAGAGGTGGACAGAGGCAAAGCGTTTATCACATTCCTTCTTTAAGACTACTTCGCTCTAGTCTGTATTTATTGCACCATCAAACCCCTTTGACTTACATTTTACACAGAATGTTTACAACGCGTGTGGGCAAATTTAGCAACGTATATTTTTTAAACTTGATCGCTTTCCCACATCCACAGGCTGAGTTACTCTGCACATAAGGCTCCTTTCACTGTGACAACGCCGGGGCTTTCCATACGCATTGCTGCTCGAGAGCAGCATTGCTGGCAGGGCTCATCCCATGCATGTGAAGTGATCACATTTAGCATGCTGGGAGCCCTACCTGAAGAGGGCATGCACCTGGGAAAGAAAAAAAGGCAAGAAAGCCATGAAAGAAACCACACCGAAGGAGCTCACAGATGAGGTGGACGAGGAGGGCCTTACTTGAAGTCCGTGGACGTTTCAAAGGAAGCACACAATGGTGCTGCCAGCTCGCTCTCGATGGAACATTTTGTTTTACAAGGCTGTTTTACAACAAGGCTGTTTTCTTCTTGTCAGGATCACAGGAATCCTCAAGGCGCCCTTCCTGAAAAAGTGGCAGCGCTGCACAAATGGGCTTCGGGAAGGAGGGGAGATTTTAAGCCATCTCCTCAGGGCAACGCCTGGGCCCTTTCCAGGCTGTGGTGTAAGAGTGGTGCAGGAGTGGTGCTGTTATTCCGCCTTTGATGGCATTATTCCTTGGGCACATGCCTTTGCTTCTCTCATTTTGCTGTGGTTTTCCTAACATTATGCTTTTATAGGAGAGTTTTGCAGCAAGTTGGAGGGAAATGACATCACCAGCCCTCGGTTCAATCAGCTTAATACAGAAAGCTGCCTTCAAAGAAGCTTTTAAAAATACATTTAAAAAAATGCTAGTGCATCCAAGCCTGTAAAGTCATATACAGAGCTTCCAATTCAAACATCTGAACACTGATACATATTCATCCTCTGTGCTGCTAATTAACCACAAGCTGATTTCCTTCAGCAGCGTGTTTATTTTAGCAGTATGGCTGCCCAGAGCCTACCTTCCAGAACCCAGCAATAATTAGGCTGCGTAAAACAAATAGCTATGTTCACTCCTGAACTGAAGAAACCATCCCATGGAATCAGGGTTTTGCCTTCTGTCGAGAGCACAAAAGGTAACAGCCACCGAAATCTTCCTCGAGAAGCTGGTGACAACCATATTTGCCTCTCGGGAGATTAATTAGGCCAAAAGTGCCATGATAGGGCAAAGTTAAAACCCAAAACACGCTGTTGTTTAGCCACAGATTCCTATCTCTAGCATGTTTTTCAATCTAGAGCAGTAACAGAGGAGGCTGACACCGAGGGAGCAGCACGGGGCACCCCCGAGCAGACCCAGCCTCAGCTGTGCCATCGGTGGCAGCAGCTTGAGATAAAAAGGCAGCGTGTCACAATTTGTCCCCAGTGAAAGAAATTAAGTCCCAAGGGAGTCTGCAGCTCCCTGAAATGAGCGGGACGAGCCCTCTAGTACAAGATCTAGAAACGGAAAAAAGGCACAAAGAACCAGAGACAGGAAGGCGAGAGGCACAATGGGCTGTATTTAAAGCATGATAAAGCAGTTGTGCCAGCACAGGAGTGAAGCCCATCCATTGGGAAAGCAGGCTCTAGCACAGACATCAGTTTTAGGGATGAACAAAAGCAAACAGCCTGGCAAGGAGCATGGGGTGACGGGCAGGAGGGCTCACCTGCAAGCTGCCACCCCGCCTGTGCAGGACATCAATTTTATCTGTGAACTGCTGCTTGGCACCCTCCTCACACACCTTATTTATAGCTGAAACCTCAACTTTTCGGGAATAATCAATGCTTAAAAAGAAGAAAGAGCTCTACACCATGTTTAGCGAGGCACTTTGAAAGCCAGTGAGAAGCAGTCACTGATCATCCCTAAAGATCACCCCAAAGGTAGTGAATTAGAAGCAATTTTCATTGCCAAAAAAAAAAAAAAAAGAAAAAAAAATCCTTGCTAAAAACGATGCTCTGACCTCGTCAGACTTGTGGGCTGCATGCATTCACCACTCCTTGTGGGAACTGCATTCCCAACGAACAAGCCCTCCTTCATGTGGGGTGTTACTGGTTAAAAACAAGTCAGGAAAACATTTTGTATCCTTGTTCTTTCTCCCAGCAATTATTACCCATGTTTTGTTTCTGTTTATGCAATTAAGGCCTTTCACTCTTAACCATGATCTAACTACAGTTATAACCAACATATGGGCTTCGTGTCACATGCCGGTAGGCAAGCGAGCACAAGGCCATATTTCAAATTGGCAGCAATCCCATACAGAACTTTGTGACTTTCTCTTACCCCCAGGAAGGTATTTCTGCTGACAAGGCACACACACAGACACATTTCAGCTCCGTATGTGGTACAGCATCTCATCGCTGCACAGCTCTGGTTTGCTCTGGCCTGGTTTTCACAGCCCTAACTCCTGGGCGAACACTTTCATGATGTGAAACCTCAGCTCCTTTATCTTTTGTTTTTACCACGCGAGGCCTGAAATCTTGATTGGCACAGCAATGTGAATTAAAAAGCGTGATTCTTGTAATCACGTTTTCACCAACAGCCCTCTTGTTGATGCAGTTGTATCAGTAAGAGATGTCTTTTCTAACCATTATAAAGTAATTAACATTTATAACTGACATAAAACCCTACTGGCAGACTGTAGCTATTTTGGAGAATATTGCTAAAGCACGCTACAGTCAAACTTGGCTATTCTGTGAAATGCACGATTTTCAGCCTTGCTTAAACTCTCACAGCCGGATGGATTGCTTTGTTACCCAGAAGCAAGAGTTATACGGGACAAAAGTAACAGCTTTGTATGAACATCTTCACTTCTATTAATTCCTTTGCAGCAAGGCCTGGAGCTAACAACATTCCTTTTATTATTCCTATTAATTCCTTTGCAGTCAAGGACAGGCACCCAGCTTCTCTCACCCATGTTGCTGCACAAGAGCCTCTCCTCTCCTGTCAAATACCCCCTGGGATCTTCCTTCTCTCGTTCTCCTCGCTGACAGAGGGAAAAGGGATGAAGAGCAAGGCTCCTGGCTCTGCGAGGAGCTCCCTCCCTCCCTGCTTTCTTCCATCTTTCATCGCCTTTTGCTGTCGTGGTGTGGTCCTATCCATATGTGCAAGACTAAAAGCCATCTGAAACGCCAGATCTTCATTAGCAGATGTCAGAATACTGCACATCGAAATTCTGAGAAAATTTAATGGCAATTCAGGATACATACTGATACAAGATCCTCTGTGCTGTGATGGGACCCTCCCATGAGACTGAGTTGTACAAAATAATTGACCAAAATTAAATGAGTGAAGTCACTGAGAGACCAAATGTTCGACCCATAACTTTTTTTAAATATTCACGATTCCAAAATATAACTCACTGATCATGCCTATTTGCTTTAAAAATACATTGCCCAATAAACATGTTTACTGACTGCTCTTTTCCTTCTACTAATCTGCTCGTGACTCTTGGGCAGCTCAAGTTTTCATTGCAATTTTTATGAAAACTGGGACTAATTTCTTTTAAAAAACACTAAACAATTCAGAAGCTCAAGCTGAAAATCCTGGTTGACTGTTCTCATAAAACCTGTAGGGTACCTAAATGATATCTTAACTGCTTGCACCCCTCCTGGCACAAACAGACCCAGTACAAATCCATATGGCATCAAGAAGTATTTTGCACCAAACCACCCTAACCTAGCACTTTAGGAACCCTTTTACTTTTTATCCTGGCTTTCACTATGGACTATGCAGTCTGCTGCCTCCTGTGCCTAACTGAGGCAGGGATCCATTTTATTATTGCCCTAAAAGGAGGCATGAAAGGAGAGAGGGGATATGAGAGACAGCTTCTAAGAGCTGCCATTCACAGAAAAACAGTTCAAGCAGAACCACTGTCTAATAAGAAGCAAGGCTTGCCCATGACTACACCTCTTACTCAAAATAGCAAGGTGTAAGAAAGGCAAGTGGAGAAGATGAGCGTGCCCACAAGCCTGCAGAGCTCAGAGGTCTGCAGGAAAGGCTATGTGAGTGCTGTGACAATTTCACATTTCACACACACCAGCATCGGTAGGCATCTTGCTTCCCCTTCCTGGCTGCGGTCACGCAGTGGGCAAGGGTTAGAAGTCACACTTCGCTGCTTGCCTGCTACCGTGGCATCTGTCTTTCCTTGCAGCGCTGGGGCAAAACTTGAAGGTTGCACAAATTAACTTCATTAATAAAAAGATGCTGCAATACAGCCTTTACACCGTGCTCTATCCCCAAACATAAATATTGCTTGTGATGCTGAAATTCTATATGATGTTTACAAGCACTGTAAGTTTTCCCTCCTTACGTCATTATACTGCAGTGTCATAACCAGCAAAAAAAAAAAAAGTATTCTGTATGTAATTATGCAATTATATGGCCCTCATTAACACAGTACCGAGTGCCTGCCTGATTCCACAAAGTTGTCTCAGAGCCCCCAAATAATTATTTGCTCCATTTTGAAGAAAGGAAACCAAGGCAAAGGGAGACAACCGATCTGAAGTAATGAAGGGAAGAGGAGCAGTAAGTCCACAAGTTCCCTGTTGTGTCCAACATTTAATACCATTTCTGTATCGCGTATATGCACATGCTCTTTGTGGAAAGCAAGAGCAACGAGAGAAATAAAATTTCTCATATCTGACAGTGACAGGGCAGGAAATTCTTCATACCAGTTTACGACAGCAAAGAGCAACATTTACTGTTTATGTTTGCCTTTCTAAATTGACATTTTAATAGCTTCCCTCCTCGTTACAGTCCTTCTGCCTAAACATTTCTGTGCGTAGAGGCAGGGGAGCGCTCACGCTATGCTCCCCGCTATCAGGCACCCCTCCTCGCTATCTCCTTTTGCAGAACCACTCACCCCTGCTGTATCAGGGCAGAGCCCCAGAGAATCCCAATAAGCAACTCCTTCGTTCCTCTTCAGAGACTTAGACCTTAATCCAGAGCTCAGGGAGAGTTTGGGAAATGCAGATGGGCTTTGGACCAGGCCGGTCACATCTGTGTACATATTTGCTTTGTATGACTTTAAAAAAAAAAAAAGTCTTCTCACAATCCAGGGCTTACACGTCATTCCCATGTTGCTTCAGCAGCACAGTCTGTGGATTGCCCTCTGCCAGTCAGCCTCGCCGGGTCTCTCACGGGTCACTGTGAAAACGAAATGCTGCACCCCCGCCGCAAATTGTGTCTTTCTCCCATCTACACCGTGTGGTTTGGTATAATCAAATACATTCTGAATGAGCACGGGGTGAGTGTATGCAGCGGCGGCCTTTTATTAATTGGCTGTTATTAAAAAAAAAAAAAAAAAAAAAAGTTTTGGAGCGTCTCTTGTGGGAATTCCATTTGCTCAGTCTGTGCAGGAGGCCTCTGGAGTTACTCAGAGGAGAAGAGCTTCGCTGGAGCTGCTCCAAAAAAGTAAATGCAAAACCAACCACACGTACCCGTGCTACAGGCTTCACGCTTCACCAAAAAACCCTCCCCCTCACACTGAGAAAAAGCAGAATGCACCCCTCAGGAATCAGTAACGTGAAGTACACCCAGCGAAACCACAGCGCTGCCGAAACTGAGGGGCTCCTAACTCTGCGCAGCGTTAGGACAGACAGGCCTAGGGAAAAAAAAAAAACCACTCTCCAAGCCCTTTGCCCCTCTGCAGGGCGATGGATCACGCAGGACCTCGCTCTTCGAATGCACCCATGGCGGGCGGGCGGCGAGGCTCCGTGCTGTGTCTCACCGTGCTCTCACCGCGGCTTCCCCGGCGAAAACGGGGATCTTCTGGGGACTTCCCTCCTGCAGATGGGTTGCTCCAAGCCACCCAAGCACGACGCCGTGGGTCCACGGGAGCAGCTTCGGGCTGTTTCTGAGTGCCGCGTTACTCACGTGCAGATTTCATCCTAGGTCACCGCTGGGGCTGCTCCGGGTCCTGGGCTTTTTGGTCAGCCGAGCGCACGAGGCTGCCTGCACGGCTTGCTGGCTCTTCTCTGAGCAAATGTTGGGCTGTGGTACTGGAATTTCTAAGGGCATTAGTGAGAAACCTCCCACAAAACCAGAATTCCCACTGTAAAGGACAGGAGGTGCAGAAGAAGGCAGCATCTTGCCGATGACTTAAACCAGACGATTAACAGTATGTTAACACCTTGCAGCAAAGCATCCGCGCATGCTGACTTCGTCTGTGGGTTCAGTACACGGTACCCTCAAAGTGAAGTGGTGAGGAAAACGCGTGCCATGGTGATGCAGAGGGAAATGGAAACGCGGAGGCAGCCTCTGTACGTGCTCGGGGAACGTCCCGGTGGCAAAGTGCAGCGAGACCTGGAGATCAGGAGTGGACTGGTGGGGACAAATCCAGCCCAGAGAGAAAAATTGATGGATGAGGGCATGTGGGAGAAATGGAAAAGTGGCAAGAGGGGAAATTGCAGGGAGCTGCAGAGGCAGATGGAGTGGAAAGCATCCCAGTGGGGAGGTGACACCAGGCTTTTGGCACGGCGGGCGGGACGGACGATATATGGGCCACGGGGAATGGTGCTGGTGGGGATGCACCTCCTGAGCTCGGGGCTCAAGGGCGAAGGAAATGAAGAACCAAGAGAGTTCAAGCCCTCATCAGACCGCTCTAAAGCCGAAGGTATGGCATCAAGTTCACCTCTCCTCTGCAGTATCGGGTTATACCAGCACGCTGCAAGCAGCAGTTGGCACCCAGCTCTTCTGCAGGGTGCCAAGGCTCAAGAGACACTCAAAGCTCTGATTAAAAACCTCTGGGTGAAGCCAAAAGTGAAACAGTTGCAACACCTGTGAGAAAGGCGGCAGTAATTAACTCAAGAATTTCCCAGCTTGTTAAGTGTTACTTTTCTTGACGGCATTTCAAGTGCCGGGCCAAAAAATACCAACATCTGTAAGAAAACTCCAAACGAGCGAGAAACACTTAAAAAGCTCCCCCCACACACCAAAACCAAGGTTTCAGTAGCAGAACGAGAAGAAAGGTCAGGGAGACACAGTCAGCTACCATCAGAAGAGTTAAATGCTTTTTTATAAGACGGATATAAACTGAAAAGCCGAAAAGTTTAGAGGAACAACAGAGTATTGATGCCAAGGGAGAGGCGTTCTGCTCATATACCAGCTCTGGGCACCAAAAAAATAGCAAAACACTACCACGTTTAAAGAGATCTTTTCTGATAAATATCATATAAATCCACACATATATAATCATCTGATAGCTTGGATGTATTAAGTTGCCATTTTCAAGTCTTTCCTTTTAGTGTTGTAGGAACTGCAAGTTTACACAGGGTGCCACTGACCTTCCTCTTCCTGCTCCGTGGAAGACGAAAAATTGGATAGTATTACAGACAAACTGTGTCGCAATTCCTAGGCACAGCAGGGTCAGATGAAGTTCAGTCTTCCCTTTGAACTTTCTTGCCTCTGTGGGCTATCTTCAAATCCTTCGTGTTATTTTAACATGGTTTTTAAAGTTTAATTTCCTTTTTGTGGCTTTGCGTGATTAACATTATTGACGTTAAAAGCGATATGCAGCCCCCTTTTCATCTTTCGGAAAAGAAGGAAATATTTGTGGGTTTCCCCCTCCCCCATTAATTAAAACCTTGCGGCAGCAATCCCTTCAGCTGCCGTGCTGGAGGCAATCGGAGGAATCCTGCTGCCCTTGGTGATCCTGGAGCCCACCCTGCCCAGGCTCCGGGACTTTTTGTTCAGCAGAGCAAGAAGCCGGCGTTCGGCTTCATCAGCAGTGGTCTGAATGGGTTCCTTTCGGGTCCGAGTCTCAGCTCTGGATGCAGGGTCATGGAAAAGAAGCGGTGTGAAGAAGAGGATTTTAAAATTTGCACAAGACTCAGCATAAATCCCAGGAGCAGAGCGGTGACAAACCGGGCTGCTGAAGTTTTGCATCACCCTGCTTTAAATTTACAGCATCTGCACCCACTGAAGCAACTTCACAGCCCTCTGGGAGCTGCTAGAGATGCACTTTGTTTGGAACCCATTTTTACCCTAAAGGCGAGGCCCGTTGTGGCAGCCTACATCCCAGCATCTGCTGCCTGGTGCTGCTTTTGGGGACCAAGTTAAGGCAGGAGAACCTGGGCACCTGGCTGTGAGCAGGGCCAAAGGAGAGGGATGGAAAAATGCAGATCCAGGGCGCTTCCCAGGAAGCATCGCAGCGACCCAGGCACGGAGATAACCTCAGCCAAGTGCTGAGCTTTGCTCCTCCAGATAAGCAATAACAGCAAGTAATCAATAAGGGAATGAAGTGTTGACAAAGCAAACCAGCTCTAACATGCTCTGTTTTCACATGCAGTCCTGTTCTCGTCGCATATTAATGTGCTGAAATAGCCTGAAAAATTGTGTCTCAGCAAAGCGTGACTCCAAAAGGGGCTGGTGATCCTCCAGCACTCCAGGGGGAGAAGAAACCAAGGTGCTTAGTCAGAGAAACCTGTATCAATCCAGCAATGCAACTTAGTTTAGCAGAATCTTTGATTCTGGAATGAAACAAGAAAAAGAACAATCAGGTAAATCCAGTGAAGATCCTATAAGTTTGTAGCAGCCACCACTTGCCATAGGAAAGCAGAAATGACTCATCTAAGGCTGAAGCACTGAAAAAAAAAAAAAAAAGCACTTAACAGAAACAACTTAGCAAGGACAGTTTGATGACAGTTCTTCTGTGATGACAGGCTCCTAAAAGATATGCCAGTTGCAATAAATATTTCCAATTTAGATATCTGGCATTAAGTGGAGAGAGCCAAAGGCTTAAAGATGTCACATAACATAAGCGCAGCTCTGTTTAATTTTGCAGTTTCTGAAGCAGTGAAACCCTGGGCTTGCTCTTTTTTTTTTCCCCCTCTCCCTTTTTTGATATGCCAAACCCATGACCAACACAAGAACCGTCTTTGCTCCGCTGTGACTAACGTTGTATCGTTTGTATATAAAGTAGCCATTATTCAACCAAATGCGAATTCAGCAAGTGCTTTTAAAAAAAATCACCCACCCCCTAGCAAGAACCGCAAACCAAACAGCCGCCCACACCCCGGCTGGAGCATGCCTCTGCATTCCTGAGCGCTGAATAACAGGAGGCGCTTGGAGCCCGCGCCGCTTTCTTACGGCTCCTCGCAGCCCCCAGAGAGAGCCCAGCGTTGGGGTGGCAGCTTGGGGCACCCCTCCTGCCCTCAGTTTAACTCCTTTCCAAGCGTTGCTTGAAAATGTGGTGCCCCTGCCATAGCCTTCTCTATTCTGTTTTGTAAACTAAAGCTATGAGGAGGGAAAAAAAAGGGAATAAAGTATGTGAGTGAGTCTCTCAGCACAGCACAAATCTGTCTCGGCATCACTGGGAGTGCGAGGTCTGCAATGCAGCCCCTGGGTGATGCTGTTACCTGCACGCTTCCCCAATGATTCAGGCAGGAAAGATAAACCCAAGATGAGGCCAAAGAGTGAAATATCTCCCCAGAAGTCAGGCCTGCACTCAGGAGGAACAAGGCACGTTATTCTAGAGGGTGTGCAAAGCCCAGGCAGGCTGCCACAGCCGGGGGAAAGCTCAACCTGCCGGGCCTGGCCTTGCTCTCCTGCCCTCTGCTCAGCAGCAGGGACACAGCCCAGGTTTCCCTGCAGTACCGACCCCATTTCTCATTGCCTGTCCACCCCGCTGAGGCCTCCCTGCAGTGCTGGATATAACAGGGCTCTAGGGAACGGGGGGCAGCGCACACAGCTGCTGAGGGCTAAAACTGGAGAAGGATCCTGAGAAAGGAGCAGCAGCTCCGGCTGCAGAGCGTGGAAGGCTCGCAGCCTCCAGCAGCTGCGGAAGCAATTTGGGACGGTGGAACCACGGACAGCAAAGGCTCTCCCCCCACACAGGACCAGAAATATTTCCAAACCGAGATGTCAGGCCACAAATAAATCCTCAACAACATACCGTTACGTTGCTTATGTTTCAAATCACTTCTCATCACTGCTAACGTGCAGTTCAGGCTCGGTTCTCAACTTCCACTGGCTCCATTTGGCCACAAAGAAGCCCAGCAATGGGCGAAGATTTTGCCACAACATGTGCTGGGGATGGTAGCAGAAACTTCCCAGTGTGTCTCCATCATGTGGGTGCTGTGCACGGTGCTTACCCTCCACGTTTCCCAGGGCTGAAGCAAAGAGCCACTTGGAGAAGCTCTGACCCAGACGACAGGAATTCCCAGGGTGGCTCCCAGTCCTGCAGCAGCCAGCTCAGGAGATCATTAATAGAAAGTCAGACAGCTTTGCTGAATCTAAGTCCCTTGTTTGCCTTTTGACCAGTGTTAATGCAATATTCCACGCCAGGGAAGAGTCGCAGAGCAAAGCATCCCCATCCAAACACTGCAGCACCACAGTTTCTATTTATTTACTACCCTGGGGAAAGTGTCCAATGCTTTGGGTGTGCTGCTCTCCTCACCGCCTTCACGTTATGCCTTACCTTGACCAGATTTCTGTAAGTCTCTGGCACAAAAAACACAACACATCAAATACTAAAACCAGATTTAAGATGGGATTGCCGAGTAATATTTTTTCCTGTAGGAGGCCAGTCGATCATCTCACGCCGAGTGCTGTATCAAGGCACAGAGACTTTATTTTCTTTTGCTAACAGCTTTGCCAAGATCTTTACGGGAAAGCCTGGAAACTCCTACCATGCATCACATAGCAGCGACGATCCAAGGCAGGTACCCAAGTTGCTCAGCCAATACGACAATCCCCTATTGCTAAATCCGCCGGTTCTTTGAAGAACCTTGAATCACTTTTGGCGCCGCGTTGGCCAAGGGAGCCGGATGTTCCTCTCTGCAAAACCTGTCACCACCACTCCCGAGGCAGCAAGAAATTGCTTGAGAGAAGCAAAGATTCCCCCGGGCTCTTCCGATGGGAGTGTTTGGCCCCCTCGCCTTCCTCCCCTCACCTTCGTGTGCCCAAATGTGAGCAGTCCAGGAAATAAGGGCACAATATTTAAAATTAAAAACAAACAAATAAATAAATAAATAAAATCTTTGCTCCTTTACAGCCTAGGAATTTAAACCCATGAAGAATTTGACTCTAGGTGTCAAAGCAACAAGTTATTTTGGAAAAAAAGTCGTATAACCATATACAAGTAAGAACTTTTGGTGAGTTAATTTAATGAAATGATTCCAAGTAAGTTCCCTTCTCCCCTTACCGCCTATCTAGCACTTATCCCCGTGTAATGGTATCAACACAATCAATAGCTCTCCAAGTCATGTCAGCTGCTGGCTAATTTACACTTCCATAGTTGCCATCTGCTATTCAACCCATTGTAACACAAGCCATCAGCCTAGGATCTTAAACTAACATGGTCAAAACAAAACTATTGAAAGACAGAAATTTTATCCATATTCCCAAGGGGTAAAGGAATACATTTAATCCAATTATGGTTTCATCACTCTCTGTTTTTCAAGTTCGGTTCACACAGCAGCCAGGAAATTGTGTTACAGTATCTGCTTATTCAAATTCAGCCATCAGCCCCGCATTCAGAGAGAAATGAAAGGTACTCACTGATATTTTAGGTAAATTCATTAAAACCTGAGACTTCCAAATAGAAAAAGCTCAACGATCTTCACCTGCATCATCTCCTGAATGCTTCCTAGTTTTCAAACTACCATTTTGTCTAGCCTCTATCGAAGAAAAAAATGCCTCACTAACATTAAAAGCAAGCGTCAGGGAGATTTATTGATTCATTTTTAACAGAGGGCATTCTGCGCATTATTTTTAAATCCATGCTATTGGCCTGCCACTAAAAGTATTTCAAAAATAATCTGCATGTTATTTCCCTTTATAACTGTTGCTGGTAAAGTGCAAGACCATGGAAAACTGACAGAAACACGCGAAGCAAACCAAATACACCCCACAGCTCAAGCATCCAGGCAATGCCCAGCGGCAGGGTTTGCTCACCGAGACCGCTTCACAAAGCCCCCAGTTACTGCAGCACAGGATGCAAATTCCAAATTTGATCAAAAAAGAAGAAGAGATCAAAGGTTCAACAAAATGTTCAGCTCCGTGAGTCACTGCAAACAGAGTCAGCACGATAATGCTCAACCCCGTGGCCAGGATTGTGCCCAGGATGGAAACAATGGGACATATGGGCAAAAGTAATATTCCTCTTTCTTTAAAACTCTCTATTGTCTGAGAACAAAGCAAACCACATCCAAATACATCTGGCATCGACATCTAAGACTCGGCAAGTTGATCCTGCTTTCAGACACCAAAAAACCTGTACATCCGAGCAACCCGTAGGCTTTGCTAGAGTGGACGATGAGCCCAGACAGCAGCTCCAGGAGGAGGAAGGCAGCTCACATCTTGAGCTGCCCACCCAGCAGCGCAGTGGCAGGCTGCTTCTAAACCACAGCTCTTCCCTGTGGGGAACGGGCTGCCGGCAGGAAACGGGCTCATGTGCTGTGCAGAGAATTAAGAGCAAGGAACACGCTCCTGCAAAGCATCGGAGCTCCCACAAGCTACCGCATGAGTACGACCAGGAAATTCAGAGCTCCAGAAAATGCCCGAGCTCTTCCTTGTTGTGCTTGTGTTATACCCTGGGTGTGCCCTCCTCTCTGCCCGAGGGACCCTGCACAGAGCCATGACAACCCTACAATTTCCCCAGAAGATGACTAAATGCATATCACGCTACAGGCTTACCTAGGAACGGGCCTTAACAGCACCCCCAGCGCTGAGAGAAAGTGCGGTTTGCAGAAGCTGGGCACCAATTTCCATTTGTATGTGCTATTTTGAGCAGAAACAAGCCAAAAGGCATGCAAGCAATCTCCTTTCTTCTCAGCCTGCATTTGAATGCTTGGTTCCCAGGGTGCAACTCTTGTCCAAGTATTGACTCCAGCTGAAGAAATGAAGTGGAAATTAATCACGTTGCCATTTGAAACAGCTTTCCTACAGCTAATGCGTTTCCAGGTTTCCCCAGGCGTACCATCTCTTTTCCATCCGAAAAAAAAAAAGAAAAAGGTGTTCAGGCAGAGGGAGAAGATTTTCTACATTTCTTCACGCTTTCCAGACCTCCTGAAGCCAAGTCAAAGCCATGGAAATCCAGAAAGTCCAGAAACATCCATCGTACATGCACCAACCAGCTGCAAACATGCATGCAGCGAGTCATCCCAGCTACTACACGTTTCGTAGAGCCAGTTCACACACGGTACAAACATCTGGGCAGCCCACAGGTAACAGCTCTCACACCCTGCCCGAAGTGCAGGCTTACTGCACGGGTGTAATTCCATGAATGCACACACGTTTCTGTCCGAGAAATCCTGAACAGAAGTGCAGCAACCTTTAGCTTTCCCCGCAGAGCTTGCATCACACCAATTAATAATGCAGATCCACTTTGGACACTGTCCACGCAACAAAAACCGTGAGCTTCCAGCATTAATCACCTTGTGACAATTTCCACCACCACATTTAGTAATCCCATCTACTTTAATTCCCCCAAAGTGTCAGAGTTCATTCTACGCTGGATTAAAACCAAGACTGAAGCAAAGAAAAAGCTCCTCAAAATGGCAAATCTCTTCCTTTGTGCAGCTCTGCTGGTAAAAGCCCCTTTTCTGTAGCCAAGGCGCTGACACCGAAAGGGGACCCTCTAACTTTTATGAAAGCTAACGAAATAGCAGGCACAGGATGCTGCTCCTGGACCTCGGAGCTGCTCGAGTGACTGCTGAATTTCTCATCTTTTTGCTCAGGGCCAAGCAGCCCCACTGCCCAGGGCTCAAAGCTTTGCAAGAGCCTCAGCCTGGCCAGCAGCCGGTCCCTGGTGCTGCAGATTTTTGGCAGAGGAAGCACCAGCACCGGGTGTCTCAGCGCAGCCCCACGCTGCTGACCTGATGCTCCATCCATCTTCAGCAACTCTGGCTCCGAGGCCACCCCAAGTCCAGTCTGCCATCCCAACCCCAGTTCAAGCAAGTATTTGGGTACGTCCTTGAGTCCTGCTGCAGCGAGCACAAGGGTGCAGCCCCTGTAAGGAGCTGAGTGCCAAGGGACCCGCAGATGGCTTCTGCTGGTTCAAACCACATGGGGTGAATGAAAATTCCTCACATCTCCTTCAAGAGCATGCTCCTGACTGAGACTACAAACTAGTTTGCTTTGCTAAGCACTTGTAAAGCATATTTCAAATAATTATAATCTTGAGGTCTTCTCCAGCATTACCACAATGTATATTTATTAGGTTAAAAGCACGCGCGCTACTACCAAACAGTTATTCAACATTCATTATAACGTGTCCAAGCAAGCCTCGTGTGCTGTGTAATCATATTCTGCTCCTCGGGGCAGAAATGCTAAGCATAGCTTGGAACAACAAGATACTGTTTTGTCCTGAGTTTACCCATAAAAGAAATACTTGGAGCGTTGTTAACCTGTGCCTTTCCCACACCCCTCCTGAAACTGTGAAGGTGCACTAGTGTCTTCAATAAAAACAAATACAAATTGAAAAGAATATAGGAGACCTTAAATGGCCATTTTTCACAGAATTATGGAAATAATAATGTACACACACACACGAGTGCATGTGAGCCTGTTCACCACCCACCTGCTGTTCTACTCCAACACTGGTGATACACACAGGATACATTTTTTTAAATGAAAGATACATTTTTTTAATGAAATCTTTTCAGACACCTTTCTGGACACTTTGCCCGTTTTCTGACAATACTCCAAACTATTCAAAACTACTTCTAAGCAGAATCAGAAGTAGTGAAAACGATCACAGGGCTTTACCAGGCGGATAGGAGCGAGCCCCCCGAGGCTCATGGCCACCTCTCCTCCCTCTGGCTGTACGGAGGAGATGTGTGAAGTTTTATTTCTACACAGTCACAAGTGGCAGGCCACGGGGCCACCCGTGTTCCAACACGCTCCCTCCCATCCCTCTCAAATCATGAGGCAAACCACAGACTTCACTTCAGCCTAAGTCAGCAATGCATCACGCTGCCTTTACCCTCTTGGTGCCAGCAGATCAAAAGCTGTGCTTGCAGGGACCACTGCTCCTCTGAAAGCTCCTCTGAAGGGTGGCCCAAGCTACAAGGGGACACAAAACAAACAAAACAACAGCACGGGACAAAATTTGGTATCATCTGAGGGCTAGGGGACTTCTAGAAGCTGGTACAGGGTAAAATTTATCTCCAATGGAAAAAAAACAAACACACAGTCACAGCAAAATTATAGGAGAACACAACTTTGGGCAATTTGGTTAAAAGGTCTTCTCAAATTCAATTTCATTCCTTTACTAGAGGAGAAGTTTGTTTGATGAAAAGCAGTTTTCTAGACACAGTATGTTTGGACTTTTGTAAGGCAACTGGCTGTGCATAGCTTGGTAAAAATACACCCACAAACAGTTTAGGGCTATAGAAAATGACTTAAAAGATAAGAATTTCAATCCATTGTTTTTGATAAGACAATGACTGACTGACAACTTAATCACAACAATGCAAGAATATGTTAATCAGAGGGGAAAAAGGGAATACTGCAAGACCCTCCAGCCTAGCCAAGGGAGGTATATATAGTGAAGCCATGCTGTAAGCTGACAGCAGGCAGCTTCAGCTGATATCTGCCACGCTTTTTTCAACAGCTAATAGTCTCCTCGCTTCAAAAACAAGACTGGCATCCCTTTAAACGAAGACAGGATGCGTTTCTAGAAGATACAGTTGTACAAGTTACCGAATTTGGCACCGAGGTCCCATCTCTAGCCACAAGCGCGATGCGCAGCGCTGCATTACAGGATATCACACGAGGTGATCTTGTCGCTGCAAAGATACAAAGCAGCTCTGACAAGCACAGCAAACCCCGCGCAAGCAAGCAGCAGACTCGGGCACGGACAGACAGAAATGGGATTGTGTCTTCTAAAAGCAATCTCCTATTAGACTAACTCAGGGTAAACACGGAGCTGCATCCTTACTCAGCCCCTTTTGCTTTTTATTTGCTTGCCAGTAGAGGCTGGGTTTCTAGAAACAAGCACCTAAACTAATTACGACATGTTCCATTTTCTTTAAAAACCCAACTAACGATGTTAAATATATATTTAGTAAGCAGACTGCAGTCGCTGCAAGCTAGAAATCACTTCCCAAGCAATCCTCATCCAAAGCTCGAAATGCTTACCGAGCCCAGCCAGCAGCAACCCGAGCACTGAACAGATCTGCTCCGAAAAGTGAAAAGGAAAATTAAAGAAATATCCCTGCAGGCTAGGCAGCCCCTCAGAAACACACACATCTGACAACGCCTCGGGCAATCCCATGCCCAAGCAGCGGCAGATTTTGGGAAGGGAATCGCACGGCCAGACTCAGACATGTGAATAGTTCCAGTGGCTTTTACGAGACTCCGCCTGGCAAGGCTCTTCAGAACACGTCTGTCCTCGAGCACATGTGAATTTGGTGGGTCTGCTATTACTCATCCCAACGTTCACGGGGCAAAAGGGCTTCCTACAGCTCTGCAGGCACACCGGGCCGGCCATGGGAAGCTCGCTGCAGCACTGAGCTCATGGAAATCCTAATTTAAAGCAAGCTGTTCTTAAAGGAGGAGCTGGTGGGGGAAAAAAAAAAAAAAAAAAAAACAACAACAAGAAAGTACCAAGCAGCACACACAAACCCCGAGACGATTTCGCAGCTTTCGTGCTTCGAGATGCCTTCCCCACTCCCCCTCCCCCCTATCAAAAATAAAGACAAAAATAAACCACGAAGGGAAGGAAGGAAAAACCTCACCAAAATTTATGTTTGTTTTAGGCCTATTGCAACAACTGCTTTACTGAGCTTTCATCTGCCTTTGCGGTGTCTCCTAGCCCTCGACTGTAAAAGCAAAGCCCTCTGTACACAAACAGCAAAGGGATTATACAGCACGCAGGGTCCTTTGTTGCTACCAGAAATTAGAGGCAGGTGTTGATGGCACAACGGACGGTAATTGCTATGCACAGGAGAGCCGGGGAGCTGAAATACCAGCGTCCCCGAGACCGTATTACAAAGATAGCTGCAAGCTCCTTCCCCCAGGCACTTACCGGACCAGCCCGTGAGAAAATAAGTTCTGGTGATGACTACGGTTCACACACACATTGGAATAAAGACTTCCAGATTTCATGTCTCGCAGCATACTATTACTGTTATTCATTATTCACCAAGAGATGACAGAAAGCAAAGTACAATAAACAAAAGAATAGAAAACTCCGCAGCTCCCGCCCCAGAAACCTTCGGCTGGTTTTGCATAGCGTCCCTCCAGGGTGCAAGTCAAGGCTGTTTTTCCCCCTCTGCCCTTCCAACAGAATAAATGAACTGGTTGAACAGCTTGTGATATTTGCATGATTGGGGGAGATCATCTGAACAGGCTGAGCAGCCAAAGTCTAAATAGTTTGCGAGCAGCAAAATCCAGCTTGTGACAAAGTCCTCTGAAGACCCTCGCCGTGCTGATTGCAGTGCTGGAAGTTACCACAAGTATTATGAAATGAATCAGTAATGACAAGCAAGCCCTCTAATTTCCACAGTAGGCTCTTTCTACTTACTTTCAGCTTAGAGATAATCCCACTTTTATTAGGTGCTGATCTATCACTTCAAGTACTGCTAGTGCAAGGCAGAGAAGAGACCGAATGCCAGAGAACGAGAGGGTTTAGCTGAAATAACCTCAACAAAGGGCTTCAACTAAGGCAAAAGACAAGGAAGGTACACTAGAGATGCATTTGAACATCACCACATGATGGCAATGATACTTTAAAATAACACAAAATTATTTTATTTAACTTTAGCTACTTAACTTAAAGAAAATAAGACTTTAAGTACACCTTCATTTGGTACACTCAAGGCACAGTTCCTCTCGGTGACAGTGATGCTGCTGTATTCTGGAACGTGCTCGTCCCTGATGACACGCACAGCAGTGATCTAGCAGATTTGCAATGAAGAGGAGTCCCATAAAGCTTCAACACTTCACATCTGCATTATCCCAGATATCTCGGTAACCAGTTATTGCACACGGAAAGATTAGGCAATCGCAGGGCAACGGTGCCTCCGGTATAATTAACTTATCTGTGTGCTAACAAGTGCTCGAATTGCAGGGCCAGACTTGGTTAAGAAGACAGAGGAATATTTCAAAGGCTGCTCATTTGCTAGTTGCACAAGGGTCAGCCGGCTGCTCACCTTCCACGAGAAGAACGCCAAATCCCTGCAGAGTCTGGCAACACCCAGCCAGTCCCGTACCCACACTTCGCTTGGCTGTAACACCTTGTTCCAGCACGCAAAACACTTTCAACCCTCATGAAAAGTGCTGGGCTAAGGATAGCTCAAGTTCTTCATTAGGGATGTGACCTCTAGCAGGCTCCTTACCTTGCACAAGGAGGCATTGTTCAGTGTTCTCTTTGAAGTGGACATCAGAAGGGAGCCTGAATCCTCAGCATCATTCACTTCAGAGGCACTTGTAAGGACAGTTGCCACATGGCCAACTGTGAAGGCTTTTCATGCGGTTAGATGCCAGTTAACCAGGGAATCACTACATACCTTTTTGCTAGCAAAGCCACAAACTTGTATTGAACAGTCCCTGGAAGCGACAAGAAACTACCAGTCACCGGCGTAGGACGTTGAGAAAACAAAATGCTTCTTCGTAGCTGCATCTTCAAAGCCAAGTGGTTCCCCCGGTGAGTAATGTTCCTACGGTGGTTTGTAGGTAACGAGAACTATGCTTGGAGAAGTGGAAATCATAAACAAAATGATGCTACTGATGGCTCATTATCATAACATGTAGAGATACGACAGTGTAAAAGCGCATGGAAACAAGATCATTTGGAGTTGTCACTTCTGTTGAAATGAACTTGGCTTCCACACAACGCTAACGAGACACAGAAGTGCAGCCTCAGATGTTGACTCTGCCCAAATCTGCTTTGCCACTTAGTGGCACAACAGCAAAGTATTCAGGGTTAAAGCATAAGAGAAAAAGCGGACAAAAACTGGGGGTTATTGCTCTCCCAACTTGCACCAGCCTTGCAATGACAAGCTGGCTTGGATGCATCTGCCAGCTAGTGGAAGACATTTGTAGTGGCTTTCTTCAACCTAGGGAAAACTTTGCTGAAGTTTCCCCCACGAAAAGACCCCGTGAGCTGTTTCATCCACGTAGACTGCTGCTAACACACAGGAACAGTTTCCTTTGTCACCTCTTCCCTCAGCCCCTACAACCCACTGCAGTAAGTACAAAAAAATGCGAGATTTAAACCCTTCACTTGCTCACTCCGCCTGTCTTTTGTGCCAGGAGATAACACCAGAAACAAAACCGGAGAAAGGTTAGCTTATGAGCAAGCCTGTACACTGCATTCCCAAAGGGCTGCCAACGTCAGATTAAGAAGCAGACCTCAGTCCCCGTGATAGCTAGCAAAACAGGCTACACATATCAGTTTTTACAAAACAAGAGACTTCTGTGCTGTTCTAAGGAGCAGAAGTACCTCTGAGTAACTCTACTTGCTGTAAAAATAATAATAATAATAAAACGTGTATATATATATATATAAAAAAAAATAAATATAAATATATATCCTGCAAGCTTGCATTGGATTCAAGTCAATGGGAGGTGCAATCTCTGACCGACAGGACTAAGTTACTGAATCATTGTTAGAAAACTTACGGCCTGCGTTTTGAAATAATCCTGCTTTTCTAAAAATAATTCTTCAGTGATTTAATGTGTAGCAATACATTACATACGCAGCCACGCTGGACCAGCTTTCGGCCAGCTTTTGAGAACTATCAACCCCCAAATGAATCTAGAAAAATACTCCTTGTAGTTCCAAGTGCTGCAAACCACAACTAGGGATGAAATACAAGGTGATCTGTAAAAGCAAGATGTGATTCTAAAGCAAAAGTGTGACAAAGTTCTTTATGCTTCCCCAACTATTCTTTCGTCGTGATACAAACTCAAAGCTGCTCTGCACGTGCAAAAGGGACAGCCCAGAAGTCACAGAGATGAAAAAATGACTTACTGGACTAATAACAAGAATTAAATCCTGCTTAGGCTTCAGAAAGCAGAACACCTATGCCTGGGCTGTTTTACACGTTGCCACACTAACTTGCACTGTTTGCTTTTGTAACAAAGAACACTTTTGTTCATCCTGCCCTCCAAGCAGCCATCCCTCCCTCTTGTTTAAGGCTTAAAACAGGAAGAAAAACAGTATTTAGCCTAAAAACCACCCCAACCCCGAAACACACAAAGAAAAACAAACCAAGCCCGCAAGAAAACCTAAGTCCTAAAGGCACACATCACACCCACGGAGCACCTGGGATCCCTGACCAGCATTAGCACCATCCCATGAGTGCATTCATACAGGCACACGTATATCCTAAACAAAGGTTATTCATCTTTTGTTCAAATGCTGATAGAGTACTATGATTTTTTCCATTATGTCCCAATTCATTATTTTATTCTTCCTCCACAAACAGGCCAACTAAAATCCCGTTTTCTACCTGGAGCTAGTTCTGCTGGACATAAAGAATTGAGGCTCCCAACTTCCCACCTCTCCTCTCTTCCACTGCAGTGCACAGGGACTGTCAGAACGCGTGAATTGATGGCTTCAAGTGCAAGCAGAGCTTTCATCCACTATCAGATAAATTGGAAACATACAAACTTCGAACGTAACACTCAAAACCCAAATTAATAACAGATTATGAGTGCTCATTAGCTCTACCTCCCACCTTTCTTTCTTTTTCTTCTGGAGTAGCTGGCCTGCCAGTAGCAGAAACTCTGAAATGCCATCCTAAAAATAGAAAGCAAGAAAAGAGAAAAAAAAAAAAAAAGGAGGGGGGGAACGAACGGGAACTGAGAGAATAAGCAGAGTGAGAAGCTCTGTAATACAAAACTGTCTCCAGCTTCAAAGTCATCAGCCAATCATAATCCAATAAATGCTTTTTTTCTAAAATCAGAACACTCAAATGTCTATTTTTATTCCTGTTTAGAAGCAGCTATCTCAACAGGGCTTTCAAACCAGTAGAGCCTGGCATGCAAAGCAGTGGCTTAGAGAACTCAATTTCAAGCCATCATTTCCAAGGCCTCTGCTCGCTTGTGTGTGTCCATCTGTACCTGGCACTCCAATTTTACAGCACAGACATCATCAGCAAATGGAGAACTACAGGGGAAACTGAGGGGATGTTTACATGAAACAATTCTTCTAAGCCAGAGCACTATTTAAGGGTTCTCTCTTCGTGTACCTACACAGCTATACTGCTCTCCTGATGTCCCCAGGATATCTGGAGAACGGCAGTACTTACAGGCAGGCTTGAATTAAAGTTTACTCTTCTGGCCTTCAGACATATCAATAAGAATTACAAGGGACCCTGAAGGTACCAATCATGACAGTAAAGAGATATACTCATCCTAAGCCTGGAAAATATTCAAGTAAATCAAATACTAAATGCTGTATCATCTTTCAAGTATCTCCAGAAGTCCTCAGCACTTTCAGCCCTTCTTCACGTAGGTTATGCAGCCACATGGCTGTACACAAAAACACACAGCTCTACAGAGTCCTTTTTTTAAATAAAACATCTCCGCAATGACGTTTGCAGAAGGTCATGGTCAGTAGAAACAAACATCCCCGAGGCCACAAGTGCCTTTGTGTTCACAGGACACACCTTTCCCGAATGCCATCGCAGCAGAAGGTTTTGCAAGGACCGTGCCTGCTTACCCACAGGATAAAAATGCAGCAGCCAGACACGAGTGGATCCCAACACCACGGTCTCTCCTCCAAAAGCGTCAGAAAACGGCCTGGATAAAGACATAATCCTAGCGGCCTCTTCCTGTATTTAAATGAGCTTTATGAATGTAATTATGGGTGCTATGAATATGTTGGGAATTATTGGCATAACTCAGGAAGAGCAGCTTTCAAAACACCTCCTGCTTCCATCCAGGGCATGGGAAGATGCCCCCTGGAGAATAATGTCACACCTACCTTCAGTATAGAGTGCTGCAGCAGGCCCTAGGGTGCTTGAACCCTAAAGGATGCTTTGCCTCTGCCCCACGCACCTCAATCAAGTTCTCAGGACTTCACTATCCCCACCTGCAGAAGGGGACTAAAACTGTTCTGCTGTAAAGGGCTTTGAGGCCTGTGTTATGAAATGAGAGGTCACGAACGCCCTTCAGGCGTGCACGAGCCCTTCAACAGGCTGTGGAAAGACCGTGATGAAAAAGGTGCTTAAAAGGACTTGAGGGATACTGCATAGTAAAGATCTTTTTATTTTTAAATGGGAGTAGCAGTCAGCGTTGGAGCTTGATTGTTGTTTTTCATATAAAGCAACTGTTTAAAACACACAAGGACTAACGCAGAGGTTGTTTTGCTCTTCAGAAATCTAAATAACCATGATCTCAAGCATTACTTCTTGATCCTTAACTTTGGTGAAGAGATACATTAAATGCACTGCTTCCCACCGCAAGAATTCAAATTCATCTTGCTTCAATACCTTTGAAAAGAGTATTTATTTCAAACGTGTAAATGATTTAAAAGAAAAAGAGAAAGCTTAATTAATAATGTCGTTTCCAGCCAGATGGCCAGCTATTAGTTTTCAGTCATCTCTTTCAGAACAACTCACCAGAAGTCTTCAGATGCAAAGGAGTTTTACAGCAAATAGATGCTCACAATTGCCCAGCACTCAGCGGCTGCCAAAAAGCTCGGTAAAAGAGCCCAGCTATAGGTACACAAGTATTTAGCTTTTCCAACACGTGCTGCCGTGGGGCACGGCCGTAAAAGTCTGCTAGCAACAGCACAACCGCTCGACGAACACATTTGTTTCATTTACCGTGGTGTGTTTGGATGGCATTATATCCACATATGGTTATACAATATTACTTAAACGAAAACAGGAGGCGACATGTATAGTGTTTCCCCTGGACTTGTGCTAACAGACTCGCAGCTTCAGCTCGGTAGCAGACCACTGTGGCATGATGTGTATCAACCAGTCAAAATATGCCGTGCGGACGGGAGGTACCACGCCGAGATGAATAGATAACCATTATGCAAAGCCAGGGAAGGTTGACCACGAAACATCCATGGAATCCTAATATTCCCACTGACGTAGCACCTACATATTTTCAAAGAAAGTTTCCAGCGAAAATTAAAGCTGCTTTCTTAGTACGGAAGAGACGCTGAGCAGCAACAGAAAGCTTTTTAAAGGAGCGAGGCACCGAGTTTTGCAACTCCCTCTCAAGGCCTGAAGAGCTTTTCACTACCGTTATTAAATTCTCTGACATCCTTGTGAGGTAAGTGCTGTATTTTCCAGGTAGTGAAGAGGGAGGTACAAGTAGGTGAAATATTTTGCTCAATGGTACACGGTGCTACGGAACAAAACCTGAGGTGGTTGGGGAAGACTGAAAATAACATACATCCATTAGGCAGTAATCCACAACTGAAAACCCATCTGAATTCATTTATGGCTGGGAAAAGCAAAGATGCAATTGCAGCCCGATGCTCGAACTCTCAGCCTAGAGTTCTACCAAACAAACAAAACTAGATTTGGGAAAAAGCTTCGGTGATCAGCTGCCTACCTACACACAAGTTATTTACGGCATGAAAATCAGAGCAAAGCTCAAAACAATCTGCAGAATGCCAGCAGACTTCTACTGGCGACAGAAACCAGCCATACAGTAACATTAGCTTTGATAATCAGACAGTGATTTTTTTTTTTTTTTTAATTCACATTTAGTTATTTTCCAAAGCCCGTCTCTAATGCAGTGGTTTCCAATCAGCTTTATCCCACTTTCCATTGTGCTAACAGAAATCATCTGCAAAAAGACTCCACTGGTCATTAAAAAATGACAAAAAGGAAAGAATTTTGAAAATAAAACATTAAACAGGCAAAAAAAAGCGAGTTTAAGCAAACTTGAGCAAACCTGAAGACAGATTTGACTCACGTGAAGCACATGGTCAGTAAATGAGGTAAATATAGGCCCAAGAAGCAGGTACAGGGCAAGATTAGCCCAACGGGATGCAAGTGTCACCATGCCCTGCCTGTGAAAATCGTACCAGATAATTATCCTGGGGTCTCCAGAGCTCACCCGAGTTCAGCCTCAGGTTCCAGGCCAACATCAGTAACTCTTCTAGACCTTGCCTCCAACAGGCTGGCATGGGGGAAGAAAGAAAGGATCGATGTTATTAGCTTCTGAGTTCGAGGCCTGGATTGCTGAGGGGCTTTACTGAGCACACAGCCCGACTCTTTGCTCTCTTTGCAGGCTGTTAGCGGCGAGGTGGCAGGGGTGCTCGAGGAGAAGCACATTGTAATGGTTTCACCATCGGCATGCAAGCTGGCTAAACAGCAAAAAGGAGAAAAGAAAACACAAAGCAAACAACAACAAAAACAACAAACCCCGGTGAGAACAGCCAAATGCCTTGTGCACAGGCCCGGGAGCCGCTGCCAAGGGCAGCCCCGCTGCCAGGGGTATCGCAGCCACGAAACGCGGGGGCCCTCTGCCAAGCCACGCCAGCGCCCATCGGAAAACCCTCAATGAAAAGGGAGTGAGCACTCCTCCAGGAATGAAATGCTCCGTGGACCAGGCTCGTTTTCACCAAACTCGCAGCTCAGCCCCGCCTGATGTCCTGCCAGTGCTCCAGCCCAGGGCCGGGACACGCTGCAGCCACGCGGGGTTTGCTGGGCAGGCTCCAGTCCTGCAGAGGAGAACCCCCAGAAGCCCCAAAAGCCCTGAATCTGACAGAGCCCTGACAGTACTCAACCTGCAGACACCTCTCTCCTCCATTTTCAGTTCACCGCCTTCTCGTGCTGGCCCAACTCTCCTTTTGGTTGCATGTAAATCAAGTAAGATTACTGCAGTCCATGTAATTACACAATTACAATGCAAAAAGAGTGGGAAAAGACCCACCTCCAGCTGCTTGTCCGCCTTTCTTTTAGGTGAAGTGTGATGTTTAAACACTGATATAATTTTTCAGATACTTTTACAGGTGTGCTACAGATTGGCTATGCATCTGACCCAAGGGGAACAACAATTTGTTCAACAAGTAACGCGAAGAAAAGGACATTTCTGTACAGTTCCACGTGTAGAAACCACAGACTTTGTATCTCTATGAAAAAAAACCACATCTGCTCTTTCTGTGTACAACAAAATTAAAGGTGCTTGTAGCTGGGTCTTTGTCTTCCCACACAGCAACACTTACCATCCAGTTAGGGAAGGAAATTTTGGAAGAAGTGTTCTCCAAGTTGGGTAGGTAAAGCCCTAACAACAGTTGCAGGGTCGGCACAGAAACAAAGCTGCAACCTCATGCCACAGATGTCCTCTGCTATGGCCCAACATTTTGGGGAATGTTAACTTTCTACGTCTGTGAAGAGAATCAGAGTCAACGAATTTCTTCTTTTATGTTAAAGCAACTAGAAGGGGAAGGACAAAGTTTTTCCTCTTTTATTGTTCGAAAAGAGTCAGTATCAGCATCCATCATTCAACTACGGCTGGCTGCAACCTCACCACAAAGTAAGAAATTTCTGGTTTGAGTTCCTTTTCTGGACGGATTGTGTTATGGTTAACGAACATCACCAATTCCAAGACAATCTCCAACCTCTTCTATAGCACAATTTGTAAGCCAAAGCTTACTGAAGTTTCCAGATTAGATAACAACAAATTGTGAAGTGAGCTAAGGATGGTCCACCTAACACCTTGACCCCGAGGTCTCTCCTTCCTGAGGACCATGAAGCCTGGAAGAGGTGCTAGCAGGTAAATTTTACTGCATTTTTATTTTTAAGTACACTTTCTCATGAGGCTCGCCAATTAGTTTTATTATTTCATCTCTCCCACATCAACAGCAGCTCCTAGCAATTAAAAAAATGCAATCAAACCGACTCCTCGTGGAACAGCGTGATTCTGAGCACAAGCAGGAAACTTGGCAAAGGCAAACCCAGAAGGAACAGCCACCGCTTTCTCCCCACGCTTCCTGGTGTCCTTTCCCCAGTGCTGCTCCTACCCACTGACATCTGCCTCTGCAGAAACGTGTTGGGGATGCGAGAGAGGCCAGCATTAGTGGTTATCACTCACGCTGAGCACACGGGGAGACTTCCACTGCAAGGAAAGGAAGGTTCAATGCTTCAAACAAATGCTGGGGCATGCTGATATCCCGATCTGCTTGCTTTGAACAGCCTCAGGCTGTCTGTGCTACACGGAGCCACGCAGGACACAGAAACCTGCCTGTCCCTAAATGAGCAAGCGTGGACACCCAAAGCACCTACAACATCCACACTTTACTCAACCTTTGCAGTTGACGATGAAGATTTTGGATTCTGGAGCTCACGCAATTCCTGTCCGATCCTCTAGGAAGCAGGATGTTGGGATTTCTTACCTGCCTGAGCTCTTCTGAAGATAAGGGTTACTTTATTTATTTATTAAAAGGGCTCCTACTATCATGGGTAAACAGTTTATTCATGCTCACGGTTCTGACCTGTGCTTCAAGATCAAGCCTTTAAGGGCAAAAGAGCAAGCTCTGCCCTTTCCTTCTGCTTCTAGCAGCCCCAGCCCAGCTGTCCTGCCTGCCTCAGGGCAGTCCGGGCTGACAGCAATGCCAAAGAGACCTGCGAGCAGATGAGGATCAGGCCCACAGGGCTTCAAAACAGCTTTAAAAGCACCAATAATTGCAAAAAGCGACACGTTACCGTCCCTTCTGTTGCACAGAAAGTTGGGCTGCCAGTGACAAGCACAAGAGCCCAGTTATTAACAACTTCCTTGCCTCTCTTTGGACTGGAGGCACATGTAACCAAACGCAATTAGCAAACATTTGCTAAGCTCGGTGGAGTCAGCCCACTACAACTGGAGGGTCTGGACGAGAACCTCTGCCCTGTCTTTATTCCCCCCGCTCCCGGCTGCTCTCCTCACTGCCAGTCAGCACGAGCAGCTTTGGACTGGAAAAAGCTTTCTGCACAGCACATCGAGGCAGACAAGGACAAAAGTTAATTAGGACTATTCATAAGCCTTACTGGAAGAGAGTGCTGCATCCCATCCCTGAAAATTTAATTGCACTCAGTAGAGGAAAGCTAGAGAAAATACCAACAACAACAACAACAATAATAATAAAAAAAAAAAAAAAAAAAAAGATAATTTGGGAATAAAATCTGATTTCAATTTAATTCAAGCACCGTTTGGCCCTATTTATTTCAGAAAGTAGTTCATGCAGGATAATAGCATTATTGTGCATCTAACAGTGTTAGAAGCTCCTAATAAATTAACAAGTGAAAATTAATGGCTGCTCAGTCCATTAAATCTTGTTAATTTTATTTTTGTTGCAATAATAAAGCGATCACAAGTTTACATTATTAAACCAATATTTATTAGAAGAGCTCATTTTAATTGGATCCCTGATGTGATAATCCTGTACAGTGTGCATTTCTTGATTTCATCAATTTTTTGCATTTATTTCTCATTATATTTAAATGACTGCGATGTTCAGGGTCTTTTCCTAATACTATAAAAGTTAAGCAACCATTTTAAACATTTTATTTCACAAAGATTCAACACTTACTACACAATATAATGAGAATCTTATGAGTCTTTTCAGAAGCTATTTTAAATATTTAGTCTCTCGAGAAAAGGGAGCAGAAAAAAAGCAGAAATATGAATATTTGAAAGCATCTCAAGAAATGGTAAAACGCAATTTTTTCCCCATTAGCCCATCAGTGCTTCCATACAAACATTGTCCTGTGGTCTTTCAAGTCAAGAGGAGTTTTAGCACTGGTTTTACTGCAAAATGCTGGCTGGCCTACGCTTCCCAAGGAAAAAATACACACAAAACCCATGTATTGACAAGGTTTTGAATGTCACTGCCTGCTGACCGAGAGGTTACAATTTGAGACGATGCCTTACCAAGGACTGGGGTGGATGTGGCATTCCAGCAGCGACTGCTTTGAGCTAGGGGGCTGCGATGCTTTCTCCCTGACCTCCTTTCCCCAATTCCTTCGCTTTGACCAACACGACTGAATGTGGAGTCACAACATGGTTGTTTCAACATTATTGCTTCAGCTTATCGGCAGAGCTTTCTTTTTAAAAATGGCATAGTGTGAACTCAAAGTCAACTACACGTGCTATTCCTCAGGCTAACACCAGAGGCAGTGACTGATGGATGGGCAGGGAGAAGCTGGAGGGGCTGTGGGGAGAAGCCCCTGGTTGTGAAGCTTGAACCTCTGGCAAGATGACCAGGAGGCAGAGGAGAAGGGCACTGAGGGGCACGAGTGACTGCAGGCAGAAAGTACATTGACTAAAGGCCGCGTGTCCCTGTGCACTTCCCGTATTTTCACCTTTAGACCGACCTGCGAAGTCACACGGATGCCACAAAAGCTGCTCACAAACAACCTGCAAAGCCACTACCACTGCCCCGGCCAAACCAGCTCACGTGGGTCCTGCCAGCAGCACGCCTCTGGCAGCACAAAGTTTAGGACGGGGCTGTAAAAACCCGCCCAGAAAGCTGGGTCAGCACGCAGGCCAACACGCAGCTTGGTAGCACTGAAGTTACCTGCAGCAGGGAGCTGAGCACGACAGGGACTGGGCTGCTCCAGCACGCCGCCGTACCGCCGAGCTCGGACTGAGCACACTCTGAAACAAATCTCCACCATGGTAAAGCTCCCCAGGTACAATGACAGGCCAAACTAAAAAATAGACATCTTAAATTGTCATTAAAAATATGAATTTGTGTGGGACACACTGAACTGAGCAGCCTTTTGCATGCTGCTGAAGCTAGATGGACACCAGGCTCAAAAGGAAAACATACTTCGGTCTTGAAGGCTGCCTCTGCCACTTGCTGTATTTGTAGTTTTCCTATTTTCCTGGTATCAAGGCAGCCTTAAGACCACGGTCACCTCTCGTAAATACTGTGCGGTCAGCTATCACCATAACAGCAGCTTTGCTCACACCCAAGATCTTCTTAAAATCACTTATTTATTATTCCTGGTTTTCCCCACCGACATGCAAATCACATAAGGAACACTTTGTTCAGCTTCTTTTAAAAAGCAAATGTGCCGTGTTTCCATTTCAGCTGGTACGTTCTATCCTTATCAGATGAGTTCCACAAGAAATAACACCCACCTCTCTTCAAAACTACTTTCTAAATTAAATAAAACACACCACTTAAAAGAAGTTATTTCTTACACACAAGATTCCTGGCTCCCCTAAACCCCCTGGTGATTTAAAAAAAAATAAAAAAAAATACAATAATATGTTTAAAAAAATATATGCATATGAAAATATACTACAGAATGTCATGAGGTTTGTGTCTTAATGTGCAGCACCACTAGGGCTCTCGAAACAAAGCCTCTGCCATCTCCTGCCGTCCCACTCAGACCTTGTGTGCTTTCAGAAATTACTGAGTGCTTGCCACATGTTCCTGACTTCTACAGTTCCACCCCCTGTTTAGGTTAGAAGATAAACTCAGCCTAATGCACGGTTTCTAGGGCAAAATGCTAATGGCTTGCCAGGTGCACAGCGTGGCCTCTCTTCAGGTCAGGAATAGCATCGTGAACTTACTGCTCTCCTCCCAGGGATGAAGTCCGCAGGGATGCACCCGAGCTCTGCAGGTACGATTGACTTTGCTACCATCAGGTTCCATCCCCACCACACTTTTTGGTCTCAGAAGCTAACAGACCCACCAAAAATTCAAACAATCTGAGAGCAGCTGGAGTAGGTCTGAGCTCGTTTGCAGAGAGGCCATAAGCTCACACATGTGGCTGTGCTGGGGCACGTGCTGAAGGGACTCTACCCCCAGCTGGTCCAGAGAGTGATAAAAATGCCCACTCTGAAAGCTGGGCTTTCAAGATCAACGCAACCACCACGAAGGATTTATTTTAATGGGCAAAAGAATGAAGGTTTTCAAGTTTATTGTCTGATACAGTATGGAAAAATATCTTGCTGCCACGCAGCCACAGCTTGCTACAGCTCACTAGGTCAGCTCCTAGCACCAGAGCTCAGTGCACCCTGGGTTAGAGGCAGCTCGGTTGTGGAGCAAGGCAGATTTTGGTGGCTGCAGAGGGAGGACAGGCCTCTAAATGAGCCGCTCCATCCAACACTGCCAACAGCAGCACAAGAAACAACCAGGCGGTCTGAGACTGGCAGGTTTTTCAGGTGGAAATGACTTCTCGCTCCAGCAGAAAAGAACACAAGAAGATTCCTGCCAGCATCGGTGCTGTGCTGAAATCCTTGAAGGTCTCTCCAGGCTTTTGCTGCCTGCCGCAGGCCCTTCCAGCAGAAACCTGGGCCCTGAGGTGTCTGCCATCTTACAAATGGAGTGCTTGGAAAAGTAACACACGCTGAACAAATACACAAGCAAATAAACCATTCTTTGTTTTATAAACTGTTGGGAGATTGTGTACTGAGGAGCATGCACATTTCCAGCTCCAAGCAGACAGAAATGAAAGCAGGAACAAATTTGGCCTTCTAATTCCTTACCCCACAACAAAAACTAATGTTATGTTTTTCTTGTACTGTCTTAAAACCTACATTCAATCCCACCTGGTCACTACAGGAACGCAACACTGCCAGCTCATCTGCAGCCCTTGGTCCCACAGGCAACGTTCCTGCAAAGCTCCAGCACTTCTACATCTGAAACTCGCTTCGTCTCATGGATACAATAGCTAATTTTGGACTTACCCTGCTCCTGCTGGGCCAGAGTCATCACTGGCATAGCTCCACTGAAATTCAGCCTACTGATGCATTACAGACAATGCACAACATGAGCTAATCCTTAACGATGTTTTTTCCCCTTTTGTCCCCCCCACGTACTTATTTGCCTAAATAGTAAAATAACTTACGCAGTATTATTTAAGAAATAAATACTAAAACCACCCCAGAACAGTCTTGCAAACGTTAATTTCAAGTCACGCGATAATCAGACTCGAGGATACGTTGTGACAAACAGGGCAGCCCAGAGAAGACCCAGCACAAAGTCACAAGGCCTTGTTGTAGTTGCAATCCTGCCACCAACTTCCAGACAAGCAGTTTCTCCTTTCCAATCCACTCCCCAGTCCGTAGATACCAGCCTCTCAGTAAGCTGCTGCAGAGGGCCCAGCACAAACTAACCCAACCACCACCACTTGCATCTTTGTAATATGCACCTTAAACAATAACAGCCCTACACTTGACATTGTGTTTAAAAACTAGCACCAAGACAAAAGGAGCTAACTGCAAGTGTTACAGGTGGATATGAAATGTTTTAATGTCTGCATTGATTTCCTTCAGCAGATCAAGGTCTACAAGAAACAGACAATCACTTCTGCACAGAAGGCTCTTCCAGGACAATCTCTGGAGGTGATATTTATGACTCGTGACATCTGCTTGTCTTGTTACTCATTTTCAAGCTTTACAGTTGTATCTTTCTAAACTAAAACATCCTATTCCACCTCCCTCTTTGCTTCCTTTCAATCATGAAATACCAAGACCTCCCTCCCTTTTGCTACAGCACCTTGTTACTGGTAAGAGCAGCACCAGGAGGCTCCAGGCTTTGCTCCCAAACAGGTCAGCATCAGCAAGACACAACACCCAGGGTCACATCAGCGGGGCTGCCCAAGTCATTTTCTCCTTTTGAACAGGTATTTAAGGGAAGTGGTTTAAATAGGGCACTATCGCTGAGGAAAGCACACTGCTTACCAAGAATTTCAAACTACAGGTTTTAAGGCATTTGTGTCAGGTGGTAGCTCTCCGTGTTTTGATCCTTGCTTCCACTAGGAGAAGAGGCCAGAGCAACTCTAACAAAGGCAGGGGGGTCCATTTGTGTTAGTGGACAAAATCTTAGCCACGGTCATCCAGCACCACAAAGACCAGGAGACTTTATTTTTTTTTTTCGGTTGGAAATAAATAAATAAAGAACCACAGTTGCTGGAAGAACATTTTCGGAGTTCCAAACATCCACATTTCCAAGCTACTTGCTTACTTTTTCATGCAACAGATGCTGCTTTGTATTAGCTACTGCATATTAAATCATTCTGACAACCAAGAAAGCATACATTTGTTTGCGCGAGAGAGAGAAGCATGAATACACACACACACGGATATCTTCTCAGGCAGAAGCATACAATTATGCAGCATTCAAATATTTGCGATGAACTTTGGCCTTTGTTGAAAACAACACACACACACAAAAAAAGTACCCCCCAAACAACCACCAGCAACAGCCTCGGCAGGCATCTGGCCGGGCTCGCAGAAAGCAACAGATCTGCAGCAATAAAACACTGCTCGTGGCCAGCGATTTGAAAGTTTCTCGGGAAATCCTGCTTCGATGGGAGCCTCACACACACAGCCTTTATGATTTATAATGGTCTCACGGACCGATCTCGGGATCCAGGCTAAAAATAAAGTTTGTGCTAGCACAGAAACAGCATTAAAGGAGTCGGTTATGCTCTGCGTTCACCCCCACATGGCTTTTGGACTCCAGACAATCCCCTCAGCTCTGCCCTTTGCGTTCCCAATTGGAAGTGCCCTGGGAGCACCCGCACAGCTCCGAGGCGCCCTTGGGAGCGGTGTCTGCCCAGCCAACGTGGAAGCAGGCGGGCAACCCAAACAAACCCCTATCCCCGATACGTTTATCACAACCAAACCTCGCTGTAACAGCACTAGGGAACACGCCGAAACTCCCTGACAAGGAGAGCACCCCCAAGAAGCGGAGCTGTTGCCCACAGCGCTTCCAACTTTTTTTTTTTTTTTTTTTTGTGGAATCTCGGCCGGAGACATATTTCCCCCTCTACATTCCCTTCTCACTTTCTTCTCCTCTCGTTACTAGACAGCAATCCCGTCCTGCAGCCTGTTTTTTTTTTCTTTTTTTTTCCCCCTTTTTTCACTATCCATAGAGCCCGCGGGGAAGAAGCGGCCCCAAGGTGGCGCCGGGGGGGGGGGGGGGGGGGGGCTGCAGGGCCCCGGGACCCCCTCTCAGACCTTGGGGGGGGATCCCCTGAGACCCCGGGTGCCCAGCTCCGTGCTCTGCCCCCTCCTTTTCTTTTTACCTGGGGATGGTGATGCACTTGGTGTTGATGTTCTGCGTGGTGATCGCCTTCTCCAGCTCGTCCAGCTGCCCCGTCTTCTTCAGCTTCTTCACCAGGCTCTTCACCGCCTTCTCGCACCATTTCTCCTCCTGCCCGTTCTGCTCCCCTTTCTTCCAGCCCAGGAGCCGCTTGACGATGGGAGGGGTGAACGGCAGGATGGAGGACATGCTGGCTCGCCCGGCAGCGCCCCGCCGCCCCCCTGCTCCGCTCCTCTCCTCTCCACGCCGCGCAGGCCCCGCTGGGCCGCCGGCAGCACAAAGCCCGGCCCCGGGAGCCCGGCTCGGTTCGTCCCGGCCCCTCTCCTCCCTGCTCGGAGCTGCTTTCAACACCCGGGGCCCGCGGCACCAAACTTTGCCCGGACTTCGCCGCCTCTCCCCGGCGGCGGCGGCGGCAGCTCCCTCCTCCCCCCTCTCCTCCTCCTCCTCCTCGTCCTCCTCCTGCCCCGCTCTGTGTGCGCGGAGAGGCGCCCACTCCAGCTCATTCCCAGTCTGTCTCTCATGCAAATTGCCTGCTGGCCGCCCCGGCCCGGCTTCCACCCCCTCCTTCCCTCCCAAACACGCTCACTCACGCCGCCGAGGGAGGGCGGGGAGGCGGCCGGCCCGCCGGGAACTCCGCTCCCCCCCCACCGGGCTCCCTCCCTCGGCCTTCAGCCCCCTCAGCTTCCACCATTCCTTCAGGAGCTGCCTCACCCTACACCAGGAGACCCCCACGGGCTCCACCCGGCCGCCCCCTCTGCTCTTGGCCTCTCTGTAATGTTGAGACCCTCCCTGAGGCAGCCCCGCGGTGTGGGATCGCCCTCAGGGCTGTGGGGTGGCAGGGAGGGTCAGCCCGGCCATAAACCCTTGGAGAGATCCCACCGAGGGGAAGGCAGTGAAAATAAACACAAAATAAACACAAAAAAAACGAGCTCCCCCTCAGCAAGGGGACCCTCAGGCAGGGCACGATGGATGTGGCCCCTGAGGTGCCTGTTTTCTTTGTGGAAAAAAGAAAAAAAAAAAAAGTGTTTCCATACAGATAGCTGAGCACAACTTGGCCAGTCAGGCTCGGACAATCAGCAGTTTCTGTTTCAACCCCTTTAATTTACTGTTCCATTCCCTCATCCTCCCACCCTGGACTCCAGGTACCCGAATAATTTTTGCCCTGTATCAGGCACAAATGACATCCTGGAGATGTTTACCACCAGACCTGGTCAGAAATTCTCAGACGGAACATTTTTGTCAGAGAATGGCAGTTTGTTCAGATCTAGGTGTTTTGTAGAGATGCTTCGGTTTTGACTAACTCCGGATGACATCCAGGTAAATTTCCAGTTCCTCACTTCCCATAACTGGGCAGACTGGGCTGTCACACTCCCCAGTCTCCAGCATCACCCCCTCACGCTGAAAGGGAGCCTGTGTGAATACAAACCATAGCTCTTCAGTGGTCCAATGCTGTGATAAATCACCCCAAAATGGTGCTGAGCAGCCTGGCAAGCAGCAAGGAGGCTGGGGGCCACCTGCAGAGCCACCAGGTGCCTCCATCGAGGCTGGTTCATCTTTCTGTGCTCCAGCTGCCTCGCAGCTCCCCACAACAGCTGCCCAGGAACACAGGGGCGAAAGTTTCAGGGGGCCTGGCTCCCAAATTCTGAGGTTTCAGCCTGAGAAAGGCTTCCCAGCTTCCTCCATCCTACCAGACGGGATGATGGGGAGCTGAATTTGGGAAGCCTCCGGGGCTGCTCGGCAGCTCCCAGACGCACAGGTCCTTGCCAACCCACATTCTCATATTCCAGGTTCCAGTGCAACCCAGTGGGGAGACTCCTCGAAAGCCGGCATCCAAAAACTTCCCGTGCCTGCGGATTTGAAGCAGCCAACCGTATGGATTGCCTTGTGGCAAGTTAGAAACCTATGGGTTCAGACAGTGTCTGAGGCTCAAAGGCAACTGGCTCGGCTTTCACAGGGATTTAAAACAAACAGCATGTTTTGTTCCAAACTGACTACCAAATTTTGAAATATCAGTATTGGGTACAAATTAAATACTCCCTCCCTATTTTTTTTTCCAGAATTCTCATATTATTCCCCAACACACATTCCCCGAGTGTCTTGAATTTTGGAGGCTCACCACTAAAATTTTGGATCATTGCCCTGACCCAGTTTTTGGCTGCTTTGAGATGACTGAAGTACAGAGATGTGGAGCCCCTGTAGACGATCCCAACATCATTTGAGGAAGTAGTTCCTCAGTACTTCTAAAACAATGCAGAAAAAAAAAAAATTAACACCAGTTGCTCTAAAAGCAGGATGCACAGATTACTGACTGTTGCTAGTTTCATTGACTTGCCGTGCATTTATGTTTTTCAGAAAAGGCCTAGTTCCTGGTAGCTGGAGATGAACTAATCTGAGCTTTCATTTTAAAAAGAAAAAAAGTTCCCACAACTGTAGAGAATAACTGAACATGTGAACCAAGCATTTAATATTTGTGTTCTACTTTTTTTTTTTTTTAAAGAGGTATAAACTTCACCACATCTAAAATCATGATTATTTAGTCATCATTTTCTGCCTTCCTAGTTCCTAGACCAGCACATTTTGCAACTGAAAGAAGCCCAGAAGACAACTAAGCCTGAAGGCCCTGCCTCAAGCTTGTCAAGTCAATACTATGCCAGGAAAACCTCAACACACATTTCTGCTGGAGACCATATCCATTACTTTCTAGCCACTCTGGCTAGAAAATCATGGCAACCATTCTATACTTTTTTCAGCCAGAAGGCTTGTAGTAATACTCAGATCTCGTCTCTACACTCAGAATTCATGCTGTGGCCTCAGTTCAGCGTGGCTTCCAGAATTTTCTGTACATATTCATGGGCTAATCTTCAGTCCATTACAGTCATATCACAAGTGATCAACTGGGTAAATTTGAATAAGGGGAAGGAGAGGAAGAGCTGAGTGGTTTGCTTACACTTGTACAGTGATTTAGTGGCAAAAGGGTGAATAGAATTAACTAAACGCTAAACCAAATTGGGTCTCACTTTGCTTACAGCATCACAAATGAAGCGTAGGCAGCTAAATCACTGATCTAACCTTCAGGCCACAGCAGCACTGTGAAGACTAGTAAAAACAAATAGACTTTTGGTTTCAAGGTGTAGAAGTAATTTTTGAGATTAGGGATGTTACATTTTATGGAATGACTTGTATACCTGCTGGGGTTATCTGTCAGAGTGAACGGTTCTATGAAAATAAGACTTCCTGAACCCCTAGACAGTCACCCTTTATTTCGGAGAGTTTTGGACACTATCATAGTGTAGAAGTTATCAGGCAGAAAAAAGCAGGACTGGCCCAGTTTTGCATGGTCTGGATCTGTTCTCTGGTTTACAACATCTGACATCTTCGAAGCCACCTCTGGGCTGGATAAGTCTATCCATTCATTTTTGATATATATATTTTACTTTCCTTTTCAAAAATCATCTTTGTGATGTAGCACAGGTTCAGGGACTTAACTTATTGCAGTTTGCTCTTACTGAAAAGTAAGGATATAATATTGTCTGCAATAACATGAGAAAACCCAGCCCTCCGTGTTACATCCACCTGACAAAAAGGAACATACCCTTAATGGCTATCTTACATTTCTTAGTCATTTACTAATGTACTAGCACCTTAACACTTACTAAAAATAATCCTCACATACCGTGCTCATTCATAGGATCAATCAATAACTAGAAGCAGGATTTAGCATTTACTTTCACAAAGGAAAATTGGGCTTTGATTCAGGAACAACATAAAATTAGCAGGAAAAACAAGGTGTCCTCTGAAGCTCACACACACGCATCTGCACTTTTATTAGAAATACTTTAACAGCTTCTGAGACTGAAGAATCGCTTCTGTGCTTTGCTCTACATTCCCTTTATATCCTTCAAGCAGTGAGAAGGGAACGAGGGATATTTGGGCAGACACGAAGCCAGCTCCATCAGCGCCCTCCCCGACACCCTTGTGCAGGGGCCTGCTGGAACAAGCAGGCTGGAGGAAGCGTGGCCAGAGCCTGCTGTTCTCTGGCTACACGCAGCCAACAGACAGCTCTTTGGGGAGCCTGGTGCCTGCTGAAACAGCTCCCAGGCTGTCTTAACATGTAATTGTGGCTAGTTTGAAAATCAGGGAGTGGTTGAGAACCAGCTTTTACTGTACTGCCCCCATCTCTCTCTCTCACTCGCTCAGATATTAAGTATAATTTCCTACGTGGGCACTACCTATTTGTGGAAGGAAATTTTACAATGGCACTGACCAGGACAGCTGAGAAGCAGGTGGCCAAACCTGTGAGGTTCACAGCAGATAAGGATTTCCTGGAGCTGCTTGGAGGGCCATGACCTCCTCAGCTCCATTTGTTCCACGTTACGCAAGTTGCAGCAGCACTGAAGGGTGAGACAGGCAGATGAGAAAATGAGGAGAGAGTTTTAAATTAGGTTATATTCATACATTGTAAATAGGTGCTATGACATTTAACTTTCTATCTATGTCACACATAATATGCATAAACAAGGGAAAGTGTGGGAGCTTTCCTTGGTTAAGGTAATATATATACATAGAGCAGCATTTATATGCAAGCAAACCTATCTTCTTAATCACTCAGAACAAACCTACAGAAAAATAACTTTTGGGGTGAGTCACAAAAAAAAGCAAGGTCATTCAAAGTTAATGTCTTCAGAGTTAACTTCAACTCTGTGAGACGCTGCTCAGACAAATCCTTTCAGGGTGCAGCAATTATTCTCTTCTACATATGAGAAAAAGTACACACATCCAACAAAAAGTTGCTTTGTTGAAAATTCATAATACTTAATGCACACAAGTTAATTCTCTGCATGTTCCAAGAGGCTCTGTAGTATAAAAGTCACACAACAACCTCTGACCAAAGGTCTAGTTAAGCCAGAATCCTGTCTGTGACCGTGACAGTACCTCTGGCCTAAGGAAAGAAGACAAGGTAGGAGCATGTCCAGGGCAATTTTTCTTCTAATATACTCTCCTAATTTTTGGCAATTATCTGTGTAGACGCTTCTGACCTGGAGTTGATCTCCCCAGTGAGCCAGTCCTAGCCTCCAAGCCTTCTCTGCCTCACATGACAACTGGCCTCTGCTGGGTCCTCACCCTACCCAGGACATCAAGCAGAGCTACTCTGAAGATGAACTGAAGGCATATAGTTATATTGCCTATGTGATCTCCACATTATTTGTTTTACAGACTGGAAGAGACCTTTGCCACCTGAACACGGTCCTGGGCACCCTCTCTACGTATCTCTGCTTGAAAAGTGTTTTGGACCAGATGACCCCCAGAGGTCCCTTTCAACCTCAGCCATTTTGTGGTGCTTGATGACAGTGACAGGAGATTAGAGAAGAGAAAGGGCAGGCAACAACTCTCCTAGGAAATTGGAGTTTACCCCTCTCTGTCACAGCATTCCCATGTGATACGGGACAACTTCAAGCAAAACTGTGTGTGTTTTTTGCGAGTGCCTCCCCCTGTGGAGGCCTGGTTGCTCCCCTGGGGTAGGTCTGCAGCCGGGCACACAGCTGCACGGGAAGCTGCTGAGAGCTCTGCTCCAGTAAAGCGGGACGTCCTGGTGCTTGGGGTCCCTACAAACCTCCTTAAAGAACCACACGTCTAGCACAGGTTTGAAAATGGCCAGGGTCCAAATCCTCTACGGTGTTTAGAGACCCAAGTCCCGCTGAAATCAATCTGTATGAACCTACAGGCTGTTAAAAACCTTTATATTTCAGCTTGCTGTCTCTGGAGGTCTAGCCCCATTTGTCACCACAGTCTAATAATGTTGCTGGCTGAGTACCCCCTGATGTCTGTAGAGCACTCAGAGGCAACAGATTACTACCATATGCAAGCCAGCAGAGAGACGGACAATTGTTTCATCAGAAGATTGGAAAGTGTACCATAAATAAGATAAGAGGCCCAGACATTGAATAGGGAGGACAGGACAAAATACTAGCTCAGTACCCACTGAGGAAACAAGGAACACACTGTGCGCGAGATGGGAGACATTTGGAAAAATAAAATGTGCCCATGAGAGTAAAAACAGTGTGCTAAGGAACATACACAGCGAGTACTGAGGCTCCATGGGCACTTTTAAACCTGTTTTCCCTTGGTCATTGGAGGCTTGACTTTGAAATCTTAAAATACCTAGGATGGTAACTCTCAGGAGCCAGACTCAATGATCCTTGGAGGTACCTTCCAAGTTGGGATATTCTACAATTCCTCGCATGGTTTGCGTGTGCTCAGTAAGGGACAGGAGGTGGCAGTCAATGTAGTACAGAGGAGAGGTGCAGGCAGGGACACAGAGGCCTCCTGAGGCTGAGCCCTCAGTCGAACCACAATCACTTGGATAAAGCCTGATCTAATCTTTAGAAACGTGTTAACAGCCTCAAATTAATATGCTTCCAATTAACCCGGCGATAAAACTGTCTACTAGAATAGACATCCACTCGGCCGCGCAGATATCCTGACAGCACGGAGTGGGGGATTTTCAACACCCAGCTCTGCGAGGAGCCAGCACCTGCAAACGCTCAGCGCTGCCGAGACTTTGCATACCAATAGCTGCTGCCAGGCTGGCCCTCGAGAGGCTGCACGCACGCAAACACCAGCCTGCTCCACGTCTTGCAACCTGAAGTTTCTTACTTAAAAAGGAAAAGCCATTCCAAATAAAGATCCAGGTCCTCAGTTTTAGGGAAACTGATCCCTGTAAAACATTTCCCCTACTCCGGTTGCAGGAGTGATGGGCGTCTGTGTAAATAAAATGGTGCAAAAAGCTCCAGTAAAATAGCTGCACACAAAAAAGAAAGGCATGGGCCAGGCCCCAAAGTCCCAAGCCCAGAGGCTCGCTACAGGTAACACGAAAACTTGAGCTCCCAGCCACAAGCATTTCGTTTGAGATTCTTTTCCTATGCCCATATATGACTGTCTGTCCCTTCTGAATTCCTTGCTGTGTCTACACCCTTTTCTTTGCCAGGGCACATCTGTTAAAGTCTTCATTTTGGCTTTTGAAGTGGGCATTTTGTATCCAGCTGAACTTTAAAAAAAGATCCTGAGCAAAGGCTTTTAACAAGTCAATATATTTATATTATTTTTATGAATAGGCCCCTGTTTTCACATGTTCCACTTGCAATGGCCTCTTGTCCACCACTACTGGCATGTCAAATCCTCTAAGGGCAGAATGCACTTTCTGGAGGAATACATTTCTACTTGTTGCACACAAGAGGGATTCTCAAGGAACATTTTAATTAAAAATATTTTTTTATATACATTTTTTTTTCCAGGAGGTAAACACCACTACTGTGCTGGAGACTTTGGTAGTGCAAGCCACCCAAAGCAGCATGCTGGAATTGAGCTTCCACACTGCAGGAAGATCCCCAACCAGCTTCAAACTGCACAGCTCAGCCACAATCTGCCTGCTGCAGCCTTCGTGCTGAACCTGGGCAGGGCTTGAGGCTGCTGGTGACATACGCACGAACACCAGAGGACAAATGCCTTGGATCTCAGCCCTGCCTCACCAAAGTCAAGTGGGAGTTCACTTATTCCAATTACCATAGAGCTCAGCCAGTGGTTTTTGTGTGGTGGCTCCTCTACATTAAAACCAGCAGTTAAAGGCTACTTACTTTTTCATTTTTGAGGTTTACTTAATTAAGAAGTGCCATTGCCTTTTTATTTTATTTTTTTAAATTCTTTTGACCTGAAATGCAGTTGAGGCCCCACAGGAGACCATCATTCCCAACGGAATCAAGAATCCTCTTTCAGGGAGCAGCAGAAAGGAATGGCGTAGAATTATTTGCCCATGAATAATATGCTAATATTTATACATTGCTTACTTAGATAAGAAAAACAACTTGCAGATTTACAGGAGAAGCTTTGTATAGCCATGCTTTGTGGAACAACATCTCAAGCTCCATGTAGAATCTCAAGTGTTGATTTTACCTCCTGACAAACTTAACATGTAACCAGAGAAAGTGCATTCTTCAGGATCAAATAAATAAAAATCAGACCACTGCATCTGCCTGCTCTTGTCTTCTGCTGGGGATCTCACTAGGCTTTAGAGAGCACAGACACATTAGTGTGGTGGTCCTCAGACACAGCTGAGCTGGAACAAGCCCGCAAGCTGTGCATATAAGAAAACCTTTGGGTTTAGTTTTCTTTGGTCTTCTGGTTGCTCCCTATTGCAAAAAATGTAGCTTTGCCTTTTCATAACGTTTTCGTAAAGCTCAAGCCCTGCTTTGGTTATATGAATCACACAGAAGGAGAAGAGAATCACGCTCCTGCTCTGTGCGTGTGAGGAGGGATGTTTACTCCTTGTTTATTTGTTCTGGGAGAAATAAAGTGCTTTGTGTGAGGGCCCTTTGCTGGTGAAGCTGAAATGCTCTCAGGGCTCTGCTAAAGCATTGCCAAGTCTGTCAGGAGCAGGGAAAGCAATCTGGGCAGACTGCCCTAAATTAAAGCTAAACCAAATCAGTTTAAGTATACAGCATAATACTTCATATGGATGCTAAAGGCAGAATTACCAACTCAAGCATTCAAAACTCCCAAGTCAAGACCCCACCATATCATGAAGTAGGCTTTAAATTGCAGCAATTAAATTTAAATAATAATGCTGTCTCCTTTTTCCTGCTTTCCATTTTCATCCATCTCAAAGGGTTCATGTTTCTTACCTTTTCTCATCCACCATGAGAGACAAAACAAAAGGAGGGCTGATCTTCTGATGCAATTATATGTTTCCAGAAGCTAAGGGCAATAAGTAGCATCACCTGTGTGAGGCCTGCAATAAACTCAGGAGAGGTGGGAACACTGCAGAGGAAGCCACAGCCATAGAACAAATGCAATTAATTAGAAGTTTACCTGAGATACTAAGCAAATTAAAGAAACCTCAAACGCTACTTTATCATAACACTACACTATCTATTCTTTCTTTTTGGATGAGCTTACCAGCAAAAGTTGGATCTGTATCAAGATTTCAAAGCCCAAAGCTGCCTATATAAGGCTGCTTGTTGGTTTTGATACAAGGTTTTAGGATATGTTTTTTTAAAAGAAGATGCCACATCACCATGTATATGGCTTTTTATAATGTATAAGAGAGCAATTTTTTCAATATTGACAGTCTTTTTCCCCCAGTGGAGCTGGGAGTAGACCTGAAAATCACATGCTTCAGCACTCAGAGAGTTCCTGTGAAGATAATGGAAGTTAATGAAAGTTAACACAGCCTTGACAGAGATTTTTAAAGGCGTATGATTTTGATGAACTTATTATATTTTTTGCCTTTAGAAATCTCTTCCATAGCTTAACTCAAACACCTCATCATGAAAATTCTGTCCTCTCCTTACCTGTCAACACTTATGCCTCTTAAAGATATACTCGTGTCCCTTACAGCTATACCTATTTTAAAGTCAGTGAAACAAGTGCTTTGGGTATTGGAGGGAAGAATGAAAAGTAAGGAAGCTGGGGATAATTTCAGTTACCTAACATTTATTTCACTTAGTCACGCGGAACTGGATCAGTGCAGCTGATACGGAACGATGATTAAACTAAACCCTGAATATATATTCTCATGTGATCGGCCTCATTATTTCTGCTATCAAGGTTGATCTGACAAGTAACTTTTATTTAGAATCAACCATACTTCTTTTCCCCGCCTACCCCAAAGGCACCAGAGTTGTTTGCAGCTCCCTGCGTAGAGAAAGTCAAATGAAATTTACGCCTACAGTGCAAAGAAAGAGCTGGATAAAAGAGAATTGGCTTCTTTATTTTGGGGGGGAGCTGATCCAAAACCCAATACAGGCAAGAATTCGGGCTTTGTAAAGAGTTTGAAGACCCCTGGGCTAAAAAAGACAGAGTGCGTAGCTCAGTTATTAAAAGCCCATTGATTCCTCAGCTTCTCATATAAATTTCTCATTTTCACATAGAAAAGTGCATATATACCTCAGTACCATTTGTAATACTGCATAAATTGTATTTGTTATGGCCTAAACCCAGAATGCTTAAACCGTAGCCAAGTAGACAAACTACAGAAAGCATGAGTATCTTTACAAAAAGAAAGCATAGCAAATATTAGTAGCAATCACTTTGGGTGGAAATTTCACTGTTCCATATATTTAAAGAACATTAAATGCAGTTACATTAAGCATATGCTTAGAAAATGGGCCCATATCTGTGCTCTGCTCTATAGGGGCTGTCTTCTTGGCTGACCTTCCTGCTAGTGAAGCTGATTCAGTAAATGGGAAACAGTTCACTCGTCTCCTGTACCATCACTCTTCCTGACCAGATGGGATAATGACAAATCAAGGGTACAGAGGTTCACAGAACCAGCCATTTCCAAAGACATGCACTATTTCTGAAAGAAAGGAGGGCATACTAGAAAATAAATTTGAAATTAAAGAGTACAAAGAGGTATAGTTTATCAGAACTATATATTAGTTCTGAATTTTCCTCAAAAATTATTGAGTTGTAACCTGAGGATTTCTTGGGTCTGGAGCCTTACACTGTGTGGAACACAAGGTTTTATGCAGCCAGGTGTCAACAGTTCCCACTGGCTATAAAATGGGAGCTGGGGAGCAAGGAAGAGGTGGCTGTATGGGTGCTGCGAGCAAGGAAGAAGGCCCAGTATCAATGTCATTTCTTCACCATTTGCTTTTGCTTTCGTGGGAGAGGAATCCTAAAAAGGGCCATTGCTACTGGGGTTATGAGACCTCTGGAAGACAGGATGAACACAAAGCTGCTGCACTGCAAAGTGGGATTTGAATGGATTTAGTTGAGCTGAGAATTTGGCCTTTGCTCTGCGTTTTGCTTTGCATTTGCATGGTATGCAGTAGGTTGAGAGACTGTGGTACATAGCAATTTGTTTTGATATTCCGGGCCCTTTATTTTATGGAATACTGGCTTCATATTCTAAAATACCTCTGAGACAAGAATGAAAACCAAGCAAGTTGCAAAATAATTCTCTGATCAGCCACTCAAAGCCCCACAAGATTTATTATTCTGACAGCAAATCTCCCCATGATGCATGCAAACCCAATTCCCACTTTTGCACTGTCATGTCATAACTTGCATCCATCATGCTCCCACAGCCTGCTCCAGGCCTGTGCTGATGGTGCTACCTGAGGTACATGAAACAATGCTCTTTCTTCTGCTGTTTGAACACGGAGAGGCCTCAAGTAAGGGGAGAAATTCGAAGGCAGCCACCCAGATGTTGCTGCTGCAATGTGGGAGACAGAGCCTTTTGTCTCTGCTGTCACTAAAGCTAGAGAACAATTTATCTTATTTGTGCATGGAACAACATTATGTGTCTTTCCATTGTGTGTGAACATTTCTCTTGCTTAAAATGTTACGCTTAATGGAGCAGTTAGTCCTTAAAGCTGCAATGTTTTGTTTTTCTTCAATGTAATTAAATCTGGAAGACACCAAGTCAACAGTTTGCCAGTATATAGGATTAGACTTCCTGTTGCTACTTGTATAACTCGATAGATTATGTGCAGTGCTTTGCACAAATACAGTAAGACCTAAATACTTTACCATCTATTCATCTATATCAGATATAACTCCCTTCTCAGCCCAAATAATTAATATATGTTGCCTGAGTCATTAATGCACCAGAGCTGATGAGCACTGGGCAGTTTAGAGATAAACTTAAGGAACAGAAAGCTGACAGCCAGCTGTCTCATTGCCATCCACCCATTCTACCCACCTCAATAAATGACTAAATAAAAGAAGACAATTGTTCAAATTACAATGGAGCGAGGACAAAGGCATAAAGCTGATTGAGGGAGAAGTGAAATGGCATCGTGAGGAGCCTAGTAAACTTAAACTCTGAAAAGGAAGAAGGGCAGGGCTGAGATGCAGCTGAGCTACGTGACATGTCGGAGGTGAGCAGAAAGAAGAGGACAAGGGAAGGTCGTGCACGGCTGGGATGCATGGGGAGGGCTGAGCAATAATACTCCCCCCAACCAAGCATGACACAAGCCTTGGGAAGGAATGGAGGAGAAGGTTGCTGTGGCAAAGGAGAAAACCGAAGTCAACAGGGTGACCTGGTGGAGCAAGGCAGGAGAAGCTTCTCAGGGAAGAAATAACAAAACTGTGTAGATAGAGAAGGACGTGGAAAAGAGATGCTGAATGAAGAGGTCCTGAAGTTTTTTCCAGGACTAGCATGTATAAGGGATTTTCACTGGACTGGGGGAAAGAGGACGACAGCTCCCTATCAATCCAGAGTTGATAGGGATTGATAGGGAGCTGGAAAATAAGAGTTCAACAACACAGCCAGACCAGCCTTTATGTCCTTGTACATAAACTGAAAGGTGGATGGCAGAGCTGCAAAGAAGAGGCCATGGAAAGGCAAAGGTGAAGCTGAGGAGGGGCTGGATTCCTTTGTCTTTAAGAGATTTTACAGCCAATGCGATGTTAATTTAGAGTAGTGCCAAAGACAATATAAATTGCAGAGCAAATCAGATCTTTAGTGGTCGAGGATGTAGAGAAACAGTCGATTGTATATTTAACAGGAAGTCAAGGAGATCAAAGAGTTTTCAAAATGGTTTTGTTTTTAAATGATACCCTGGCTTTATTTTGTTTATATTGAGCTGGGGGCCTCTCTGAAGAGGATAAAAGGAGAACAGAAATGTGTAACAAAGACATTTCCCCTCTCCTTAATAATCAAAGAACTTGACATCCCTGTCAAGCAATAGCACCATTATATGTACGCTTGCAAGAAAGGAAGCTATTTTATCCTTGGAAGGAAAGAGAGATGTTATCTTCTAGAAAAAGAGGTAAAGTTCTGCAGAAATTCAGTGCTGTTAATAGACTGTTATGACAGTGTGCAATTTCATTTCCAGTGAACAATGCATGTCAAAGGCCTGACTGCTGCAGCAGCTAACACAGATAAAAGAGAAAACAAGTGCTGCAGAACCTACACTCTCAGGTAACATATACTGCCAAACATTCTTTTCATGTTAAGAGTTAAATTGGATTTTTACCTTTAGCTGTTTTCAGCTCAGTGTGAAGGGATGGTTTTGCATTAATTCAAGTGGTGAAGTCTAGCTTGTAATGAATTAAGGTAGAATAATAACTTTAGACTTTGAAGACATCTCTGAGAGGTCTTCTGTAAAGGGAACATCTCATAAGTCTTCTGGAGCAGGATAGGCCCAAAGTTTGCAAATAAATTAAGTGTATGCTTTAAGCTGCATTTGTTCATCAAAACACCGAAATATATTCTTATTTCTTCCCTGAATTAGAATGGATTCGAGTGAATGCTTCAACATATATTTGTTTTGCTGGGCTTTGAACTTAATGTGCAGCCAATGCTGTGCTTCAGTTTCATACTCTTAGTATATGGGCAGCCTTATGAAACTAAAATCTTAACTTCCAGTTAAAACAGGATATTAAAAATTACAAATTGGAGGATACAAGAGGAAGAAGGGGTTCTCCATGGGAGGTACGTATGCCCTTCCCGAATCAGAATGAGGAACAAACAAGCGGCTGTTTCCCATTTCTGCAGCCACGGCTGATAGCATCGGAGCTGTAGCAGCTCCTGCCAGTTACTACAGTTAAGGTGGTGCCAGCCTTTGCAAGAGAAGCCCTATAGACACCATCTAACAACTTGGCCATAAACACTTGTTTCACACTGAGACTTGGCACCAGAAGTATCAGTCCTTCGGCAGTTCTGAAAACATTTTCCTCCAGCCCGGTCCTGAGAATTCCACAAGTGTTTTAAAGCAGAATATCTACGATTTATAAAGTTTCCTTTTGGGCCTTCCTGTTGCTTCAAAACAACTTCGTATCTCTGAGTGAACTGAGACACCCTCTTGCTCATCAGAGCAAGGGAAAGCTCCACTTCTTAACCTCCTCAGCGTAAAGAGCATGACACATTAATTGTTTACTGTATGAATTATGCTGACAGGTATCTTTAAATATGTGCACGTCTGTATTTCCTCTTCTGATATATCCTGCATGTGAGGCCCTCCAAGTGATCTGTAAGCTCCGTGTGCTCTCTCAGTGTCATTTTCACCATCACAGCCCCAGCTTTTCATCTCCCTGCTCAGCCTACCAGCTAAGACCTGCATTTCCACCAACACACACAGTTTGTTCTTTTTCTCTGCTTTACTGCTCATGGATAACTTTCCATTGAACACAACTACTTCAGGGATGTGGGAGGCACCTACCCCTTGACGTCTCCTCCTGCTGGCAGGGCTCTTTGTCCCCAAGCCAAGTGACATTGCCATGTGGCCACATTGCTGCTGAGGGCAGTGACTATAGCAGGACAAGGAAATCACGCTGCAGGGCTCATCTCCTTGCCACGGAGAGGGCCTGGGTGGGGAGCAACTTGGCTTACCCCTCCTTCCCCTGGCATGCGGTCCTCATGAGAGAGGAGAGAGGCTGTGAAACCCCATCTTCCCTTCTCTAGCCACAGCCGTGGTTGTGTTGATGACTTTTGGTTCCCTTTTTGGTATTTGCTCCCATTTCAGCTTCACTCTAGCTCGGAGAGAAAAAGCCCCGCTCCAGCTCCCCGCTCGCATCCCATGGTGGCATGAAGAAGTGATCCGAGGCGGCGACTCAGGCAGCCTCCTCTAGCCCACAGGCAGCTGGCCTTGTGGCCTCCACTGGCAAAAGGCGAGGAACCTCCATGTCACCAACATTCACATGGGGCTCGCAGTGTTCTCCGTTTGACTGAGGTTGCCCTCTGCCCGTCCTTTTGATTTCAAACACCGGGGCCTCTTTGGTTTTGGGATTCCCCACGGCCTCTGACAGCTGCTGCTGTCACCTGGGGATCACCCCCTTCCTTCAGGGCCCTGGAGGCCAGGCCCAGGATGGTTCAGGCCCAGCCTCAGACACCGATGGCGTGTCCAGACCAGGAGGGAGGGCAGAGCATGGGGCAAGGAGCCAGCAGGAGAATTTCCCTGCTGCAGGAAAGAGACGGCTCCGTCCCGTGAGTCAGCGCCGCGCACCTGCAGGGCTGGGGCTGTGCCGAAGAGCGCCCGTCCCTGCTGAAAAGGGCGTTTGTTCGAGGCAAGCGCTCAACAAATCTCTTATCTGCCCCGCAAATTGGGAAGTGGCAGCTCATTTAAACCATGCCGCACATGGGCCTGAGGGAGGGGATGTGAAATCAGGCAACAGTGGAAATCCCACAGAAGCAGAGACGGTGAAAAGACAAAGCCACCCTCTGAATGTTGAACTTTTTTTTTTCTTTCCTCTGAATAAAGGAAATTTATCTGCTCTCAGCAGAGAGGGGAAGAAATTACATTGCCTGTGGTAATGCTGCCCTGAAGGAGGAACTAACCAGGTTTGCTGTGGTGTAACAGAGAGCAGAAAGCTGCTGAGGTGTGGAGGGATCGTGTGCTGCTCACGCTGGGTCTTGTGAAACAGCGTTCAGCACAGAAACATGCCTGGCACCCAGCCTCCAACCCAGCCAAACGTGGCCTAACAAGGATGTCTTCAGCCTGACATCCCCTTGAAGATGTGCAGTACCCACTAATTCAGTAGCTGTTGATTTTATTTTAAGGAACAAAAAGGTAGATTGGGCTCATGTAGCTCCCTGTACAGGGAGAAGCGGCTCTGAGGCAGTGAGCCTTGCTGCCTGCCATTTTCTACCACCCCTTCTCCCTGCTCCCCCCAGCTGCCAGTGGCTACCAAAGGGGAGAATTTCCCAGGTCCTTACGCAGGCAATTTGGCAACCGTGCTTACACCCAGGGCTCCTTGAAAGCTGGGGAGATCCTGCATGTGTGCAGCCAGCCTGGTGCTTTTTGGAAGTGTTGACCCTACCTGGACTTTCCAGACCTTCTGCTGCTGCTGGAAGATATTCAGCAGGAAGTCCCCACGGTTCCTTCCACCCCAATAACCAAGCCCTGGGGGATGCAGGCACATTTTACAGGGACTTTGTGGTGTGTGGTGGCTGGGGACTGGGCAGGCTGAATGGGACAGGTTGTCACTGCAAGGGGACCTGTGTGAAAGTGACAAAGGGCGAATGAAGCCTGTGGTCTGGCTCGGGGTTTGCGCCAGGCAAAGGGAGATCGCAATCTGGTACGCTCCGTAGTTTATCACTTCTGAAACAACACCTTACTCTATCAGTTCCTCTCTTTGTTATCAGAGCAAAACTCACACTTTCCTAGCTGAAAGTTCAGTCTAAACATAAATGTCACTGAAAACCCAGTGAGATCTTTGGTTTTCTAGTTTCATTCTCCTGAGCTGCGGGGAAGATTATGCAACAGGAACAGTGGGGTGAATCATCTTCTGGCATTGCAGTAAATTAGGAAATGTTTGCTGCGATGTAGTATGGGTTTCTACTGTCTATTTGTGGTCTTTTTTTTTTTTTTTTTTTTTTTTTTTTTTTTTTTTTTTTTTCCAGTGGATCTTAGTGTCTTCAAATTTCAAATTTCTGTCCTTGTCTGAGTTAGGAAAAGGCTTATCAGTAGCTGCTGTAATGCAGCTTTGGAGATGAGCTGCTGTAAGGAAATGATGCTAAAGCAATGCTGAATTTCCTTGCTCAGCAGTTTTCTTCTTTTTCTTTTTTTCTTTTTTTTTTTTTTTCCCCAGGGAATATTCTTGCAATTGTTTGATTCACTTGCTTTGTTTGTCTCCTGTAACCCTTAACAATAAACTAACCCATTAGGTATCACAGCACTAAGGGGAGTAAAGGAGATTGTCCTCAAATGTTTTCTTCTTGAAGCACAGAGCTTGGCAAGATCACAGAGAGACCTCTAGGAGAGTCTGAGTACATCAGCGGAAGGATGAACTGAATGTAACAAACTCATGAGTCAGGCTCACCTCTCCTTCCTTTCAGATTCTTCTGTTTTGTGGGTTAAAAAAAAAGTGTTGTCTTGAGGCATAAGAATTCACACTTTCAGTCTTCCTGTTCCACATGTAAGGACATAAATCATTTTTAGTAGGAAACTGAAAGGTTAAGAGAAATATCAATACCGTGAGATTCAATGTAAAACTGTGAAAACTCGAAATAGTCCAAGGGACATTACCAGACACTTGGTTAAGATGTGTGATGCCACAGATACCCTCTGTGTAAAGATGTGAGCCTTAATTGCAACTTCATTTCTGCTTATTCCTTGTGCCACTCTATATTTTTAGATCAAAGGATTAGAAGATAGAAAGTCCTACAAACATATGAATATAGACCAGAAATAATACAAATGAACCCCCTTGTTGATAAAAAGTATGGTCCCGAGTTAGGGGACCAGTTCTGAGCTACACTATCTGTTATGCTTGATATAAACTTAAACTCCAGGCAAATAATAAGGGGCATGAGCTTATTAGCTTGTTCTGCATAGTACTTCATGTTCATTTTGTCCAAATAAGAAAATATGAACTTATTTTGCTGTGGAAATCAAATAAGGCATCAAAGCCCAATTTCCTAAAGAATATCTATCAGTTTGTTTGAAGCAGACATTTTTATGACTAGCTATGTTAACAAATCCAAACTAAGTATCCAATCTGTCAAGGAGAAAAATAAGTTTAGAACGAAAGTAAGTATTGCTCGTTAAACTTTAATGGCAAGGCATTTAAAAGAAGAAAGCCATCCATTATAATGTTGGTGGAATAGTGCGTTGTCAGATTCTCCGGAGAGGATTTTTGTCATGATGTTTAAATATATTATATTAAGGGATGGTTGTTACTCAGTTTTCTAAACAGAAGAATTTCTAGAGGAAAAGTTTATGAGCAGCATATATCCTCTCGTGAAAATTTCCTTAACAGCACAGCAATTAAAAACTGCTGGGCACCGATGCTCCCTGTCCCAAAGCACATACGTGGGGAAGGGTTGTACTGATGCTTATTTCATGCCAGCTTTATGCCCGACTGTATGAGAAGCAACAGAACAGCCAGCGCAAAGCTGGGCTAAAAAGCATGTATTAATATCCAGAGGAGAGCACAGAATAGCCTTGAATGGATTATTCCACCTTTGGGAACCTGCAGGATCAAGAACATCTGTGATTAGTATCTGCTACTAGTAAGAGAGCCATTGCTTTGAGCGCTGGTAATGAATTTAGACTCGTGTTGATAAATCCAGACACTGCTCACCTGCTTATCACATCTGAATTTTGTGTCCTGCTTGATCTCTGGTTAATGTAAGCTCACGCTGCCAAAGCGCATCGCCAGCAGTCTGTTAAGCAGTAAGTAGGTCACTATGAGGCCTCTAAGGAAGAAGCAGCCCTGCCTCTTCCTGGTGCCTGGGACTGCTTTCAGAAAGGGTCTCCTGAATAAGCCAGATAGAAGGTGCTTGAATGGAATTCTTCCCCCTTCATATAGCTCCACTGACCGGATAGAAATTTTAGATAGATGCACTCTCATCCCTGACTTTATTTGCCTTTTGCAAGACAGAACTTGTTCTGCATTTCCTTTACTAACCCCTAGCTCAGTGCTCACATCACATGGCTCCCTGACTCAAATCAGTCTTGCACGTGCAAAAGAAGTGCTTTCCCTTTTAAAGCCAATTTATTTTTAAATGATACACGTGAGTGATTGTCTTTATTTTTTTTTATAAAGTACTTCTCTTCCCAGAAGAAAGGAAAAGAAAGAGCTAGAAAGGCTTGGTCGAGCTTTCTCTCTGTTAATCTCAGCACAGCCACCGCACAGCCTGGTGGTGCCCCTGCTGATGGATGCAGCCCTATCTCCAGCCATCTCTGCCTGGCAGCGCGAGAGCGTGCAAACTCTTTGAACCAAAGATTGCCACCTCTGCAATCTTTAATGATTTAATGCCTTTAATATCACTGTCTCGTCTCACTTTCTTTAGTTGCAAAACACTATGAGCTCACTGCACCCGTCTTGAGTAAAACACGGCTATTACAGCAGATGCTGCAGCTCTGCCTTGATGCTAAGGCTTGCTGAAATCTTTGCCAAACTTTCCTCACTTGGCTTGTTTTCATGCCAAAGGCCTTGCCATGGTCCAGTTTGTCATGAGTTTTTGTTCGCTCTTTTGATTTAAATTAAATCAACTGACAAATTTCAGCCACTTCTGAAGGGAGGGCAGACTGAAATAGGTTATTTTACCTCTTTTACAGTAGCTCCTTGGCCTTTCCTCTGCAGCAATCCTGGAGGATAAAAGTGAGGGCAATGAAACTGGGAACAGCCACGTTAGGGGATGGGGCAAGAGATACATGCAGAAGGAAAGTGGGGAGAGAGACTAGAAATGGAAAGGAGTAGGAGTTGTGGAAGGAACCAGAGAAGACACAGACCTGTTGATCTGTCTGTGACCCCACCAACCCATTTATTATGAATTACAGAGCCACGTCCTGGGTTTCCGCTCAGTTTCAATCAGCACACAGGCAAGACCCTGCCTGGGGGTTAGTTAGGACTGAAAGGTGATGGAGGCTGTGGCCGGATGGGCCCCTGCTCCATTTCTTGCAGAAGGTGGGAAGCATATGGTGAATTAAGGAGGAAATTAGAGAAAGAACCAGTTAATGCAGCTGAAAACTGACCTGGAAAAGTGCATGTACAATCCTTGTCTCTTCAACAGAACTGTTGGGCAGTTTTAGGGAAGACACTTTACAATATTCCCAGATGGCCACTAAATTTACATCCTTTATTTGCCCATTTCCTGACTCCCAGCTGGATCTGAGGTCAGCCAGGCTTCGAGGGGCTGCAGCGCTACAGGGAACTACAATCTCAGACACATTGTGTCCCAAACCAGAATTGGTGAGTGCTTTTGAACTTGATTTCTCTCTGCCTCACATGTCATCTATAAACCAAGAATAATACCACCCCCACATCTCACAGGGGAACGGTGAAAAATAAATTATTGCCATTAAAATAATGCTTGTCATCAGTGCCCTATGAGAGCTCGTAAGGAAATGAATAATTCTGTCTTCATAAGAGGATTTGAATAATGTGCAGTAAATAAGGCATGGGGCCACACGTTGCACAACCAGGAAGAACAAGAGGTTGAATAATGGTTCACTAAGCAAGTTTGTACATGGAAAGAGACAGGACTCCTACCAGGAAAATCTTGCAGTCATAGGGTAGAAGATAACATCGTAATACAAGGGCACGTTATGTTCAAATACACTCAGTGAGCATCCCTTCTTAGTGGCACTACCTACCTTGTGAGCACTTGATTTCATCACCATTTGAGTACTTGATTTTGATAAAATTAGTCTTCCTGTGAAAAAGAAGCACAGTTCAAGTCAGAAATAAGCTGGATACCTTGTGTGCAACAAAAAGGGTAGGGGTCACTTTGAGGTGGAAAAGATTTCTTGCTTTTCAGTCTCTGCCCACCAGTGGTTCCCTGCCCACACCTCTTCGAACAATTGTCTAGAGAGTTTCCTGTTCTCAGAGCTACCACAAACCTGGGCAGAAGCTGCTGTGTTTGTCTGCACTCGTGTCCCCATTCCTGGGACGCCAGCAGGGAGCCCCACGGAGCTTTGGGGAAGGCTCTCTTTGGGGAAGGAGCTTTGGGAACAGCTCTCCAGCAACCTGCTAAACACCATTCACTGAGCCCTTCCATCACAGCCCCCCAGCTGTGGCTCGAGCTTTGCAGCATGGTGCTGGGGTTTGCCTCTGGCCATGGTTGTGTATGCTGGGGACAGTGGGTTGGCTGCATCTGGCATGAGATGAGTAGCAGCCGTGCACGAATGGTGGGAATGTCAATCTGCACTCAGAATCACCCTAGGATGGCCTTTTGGATGCAGCTTCTCAATCAGCAAAGCAGTGACACTGGCTGGAGGTCACTAGCAGCCCATTTGTTTTCTTCTGCTAGAGATTGGAGCAGCTCTGTTCCACCTCCATCCACAACAGCCCAGGTCATGCGCATGGAAAATGGCAGAACTCCCACCTGCTGCAGTGGGAGCAGTTTTGGAGCACTAGCTTTCTTTTCAGCTGGGTTGTATAGACATTTTTTTAAATATTTTTTCTTCTCTGAGGCTTCCCAAAAGAATCATAGAATCATTTAGATTGGAAAAGGCCTTCAGGATCAAGTCCAACCATCAATCTGACCTACCAAGTCCCATCACACTAAACTAGGTCCCTTAGTGACACAACCATGTCCCTCTGCACCAAGTTGACACTAAAAGAAAGCATCAGGGATGTACAGTGTTATGCATCTGTCCATGAGTAGACTGCTTATGGATGTGCAAGGGGTCTCCTGCTGTTTCCCACTGTAAGGTCCTGCTCTTTGCCTTTGAAGCATGGGGTTATGCTTCTTTTCGAGCACCGCTTGCTGCAGTTCTACGTGCCTCCATCATTTCAAATGGATTTCAAAGTCACCTGCCAGACCTGGACTCCTGGTACTGCTCAGTTAAATAAAATAAAAGGATGAAAACTGTTGTAAACCTAAACAGCTATGTGTCACATGTCTGGCACAACAGGGGCTGTCTTTGCTTCCTGGGGAATGTATTTTCCTGCTCCTCTGTCTCTGAACATTTATGCAGCAACTCCCAGACACTTGGCTGTAAAGAGCTGAATGTAGAAATAAATGATTTACGAAACAAGTGACCTTAATCTGGGAGACCCACCAGCCTTGGGTCTATCTCGAGTTTCCCTTCTGTGGCTGCTGCAGTAATCTCCAGCTTACGAAGCTGAAGGCTGCGGGAACCAGGGAGACGAGCGATCCTTGTGCATGGCCTCTGCACAGCTGCACACTTAGCTTTTCTCTCCTGGGTCAGTCTTCAAAAGAACTTTGTCAAGGCTGATAAACTTAAAATTAGCCTCAGCAGCTCCAAGAGCAGCGTGAGCATATCTCCCTGTCTCTCCTCTGTCTCGTGGCTGTGTCTTTATTCGGCCAGTGGTGGCTGGAAACCAGACTTCTTGCATATTTACGTGTTGTGTGGACAGACGTGCGGGAGGAGAGTGAAATAAATGTCTCGGTTTGTGCTGTCCTCAAGTCCACGTTTCCACCAACTCCACCAGGTGTTGGGTTGGGCCCCAGATGGGAACCAGGGTAGTGGGAGACAGTCCTATTAGCACAGGAGCGCTGTTATACGTACAGTGCATGCCAGTAAATGAGAATTTCCTGTCCTCTGCAGCTCTCTGTGTGTCTCCTCTGCCGGCAAATCCCGCGGGGAAGGGAGTGTCTCCGATGCCGTGTTTGTTTAGTGCCTAGTACAATGAGGCTGTCTTCCAGTTGGGGCCACTTGATGCGACCACAATACAAATAATAATGATTCTAATAATAAAATGCAGACTTCAATGGGATGTGGGTCAAGCTGCTCAGAAGCGTTGGCCTTTCTTGCTGACTTGCTTCCTCCCACTTCCTCGCTTCCTCCTCCGGTAGAAGAGCACTTCTACATCATCAATTCCCAAAGGTGGTTGTCCTCACTGTTGTTTGGCTCTGCAGGAAGCACCATTGCTTAAGACACTTGGCCTTCATCTTATTTTTTCCACTGACGTGTCGCAGAATTTCTCTTTCCACACCCTTGACTCCCCGGGAACATCTGCCTGCTCGGATCCTCCTCCCGAGCACACCGTGCGTGGACGTGGCATCTGTGGCTCGCTGCAGCCCTGAAGGCAGGGGAGAAGAGGAGATGCCATGAACAGAACAAGCTGGTGGGGGCTCAGCAGGGCTTGCACCACCTCCTGCTGCACGGTGGGCTTCTCGGCAGCCCCGCCATGGGAGCAGCGGGTGAACAAGCAGCTTCTTCCCACAGCACTTTGTGGATGTGGTGGCAAACCAGTTTAACTTTGCGACCAGGGCTGGTTTCAATTTTGCTTTTCACAGAGCGCTTCATTGACAAAAAGGGCCCTCGGCTAAAACAGTCCTTTGTTTTGGTTGGAATTTTCCAAGTTTTCCAACAAAACTGCACACGAGGGTTTTGATTTTCTGTCACTTAATCGGCTCCTCTATTGGAAAAACAGAATCTGAGAGAATATATTGAGACCTAAATAAATGCGTCTTCCTGTGAAATCTCAGTAGGAAGACACAATAATTAAGGAAAAAAAAATTGTGAAAATTTTGAACCAAACAGCCATTTCTGCAGAGAATATATATAGAGTTTTCCAACCAGCTTTACCAGTGACCTGTAATTAAAGAGGAGTCCAAGCCACAAAGTTCAGAACCAGACTTTCCCAGAATTTATGGGTGTCCCTGTCTGGGTTTGGTTCAGCCCAGTGTGAGCCATGCCAAATTCCGAGCCGAGATCCAGCTCCCACCTCATCCCGAGGAGATGGTTTGGGGGCACCTCTTCATAGCAAGCACCAGCCCAGGGGCCAGTGGGCTGAGCATCCTACCCTGGCTCAGTGGAGCTGGCTCACTTCCACCCTGTCCGAGCCCTGAGTACGGAAATCGGGACAGGCAGAGGTGTTTGTACAGCTCTTACGCTGGGAGAGCTCTTGCTAGAACACGATTGCTGAATCACAATGGCAAATCACTATGGCAAATCACAATGCTTTGGAAATTAAAGCCAGTTGGGGCAATAAAAAAAAAATAAAAATAAAGAAAATACAAAATGTAAGGAGAGAAAGCAAAAAGAAGGAAATTGCACAGATTTTATTCAAGAAACGGCAGCAGTTGCTTGCAAGCCACGGGCTGCCAGAAACCCAAAAGGATTCCTCATTCTCCCCTGAATGGCAGTAGGAGAGGTAATTAGCACAGCCAGGCTGTGTCCAGGGGTCTGGAGAGGGGTCTCAGGTCTCCTTGCACTTGGTGCAGTGAAGAAACAACTCGTTACACCCTCAAGCTATGTATTTCTCTGCTAGATGCTATGGGGCAGTTTTTCCAGCAAACGCTGCATCTTGGATGCTGACCTCCTTAGAAAATCTGGCCCCACCAGCCGGTGCCAAGTTCCTGAAACACTGGCCCTGGGCGATTTTGAAAACATGGCCACACCTGTCCTCATTTCGCATCGCTATCGACTTCAGAAAATCTTTAGATTGGCACGATTTCAGCATTGTTTTTAATTCCCTCTGCCAGGTGTTGTTTGTGGAAACATGCTGTCCTTGCCACAGTGCATTATGTCTTAGAACAACTTCATCTCATGTTTTGGACCCAAACCAACGTGCTATTCCTAAAGGCTAATAAAAATGCTTATTCTATTTTATTGTTGTGAATGTGCTGGGGTGGTTTGAAAGGGATCCCAGGGTCTGATGAAAGCAGGTTACCTGTCTTGCTCCTTGTTGAGACTGGCCAGGGCAGGCTGCCAGCAACAGCTGTTTCTTAATTGCACAGACACTTATCTTGTTCTGACACCACATGCAAACATTAATGTTTTTCTGCAAATATGAATTTGGAGATTGACTCTGTGGGCTTTCAAAAGCCAGTGGTATTCTTCAGTGCATCAGAAGAGGTGGATGGAAGGGCAAAGTCTTGGGGACACATCTGACAACATCATCCACATCCAAAAGACCTCAAAATATTGGGAAGAATATTGGCCAACACAATGTGGTGACCCTGGGTTCAGAACCCACCTGGGGACATAACATTTTTTTGGTGCACGGTGCACACATGCTTGTCACAAGCATGCAGTAAAATCACGGGTGGAAAAAACACTGCACGGCTATGCTGGAGCTGCCCTGTCCATCGGTATGGCCGTGCTGCCTGTGCACGGTGAATGTTGGTGATTCACTGCTTTTAGAGTAGTTTTGCAAGACCTGGAGCTTTTCAGATCTGCAGGGCCTAGAGGTTCTGCCAAGAGGGTGCCAGCAGCAGCAGATGGCTGCCTGCCTGTAGTCCTAGCTAAGAAGCCATTTGTCCGTGGTTTAAATCTTATTCTATACCAATACATCTCTGTTTTACTCCTCCATCTAACAACTCAATCCTCTAAAAATGCTCTACACCAGCTGATCATGGACTTCGGTAGACTCTTCCTTTTCTTACACCAGCTCAAGAAAGAGCAGAATCACACCAAATGCCTTTAAGACATGGGGGCTAATCTAGTATGAAAATTAAATGCTGGTGGGAGCTTTAAACAGAGCAGCACTGACCCAGCTTCCTCCCTGACGTGGCCAACCCTGGTGACTTCGGGGCTTCTTCCTGGACCTCCTGGGCTCGCACAGCCCATCAGGATCTCCTCACAGTCACACCAGCATACATCTCTGGTTATTTGAGTGCTGGTGATGTCCATGGCAAGGCAGCTTCGGTTTCTGCAAGTTCCGCAGAAGTGACCTGCCGCCCACATGCTCCAACATGGATCTCTAATTTTCCACCCGAGGAAGCCCGGCTGTGTGTTTGGGCGGGAGCATTTCTCAAGGTTCCCAGTGCCGCGTGGCTTTTGGCAGAGGGATTTATTTTTGGTGCTGATCCCTAAAGCCAAAACCCCGCTCCTCCCTGTGCTCTGACCGCCGGTGCTGGGAGGCTGCTGTAAACAGCATCAGAGGAGGCAGCAGATAGGGAGGGCGAGCTGGGAGCGCAGGGATGGGCATGATACATCTCCCTTGGTGTTACTATGATTTGTAATTAAGGTTTCCCTGGTGAAGACATGAGATCACCGGGGAAAGGGGACCTTGAAATATCTCCGTCTCTTGTTCAAGGCGTGACATTTAAGATTGCCCCCACTAAAGAAGAGCCCTTGAACAGAAAAGAGCAGCTGGAAGAGTCAGCGTTGGTCATCAGCTGTCTGTCTTCCTCTCTCATCCTCAGTCCCATGAGAAATCCTATGGAATTTAACAGGCTTAAATAATAGCTTCCTGAAAGATTAAATTGAGTCATTGTTCTAAAAAAAAAAACACCCTACAATATATGACAGTGATCTTTCTAAAGCTTCCCTTCAAAAATCTGCAGTGGGTTAATCCCTCTGCATTACATTAAACGGCTGATTCAAGTGATTCATAAACGAGGGCCGGGTCTGCTCTGGAAGCTTTCCCTCGCACAGTTTTGCTGCTCAGGACCACAGGTTTTCACCTCATTTATGGGCCAGCCGAGGCCCTTCATGTACCCCTGCCACCAGGCCGAGGAAGGCTTTTGCTACCGTAACCTTGTGACGCTCTCATGCAGGGAAAGCATTTCTTTCACCGGTACAAACCCTTCTCGTGATGGGACACGTGTTGGTGTTAGGGACACACACGTCTTGGTGCTACTCACTGGAAACCACTGCTTGTGAGGCCCAGACTCTGTGGGGCTGAGGCCTAGCTGGAGACCAGCCATAAAACACCAGGGGCAGGAGAAGAAGCTACTGACCTGTGCTGCAGCTCCCTTGTGAACAGATGTCTCTGCAGCTCAGACATAAAAAAAAAAAAAGGGCAAAGAGCTGTTAAACCCACTCCTTCTCCATCCCCTGACACATGGCACATAGCACTGAATCCCATCTTCTCTGGGGGTAGTTCCCTCCTTCTGTTTTCTGAGTTTTGCTGCCATCTTTTACTTTCTCTTTCTTTCTTTGAAATGGATGAACCTCTCACATCCCACGTGCACACTGCACTTACAGAAATCACAACTTCCCGATTTTTCTTAAAATTAAGAGTAAAATGCTGCAGTGGGAGCAGAAGAGGGATGATCAGGCAGTAGCGGCCCAAACAGTACAGAAAGGAAAGCAGCCTGGAAAGGGAACAAGCACCCACAGCAACTCATCTGCTGGTGGCATGACACATCTCCACTGGCCTTATTACTCCCCAAAAAACGAACTTGGTGGATGCCTGGGTGCTGCCCCTGTGCTGAGGGTTACATGGGGACGTGTGCAGGGAGCAGGGGGCAGAGGAACCGGCCTGGCCCCCACCTGCTGGGGCTCAGGGCTTTGCAGCGGGTGCTTCTGAACAACACCAGTGACTGACTGAAACCTATCAACGTGCCCCAAAACATATTTATTTTTTTATTTTTCCTAGACTTGGTGCTGGGCACTGGTGAAACTGGCTCAGGTGGGTTCAGCCTGTGATGGCAATCCACCTGGGCATGGGCACAGAGCAGTGCCAGCGGGGTGCTGCCATCGTGCTTACCCCTTGCAGCATGCTGTGTGTCCTCAGGAGCATCCCCTCTGCCAAGAATTGTGTCAGAAAGCCCCTCGCTTTGCTTCGAAGCCCTTGCTCAAGTCTAGGAGCTGTCATCAGAGCATCCTGGGCGATGCCAGCAAAGCCTCCCTTTACCTGGCTGCTCGACGTGCTTAAAAGGAAGATTATTGTTTTGTCAGTCAAATACTGGGGCTCCAATGAGGAATATTTTCCGTCTGCAGGGGAAAAAAGTCTCTGTGAGTTCCAGGCAGAAAGCAGGGAGGGATCCAAGGGGCTGGGTTTCCATGCACGCAGCCATCCCTCCTCGGTGCCCTGGGAGGGAGAGGAATAACCCCAGGTGCCGGAGCTGGTGGCATGAGCAGGGCACAGAGAGGATGCAAAACAGCCCCACTGTTGTGCCCACCCATTCCCATACAGCACACTTCTGTTGTCTCTGCTGGAGCAGTAAATCTGCCCACCTCCCTCCTGCATTCCCAGCATTGCACAGGCATGGGCTATATGGCTTACTGGAACAGGCTTGCCCAAAAGTTTTTCATTAATGTTTTACCATGAAAAAATATACACGCCAAGCCACACGAGCATGTGGTTTCAATCCCTTAAAACACTGATTCATAAAGTGTTTAGCAAACATTCTCTCCTGCATCTGCAAACAATAGCTACTCCCAGACTTTCACTGGCCTGTGATCACTGCTGCTAAAAGCATTAGCCCCTCCGAAATGAAAAAGGTGAAGCTGCTTTCTGAGTGACAGCCACCACTCTAAACGGCTCTGGCACTTAACCTGGTGTCCTGATATCCTCAGGAAGAGGGACGGCCACAATTTGCTCATTTGGCAGCACCGAGAGCAGCACACCCCAGGACTGCAGCAGCTCTGTGGGCTGGGAGAACAGCTTTGGTCCTTCTGAGCACCTTTAAAATGAAACAGAGGAAAACAGAACTTGAGAAAACACACACACAAACCCCAAAGCTGAAGCACCCAGTGTGAGCAAAACATAAGGATCAAATAAAGCCACGAGCTCTGGTGCAGGAAGACCTGGAGCTCCCCACTTTGGAGGGCAGGAGGCCACACCGTAACAGCGCTGCTCCCTGTTTGCTTCGCCATTCTTTGCCTGGGGAGACCTCTGCCAGGGTCAGGCACTCGCCTCCACCTTTTTGGGGTGAGTGAGGGCTGCCAGCACCCCTGAACCACTCTACCTTTCATCCTTGGCACCCCTGAGCTGCTCTCCCTTTTTGTCCTTGGCGGCGGAGGTGAGTCACCGGCGGTGGCTCAGCACCAGGTGAAATACCAGCTCCCAGCTGAACCGCTCCTGACGGCTGTTAAAATAACCTGAGATGAACAGTGCCCTGAAAAATAACAACAGAGCCTGGCCCGGGGCTGGGTCCCTGAAATAAGGCTGCTCAGGTCCTGCTGCTGCCAGCACGGGGATGGATGGCAGAGGAGCACCCAGCCACCGAGATGCTGCTGCAGTTTCCCACACCGAAGCAGGTTTTCCTCGCTGCCCCGAGGAGGCAGAATTAGTCACAGGTGGTTCTTTTCAAAAATACATATGGGCTGACTGGGAGCATATGGTCTGATGGCATATTAATAACAGAGAGCCGAGGTTCCCTGTTACTCACCCCGCGGTGAAGCAGATTGAGGGACAGGCACCTTTCAGAGGGAATGCCTAACGCGGCAGCAGGCATGAATCACCCCTAACCAGGTCACCCTGTTCCTGCAGCCTCCTCTAAGAAAATTAGCCATTTATGGCTATGCGGAAATAGGGTTTTTCCCTGTGTTTAGATGCTGGGTATGAAGCCACAGACTTTCTCCAGGATTCCCCAAGTATTAAAGCACATTCCTGTGGGACACTGGTAATGAATCCCATTTTATGTCCAGAGAAGGAGTTTTGGGCATGGTTTTCTGTCCCTAACGCTGATGCTTATGATGGGCTCAGCCCCACAGACCCCGCTCAGCCACATCTCCTATGGGGTTTGTAGCCTGGTGGGGGCTGCAGCCTTGGCTGGGAGAGCTCTGCCTCACTCACTGCTTTCAGATGGGAATTTGGGATTAAATCCTGCTCTGCTGCCCCTGCCCCGTTGTGCACTGGTGAAAGAGCAGCCAGTGGTCCTGAACAGCAGCCTGCAGCCCCACACGCAGTGCTCACCTCACGCTGGCTCCGGTGAGCAGGGTTTTCTGCCTCGGAGGTGATCTTCTTATCTCCTTCAGCCCTGGGGAAAGCTCCAGCTCTGCAGCCAGGAGCAGTGCTGCTTCACACAGACAAAGGAGCTGCTGGATGAAGATGCCTCTGCTAGCTCCAGCTTTGTGCACAGCAAATCCAGGGGGCCAAAACAGCTCTCCTGCAGAAGGATGGGGTCCCTCTGTGGGGGCAGGTAAGGGATGAGACCCCACAGCTTTCAGCACCGAGCTGCTTCTTGCAGCACGTGCCCAGGGATGCACAAAAGCCAGTAAGATCTCCTTGCTTTTGGTGTTAGAAGTGCCCTAACACTGTGTGTGCCAAATTTATAAACTGGGTTTAGCCTCTTTGGAGACAGAGATACGGCACTGTGGTAGACGCAGGAATCAATACAGACCTTATTTTGCCCTGTGTTAATAGCCACCACTTGTTTCAGGTTGCAGCACAAGGCAGGAAGAAAGCACAAACAAGCTGTAAGCCAGCGTTTGAGCCCCAGGGACTCTCAAAACCAAACCAAACCAGAAAAAAAGGGGCCACAGCTTGGAAACAGCGACAGAAATTGGGGGGCATGACCCCAGCTCCTGTGTTCTTCCAAGGAACTGCCCAGCTATGCTACAGCATTAGACCCCTAGCACCCACTTCAGCATGGCTTGCCTACATGGCTAATTGGATTTTCCTAAAATTAAAGCCAACTGAAAGTCAGGGCAGCTTGGAATTTGCCTAAAAAGGACCCCTTCATCCCCCCAGCATCCTCCTCTGCCTCGTCAGGTAGCTCGAGAGCTCTCAGGAAGGCGAAGCACGGCGATCCCGCTCCGTTTGATTCACACCGAGGAGAGCTCAGCCTGCTCAGGGTGAACATTCAGCTGGATGAAATAAATGTCCAATCTCTTGCAGCACACCGTAAAACAAAGGTGCATGGAAGATTGACTTTTATCGCGAATTTGCCACAGTTGAATTTTCCGGCTAAGGATGTTCCTTCTCTGCTGGGCCTTAAATTTGTCTGCGTGAAGGCGCTGCGGAAAGCCGAGGCAGATGAGTGAAGGTGTGAAATCAATGCACATAAATCCGAGGGCTGTAAGCCCCGAGGCTGAAGCTGAGGCTTGCTGCGATCCATGCAAAGTGCAGGGAGAGCCCTCCGCGTGGCTGCGGGCAAGCCTCCGGGCAGACCTCTCACCTCCTGCTCTCCTTCATTCATCTCTGCTTTTTATTAGTGGGACAGCAAACCTGGCTTTATGGGACAGCAAACCCAGATTTATGGGACAGCAAACTCAGCTTTGGGGCAGCAAACCCAGCTTTGGGGACAGCAAACCCAAAGCAGTGCAGGCAGGGGGCCGCTCGGTGCCCGGTCTCGCTGTAGGGCAGCCTTTCCCAAGGGTTTCCCCATCCCAAAACCTCATCCCAAAGGCGGAGGGAGCCGAGGGCTGAGCAGCATCCACTGGCTCGGTGTGGCCACGGCCCCAAAGAGTCCCCGAGAGGGGGAAGGCGAAAGCACCGCACTGAGCGCCGGGGCCGTGCTCGGTGTGCGGGCTCCCTCCGGTGGCGACCTGCGGCGGAGCGAGAGGAGTACACGGGGACTGGTGAATATACAGGGCATGGTGCACACAGGGCACGGTGAATACAGGGTGTGGTGCACAGGGCATGGTGCTCAGGGCATGGTGCACCCAAGGCATGGTGCACAAAGAACATAGCGCACACAGGACATGGTGCACAAGGCATGGCACGCAGTGCACAGCACAAAGTGTGCAGCACACAGTACACACACAGCCCTTCTGGGGATGTTCCTGACCCCAAACCCATGATGTCAAGCCTCCAGCCTGGCCTGTGCATGCTTCACTGCCTTGCAATTTGCCATTTTCCCCATGCAATAGCCTCGGCGCAAGCCCCCTGCAAGACTCCTGCTCCCCAGCTTTCTCCCAGCTCAGGGTTGTGTTGCTGCTGCTCCAGCAGCACAGTGGGTGCCCCTCACCAACCATGGGGCAGGACGGTGAGCAGCAGTGCCTGGTGGCTCAGTGCTGCTGCCCCACAGCAGGGTCTCACAGCTGTGTACCCGGGCTCAGGGTGCTGGAGCACCCACAGCCTCACCTGCCCTGAAATCAAGAGGAGCTGAGATGCAGCTGCAGCACCCGAGAGCTCTCTGCCACCTCTGCCTTCCTGCATTTTGGGAGGAGGCTGGGGGAGGACACAGGCTGTGCCTGGGGCCAGGAGAGGAGCTGGTGGCTGCTCCCTGCAGGTGCTCGGAGGGCACGTTAATAATCCTGGGTGGCAGCACTCGCAGGAGCCGATCCGCCAAGCTAATAGATGTGTTTAGACACGGGAAGGTGTCCATATGCTTTGGTGATTGCATCGCTGTCCCTTATTGCACCACATATGCTGTGCTTTTTGCACCTAATAGGTTTCTAAATTGGCTCTTTCTATCTGAGCGGTCCCCTTAAGTGTTTCCATATCACATCTTTTATGACTAATAAGGCTCCCGTTCACTTAACCTGCGCTGCAATCAGCGTGGGACACGTGCCCATGCCAGCTCTGGCCATGCCCTGCTCCATCCTCCTCCCCGTTGTTCCTCTTGGTGGTGTTTGGGCGGGTGTCCCCTGGGGTGTCCTTGGGGACATCTCAGCAGCGCACCCCCCATTCAGCAGGGTCACAGAGGTCTGCACTTTCCTTGCAAGGCAAGACCAGAGGAAGGAGCAAGGCGATTAGCTGCCCTTTTTGTCACTCTCCAGGCCTTTAAACATGCCCCCATTAGAGAGGAGGACAGCCTGGAGGGACCCTTCTTTGGGGGGGGGGAGGGTATGGCTTTGAGCTGAAGGGATGAAAGAGGCTGTTGGAAAATGACCAGCGACAAAGCAGCGATGGCAGCACCTTTCAGGGCTGGGACCTGCTGACCCCTGAGCTGCAGACTGGGGCTGAGCTAATTAAATCAAAAATAAACAGCCCTGAAGTGGCACTTGCATGGGGAAAGGCGAGGTGGGTGCTGGTGCTGGGCTGGCTGCGGGGAGGAGAACCCCCCTGCTGGCTTTGGGTGCTTGCCCACTTATTGAATTTGGCTTTAAAACACCATTTTGTGGGGTTTTGTAAAGAAAGAGTGGGCTGAGAAGCTAACAGAGGCAGCCAGGCTGGTGTCATTCATTTGGGGCACGTGTGACCTGACTTTGCCAGGTCTCCCCAGCACCACATTCAGTCCGTACAACACTCCCCATCCTCCATGGAAAACATCCCTCTTTGCATGTCCTTGGTTTGCATTTTCTCACCCACCAACAGGCCCAGAGCCACCTGATGCATACACATATGGGCTTTCTGCCCCTCCACGGCTCCCGCAGACCCTTGCAGCCACTTTAATCCATCCCTGGGTGCAGCAAACCCAGCACCGGGCCTGGCCCATGGCAAGCAGCATCCCAGCACCCCGCCACGTGCCTGCTGCAGCCAGGCAAGAGTCAAAGGCAGAGTTCATGCCCCACCTGGGCACAAGGTGCCAGGAGCAAAACCGAGGGATGCTCCGAGGCCGGTGCGTTTGATCGGCGCTATTAAACTGACAGATCGTTCGGGGAAGCTTTTCATCTCAGCCTTCACATCTGCTCCGCGTTTCGAGGCGGCGGGACGAGGCTGGTAGCGGAGAGCAGGTGCTGCCTGTGTCTGGTGAGCATTAGGGAACGTTCACTCGGAGGCTCGGGAGCTGCCAAAAAGTGTGCTGATTGGACAGATGTTACTTCATTACTGTCAACTCATCATCTTGGGTGTTTTAAGGGAACATTTGTTTGTAAAGGAAACACAGCTGTTACCGAGAAATTTGTTTTTCCTTGCCTTTTTTTTTTTTTTTTTTCTTTTTGGCTGAAGGGCAGAGAAAAAGCCCAAGGTGCTCAGGCACCTGTAAGTCCCCTTTCTGGACCAGCCCTGCAGCCGAGGCAGGGGACAGGTCTAGGAAACCTTGCTCGGTCACCTGCCAGCCCTTGCCCCAAGGCCCAGCTCTCTCTCATATCTCTGGACATATTTCTTGACCTGGTCTTCAAAATTTCCAGCAGTAAAAGCAGGCTGGCACCAAAGCAGGGTCACTGCTGGAGGCACACAGCAGAAATGGGCTTTCCATGGACTTCTGCGTGCTGTAAGCTCCATCCCATTCAGGTTAAGGGCAGATCTTCCAGAAACTGTCCCCAAAGCATCATTTCTTTCCGTCAAGTGGATGGTGCTGTCCAACAGCTGTTACCCAGGGTGGGAATCAGAACAGGATCTGGCCCACGGCCCTGCCACAAAATTCCTCCCCAGAGGGTGCGTGCAGGTGGTTTGTATCTGGATTACCCTCCTGCATACTTTCCAAGAAAAACAGGTCTGTAGGCTTCTCTGTGGTGTCCCAGCTAAGTTTCATCCAGAAATATTCACTGGGAATGCCAAATCTCTGCCTTTGAGCAGGAAGATTCCCGTCGCATCCTACAACAGCCCTGCCTCGTGTCTGGGACCACCCTGCAAAAAGAGGAGCAGCCTACAGGGAGCAGCTATGCTGCGCATTTCTGATCTCATAGTGGGTCTCAAGAGCAACCAGGTCTTCTCCATCCTCCAGCATCCGCAGCATTTGGAGGCATTGCAGTGACCCAGCTGGCTGAGCCTGAAGTTGGCTCGAACCAGTTACTGCTGCTCTAAAATTGCCTTCAGCCCCCTTCTGGAGCTGACACAGATATCTGAGTGAAAGCAGAGCAGGCCTCATTCTGCACTCTGGAGACCAGAGGAAACCATCCCATCAAGATGCAAGAGCCTCCACAGAGGTGGAGAGCCCAAAACAATCATCTGGGTCTGAGCGGGGCGGGATGCTGGGGTGAGCTCTGCCACGAGCACCTTCCCTGCACCTCGGTTTCCCCACTGGGATTTTCAGACAAGGCCAATTCCAGCCCGGTTGGGAGGATGAATTAATCCCCCAAAGCCTTGAGATGTTTTGGTGGAAAGCAAGAAGCTGATAGTGCAGTTTTTGGAGGAGGAGCAGGCTGCGGGTAATGCACTGGTGCAGTGACAGCCCCTGAATCCATACTGTGCAAGATGGAGTGGGCAATGACTGTCTGCTGGAGGAGTGGGGGCACTTATTAGCAAAGTCCTGCTTTATTAGGTATTTAAGCCAGAGCAAGGCTCATTTTGCTTCTCCCCTGGGCTATAAGCACCTGCCAATACCTGCTGCTGAGTGGGCTGGGAAGCGCGCAGCTAATCCGAGCATCCCTCTGTGAGAGCCTCTGGGCTGGGACTTTTGGAGCTGTGAAATCGCCTCGGCTTAGGCAGTGTCCGATCAATTCTGAGTTATCATCTCCCCATCTATTAGCACACTAAATAATTGCCCTGCACCTCTGCATCTGTATCTCTCTGTCTTACAATGCCCCGCACGTACTAGTTTTCCCTTATTGATTTTTATCCTCGAGCTTTTCCGCTTTGATTGATTCCACGAGAAATGTGCAAATGAGGAGCCAAGCATCTTTATGACTTGAGAGCCTACTGAAGGCATTCGCTGTTCTTAATAACCTCCCTCACACCACCGGGTGCGTGTTGAAAAGCCGATACGCTGTGTTGGGAGGAGCAGATCGCTCGTCCAGAAGGATGAGATACTTTCCCCTTTTGTTTCATCCCCCTGGCTGTGGGCAGTGAAGGATGGCTCAGTTTTCTGCCTCTTTATGACCCGTTTCTGGTCGATTCCTCCCAGGCCCCCAGCTCAGGTGCTGCTCTGGGGGGTTACATGGTGTTTGGTCCCTGGTGTCCTGCCAAGCTGCCAGGAGCAGGTCTGCTCCTCCTGCTGCATGCAGGTGGCTCCCTGCTGCCGTATGGGGTTGGGAGATGATGGCACAGGGCAGCATCACTGCTTTAAGCACAGCTGAAGCCAGTCCCTGGGATAAGATGCTCAAGGAAGAGAGAAAACATCTACAGAGGTTCTGCACAACACGGACTAATCCTGCAGCATCCACACAGAGAGTGGTTATGGATGGCTTTGGGAGGTTTCCAGCTATACGAACCTCCCTTTGTCATAAATTCACCTTTTAAAAGGCTTTAGAAACGACCTTTGCTAAAAATACACACTTAAATAGACACTGAAATAGAGATGGACGCATGAAACTACAGGAATTTTGAAGGAGGCAGAAGTTTATCAGTTAAATCCTTGGACTAAATCTCCTCAAAACCAAGGCCCAACCACAGGAAGCAGTGTGGGAGCAGCCCCGGGCTTTGCACCGAGCCAAATCACGTTTCAGACACACAGGTTGCGGTGTCAGAAACCCACCTCCTGCAGTGCCATGGGGGAAACCAGGAAAAACCCCACCAGACCCAAACCACCTCCAGCAACCCCAGCTGGAGAGCTCGCAACCCCCCCAGGACTGCTCAAAACTCACCCAGCTGTGCTTGGCATTACAGCCAGTAAAACCATGCTGCTATCAGGCCACTGCTGGTTTTTAGGAAGGAGTCCCCAGGAGTTCCCTGTTTAAAATAAAGGGGACATTATAACCTGTGGTTTCCTCCCCAGCCCCACAAGCTGGGAATCAGCAGCCTGACATCGCCGCCCGCCCACATCCCTTCTGGAATCACAGGAAGGTGCTGGTGGTACCTTAACCGCCAGGATTTTCCTTGGCTTATTAATGTTAAATAAAAGTTGGAGGCTCTTTGCAGTTACAGCTGGAGCTGGAGACTTTTCAGAAAGAATCTGCTGAAAATGAGTTTTATATACTGACTGGCTGAATGGATAATTAAACAAATAACAAAAGTGAAATGCAATTTTGTTTTACCTCCTGGGAACATTATTGTTAGTTTATTCTTTTTATCAAAAGACTTAAGAAAGAAAAAAAAAAAAAAAACTATGCAATTTAACAATATTGCTTTTGTAAACAATTTGAAAATCCAATAACTGTAAAACTTATGACATGTTATTAAAATGTCTTTTTTTTTTTTTTTTTCCCCCTACAAGTGAAAAAGCAATTCCAATCTCAGATGCTATAATTTAATTATACACTTTAGGTTCTAAAGATACCATAATTCTTAGCACTGAATACATTCCATTTAACGTCCTTCTGGCACGTTTCAGAAGCTCAGACGTCGCTGAGCACGGGGGTCCCATTTCACGGGGACGCTGCTGGCTGGTGCCTCACTGCTTCAGCCACCACTCGCCCCTGATCCTGGGGCACAGCACAGCCCTGGTTAGCCACAGAGGGAATTTTTGATTTATTTTTAAGTAAAATATCTACCAGGCATAGTGAAAATATCTACCAGGCATGGTGCTGGAAGTGGCAGCGGGCAGCATCCGCAAAACCAATCAAGCAGTGGCTTGGTAAAAGGGAGCGAAGGTGGTGACTGTCCCCTGCCTGGCTCACAGGGAATTTGATAGGAATATGACAGCAAAGGGAAACAGGATGCCTGCTTTCCTCCCAGAGCATCCTGGTGCCTGACAAATCTGCTCCCAGCCCTGAGCCACAGCTCTGCAAGGTGCAGCACCTGGGGCAGGCACTGGGAAGCGGCGCTCAGCGGCAGGGACGCGCTCACCAGGTGCCCCTGGGTCCCTGCAGGTGCTGTCATCGTCCTCAACCTGCCTGTGCCCGGGTCTGACCCTCCACAATTTCAGCTTCAGGGTGGTCTCCTGCTGAGCACGAGCAGGGCCAGCCCCGGCAGCAAGAGGGCTTCCACCGCAAGAACTAATTTGAACCAAATTGAAATGCTAACAAATAAATAAAGGCAAGCTACAGTGAGCTAGTAATAAGATACCTTTGGATGTTCATCACGCTGGATTTCCAGGCAGTTAAATAGTTTAATGCATTTCCCTTTGGCTTGAATATCAATCTCTCAGGCTGTCTGGAAAGAGCGTCTGACGTCCTCCCCCGTTATACATTACTGGCGAAATGCCTCAGTGGCACCAGCGGCGCCTCTCCCACCAGGTAGGGGCCGTGATTCATCGCCAGCAGCCGCGTGTGGATAACTGATGGCAAGTGATTGTCAGCAGGCGATGATTATCTCTTCGGGTTGTCTGCAAAACAATTAATGGCAACGAGAAGAATTTATTTAATTAATCATTCCCTGTAAATAAATGCATCAGAATGACATCAATCACCGCGTCGTTGCTAAAAATGGGTCTCCTAAAAAGGGCCGCCGCGCGTTCGCATGCTGGAGCTGATGGTGTGGAAGAGACGCCAGGCAGGCTGAAATATTAAGTGGGTGCCAGTCTCTCTTCCTCCAAATTTTTGGAAACTGGGGAAGTTTCTCAGGGAATGGGCTTGCTTTAGCTGGGAGGTGCTCGGGAGTGAGTGGGACACGGGGGATGGAGCGGCTGAGCCATGCAGCAAGAGCTCCTCTCCTCGAGAGCGAGCTGTCAGTGCCTCGCTCCTGGGCAAAGCCCTGGTGGTGGCTGTTTCTCTGCTCAGCCTTCGCCCACGCAGCGCTGCCTGCATCACCTAACTCACCCCATTTAGCTCCCAAACAAACCCTGTGTCACCCTGATGCTGTCCCCTTAGGATGCTGTGTGTCCATGCTGGGAAGCTGCCGATGGTTTGAGCCCTGTCGGACCATGGCAGGGTCAGGGCTGTGCTTGCAGCCTACAGATGGGAAATAACAGCGTGTGCCCCTCTGCTGTGTGTGTGCCCCCCAAAACCAAGGCTCCTTGCTTTTTTGGGGGCCAGGAATATGCCTCAAGCACTGGTGAAACCATGAGCAAATTTAAACTTTTCTCTCTGGGAAGGCACACGCTTTGTACCATTCCATCCAACACCTCGGGCTGAGTATAGGGTTCACCAGAAACCCCAAACAAGGCAAACCCAACAAGCCTTGGTGTAACAGTGAGCTTCCTCATAGGCATTTTACTCTTTGCCCACAGGAGCTCCAGCAGCAGAACCGATAATGTTTGGTGCAGCTGGAATAGGGCTGGGCTTGTCCCGCACCCAGGGCACTGGGGATGCTCCAGCCCCGCAGACATCCCGCACCTTGTGGGGCTGCGCCTGCCCTTGGCTGCTGCAAGAGAAAAAGCAAAGGGCAAACAGGAGGAGAAAACAGGTAGGTGCTACAAGTATTCATGAGGATAGATTCCCCTAGTGCCCATAAATAATCCCAACCAGAAAAATACACAAGACGTGTCATAAACCGGGAGCGTTTTAAGAATGCTGAAAGTTTCCAAAATTAATTTTCTTCATTTTACTTTATTAAAATTGCTTTCATTTATCTCCCGTGTTAAATATTTTATTTTTCCATATTAATGGCTGCAATTTCTACTGCAGCTTGTTTCTGTCATTAACACTGTACAAACTTAATATCATTAGTAGTTTTTTCCCTTAATTATGTGAGTGGAGAAGAAAAACATCAAAGTTTCCGTGAAATTGGAATAGTATATCTAAATTGCCTCATGTTTATTTTAACATTAACAGTAAATGAAGCTAATGGGCTTTTATATTATTAAAAGCAGCCATTTGTGCCCTGCCTGCTGTAATATATAGCAAAGCTTTAAAAGATGTTAAATAATTAGTTATTTAATAGGGATGTGCAAAATAGATCAAACAAAAGGCAAACTTCCTGGTAGCAGAAGCTTTGGTTCAAACTGGGGCCCCTCTGTGATGCCTGGAAATTGGGTTTTTCCTCCACACGCCTCACGTCCCACTGTTAATCTGATTGCTTTAATTTACAGCAGGCCCCAAGGGCTCCCAGTGGAGTCTCATGCCCAGAAGCGAGATCAGTGCTGGCTCCGGGAGCATCCCCCTGTGGGGGGACCTCTCCTGCACCAAGATCCTTGGCAGCAGGCGGCCACCTTCCCCAAAGGCTGCCCTGCTCTGGGCTGTCCCTGCCCAGCAGGAGCAGTGCCAGGGGGAAAATCCCACGGAGAAAGAGCAGGACCCACTACGGTGCTCTGCTGCACCCATGCAAGCTGTGGCTTGCCAAGCATCTTGGTTTGGCAGAGGTGGCAGCAGCTTTGTGCTTCTCCTCCCCTGTTCCTAATTCCTCAGATCCTTTTGCAGATGGATCAGTTTTGGAGCTGAGACCTTCAGTGCTGCTGGGGCCGGCTGGGAGGATGGGGTTGGGGCTGCCCCATTTTGGGTCCAGCTCATGGGTTTAATCTTAATGAGCTTCTGCGTGCAATTAACATAACCTGGGCTCATCCAGCATCATCGGTGGTGACACTTTGGTAGTGGCAAAGGCAGCAGGAACCGGTGGGAGCAGGCAGATATCCTTGCCAAGTTCAAAGCTGGGGAGCAAAACAAGGCAATGACTGCTGCTGCTTTGTGCTTATTGATGTCAAACTTCACACCAGCAGATACGTTCCCTCTCCCTGAAGAGATGTGCTCTCCTCAGGCACATATTCATGCCAGCACGAGGGCAAACTCAAGAGAAAGCTGCCGACTTTTGGCCAAATCTCACCACTTTCTTTAAAGTGTGCGCACATGAGAGCACTGCTCTTTTTGTGACCTGTCGGTGTTATTAAAAATGTGCACGGAGTTAATATTAATTACAAGCAGCTGCGGCTTAAAGAAAATCGATAACAAATGACAGATTTGCAGAAAGTCTTGGGGGAAGGCTGGCGGAGGGACAGGGGGACGTGGGGAGGGATGCTCGTGGGAGCAGCACTGGGATGGCAGCAAGCATCAGCGCTCCCTGCAGAGGGGACAACAGGGACAAGGCTGTGCAGGACAGAGTGCGCAGTCCCAAGAGGCCACTTGTTCTTTGCTGCAGGTCCCACAGCAGATTTTTTAATTTTTTTTCCCTGTGCACAGCAGTGTGCTCCCCCGGCACCAGCCTCTAGCGTAAACGTACGTCTTGGCCCGCAGAGCAATGCTATTTCCTGTGCCTCGGAGAAATGGAAACAAGTCAGGACACAGATCACTCCTCCTCGCTGCAACATGGGCTGCACATGTAGGGCTGGAAAAAATAAATAAACTGGCCCCGAACTGCAAGCCACAGGAATTTGTCATCTGAGGAGTGCTGGAGAGGGGAGAAGTCACGGCGTGGCTGTCACCGCTGTCTGGAAGGACGGGCTCCCCCCGGCAGCACGAGCGCACACCCACCCAAAACGTCCCGGCTGCTCTGCCTCTCCACGTGCAGCTTGAATAAAAGGGTACAGCAGAGAAATGTGCTGGGGAATAAGGGTGAGGAGCTCAGGAGAGTGGCTTTGCTTCAGCCTTGGTGTGGGCCAAGGAGAGTGGGAGGTGCCGGGGGAGAGGAGAGGAACTGCTCGGGGGATGTGGGGTTCCTCAAAGACATCCAGGTCTTGCACCCTGGGATGAAGCCAGGCTCAGAGCTTGCAAGCCAGAGAATTATCTGACTCAAAGCACCAGCTTTACACCCTCTTTGGACTGCAGAGTTGTGGAAATGCCATGAAATCCCCCAGTGCCAGCCCAGGTCACCTTGCTGAGCTCCACACATCAACTCCAAAGACTCCAGCAGCGCACGAGGCAGCCAGGAGAAAATGTGCCACCGATGGCCCAAAGACACACTGAGTGTCCATTCCTGCCTCAGGATGCAATTTGGGGAAGTTTTAGTGCTTCTGGACACTTTCGTGCCCTTCAGCCTCACGGATGCCACATCCCCACCACCACTGGAGGCCATCCAATGCCTCCTCTGCTGGATGCAGTGAACGTGCAGCACCGCCGCGGCCCCGACGAGGGGAATAATTACAGGAAAGTGGCAGCTTTCCTTCTGCTTAACTTGCTTTGGAAGGAACAGTTGGGGGTACTACAGAAACTAATGTAAGGTAATGTAATCATTTACAGAAGATTTGTGGTAAATGAACGCTTGGCCGCTGTCCAAGCGCGCAGCCAGGGCTCATTACGGCGGAGGAGATGGCAGGGAGAGCTTTCAATGGCCACTGTTTGTCTTTCGTTTCATCTCATGTCTGACCCGCCTGACCTCGCCGAAGCCTGCAAAGACTTTTCTTTTCGCTGGCCGGCTTTCAGCAGTGGTAAATGTGATTTCTGAATGACACCGCTGTAAGCGCCGGGTGCGCGGGACCTCTCGCGTAGCAATGACCCGCAGCTCCTCCGAACGCCAGTCCTTTAGTGAAGAACAGATTTTTTTTTTGGATTTTTTTTTTTTTTCCACATGAAAACAGCAGCGCTGGGCCCTGGGATAGGGTAACTTAGCAACTCCACCGCAGGGATTAGGAAAATTGACTCCAGACCAAACTAAAACAGCAGAGTTTCCTGTTTTGAGCCACTCTGTACTATATTAAAATTATTTATGAAACGGGTAGCAAGGACGGGAAGGATGGGGATTCAGGGCTGCTGTGGGGGGAGAGGAGCATGCTGTGTTGTTTTTTTTTTTATTTTCTATCACGCTACTGAGCTTGTAGTGCAGAGGGGCCAGGGTGTGAAGCCAGGGCTCAGCATCCACAGGCAGGACCTCTGCTTAGAGATGACCTGAAACAAAGACATGGGTGCAGACACGACCAAGGGCAAGTGCTGTCCTGCATCTCCCTCCTGCCTTGTCTGAGTCCAAATTCCTACCCTGCCTGGTAGAGCAAAGAGATGCTCACACCCGTCGGGTACCACCCGGGCAGGTGAGGCTGGGGGGCTCTGTGCCCACCGTGCTGCCCCTGTGCCATCGGGATGGGGCAGCTCCAAGTTTCTGGAGCATTATTTTGGAGCATTATCTAAAATAATGTCATCCCATGTCCCAGGCCTTGCTGTGAGCTATTTGTGTGCCTCTGGGGCACCCAGAAGTCATTCCCCTCATCTAGTGATGCCAGTCCTTTGTGGCCCTTAACCAGAGCCACTGCGCTGGTCCAGTGCTGGAGAGGACAACCAAAATCTGCTCACATTTCCACATAGGATTTTATCATTATTTATTTATTTTTTTTGTGTGTGGGATTTCTGCATGAGACATGCCCTAGATGTGCAGGAGGAAAACTCAAAAGGCACAGAAAAAATACCTTGTCAGAGCCCGCTCCTCCTGCCATTTATCTTCTAGTCCTTAAGACATATTAAAATAGATTTAAAAGGATGCTCTAAGTTTTTGCTCTTTAAGGAACACATTAGTGCTACATAGGCTTTTGTTTTAATTAAAATAGGTATTGAAATCCTCCATGAAGCTTCAATGGAATTGTTACAGACTGCAGTTTGCTTGTGTGCAGTGCAGCCAAAATATACTATAGCAGTTATTTTGCAACAAGGCAGAAGTCTTATTAATTTAGTTCAATCAAATCAAAGCCGCTTTAATTTACAAAGCAATAAAATCTGCAAGCATCACTTTAGATCAAAGAACTAAAAACAGCCTAAACACAAGTGGAATGTTTATTTTGTACAATGGTCCATAACTGCATTTATGTGATTTAAAAGCTTTTTGAAGCATGTGATAATATTACATGCATATAGAATTGTGTCCTTGTTGTGGATCATTACTCCCCACAGAGACCAAAAAACATTTGCTATTCAACTCCTACCTAAAATATTTCCTTTTACATATTTTTTTTCCTTGCCTTAAATGGGATCTGTATGGTAATTTTTTTGCAGGGCTGTGATGCAAAATCATTTACTAAAAGGGATGGCGATGCTGTTATGGCACGGAGCAAAGGAAACTCGGCCAGTTTTTTAGCTCAGGATGAAAGGTGTATTTGCAACTTCCCTGGCACTGGTGGGGATGCTCCAGTCCATGGGTGGCAGGGTCTGGGCACCCCCAGCACCCTACAAGAGGAGCAGCACCCACAAGAAGCTGGTACCCTGCCCTGGGGCCTGCGGGCATCCTCCTGCTGACAGCAGGAGGTGTCAAGTGAGATGCTCCAATCCTTCCAAATTTGAAGCGTGTTTGATCTGGGGAGAAGCCTGCTAAGGTTACCAAAAGGACTAGAACAGAGCCCTGCATTTTTTAGGTTTCAGCTCTGCCTGTAAATAATTTGGTGCAACAATGCCTACTGTACTTTGGGAGGAATGGAAACTATTTGCACGTTAACAAAGGAATTTAATGGCTTGGAAAATGACTGTCGCTTTAAGCACCAGGCTTGCCACTCTGAGAACTTGCACAAAGTGCTGAGAAACTGGATGCTGTTTTGCACCTAGCCAAAAAGTCCTTCCAGATGTGGGAAGAGTGAGATCTCATCAGCCCCCCCGGCGCAGGGTCAGCTACTCGCCAGCACTGCTCGCAGTACAAACATCTCTCTTTCTCTCTGTTGGGTATTTTTATAAATCTGGGAATATTTCTGCTGCAGTTTTTGGATGACGTTTTACACCAAAATCACTGGTGTTTAAGACTTAGGGTTAAAATAAATAATTAAAAAACCTAAACATTCTCCCATCTTTCTTTTCACTGACTTCTCACTCAGGCCAGGAGATGGTGGAAAAAAATGCAGACTTCTACAGAAGACTGAAGTAAATACAGACCCAGCACTTAGACAGCAAATTAATAGCGAGAAAAATCAATCATAGTCGAAAGGTGGAAAACTACTGAAACTAGCACAGCTTTCTAAGAAAAGGAAACCTCAGCCTCAGCTCAGCCAGGCTCTTCTGTGCCACGGCTGGCTTAGCTGAAACGCAGCTAAGGGACTTTTAATAAAGGTGGATGTACAACAAGAGCTGCTTTTTAGCACTTGGCCAGCAAAATTAGATGTTCCTGGGCATTGCTGCCGTGGACCCGAGCATCTCATGGGTGCCCACCTCCCCCTGCTTTGTACCCCCTGGTGCCCGCAGCCACACGCGCCCCCATTCCTGCAGGGAAGGCCCCGAAGCCAAGGGGATTTTTTAAAATTTTAGAGTCCCTGTAAATAATATGGAGCATGAGTTATGCGACGAGGGCGGCGGTAATTGCTGGCTTCTTCCCTTTTTATTACCGGCAGCACGCCGGGAGCTGTTTTATCGGCGCATTTGACTGTGTAACAGCCCTGCTGGGGTATGTCCTGCCCTCCCTAAATCTGCCGTCCGGGCTCGGCTCTCCGGAGGTTCCCGCAGGCTCCGTTTACCTGGCTTGCAGCACGCCGCCATCCTCCCGCCTCCCTCTGCAGCTCCCAGGAGGATTGAGAGCTACCGGGGCCCTGAGCCCTCATTGTATTTTCCACTGTATGGCCCACAAGCACCCTTGCTTGGCTTGAGATCCCTGGGGACTTTCATCCCCGTTTCTCTTGCTCATCATCAGCAGAGCAGTTTCTTCCCAGTATCCGTACCTGACTGCAACTGGTACTTCCTACAGGATTTTGTCCAGCAGGAACCCAAGTCCCATTCAAGGATCTGTTTAAAAACATCTGTGTTTCTGAACCAGAGTCCATTCAGACTGAAATCTTTCATTCACTGCCCCCGACTTGACTCAGGAGTGAATGAGGCACAGTCCTTCCTACCATTTACCCCAGTACAAATAGTGAAGCATCCGCACCGTGGTGCCTGGATCCCTACATGCAGCTCATGCATCTATTTACCCACATAGGCTCCAGAAAAAGCTCTTATTTACCACAATGGCCAGGACGCAAAAGACACACTGCAGAAATGCATGCACTTGTTTGTAATACTCAGCCCTCTTCCTGGTCCGCTACCTATTAATAAAACGCGGGAGAATTTTTTTCCCCCTCCTTGTCCTTGAATCTGGCACTTTCCTTGTTGCCGTTTAAGATGGCTTTATAAAGAAGAGGAAACTTCAATGGCAGCAGATGGCAGATAAGTAGGAATGGTAAATAGTTTTAATTACTGCATAATGTAAGTGAGACAATAAAGGGGAGAGAGCGGGAACAAGCTGCTGCCATGGCAGCCCTGGAACTGTTGCGGGACCCAATTTGTCTGGAAGGCAGCATGTGTTGCTCTTAGTCTTAGGAGGGCTTTAAAAGAGAATGCCGAAAAATATTAATTGCATGGCTCATCTGCCCATCCATCTTCACAACCGAGTAACACGCTTCCTTAATTTCAGGGGAATCGTTTTCAAATGGGAATCATGCAAATGAGTATTTTAGCTATTCATTTGTTTTACTGCAAGCGCTTTGTGAGCAAATGGCCTACAGCTTGCAATGAATTAAAAGACACGGGCACTGGAGACCGATTTTTAATACAAAGTCTTGACACAGAGACGACCCCGACCGACAACACAGAAAATGTTGGCATAGCAACTTTGGGCATTTTCATGCAAATTGGCTCCTATATAGATGATACGAATGCAATGTTTTCCTTCAACTAATCATCATAAAATTAGTTTCACTATATTTAAATGCTTCTACTTAATGCATTATATCCATATGCATGAAATTGCCTCAGCTAATGCAGTACATAAAATGCCAAAGATACAATGAATAGCCAAATTGCAAACAGTTATGTTATCTCCCATAAAAACTCCTTTTTTCTTATTGAATGCGGGGGCCCCAAAGGCATCTATCACAAATTGCTATTAATGCACATACACACATACGCGTGCACCCACACACAAAACACCTACATTTAAGTAACATTAAAGTTGTTATGCAATCTAATGCACGCCAAACATCGACGCTCGAGCCAGGCTCTTTGCTTCTTGTTGTCTCCATTGAACGTGTATATGTGCTCCTGAATGTGCTACCTAGTGGCTTCACAGGTGAGCTGGACCCGGTGTCATAGTGCTATATGCACAGTTTTCTAGATTACAAAGAAGTGACATTCTGCATGAAACTGCCCGCGTGACCCTGGATCTCATCCCACTGGCTCGTGTAACACTCAGGTCTGTTAAGAGGAGAGGGAAGAATTGCTGCTGCCCTTTTGAATTTCCTTGCTTTTGATGGTTTTATGCCAAATTCTGCTACTGGACTTGTATTAATTTTCTGTTTGAATAGCTTTATTTTTTTTAAATCTGGGCAATAGTGGTCTGAAAGGTACAAGTAGCTTTATCCTGCACCTGCCCTTGCTTAACCCTTGATCTTCCATGGGGTCAGGATCTCCCCAGGGCCTCTGCCTGCTCCCCTTCTGGACTCAGGTTCCCCTGAGCATGCCTCAGCTCAGTCTGCATGAAAAACCTGACCCTGCAGTTGCCTAAATCAGCGAAATGGACTTTTGGACTCTGACTGAACTTGATCCAATGCTCAGATATGGAGGCTGATGCAGTGCTCACATACCAGAGCTCTCCTGGGCTTGGATGTGAATAGTGTGCTATAGGAGCACATGGAGCTTGGTGCTGGCCTGCACCAAGTGCGATGGATGCTTAGACCAGAGCCCAGAGGAATTAACATTTGCTTCCTGAGAGCCTCTTCGATGTCTTCAAGCGATGTTCTTCTCTTTCGGAGGGCTCAATATGCCAGTCCAGGTTTTTTGTGCCAGTATGGGCAGATAGAAAACATATTTTGTCTGTCCAAAACATGGAGGACAATAAATCATTAGAAAAGCTTCACACCATGCTAAATACCATCTGGGGAATTCTATATTCAGACGCATTCAGCCAGTCATCTCCTCCTCCATGAAAGAGTTCAAAGAGAGATAAATAGTGAAGTCTGTGTCCCTCCTTGGACATGTGGTGGCTGTATCTCTGACTTCTGCGCTCCCCAAAATTGCTGCAGAGAGCAGAGGAACACCAGAGTCACACACACCAAAAATAAAATAAAATAAAAATCCCAAAAAAACAAATCTGGTATCTACAGACAGGGCACATGGTGCTGTACATCCTCCTCATCCCAAAATACCTGATTGATAGCATATTTGAATTTGTCTATGTATTTTAGTGCAGAAAACACAATCCTTTGGGGCCAAATGCACTTCCCAGAACATACCAGTTTGAATTGAACCAGTTGTAACGCTGTAAATCTGGATGGTCCCGAGCAACCAAAAAATGTAACCCCCAAATAGCTGGATAACTGCTCTGAAGAAACCTCAACTTGTTAAATAACTCATCTGATCACAACGTCCAATTCTGGAACTCCCTTGCCGTGCATCTCCGGGGTGGTTTGGTACCGCTCGCATGCAGATAAAGCACCTTGCCTCATCACTCAAGGACTAATTGCAAGATGATTTAATTAAAGTATACCTCTCCTTCCCCCAAGTTAGCTGTATTTCATATTGCTCTAGTAGGAGTAATTTGCCGAAATTAAGCATTGCATGTCACTGAGATGGTACAGGTGCAATGGAAGGAAAAAAAAACTTCATGCAGCAGCAGGCAGTGCCACCAGAGCTCAGTGAAATAACTGTAATGAGTCATTAATTCAGCAAATGCTGCACTTTGCAGCAAACATTCAAATTATCCACAAAGAGGCAGTTTTAAAAACTTGTGTGTTATTCATAATTGCTCAATGAACACTTCATGCAAATGTATTTTAGCCTATTGAGCAAAGTGTTTGCTTTGAATATTTGCTGCATAACGCACAATTAGCCCCAAGAATTTATTACATCATCATATCTTCAAGGCCAAAAGCATAGGATAGTAGAAGTCAGCATGGAATGAGAGCATCGAGAGCTCTTTTGGAGAGCAGAGACGCACAGAACCAGGATAAATCTTCAAGTTTCGGTCAAATGGTCGGGGAGAGGTTGGGAAGAAAATTGCTTTCTGGGTCCTCTGGGTCAAACCCTTGTGGCTTCCATCACTCACATGATGACCCACATAACGTGGGTCAAGTTTGGGTCCAAAAACTCAAAAACCAGGAATCAGACTGATGTCGAGACAGAGAGGGGGACCTGCTACGGAGAAATCCTTTTTGAGGCCCTGCAGCTGTGGCTATAAACAGATCAATGGCTCTGCCCGCACACCGCAAGGTAAAAATTAACCCACAACTGTTCCTAGAAAAGAAATGGGGGAAAAAAACCTGCAGGCACCATGGAAGCAGATTTACACACACTGTGAATAGCACGTCCACATGTGCCTTATATTACACACCAAGAAGATCCTCCAGCCAGAGACTCCTACTCCTTTCCAGGTGTAACCGCAGTATTTCACCCATACTTGTTAAAAAGCTCCTAAATATCAGATGTAGGGAACAGGGCACCAATCACCCACTGCTGAGCCCAGATTTTTTGGGAGCTCGAAGAGAACAGCAGCTTCTGCACAGCCCTAACCGTGTCGATAACCTTGGTATTTGGGGGGTTGGCCTATTTCTCTTCTCTCTTTACTCCTGCTGCAGGGCTTTGCACAGCCAAGGGCAAGGGGAGATTATTTCTCGTGAGGGCAGGAGAACGTCCCTGCTGACAGCAGTGTCACAGGGGAAATAATCCCGACATTTACAGTGTTGCTTTCTACCAGGGCCAACAATTTTTCAAGCTGTTAATTCGCTTCATCTTATGACTCGCGAGCGCGTGCCTCCCAGATATTGGCAATCATAATTTTTATTACTACTTATTGTAACACTGAAGTCAGATCTGTCTCCATCTCACCCCGGAGAGTCACGCAGCAGCAAATTAACGTGGTAAGCAAAGCGAGATAGGCAGGCGCTGGCAGGGCACCGTGTCCATGGCTCTCCAGGGATGTCGCTCCTTGCACACCAAGGGTGGGCACTGCTGGTGCCAGCAGTGAGCCCTCCAAGGCCACCACGTCACCATCATGTACGTGGCACTGAACGGAGCAGGGGACGTGGCTGGGAGCACAGTTCCCACCCAACATCCAGGGAAGGCGAGGGATCGGCTGCCCAGGGCTGCCACAGCACTCATTTTCTTCTCTCTTGCTCACATGTGGTTGTATATATTTAAAAATAACAAAAACTGGAGCCAGATTTTGAAAAAGGGGTATTTCTTTGACTTGATAGAAAACACATTTTTGTCTGCAGATGTGCACCAAGTGGCAGGCACCATTTCAGAAGAAATTTGTCCTCGATGTAGCACTCCAGGACAGGCTCTGGCTATTTTCAGTTCAATCCCATGTTGGTGAACCCCATGCTCTGGGCATGTCTGAAATTGGAGAGGAGAAGGTGCCCAAAGAGCTGATGCATGGGCTGAAGGAGATTTCACAACATCCATTTCATAGCATTTGGGAACGTGCTATTTTCCAGACCCTACTGACAGTGCTGCACTGGATGGCACTTGGCTCTGTATCCAGGTAATTCACATAGCAAATGACACACTTTCATTTTAAGTAGGCACAGAATGACTCTTTTTTTTTTTTTTTTTTTTTTTTTTTTTTTACCAAATTTGAACCAACCAAAGTCACTTTATGTATTATCCCATGGGCGGGAGCTTTCCCTCTTTCTCTGGCTTTTGCCAGGTTTTGGCAGCATCGATATGGAGGGGAACAAGAGTCAGTGCTTGTGTGTTGGCCAGGAGGGTGACGTGGAAAAGGATGAATGGCATCCCCAAGAAAAATGAAAAATAAGAGCAACTGGGAGGAGATGGCATCGACCTCAAATATAAAGCCTTCATAAAGAATATAAAGCCTTTACAAAGGAATATAAAGACAACCAGTCTCCTAATCCTCCATGGCTCTCCCTGTGTACGCCGAGGCAATGACCTGGAAGGACGGGGACAGGGCAGGACGGGGGGTACTTCCCACCTGCCCTCCTCACCATGGGGCACCCAACTGCTGTTGGGTGCTTTCCAGCTCTGAGCGAGGCGGGATGGCTTCATCCCTGCTGAGCCTCCTTTTTGGCAGGCAGAAATAGGGAAGGCCAAAGCGAGTGCATCCCTCCCTCCCAGCCCTCTGTGCTCGAGCTGGTCCAGCCCAGGTGAGGGCACTGGGGCAGCTCCCAGAGAGGCGTCTCTGTCTGTTATTTAAGGCATAATTCAATATCTAGTAGTTCATTAATTTTTGAATTTTTTTTTTCATTTCCCCTCTCCCCTCCCCCAGATGGGGAGCACTAATGCTTATCTTCAGCTAAATAGCTCAGGTCATAAAAGGTAATACCATGGGTAGCAGAATGTAAACAAACGCATTCTACCTCAATAAACATGCTAATTTCCAGCTATAATATTCACAAGTAAAATATCCATCACACAGACCCTATTTGGCGAAGGCAGCAGCCCTCATCAGTCAATGAAGTAGGCTCCTGCCAGTTCACTGCGGGAGGCAAATAGTACAACTTAACTCACTTGATGATGCCCTTGGGGGGAAAACATGAGCCTCATAAATGAGTCTGGAAATGTGATAAAAGGATAATCTTGCATAAATGAGTCTATATCATCATTACCTGCACAAACAGAGGAGCGCAGAGATTGTTTGAATGATGTGGCCACATTTAATATAAATTAAGCCACGGAGTACCCAGGCGCAGGCAGCGCTCGCGGTCTGACTGGGGGTGGTGGAGCTGGGTGCTCCCCTCGGTCCCCTCGTGGTCCCTGGGGGCCTGGACCCTTGGGGCCAGTGACACTTGGCAGTGATCTGGCACTTCACCTACATGGGCTGCGTCCAGCTCTCGAGAAATTCTGTGTTTGTGTTCTGTTCAAACCAGAGGATAAAGCAATGGCCCCCTCATGGCAATAACCCCAAAGGGCCTCACTAGGTGGCTGTCACCCCTTAGAACAAGAAACAAAGCAAATGGTTGGGGCAAATACCAGAATCCCAGGCAGACACACACCTCCTGTGCACTCCCAGGCCCGGCGAAGACACCCCAGATGGGGGTGCCTTTTCTGGGATGCCCACAGGAGAAGCACTACACCAACTCTGCAAGCAGCTCCGTGCAAGCCCTTGCACTGGGCTGCTTGCAGCTGAGACCACAGCCCACTGCAGGTTTTGTTCCTCTGGACTGTGTATTTGTACCCCCCTGCCTCAGTTTACCCAAATATAACAACAATGAAAGCACAGCTTTTGGAAGGATAAAGCCCAAAGCCTGGAGAAGGATAAAATAATTTCTGCTTTAATCTCCCCACCAAATTACCCGTCTGGGTATCAAAACCCATTTACATGGTGATGACCCAGCCCCGGAGCTGCCAAAAATCCTTTCTCAAAAACAAGGCAGCATTTGCTCGTCTCCCTTGGATCAGTCTCGTTGCAGTTTCAACGCGTCTCCGAAACAGAAATATATTGCAGCCGCTCCCTATATCAACAACCACACGGCTGATTTAAGCAGCATTTGAAATGCTTGTTGAAAAGGCACAATTAAAAACACGATTCTTAATTATTTGGACTATATATTGATCTTACGGTTCCATCTGTTGCTAACTGCTACGTAGTGTAAATGAAAGCCCTGGCTCACGTCAGACCTGTCGTGGAGCATCAGCCTGGGAAGCTCACAGCTGTCGGGGAGGGGAGGCTGGCGGTGCCTTTGGGTGCTCAGGGCAGCTGCGATGCTCCCTTCCAGGTGTGCTGGCAGACCTTTGCTGGCTGCACCAGGCAGATTCAGGGGCCAGCACCCTGCTTGCAGACATCCCCAGGCTGTGCCCTGCAAGCATCCAGAGAGGCAGAGCCAGGAGGTCCCACACTGTCCCCATTCCTGCCTCTGAAAGCTCTCACAGCTGGGATATTCTGGGTGGAGCACACACAAAATGCTCCAGGCCTCACATCCCAGCTCACTTTGCCTGGTGGCATCTTCCCCTAACACATAAGCACAATGAACATTTCATATTCTCTCTCCTTTTTTTTTTTTTTTTTTCCCCAGCTGCAAATGCAGCCCATCCTGTTTGCAGCCTTGTAATCACGCTCTGCACTAAAGGCTACAACATCTGAGAAATTTGGAGATCCTTTGAAATGAGATGCTAGGACACAAATTAACCTCTATTTGCAGAGGATTCAGTCCTTCCATTTAAAGCAACCTATATTTGCACCTGGAAAAAAACACAAAAACCTGGCTGCTGAAGAACATCTCAGGTGGAGCCATCCGCTGGCCTCAGTGGAAGGAGAAGGAGCAGGGACAATTTGGAGCAGCTGAGAAGGTTAAGGAGCAGCCCCCTGGTGCTGGGAAAGGCTGCAGATGAGTATGGACACAAAGCCACGAGCAGCAGAAGGAGCAGTTGCTGAGGGGTTTATATATATATATATATATATATATATTTATTTATTTTTTTTTTAAGTTAAGTGGCTATTTGTGCACTTGGAAATAAAAAAAAAAAAAAAAAAAAAAAAAAAAAAACACAAAAAACAAAAAAACAGAAGTAAATAAAGGAGAGGAGCAGAAATCTTAGTTGCAAAGCTTGGCTGAGAAATGAGCTGCCTGTGCCAAGAAATGACACATTTAAGCTGGTGTGTAATTTCGAGCTACATGTTTGAAATATTTTTCACCGTTTTGCAAATCGGGGGGCTGAACGGGACGAAGGGAGGGAAAGTACGGTGTCATTACCAAAAACACACATTTCCAATCACACGCGTTCAGCCCGTAAAATATGTTGTCGCAACACGTGGTGCTCAGTAACAGGGGTGTGGAAAAGATGACTCACGAGAGCTGGGTACATGAAGAGCTGGAAGGAGGGAGCAAAACGCCAGTGCTGCTCTCCTGGGGGGGCACGGGGCTTTGAAAGCAAAGCCCAACAGCCAGTGCTGCAGTGGGGAGGCTGGCTGAGTTTCTGGCAGGGTAGGAGACCTTGGGTGTGTGTCATTAAGGTGATTTTAGGAGGACCTGCTGGCCCACAGGGGAGCTCTGGTAGCTGCTGGGTGACCCCACCTGCACCCACCCCCGTTATTTATCATAAGGTGCACAGGCAGCCAACGGGACGATGCTCATTTGGGTCACTTCTTACAGGAGAAAATGAGGCTTTTCCCTTGAAATTCCTTGAGATTTCCATCTCAGGAGCAATAGCATCAGTGTTAAAGGTAATGGGGATGCTCTGACTGTGCAGGGTACTGGTGCCGTGTGTGTGCCACCATCCCCACTGCCCAGACCCCCAAATCCACTGCCACAATGGTGATGGAGCTGAGCCATGCACTGTACTTCAAAGTACAAAACCCCAAAGCTCAAACACTGACCTTTTTATTTTTTTTTTATTTTTTAATATAATAAATATTTGCAGCATGGAGTCTCGCTGAAACAAGACTAAAAACGCTATGCTCTCATCCTCCTATAAATCCACAGCAGCCTTTGTCCTCCTTTGTGTTTCGAGGGGTTCTGTCACTTGTTATGGCACCAAGAACGTTTGTCCAGCCCCTTCCCACTTTGCCCACTGCTGCAGGATTTCATCCTCCTGTTACAAACTAATGCAGGCAAACCCACAAGCCAGCCATGCCGTGCAGATACCTGGACAATGCAGGAAAAAAAAAACCTGAATGACATTTCTCTGCCCCTGGCTGAGCTGCTGGGAGTTTCCGAGTGGGAAGCACACTCAGTTTGCTGGGACATTGGTCCAGCACCACTGGGCTGGGCTGCACAGACCCCGCCGTCTGGATCAGGCTCCCAGGCTGAATTTCACCACTTGGGCCCATCTCTAATTTTATTATTTCCGTTGAAGTAAATTATGGACTTAATTGGAATTTCTGATTTGATCTATCTGCTCCCCATGCTGTATAAATATCCCTCAGCATTTATTTTTCCCCTTGCCCGTAGCTCATTATATTTTCCTGTCTTGGGATTCCGTATTTTTTTTTTTTATTATTATTTTTTTTAATAGCAATTTCACCCCATCTGCTGGGGAAAGTCCTGGAGGAAATGAAGCTATTCAGGGGCTCTGCTTCCTTTCCTGCTCTGGGGGGTGTAGGCTCCCCATGAGGACACTGGGACGAGGCAGGTCCTTGGGGACACCCCTGCCCTTGCTCCTTAACTTGCCAAAAAAAGCACAGACGCTATTAATTACCATTTAAATGACTCTGTGCAAAGCCTCAGCCCCTTCCTCACCAGCAGCCTGGGAAGCTGGTGTGCAGGATCTCTGCTGCTGCATCTTTGAGGTTGCTGCATGCTTTATTTGCTCATCTGAAGGGAAATTTTGGGTACCCGAATCCCAATTTGCTCACCCACTGCAGCTTGGTTGTAGGGGCCTCAGGTCCCCTAGCAATCAGTGCTCAGTTAAGTGACACACCGAGGGCTCTTCACTTCAGCTATAAAATCCTATATAACAGGAAATTATTTAATTTAGAAATGATTTCCCCATGTTTTAGGATGCAACGATAGAAGGTTGGGTACGTCATGTCCTTAAAATACCCAAAAATAAAATAAATAAAATTAAATACCCCTACCAGCAGCTTTATCTTTAACCTCCAGAACACCTCTCCTGCTCCTCCTCATGTCACCCCCATCAGCACGGACCACGACTGATGCTCTGCACCCCATACCCCTTGGGTCCCCTGCACCCAGCGCACGTCCATCCAAACGACTTCTTCAGAGCTGGGGCAGAGACTCCTGGTGCTCACTTTTCCTGTGCTGCCTAACACGCCAACCCCTTTGTTTTTGTTGGAACCTCTGCTTTCTGCTGTAATAAGGCCAGTTGCCCCCCTTCAACCAACAGCAGCACCCAGAGACAGCCTTAGGCAGGTTTTGGCGAGCGCACGTGCAACAGCTCAGGCTAGCCAGCAGATTTGTCTTGTACAACCTATCCATTACGGCATATCGTGCATGTTTTACAGAGGCAGAATTCCAGCTCTCGTAGCAGGAATGGGTCGGGAGACTTTCTTCTTAGCAAACACATTAAAATAATGGAGACAAAGCAATTCCAGCAGACCCCCACTTCTCAGTCTTTAATCTTGGTGCACAGCTATTTCGGAGACCTTACTGGGTATCTGGTGTTTCTGTCATTTTTCTTAATGAAAAATTAGCGAGCATAAGGAATAACTTGTCAAACTATAGGGGAGCATTTCATGCATGACATATTTTTGCAGACGCTGTAACAGCAAGAGAAGCCAAAACAAATAGCAAGAAGTATTTTCATTGCCTAAAGTTGAATATGATTAGGATAAACTGCAGCCACATTTCTAGGGGAAATTTATGTGCTGGCAATAATCAGACAATTTCAGCTCTCAAATCACCGCCCCTTTTCCAAACGAAAACCAAATTAATTAGTACATTTTCCCCCTAAGAACAATCCTTTACGCGAAGCTGAGCCCCAGCCCCCCTTTGCCTGCAGATGAAGTGAGCTCTCTGACGCTGCTGACAGCGATGCTGGGCATCTCCCCCTCTGTCCTGGCCGCCACTCACTCCCTTTGCCTTTTCAGATATTTTTTTTTCTTGGAGCCAGACCACGTTGTGGCTAACACCGACCTGGAAATCTCAGCATGGGGTGGCACAGGGGGCTCCAGGGCTCTGGGGCTGGCAGTTTGGTGCAGCCCCAACAGCTCCTGGGCGAGGAGGGGCAGCTCCGGATCCTATCCAAGATTCTCTCTGATCAACTTCCCACACTTCCAGAAACCTTTGAACCAGCATGAAATGAGATCACTGAGACCATTTCTATTATTTTTCCTCAGGTTCTTCACTCATGCTGGCAGAGGGGGCTTTGTTTCAGACTGGAAATGCTGCAGTGAGACGTTGGCATCACCCACTTGGCTCTCCCACCCGCCCATGAGAGCTCCCAGCACTCATTTTGGCACCACTGCTGCAGGCCAAAGGCTGGCTTTGTGAGTGCTTTTAAACTCCCTGTTGCCCGTAAACATTATTTCTTCCTCCTCCAGAGCAGAAGCCCATTACGTGGACAAGCACGGCGCAGCCTGGCTGCTTGAACAAGACGCCCGATGCCGCTTGTCGTAAGCGGCGGGCGCCTGCACAGCTCAGCCGTCTTAGTAAATAAGGATCCTCCATGCTCATAAAATCTCAGCACAGCCAAGCATGGTGGGGCCATCTGCTCGGCGAGCGGCGAGACGCGGCGTTATGGCAGTCGGTGGCAGGACGGGGCCATTCCCCGTTATTAACTCCCAGCTGCGCAAAGGCAGAGCCACCGCCGGCTTCTCCGTCCACTTCTGAAGGCTGCTGCTCGCTCCCGGTGGCCCTGGTGGCCACCAAGATCCTTTCCGAGCTCAGGATTTCCTCCGGGGCTGAAGTCAGGAGCAAGGGCTCAAGATAACACATGCCGGCAGAAGGATTGATGGTAATTGTATAAACTAGCCCTTAGCTCACCCGTGATTATAATTACGTTAAATTGCTATTTAATGGTTTTCACATCATCTTTGACAGTAGGTTATTTTTGTAATCTTTATTTAAAATAAACTCTTTTTTTTTTTTTTTTTTTTTTTTTTTTTTTTTTGTCTCGTTGCTGAAACCCTTCTCTGTTTCCTTCCACACTCGGTTTGGAAATCAGTTCATCTTCATTACCCCGGGACTTCTGTTTCATTTTGTTATTACCGCAAGATTAGAAAATAAGTAGCTCCCCCAAAAGGGCTTCCTGGTGAACAAACTTTCTGGTCAGAGTAAAATGAAGTGTAGCCTTCCCGTAATACTGTCCACACGCCACAGCCCATCACTTCTCATCGTTACCCCGTGACAGCAGCAGGGAAAGCCACGCTTGAAGCACCCTCCCTTTGGCTTTGGCAGGGGTTTTGAGGGGACGGACGGGTGCTATGGGGAGCTCTTTCTCACAGGGCAGAAACAAAATCCAGACCAACAAGTGGGAAAGCCACACCAATATTTCATCTCCAGAAGGCCACATAAATGGCCGGGTGCTGCAATCCATCACTGTCTGTGTACAACAAACCCAACGATACGCAGACCCAAGCAGAGATGTCATGGTCTGGCTGCCCCCAAATCTCAGCACTTAGGTTTTGGCTGAAGCCCACCCTTAAATCCACCGCTGGTCACAAAGGTGGCTCTGTCTGCTGAAACACCAAGGAGAAGAAGCTCCAGGTGGATTCAGGAGCTGCTGAGCTGGAGGGATCAGGGCATCCTCCTGGCCTGCTACATCCCCACATCTGCTTGGCTGTACTGCATCTGTGCCTGCTTTGGGCTGGGCTTTCTCCATGTCAGCACTGACCCAGCCTCCTGGCTGGGAGAGAAATGCTCTCCCATTCAGAGAAGTGAAAGATTCACTTGTCATAAGCTTAAAGGATCACTTCTGTAAGCAATTTACTACAAATTATGTAATGACTTTATTACACAGCTTTAGTTAAAAAAAAAAAAAAAAGAAAAAAAGAAAAAAAGAGCACTTACGGGTCAAGGGGTTTAGCCCACAATTACTAATAAACAAGCTAGATTCAATAATAATTGGCTTAAAACAAAAATTGCTAAAAGCTCATTTGAGCGTCTCCTTGCTGTGGCTCCACAGTAAATCATCTCTGCAATTAGCGTGCAATGATTTGCAGGGTTGAACACCTCAAATGGCTTCAGAGAACAAGACCTGGGTACCTGACTCCTGAAACCTAACAGAGAAACGCTCCTGGTGAATTTGGTGAGCCCTGATGGGGGTTACCCAAATCACACCCTGCCTCCTGCCACCCACAACCCCTGTGTGTGCTTGAGCAGGGGGCAGCACCGACGGCCCCCTCCAGAGTAGCCGCTTCCAGCAGCATCCCTGCAGTGGCAAATGAGGTACACGAGGGATGTGGGAAGGGTTTGGGGTAGTTTTGGTGTGGTTTGGGCAGGAGCCAGACCTGCTGCCCTGGAGAGCTGAGGAAGTTACCTAACAAAGCGCCGTGACCCATCCCTGTCCCTCATTGTCCCTTGGGGACAGCCCCACTGTCAAAACCCAGCAGTGCTGGGACAGGAACGACCTCGTGGAGCTGCGTGGCTGGAAAAATCATCTCGGGCAGCTTGTGCAATTAACAGTCCCGTTCCCAGCTGGAGACAATGAGGAACCTCTGTGTGCCGGGCAGGCCTCATTCAGCATACGCGGTCACACTCGTCACCCTCACTTCGAGCTGTATCAACAAGCCTGCCGGCCTAATGAGCCGAGCTTCGGCAGAAAATGACCTCATGGGGGACAGGACCCGGCCGTGAATTTGCTCTTTGTTGGTGCAGCACCTCGCCAGGGCTCGCAGCACGGCTGCGCCGTCCCTCACGGCTGCGCACACGAGGTGCTTTGTGTCCCCAACCAGCGGGCTCCAGCAGAGGGTTTAAGCTGTTGGGCACCTCTGGTAAAACAGTTTATCCAGCCAGATGGGGGAAAAATATTTTATGGGGGACATGCACAGCTCTTTGTTTTCAAGCTAATGATTAATTTATCACTTCTCAGTTTTTTCTAAGCATAATGGGGTAATTAGCGGGGCTCTTCCCTACCAAACCCTAGTGACATTTCTCTGCACATCTACCAAGAACAGCTGAGCAGGAAAGAAATACCTGAATTACCAAGAGAAGGCACTGAAAAATTATTAAACAAGGAGGAGGAAGGTCCTTAAGTATTTCTAAAAGCCCGTTCTTTTTTTTCCACACTGTATATCAAACCATGAGCATCTGCCCAAAGAACGACTGGCATACTCCAAACGGAGAAGGGTAGCCCCAAGCCATCGCAGCTCTTGCCTGGATTGCAGATCAGGCTGGATTTAAGTCACAGCTGATTAAAAATATTTCTTAAGTTGGGTTAATGCAAGCTGTCTCCACAGGGGAATACAGGATCCTCTCAACTTGGTCTCAGTTACTACACTCATTGATGCTCCTCATCCTCGCACTGCAGAGCCCCAGGGGAGGAGCAGCCTCCCCGCAGGCTTCTGCTTGGAAGCCCCGAGATATTTAGCTCTGTGGCATGACAGGAGCCGGGTCCCTTGGGAACTCGTGGTTCAACAAAAGTTCATCACAACAGCTAAGTCTCCACGTAATGTGCGCTTTGAGCAATTAACATCTGAGACAATTGTGCTGGCTTGGAAGTATCCAACCGGCAAACAAAGCCCACAGTTTGTTTGTGCTTTGTATCCGTGGGGCACTGGCACGTTTGTCGCCTTACTGTGCATTGCTGCACATGTGGCACCATGCATCTGGCAGCAGAAAACCCATCATTGCTCCTAGGTCGCCCTTCACACACCTCTTTTTGCCTCCTGCCTTTGTACTGTTAAAGCCATTGTAAGAGAGAAGGTTTCAGGAAAGGTTTCTCCTCACGGCTGCTCTCATAAACCCAGAACCCACTCCCTGAGCTGCTCCTTATTATTTAGGGTTATTTAAGGTGATATTCCTACGTATGTACAGATTTGCTTAATACTGCTCTGACCGTTAAAATGCAGATATATTTATTTATCTTCCAGTAGAGCTCCAATAGACCTTCCGATATATTTCACAGACTGGTCCCATTTATCCAAGCACTGAAATGACCCCGTGGGGTGAAAGGCACTGTCTGGCTGCTCCAGCATCCTGCCCCTGAGAGCAGCCAGCATCGGGCACTTCAGAGGAAGGTAAAAAAAACAATGGTGCAGACAGACACGGGTAACCCACCCTCTTAGAAAGATTAGTTTATATCCAGCAGCCCCAGATTAAATGTGCTTTAATGGTTTGCCTGGTTCTCTTTACTGACAGATCTCTGTATTCCTGCCATGGCATTTTCCATTTCTATTTGGGAGTAATGAATTGGGGTCACAAATAACAATTCGCTGTTTGATTTTTTTTTGGGAAGCCTGGCAGTTTTGGTGCAAAGGACGGAGGAAATGTTTGCCTGCAGGAGTCTGATGGGTGACGCTGTGGGCTCTAACCAAGATAAAAATAGGAACTGGTTACTTTCCAAAGGGAAAAATAAACTGCTAAGTTTCCACTGACTCGGAGTTGCAAAAATGCATCTTGGATTCTGGAGCACTTGGTAAAATATTGTGGTTTAGGCTTGGTAAATAGCGGAGAGCATTAGCTTAGAAATAGCAGCGTAAATACACAGCTTAATGGGTTGGTTTGTCTCAGGTTCTGCTTTTGGTTACAGACTCATCAACCTGCCTTAGTTTCTGTGTGACTTGCCTCTCAGGTTTAGGGGCAGCCTGTGGAGCTACCAAGAAGCTACCAAGAGGGGGTTAAAGCTGTGAATTCTGGACATCATCCTCACTGCAGACTGCATCCAGCCCCATGGAAGGAAGCCTGACACCTCCACGAGAGCTGGTTTTACATGGGCTGGGAAGTCCTGTCGGAGGAACTGTCCCTCCATGCCAAGCTGGAGCCCTGAAGATCCAGCTGGAGAAGTCCTCGTGCTGGGGCAGGGCAACCACCGGGGAGTCATTAGGCTTTGAGACTGCCCACCAAAGAACTTCAGGATGTGGAGGGAGCTGCCTGGCACCTAAATCCTGAAGCAGACGGTGGCCAGACAGAAGAGGCTTTTGGTGACCTTTTCCTGTCTCTCAGACAGCAACCTAAGCAAGGACGGGGGCCATGAAGCCTGAAGGACATGGTCTGTAGGAAGACGCAAGGGGCTGGGAAAATAAGCTGACTTTCAGACATGTGAGACCAAGAAAGAGCCATCAACTTCCCTACTTTACACCCTTGGAACACAGGGAATATCAAACCTAAGTACGACCTGCTATAGGAAACTGGGATTAGAGAGAAGCAGATGGAAATATTTCATCACAGACTTGGTAAGGTTCAGAATAAGATCATGAAACGCCACTGGCAGCAGAGGACAACAAAACACCAAGGTTTGGGAACACTCAGGGGATGCAGAAATCCTCGAAAGAGCTAAACCCTAACCTGAGGAGTATCTCAGAGCAATACAGAAAGAGAAAGGGGGGGCACACAAAGCACAGGTAGCCCCTGCTTTTGCCCTCTGTGTTGTAATACAACGCAATACTCTTAAACCCTTTCCAGGTGATGCCTCCCCTACCCCAGCACACACCTGAAGCACACTGGGCTGCTGGCAAGGGGTGAGCATGGCTGAGACCAAGCCAAAGCAGGGAATTATATCCATGAAGTAAGGATGTAAAAAAAAAAAAAAAAAAAAAAAAAAAAAAACTGAAGCCAAGCCCGAGTGTGAGGCTCTCCACAGTGGCCACCACCACCACCTCTGCTGTGGCCTCTGCTCACTCAGCGCACGATGTGCTGGGCGCACAAACCCGCTGCTCGGCTGGCTCCAGCTCTGCTTTGCCACTAGATGGCACAGGCCATTGAGAAATGCTTTATTTTATCAATATTCAGCCTTATCCCCAGGCCCCGGAGCTAAGCCACAGCACAGGGCCAGGTACCTGCAGTGCTTTTCCCTGTCTGGTGCAGCAGGGACGGGGAACGGTGTCCTTGCTCATCTGAAAAATGGGTGGCTGGGGACGCTGCCTGGTGCTGGGCACCTCTGCTGTGGTCCCATCCTGCTCTCTGACTTCCAGCACAGGCTGCTTTATTTATTGCCAGCTACAGTAATGAAATGTATCTGTACAGCTGCCAGACAATAAACCCTGTTTCATATACTACATAGGCCTTCTAAAATTATTATTTTTTCATGGTGTAAAAAACTGAATTAACAGGTGAGCGCTAAGCCAGTTCATTCTTTTTTTTTTTTTTTTCCTATTAATTCCGCAAATTCCAGATTTTGCATGCATGAATTGAACCCAGAATTCAGCATTGGAGCCCTGCATGTCCTGCTCACACCTGAGTCAATACCTGCCAAGAGCAAAGGAGGCAGAACTAAAGTGCTTTGGCTCAGAACAGAACTGGACGTATACCCAATACCTATATAAAGTGGTCACAGGTGAGCCTGTGCAATCGTATTTCTTTGCTATCACTCTGGATTTCTCTGCTTGTGGCCCCTGCCCCCAGCTCCCTGTCCTCGTGATCAAGTTTTACCAGCAGGAATAGTTCTGGAGAGAGAATTTCAAAGCCACATGGATTTGTGGAAAATTAATTTAAAAGCACATGCCTGAGCGTTTGCATGTGTCCAAGTATCCATTCAAGCAGAGGTTGGGGCCACTTCCAAGCACTGTTTACTCCCCAAAACACAGCACGGCCTAAAAACCCAACACGCACCCAGGTCACTCCAAACACCCAGGGGACAGCGATCATCAAAGGGGTGAAAAAGGGTTAAACTAACTGTGTAAATCAACAACCTGCTCATTGCCAGGCCACGCGTGCACTTCATGATTGTGGTCAAAGGCAGGATTTGTAAGGAGATGCAGGCAATGCAGGGCTGATGCTGCTTTCAGCATACAAAAACTGTTGCATAGCATGTCTGAGTGTTGCTGATGCTGTAAGGTTGACCCTTGTAAAGAGAGCAATGGGAAAAGCAGTTTTCTGCTCAGTGTGGAAAATAAGGAAAAGAAAAGGAAGATTTTCTGTTACAGCACTGGGCTTGGCAAATGGAGAAGGAGAAAATTAAACCTGGAAATGCTTCTGGGAAACTGAGTCTATCACTTTTTAAAGTATAAATACACGCAAAAAGGAAGCCTCAGCAGCTTCCCTCCAGCAGGGAGGATTGCAAACCCCTGACAAGCAGAGATGCCAGGTGCAGGGAGCAGGCAAGCATCCCTGGCCACCTCCTAGGAGCCCATGGCCATGGCACTGCTGCTTTGGAGCAGGTAACGGGTCCAGGGCCAAGCCTGTGCACCAGGTTCCTCTGTCCCTTCCAGCTCAGACATTTCATCTCCTCTCGCCCAGCCCCAATCCTGTTTTTGACCTCTGGACAGAAGGAGCTCTCTGGGCCTTGCAGAGATCTTTCCAACTGGTTGTCATCTCCTCTCCAGCAGTGCTCCAGCGCTGGTCTTAGCAGAGCATTTCCCTGGTGTGCCCTGCCTCTTGCCTTTCCCTGCCTGAGCTAAGAGCATCCTTTGGATCCTTACATGGATTCAAATGATTTTGTGTTTAATGCTGCTTCTATGCATACGTATCCATGAATTAGTTATGCATAACATTTATGCATAACATTTCAACAAGCATAAGAACTGGCTGATTTGAGATTGGTAAACAAACACTGAGTAATGTGAATTCCTAATAAATCTGCAATTCACATCCATTTAACTCAATGAAACAAGTCAAAACAACACAGCTAACAAAATACGCTGTCCATCAGTGCTGGACTCAGAGCCATCAGAGACTGCATTTAGCAGAGGTGCTCCCTGAAGACAATTCATTCAATAATTCTGGTATGCGCTACAAATCCACGTCCATTACAAATGATTTTGGTGCTTCGTAGAGCAAACAAGCCAGGCAGGCTCACTGTGATCCTCCAATTTCTACTTTGGGATAACAAAATATCACCCCAAATTCTGTACTGCACACACCGAGGGACAGACAGACGGATGGACTGCCTAACCAAAAGCCACCTCTGCAAGGTGCCTACGCAGCCCAGCAGAGATCAGGGGGCTCTGCGAGTGTTGGCAAGCCACAAAAAGGTGGTTTTCAGGCACCTGAAGAACGAGGTTTTCAGATATTCTGGACCCATAACCAAAAATTCTTCCATGTTCAAAGTGCAAATCCTCTTTAATATAAAATAGCTTGGATCAAATATGTTTCAGGTTACAGTCGGGTTTGGGGTTTGTTTTGCTTTTTAATAACCCTCCTGCCAATAACATCTAGCACTCCATGAGAAATGTTTGTGACATTAATTGCAATAAAAAAAATATAAATTAAAAAAAAAAAAAAAAGTGAGCCAGCAGTCCAAACCAAAGTCTGCCTGGAAAGGCTTTAAAGGAGAAAATAAATAAAATGTTTCACAGGCTGCACCAATTCCTATTTGTGCCTCTGTGTGGAAAACTTGAGGCACATCCCCAAGCACGCGAGGGTCCCCGCAGTGCTGGGCACGAGGCACAGCACCCGGCGGCATCACCACTGCACATGATCGAATGCCACTTGGCAGAAACTGGAATAAATCTGCTCTTTTTCGCCTGGATGTCAAGGATAAAGCCCATCTTCCAAGCAAACCAACAAGCCGAATGTCAAACCCAAAGCCGTTCTTGGGGATTTGCTTCTGGACAAGTGTTTCTGCTCCATGTAAAGGGCTGAGGTGGAGAGGGGATGCAGTGTGGGAAGTGCTGGAGGAGCTCCCTACATTTGGGGTCTCTCCTGCTAACCCAGTGGCTGGGACTGGGGGTATCGGACCTTGCTTTTCCCTTGTAACAGCATTTGCAAGGGTAAGAGCTCAATAAACATGAAATAAGTAAAAATATTTGCAGTGTAGGAGGTGTGTGATAGCATAAAGAGACCTTCAGACAATGGTGAATTCTTTTTCTGATAGTCAAAGCAGGTTTGAATTGCAAATACGTCTAGCAAAAACAGCCTCCACTCGGTACAAGAAAACAAATTCATTCACTTGCCATAGCAGCCGTAAAACCTAACTAAGACGTATTTTCATTTCAGGTAGTCAGGTTCGCTGGAGCCCAGTTAACAAACGGCTGGCACCGCAGAGGGACACAACGAGCTCCAGTTGCACACCCCGGCCTTCTGCAAGCTGCAGTGCCGGCAAAGTCCACGGGCTAGGAAGGTTTCACAAGCCAGCCCAGTGAAAATGCCCTAAGTAGGATACCCCATGTCCTGCACCACTGGCAGAAGGCACACCAACCCCTCCTGCCCCCACAGCTCCAGGGAGATTTTTAAGTTGCTTCATTGCTGATTTGGCTGCATGAGGCTTCATCTGGATTTGGGTGAATATTTAGCTGCGCTTGCTCTTCGTTTAAAGCTGAGGAAGCACGTAATCCTGACCAGGAGGAACTCACTTAAAGACAAAGCGGGATGGGTTGGGGTTCTCCTGACATTCAGCCAGGGCCGAGGTGACCTGTGGAGCCCGACGCCGCCGGGAGCAGCCCGTGCTGCAGACCTTGATTCAGATCCAAGCAAAACCGGGGCAATTCCTGGAGCATTAGCAGCACTCCCCACGCGCCAGTTTTCCAACACCTGTACCAGTCCTTACAGCCCAATAAAGTACGTTTCCTCATCAGTCTTGGCAGGAGGCAAGCGGCTGTGGGCAGGCCTCGGGGTGCCTCTGCCCTGACCCTGGTCCCTGATGGAGGCAGCGATGATGAGCTCAAGGTGCCCAGCTCAGTGTGACTTGGCCACCAAGATCCCAGCAGCATTAGGAGGAGCTGAGTAAAGAAATTTCATACTTCAGTGTGGAAGAGACATGAAAAAAGTGGGTTTTCAAATCCTTCTGAATCAACAGAGGATACGCCAGGGAAAAGGGCCTCACGTAGGGCTCGCTAGGAGCCAGGCACGAGCACACCGTCTGACAGCTCTTCCCACGATCGATACTGAGAAACCTTCTCCCAAATGGCCCTAAAGCCACTGCTTGCCTTTTCTGTGGGGATTAGAAATTCCATACCATCAGAAACTGGGAATTGCCGCTAGCAAGAAGGGCAAAGCCTTCATTAGAAATACACTTGAGTCACAAATTAATTTCTGTTGTCAGAAGTGAATTTATCAGTAAATTACAGAAGCAATCATCACACGGACAGCGTCGGGTTGCATCAGTTGGCAGCATCCTCAACCCTGCATTACAGCAGCACTTCACCTTTGCAGATTTAAAAGCCACAGCTGAATTACAGCTCAGGACCAGAGCAGCAATTTATGAAGCTTTGCATTCAGAACTTATTTCAGCTCTTGATCAGAAATTTCCCCTGTCCTTGCCTCCCCAAATTGCAGGGCAGCCCTGGTGGCACCGGGTGCCCACGGGCACACGGGGAAGGTCTCAGCTTTGTTCCATGTTTTCTCTGCATCTGCAGGAGAGTGGGCAGGCCGTGCCTCCAAGGGACTGCTTGGAGAAATCCTAAACCATGATAATCACTGTCCACCCCCTAATTGAAGAAAGAGGATTAAGCGTGGATTCCCATACAGGTCTTTGACCTAGGAGCCACTCCCAGTGACTGGAAGGAGCATCGTGGCTCTTCTAAGAAGGAGAGTGACAGAGCTCAGCTGCCTCAAGGTGCTCTGCAGGGCTGAGCAGAGGGGGTTTCCCTTGCCCTGGGGTCCTCAGCATCACTGGGAGCTCTGGTGGGAACAAGCACAGTTCCACCATGCACCATCCATCCTCTGCCCCATCCTGTCCACCACCACCCACAGCTACCACAGGTCCATACAGCTCCAGAGCAGCCCTTCTTTGGCCACAGACATGAGGCATCATCCAAAACAACAAGGATTGGGCAGGGAACCAGCAAAAAAATTGTTGTTTTTTTTTTCTACAAACTTGCGTTGCGCCCTGGGCAGGGTGATGGTGCAACAGGCAATGTCCTCAGGCCATGAGCCCTCCGTTTTATTTTTATTACCCTTAAGCAAAATCAAAAGCAAAATAAAAGGCACAATAAAGGGCAATCTGGACGTCTCCTGATTGGATTTGCAGGCAGCTGCTCTCAGATTTTCCCCTGCAAAGGCAGCAGAGGGGGAAGGGGCTCTGCAGAGCAGCTGTGGGGCCAGCTATTTCTGCAGTGATTGTGCATCGAGGCGGAGACACGGCAGCTCACGCAAACACTGGCTGGATTATTTCTGTGTAATTGTTGCCATCAAACAGTTTCCCATTTTTTAACCAAAATAAGAAGCAGAAAACAAATCAATGGGGAGGGGAAACTTGTTCCTGCATGTTCTGCAGTAGGTGCTATGGGTTGGAAGCAAGCAGGCACAAAGTGCCCGGGTCCTGGCACTGAGACCAGCCAGCCACTGTCCATGCAGACTTCTCCCCATCACTCAGGACAAACAGCCACCTTTGCTAGGACAGACAAAGGGACCCTCAAGTGGAATGACAGCTCGCACGAGCCTTGGGGACATTGAGACATTAATTATCCATGCCACAGGATATCCATCCCCAAACCTGCTGTGAGCTCGGTGAGCACAAACACCCACAACTCAACCATCACGGGGGGAAACTGAGGCACAGGAAAGCCGAGTGGTTCCCTCTGTGTGTCCCCTGAGCCCAAAAACGAGGCAAACACCCAGGGACCAGCCCCAGCGCCTTCCCTGCAGCTGAGCTCTAATTGTTTAGAGGCTTAATAAGTTGTAACTTAAAACTAGTTTATGGCTGTACATAGAAAAAAAAAAAAAAAGAGTCCTGTCGTAAAGTATTTATTACACTTCCTTTGGAAATGATGACAGTCCTCCAGTGAATGTTTTTATTGTTATTCATCATCTTTCGAGAGGGTTAGACAGCTCTGAAATACAGCTTTAATATGAGAGCCAAATGAGAAAGTGCAGATTTAAGGGAAACCTCGGCAGATCAGGTTTCACTCGGTGCCTGCAGCACTTACAACATGTGTTTCTGATCTGCAGCTTGACTTTGTTGTACCCAAACTTAAACTGCATTAAATTCACTTCACAGCAATTGCGAGGGAAGGAGAAACGCATCCAAAGGCAGCTCCCCTTCCCGCGTGACTCCCCGTAATCCCTCACCTTGGGAAGGGAAAGGGATTTATCCTGCCACAGGCTGAGGCAGTGTTGAAGAAATAAAACAAACAGACTTTGCTTCCCATTTTGCTGTGTTTGTGATTGGAAATGGCAAAACAAGAGCAACAAAAGCCCTGCCAAGCTGCTGGTAGGTGCTGCAGGTGAAGGCTTTGGGCACCCTGTTTGGAAATACGTGCAGCCAAGCCGGGTGCATGGCCACATGGCTGAATTCAGCATCCCTGAGATGAGGCTTGCAAATAACCAAGAGTTATTTGAAGCTGAATTTGTCCCTGTGCTGCCAGCGCCTCCGCCGATGCCACCTGACTGAGCGATGCTGAGAGGTGCCCTGGAAGACAGCTGCCAAATGGAGGGCATTCAATCTTGAAAAATGGGACTGGAGCAGAGGAAAATCCATGGCAACTCAGGGAAAAACACTGCATTTGAGACACCCTATGGCTATTTATTATTTCCACACATTATATGCATTAATGCAAAAAGCACCAGCCTGAGAAAGCAGCTACTTTGCCAAAAGCCTGCAGATGAGCTTGGCCCACCTGAAAACCTGGAGAAAGGTGAAGTGAAGCTCTAGCTAGAAATGACTTGTGAACCCCATTGCATTTCATTGCTCCTTGTCCCCAGGCAGCCCATGGACAAAGCAGGAGCACTGTAGCACCCAGAAACAGCCCGCTCTGGCAGCACTGGGATGGCAGGAGACAGCCAAATCCTCCACACATCGCTTCAGCCATGGCCACGATGGATTTTTGGGCTGGATTATCACCCTGGAAATCCCCAGTGACACCACCCTGCTGCCTTCCTTGCCTCACCAAAGAGCCAGGGGTGCTGCTGGCGAGGAGTCCCAGAGCAGCGCTGGGCTGCAGCTGCTGCGTGCCGGGGAGCCCCGCAGCCCCGGCGCTGTTTTCACTTTGTTTAACAGCTGCCCTCTGCGCTGCTTCACAGGCTGCAGACCACGAGGCCGGCGCAGGAAACGCAGACGAACGTTTACCTACCCTGCTTTGATTTAAAACAGCCCGAGGAGGGCCGTGAGGCCACGCGGCGACGTTCGGATAATTCAACCTTTCCTCCTGCCAGAGGGAGCGAGCGCCAAAGAGTTAACGAAAGTAACTCCTCTGCCCTAAAGAAATCGTGGCTTGAGTCATGCAAGCTCACTTCACACTTGTGCAGAATTATTTTAAAGCTTGATTTTAATTTAAATAAACAGGCTCGGTGCTCTGTGGGAGCTCCCCACTGTCGGGCCACCGAAAAACAAGGCAGGAGGCATCAGCCCCTCAGAGAGGTCAGGTCAGCAGCATCCACATTGGGGAGCACAATCCTGAACCAGTCTCCATCTCCCATCTGGGCTGCCAGCTCGGAGAGGAGCCAGCCGGTCTGAGGAACACTTGTTGTGTCCTGCTTATAAATGCCGAGAACATCAGATAACGGGGGAGGTCAGGGGCAGCTGCTATGGCTGCTTTGACGAGCACCAGCCTGGGAGCTGTGGTTGGAAGTGACAGTCAGGCACCTCCAAACCACAGCATTTCTCCAAGGCAAATGATGGAGAAGAGAATAATGGCTTTGGGAGAATGATGGTTAGCTCCTGAACACAGGGCAAAACAACCCTTAAATGATTTGCAAACCTCCCAAAAGAGCGAGCGATGGGCGATGAGCTGGGGCCAGGTGCTTCCCAGCACCCTGCTAGGGAACTCCTCTGCCCCCCCGACCTGGGGCTCTCCTGCTTGCTCAGCCATCGAGCATCACCTTCCTAACCCCCAGCCCGCATAGCGACAGACAAAACCCGATTTTCAAATATTCATGCTATGGAAAAGCAAAAGGCGCATTTACAAGAGGAAAAGCCTGCTCTGCGGCGCTCTGCTGGCCACGAGAGGGAGTTCCCCCTGCCCAGCTCTGCGCAGGCGAGAGCAGCCCCCAGATGCTCCACTGCCCGCACCACCAGCAGCCCCCAAGGGATCTCAATGATATTCTGCAGCCCCTCGGCCCCATTGAACCAAAAACTTCCACCTTGCCCCAAATCCTGAGAGCAGCCCAATTCCAGGGAACAGGGCTGTAAGAGCCTTTCTCTGCCATGCAGTTCAGCACATTCATCAGCTGCCCCACGGACACTCTCACTTTTCATGCAATTAAATCTTTTTTTTTTTTTTTTTTGCACTGTTTCCCCCAAGATAGGAAGCAGACAGAGGGGATGGAAGCGGGCATCAGGACGGGGAGAATTTGCAAAGCCGATGTGTTTGCAAAGGCAGCAGTGAACAGCACTGCACGACCCCACCACATATTGACCCCTGAGTTAAAAGTGGTTCAAACATTAACTGGGGCAGCTGGAAAATGCCTGAAAGCAATGGGCAGAGCACCATAAGGTGTGCGCCTGGTAGGAGGCAGATTTGCCTTTGTTTCCAGGGTCTCACGCACACCAGCTGCCCGCATGCATATTTACTTCTTTAAAAGCATTTTCCCACTGTCACTTGGCACAAAATCTGATCGCCAGAGTATTTTTCATTCTTTAAATAAACAGAGCATTACGTGAGACAACTGCTCTCTGCAACTGGAAATGTAAGATGACCAAATGCAGACTTTGGGGTCGGTGCCTGTCAGGTCACCAATGGAACAACAAACTCTCACACGCGCCAGCCATCATGCTGCACCCTGAGAGAAGTGAGATTTATTTTTTTTTTAAGGGATTATTTCTGCAGGAAGCATAGCTGGGTTGCTTTGTGCAGCCCCCATCCTTTATTCCCTGTCTGCGGTCACCGTGGCAGGGTACAAAGGGGAAGGGGCAGCACTTGCTGGGCACACAAGCCCCTGGCGCAGATCCTCACCTGTGCAGCAAGCAGCGCCTTGAGTTCAAGATGAGCAGAAAAATATTTCCAGAAACATAAACAGTTTGTATGGAGAGCTACCATGCCGCACATCACTTCGGTAGCTGCGTACAAACACAGGGCTCCCTGCCAGGAAAAGCTGTACAGCTGAAGCAGCCTCTGCTCGCAGCCTGGGGCTGAGGCCCTGAGGCTGCATTGCTGGCCATTGCCCCGAGCAGATGGCAGAGCTTCTGCAGTTCCCTTCAAGTCAGGCGTGAAGGAGAGCGCAGCACACCTCCCAGCAAGAGATCCACTGCTGTTTATCTTACACGGGTGACTTCATCATAGAAATAGCACCGAGGAGAGGTTTAAAACCTGTGCCTCAAAAAATCACTCGTAGAATTTGGGGAAAGAGCAGAGCTCAGAAATAAAAGGGAAAAAAATATAGATGTGCATATTCTCAAACTACTGTGATTTTACAAATTTAAGACCTATCCTTTTCCTTGTGCAACAGAATAGAAACCACCTCATGTAGGTTTTTTTTTTTATTTTTTTTTTTTAATTAATTTTTTTTTTTTTTAATTTAAAAAAAAAAAAAAAGCTATATCCCATGTAAGATCCTCATGCAGCACTTTGGTTTCTTCTCCTTCGCTTATCACCAGATGCTGAGAGATGTGCTCAAAGTAAAGGCAACAGGGAGCATTTTAAGCAACCAGCCCCAGATCTGCAGATACCGAGCGTACAGGGAGATGCTCTCACCCCCGGGTCACCGCACCGCTCCTGTTGTTATTTTTAACGCTTCCTTCGGAGCGCAACAGGATGGATCTGGTGGAGGATGCTGATGGATGAGGCCGTGGGCAGGAGGGAAATACCTGCTGACGGCGCCTGGCCGCGTGCCAGCCTGCGGAGCAAGAATAGAGGGAGGACTAACAATGCGAGGAAGTTGTTGATAACTAACTCGACATTCACTAACGACATTCGCTTCCTTTATTTCCCACCTTTCGCTACCCAGGGCCTGGTGCCTCTGCTGCACAAAGCCTGTTCCCGTGCAATAGCAGGGCCAGGCATAACCCTTGCAGGGAAGGTTTCTGAGCTGCTTCTAGGGCTGCGCTTGGATATTACCATGGCTGGGGCTGCTCTTACTGCTGACCAGGAGATCCACAGTTATCCCACTAATTAATAGTGAACTTCAGAGTAAAGATACCCTACAGACTGACACAGCACAGCAAGAAGAGAAAGAACGGAGAAAGCTGAAAGCCAGCACTCCTGGTAGAAACCCCAAAGGCCATTCCCAAAAGGGCTGGGGGCCAGCCAGCCTCTGGGTTGTGCAGGTGATGGCTTTGCTGCCTACACAGCTCTGGCTGCTGGAAGGCAGCCTGCAAGAGGGGATGGAAAGAGCTGCCGCAGCAACAACTCAAGAGAAATTTCCCATTTCAAAGAAAAAATATTTTAAAAAGGAAAACGTTCTAGAAGAAATAGACAAAGGCGCTTAAGGATTTTGCTTCTGGTTTTGCAGTAGGATACCCCCACGTAGCCTTTCCAGGGCTTTTGCACCCACCCCTCCAGTGATGATGTGGATAGATGAGGTCCCTCCCAAGTCACCTCGAGGGGCACCCAACACCTGGATGAGCAGCACCCTGCCACAGCACAGCCACACAAAGCTTCCCTGCTGGTTTCCCATCCCTCTGCAACAGCTGCATCACCCTGAGCCTCCGAAAAAGCCTTGGAGAACACGCAGATGAAGCAATTAACACAGTGTACAACTTACTGGCTCACACAAAGGTACAAGCATCTGTTATTTCAGCGGGATGGAGATTAAAGCCTCCCTCGAGGCTCTGTAACATCGCAGTGCACGTGGACGGCGGTGCTGCTGCTCAGGGAATGCCACGGGGATGCCGAGATCATTGCCATGGGGTTAGTGACCCGCAAAGGGTCAAAACCTTCACGGTTCAGACCGTGGCACTCTGCGTGTCTGACCCAATTCTACTGTTTCATGCACTCACAGCCTCTTTGCCATCCCAGGGGACTCGGAGGAACACAGACAACTCCTCAAATGTTCACCGAGCTCATCTCGAGAGCAGAGGTGTGCCAAAGACAGCAGTGGAAAGAATAGGGGAATCTGGAGACACAGTATTTTAGGTATGATTCACTTTTAGCTCCTACATATGTGCTGCAGGATATATAATTATGATATCAGTGTAGTGCATGAAGCAACTCAAAACCTGCTTTTAACACTAAAAAGCAATGATTCAATTTCAAGCTAAGTCAATGCAAATGATGAGCGCTGATTCACCCCACCCAAGGCTGCTGATTCATCAGGTGCTAACAGCAGTTAGCAAGCAAGAACGGCAGCTTGTTAGCCCGCTTTCAAAGGAAAACTTCTGAGAAAAACAGGAAAAAACAAAACCCAGTGGTTTCACTAGATGCTTGGCTTTTTATCAAAATCAAACTGTGGGGAGGGTGAAAATAGGAACGTACAGATGGGCAGATGAGAGCTTCCAGCAGCTCTCTGGTGCATCCCCCCATCCTTTATTTTCAAGGCAACCCATTCCTCCCCAGGTGTTTTCTGTGGCTGGAGCAAACTTGACAAGTTTTCCTTCCTCAAGTAAACCCTCCTACATCATCCCAATCATCCAGCAATAGATGGCAGCTCTATTTTGAGGGCGAAAACACCGCTAAGGTTTAACCAAGACATCCTTGGCTGGACTGTCCTCTATTTTGACTGAAAAAATACAGTCACTGTCTACAGGGAAGTATAAAACATCATTTTTGTAGTAATGCAGGCTGCAGCTGCCATCGCTATTGAAAAGGTCTGAAACAAGCAGATAAGACTGGAACCGCTGCTCTGCTTCCTCATCTGCTGCATCGTGCTCCTGCACTGCTGTGGAGGTGCCTGCTCCTGGAGCAGCCACAGCTTCAAAAGCTCAGGTTGGAAGCAGAGCAGTTATTGTGGGCTTCATTCATCCCAAGACTTCTGAGGTCTTTCTGCCTGCTGGAAGACTTGGAACTGGCTTTTGCATATTTTGGATGACCTATTTATCCCAGAATTGGCAGGGCTGGGGAACCGTTTTCCTCACCAGGCAGGTCTGGGTCACGGGGAGTTGGTAGGAAGGAAGGAAGGAGGTGGAAACTTTGCGTAAATAACAGCCCTCGCCCCTTCCAGCTCGCTGCCTCATTGATCGCGCCCGCTCCTTGGCCGGGAGGAGGTGGGACATCGGGCTTGGGTTTGGTTTTGAAAAAAGTAAATCCCTTTTTGAACTGAATTACATAGCCAGAGCCTCAGATCTCTCGCCAGAGGCATGTTCTCACTGTCAGTAACAGACTTTAAAAATAAATATCCCCCACGTCTGCCAGCAATGGGTCTTCTCTAATTAACCAGGCATTCTGACTGCCTTTGCTCGACGAAGCTGGGTCTCTGGTGCTGGGCTGTAGCTGCCTGTAGGGACTGCTCTGTGCTACACAGGGCTCAGCTGAGTTCTGCTCCATCCCTCCCAAATTCAGCCCCTCCAAGAATATTACAGCAATTTGTGCAGGAGATGGCTGATAGGGCGAGGAGCTGCCATTAATGCATTAATTGGGTGGAAATGAGGCAAGAAGGACACGGCCCCAAGGTCTGAATTCAGTCATGGTGAAAGCCTCGAGTCCCAAAAGACTCCAACATATATGGCACAGCATACTGAGCACCTACAGCATCTCAGGGGCTTTTTCATGCACACGTGTGCTGTAAGGTATCCCATGCTGTGTTATTCCTGTAACTGGCCCTGAAGATTAATTATTAGGAGCAATTAGGCTTCCCAGATTTCTCCACTCTAGGCATTTACTGGTCTGGGTGGATTTGCTAAGGAGCACGAGCACAGCGAGGAGATGTGGTCATGCTGGATCACACCCAACCCGCACACCTCTCACCTCATTCCCCAGAGCAGCCCCAACAGGAGCACAGGGAAAACACCAGGAGTTACCAGCAAAGATCTCAGGAAAGCTCCCTGACCTCTTGGTGAGCCCACCAGGGACATTTTTTTCCTTAAGCTATCTCATTGACATTAAGAAAAGAAATTGGTTGGTGCTAACTAGCGAGCTGTACCAGAAATAAGACAGGTCCTTATTCAAAAGAGGGTGCTGGCTTGCTGCTGCTCTCCATCTTTATCTCCACATGGGATCCAAACACTAAAACACATCCCCTTAGCTTGCGCTACTGAATTCTCCATGCCTAAACTGCTCAGAAATAGCCACAGAGCACAATTCTGTCTTTAAATGGTATTGTGTTTGTTTTGCCACCATTTTGGCCCTTTTTCTCCCAGTTCTTTGCTGCCGAGAGCTGAAGCTCCAGCTCAGCCCCAGCTTCATAGCATCATGTGCTCCTGCCACCAGGACAGGCACAAGGGGTGAGCAGAGCTGGTGGAGGACAGAGCTTGGAGCCCCGAGGCACTGCAGCCCCCTCCCCACTGCTCCTGCCCTCATTCCTGCTATTTTTACATTCCTATTTAACGTGTCTTTTCCCCCACTAGTTACACTTGAGACCTTCAAGGCACCGGCTTTGGAAAAAACAGAGCATTTTCCTAGGTGATGAGAAGTTCAGCTTCCTCCAGTGGTGAGCTTCCCCAAGCGCCAGAGGGGGATGGATGCTGCTCGGTCTCCGAAACACACACGAGAGAGCCAGCAAGAAAGACACAACGAAGCTGCTGCAACCCTCAGAATAGAGCAAGATTATAATCTCAGAGATAAAGGGGCTTTATTCCAGCCGTCAGTCAATCTGCCTCCACTCCACGCCTGCCCCCCCGAGAATATTTTTAAAGGCCGCAGACTTGTAGGTGATGATATTTTATTACATCTCAAAACGAAAAAAAAAAAAAAGAAAAAACACAGAGGAATGCAGTTTCATTTGCAGTTTCCTGAAACCTGAGCAGTAAGTTTATGAAAACCTTGGGTCATGTTTGGAGTTAAGAAACAGAATGAGAAATCGCTCTCCTTTTCCTCTTTCTGTTTGCTGAGCAGCACCACCAATCCCGCAGTGTTCCCACTGCCTTTTTTTTTTTCCAGAAGCATCGCGGTTCCAAGCCTTGCTCCGTTGGCTTGGACATAAATCAGCAAGTGAGGGTTTGAACAAGATCCTTCTTGTAGTTCACACACCCTCTTATAGAAAACAAAGGATTAAGAAAGCAATTCGATCCCCACTTCCTACGGCTGAATTGTCTGGAAACTGTCGTTACTTAAGGTCAGAAGAATAGAAGAAAAACCCAACATATGAATGCCCCAAAAAAAGATGTTTTCCCTAAAAAATAGGTGACATTGTAAGTGATCATAGGAGCCAACCTGGGCTGTTCTGCTGTCTTTTCCCCTCCCAGGACACTCGCTCCATGGTTCTCTAATGGCACATGGCAGAGCTCTTTGGGCACAAGCACACCTGCTCCTGGCTTGGCATGCACCACAGATGGGCTGCACCAGCAAGAAGAGCAAGGTGCAAGGGGCTGCTGCTGCTAAAATTTGGGCAATTGCAGTCTGGTCACAACTGGTGGTGGGCCCAGGAGCAAAGCTGGGCTTGGGAAGCTTCCCAGGAGCAGGGATTTGGGGAGGCAGCCCAGCACAAACAGCCAAGTGGAGGCCGAGCCTCTTTGCCAATGTTTCTGAGCTTTTGGGCATCACCCGTCCAGCCATCCCTGTCCATTTTAGCTCCCAGATAATTGCCCCATGTGCTGCGCAGCCTCGAGCCTCCAGTTATCTCAGGGCAGATGCACAGCAGCCATGAGGCACCATCTGCACCTCCAAGCATCTCCCCCAAGTCTCTACAACAACCCATCAAGCACACACCACGCTATTCCCACAGCCATATACACCACAAAGCAAAGATCCAGAGCCCAGCAGGACTCTGCCCCCGCTGCATCTCCCAGCTGCTGGCAGCGTTATGCTGTCAAGCATGAAAAAAGAGGATGAAAAGGCCATATGGCCTCTTCCATCGCTCCTTCCACTAGCAGCAGCACAAAGGAGAAAGCAGGTTGAAAATCAGGGCAGGTTATTGCACAAGGAGGTTGAAATAAGTTTGCAAAAGCAGCTTTACCCTAGTATTTCCCAATTTTAAGAGCAGAACTTTGCATCCTTCACATTCTTTTTAACATAGCTCTTCCTAGCGCAGTTTTGAAGCAAAGACGCTGGAGGTGGCACAGGATTGGGGCCAGAGGCTGTCTGAGCACTGGGGTGAGGGACCTGTGAGATTTCGTTCTGGGGAGGAATGTCACACTTCTCCTTTGGGCCAGGAGCACAGAGCAATCTGGCCAAGACAACAGAACTGCTCAGGAAAAGTCATTTACCATTTCTTACTGCTGGTAAGCCTTACAGGCCAGATCCCCAGCAGCTGTGGTTTGCAGTGGATTGATCCAGCCCAGCCTCAACTCCATCGTGGTCAGAGAAGTTAGGGGGGAGAGGGATTTTAGGTTCCTTAAGTCCCATGGCAGTTCTGCATCAGATCCCAGCACACAGCTGGATGCCTTTTGATTTTTTTTTCCCCCTTTTCTCCACATATCCATGATAGCTTTTCAGAGCTAACAGACATTAAGGACTCCTATGTTCACTCAGCCCACAGCTTATCCTTCTGCTTTCAAAGAAAAAAAGTCTGGAAAAAAAAAAAAACACTCTAGGAAGAGTCCCATCCACCAATGTAATGAACTTCAAAGACAGGAACCCCAGAAACACTTTCCATCTCCTCTCCCTGAGGGAAGTGTTGCCCCTTGGCCACCTTAGCTCCCAGAGATTTGAGATTTTTCCAAACTTTTGGCTGTGTAGGGTTGGGAGAGAGCTCAGCCAGGCATGCAGGGTGCCTTGGACTGCAGCTTTCAGGTGGACCACAGCTGCCCCTAGGAAATTAAGTGAAAAGCGATGTCTCAAGTAAGAGGTGTTTCTGACATTACAATATATTTTGCTTTTAATTTTTCGTCTCAGATTATTAGTTGCTAGAAGTTTTGCCGTCTGAACAGGTCCGACCAGCTTTCACTGCATACCTCGACTGAAACCAGCTCTAAACGCGAATAGCAATTATGCATCGAGGGCAGAGGAGATCATTAAAATAAATTACTTGGATTCTGAAGCCTATAAACTGTCCTCCTCTGCAATTAAAGTAATTTCAGATTTCAGTTCACTTTGTCACCTTGTCTACCTTTCCCCAAGTAGTAAATTAAACCCGGGAACATATATTAAACGCCTGTGAAGTTCTCTCTAATAAATGGGACTGGAGCATTGGCAGGAGGAGCAGACAATACACAAGTCATGCTCTCCAGGCTGCAAACCTCCTTGGTTCATGCAGCTTGCCCAAGTGCAGCAGGGAGCTGGGGTGTTGATGAAGTCCTTCATCTTTGCACTCGCTCCTGCAGCTTAGGGGCTAAGGAAATTGTTCCTTATTATTTTGCACTGAAGTAAAACAATTTTTTTTTTTTTTTTGGGCCAGAGTATAATGAAGTTCAATAGAAAAAATCCCATCAACTTCACTGTGCATTTGATTTTTTATAGTACATTAAAAATGTCTCTGCACCACACAGAGACCATGCTGGAGCATCACCTGGGCTGCTGCACTGCCTTCATCACCCACCTGAGCAGCTCATACCCATGATCAATGTGAGAATCACTCCATGGACATCTCTCACCGCCCAGCCCTTTGTCCTGGCCAGGGCTGGGGGACCTTCAACATGTTGAGAGGTGTTTGGATGCACATCAGGACTGGTGAGAGATGTTTGCACTGGTTACATGAAGCCCAATAGAGGGAGGTAGAGTGGGGTAATGGGATCTGTAGAGCCCTGAGTAAAATCATGTTCCTCATTCCCACTAGTGACCTGCCTTCAGCCACGAAGGTGGCAAAAAGTAAGATGACCCAGGTTAGCCACAGCTCGCCCCATTAGATGGATCCTGGTGCTCCTACAGAGGTTTTCAGTACTCGGAGGGGAAGTGGAGCCACCAGTCCTCGCCTGACCACCCAGTGGAAACCCAGAGTAAACATTTGACATCCACTAGATCAGCTCATTCATCCCACAACAACACATCCCTTATTTCTGCTGGACAAGCCCCCTGTGTTTCCCTCTCCCGACCTCCCCACTGGGGCCACGGTCCCCTCTGGTGCCGCGGTGCCCCGGGGCCGCATTCCTCCCGCGCTGTGCTGTGCTGGCACGCTGTGTGGTGAAACACATCAGCCTGGCCATCATCACGAGGCCGAAGCATCCGACCCCACATCCCTGCTGTCGCCAGCCCCGGCCCGCCGCCGCCAGCCCGCGTGGGCAGCGGCCACAGCGGTGCCGAGCCCCCAGCAGCCCTGGGAAAGCAGCACCCACGGGTCTGAATCCGATTAGCGTCCCCGGGGCTGGCAGCGCATCCATGGCATTTATTGTTCGAGGGCACAAGAGCCCTTTGGGGAGAGAAGTTTCATCAAGTGCCTTCGCGGAGAGATTAGGCCTCTTCCCTCCGTCGCTATTATGCTCCGAGATAAAACTGGCGACAGTGGCTGAGGGAGCGTCTGATGCTGCCTTTGTGTGCGCCGGGGCTGCCTCTGTTCCAGCTGTCCCCAGCGGGGAAAGCGACCCCGGGATTTACAAAAAGGGACATTCTCCACATCCCGCCTGCCTCCTCCCACAGCTGTCCCCGAGCACTCAGCCTGGGGCTGTGGGAGGCAGCAGCGATGCTCCCAGGGCTCAGCCTTCAGCAAGCGCACCCCGTTTTGGGAAGTCCACCCCAGGAGCATGAGAGGATGCTGCAGGGACCCCGCTATGTCCTGTCCCTGTGGCACAGGGGACACCTGCAGCACCCCCAGGCCTAGAAATGGGCTTCCCTTACCCAACCCCTTCACTTCCATTGCTCTTGTCTCAGGGCATTCACCACGACCACCCACCTCAGCATTTTTTGGTGATGTATCTTTGGGGATGCACCAAGGCAGAGCAACACTGGGTGGGATGCGCACCTCGATTTGGTGATTTATGGTGATGAAGCTGGGCAGCTCCCACTCTGCACACCTAAACATTTCCTTGACCTTTACCACGAGCATGGTGCTGACTTGGGAGCAGTCACTTCACCCATTTTCGCTCTGTAAAATGAGCACACGCCGACCTCCTTCATCAAGGCCTACTGTGAATTCCTGCTTGAGAGCTATTTTTTTTTGGCTAAGCACCAAATGATGCTGCACTTTTCACATGCTTATAAGAAAAGCACACCTCTCGGGGCCACCTGCCCCACAATGTGAGTTCAACTCTAAGCCCCTGCAGTGACCATGGAGCCCGGGGGAAGCGAGATGGGACCGGGATCAGCTCCTGGAGAGCAGAGACCTGCCAGGAGGCACCGCACAGATGGCTCCAGGCTGCCAGCGCCGTGCAAGATCTGTCTTGCTGCCACCCACCCCATGTCTAATTTTCTCTTTTCATGGTTTTGAGATGAAAAGCAATTACAGTCTAGTCATATTCATGGATTCACAGGGCACAATGAACAGATGCATCAGAGACAGGGTGATGGTGACACGGAAAGCGACCCCAGCTCAAAGCCCCAACTCCCCCAGGTAGGAATCCCACTTGCACAGCGTGGCACTGGCACAGAGTTTGGGACAAAAGCGCTACAAAGAGTCCTCCTGCCCCACCTGACTCACAGCCCTGCCTGCTGATACAGCCTCAAACACAGTAATTATTGCCGGCTTTGAAGCCCGAGGTGTGCAGAGTGCACTTTCCACACCTCTTTCACCCCAACGCCACTTACCTCATCCCTGCGTACCTGCTCCTGCAGAGCCCTTTGTAGTGCTGCCAGGGCAGCTCATTACTGCTCTCCAGGCAGCTTCTGCTGGAAGAAGAGACGGGAACTTGATGCATTCTCCTCTGCTAAATGAGGAAGGTTGTCCCGAATTACAGCTCGCATCGCCATGAGAAAACCTGTTTTATTATTATTATTTTGACCCACTTGATGAGGGGAAATTAAGGGATTAAGTTCCCAAGTGGCTGGCTGTTGCGTGCACCTCTCCACACCCAGCCTTGGCTAGTTCCTGACCTGGGACCACCTCACCTGAAGGACATGAAGGACCTCCCTCCTGCCCTATCCTCTCTCATCCCGAGGATCTGCATACTTCAGTGGTGCAGCCCAAAGCCAAATCCAACCAAAAAAAATATTGTTGGAGATGAAGGCTTCTTGTTTTACAGGAGTGCTCGAAAATCAAGGTGGGCCTTCCTGATGTGAGCAACTAGATCTTGGGTTCCCCTCTGCTTCCCCAGTGGCATCCCTGAGGCAATAACAAAGGTAAGCTCGGACAAGATAACATCAGAAAGTCCAAATAGCTCCAACCTAGTGATGCAGAAGAGGAAAGCATGATAGCCTGTGAAAATGCACAAATCATAAAGATGACCCCAACCAAGCAGAGCCGAGCCGATAACGAATGCAAGCTGCACAAGCTGGTTTACATCAGCTGGTGCCCACCTCGCTGTGCTCACACCCACCCCATGCACACAGGGAGACCCTCGCAGGCAAGGGTCAGCAAAAGATGAGCAAATCCATGAGAACTAACATTGAAAGTGATCACCTGGACCCAGCATTAGCAACCATGCTGTCACAATGAGCTAAATTACCTGAACCGCTGCATCTAGCAGTGCTTGACCCCACATTTTGTAGTCCGCACTGATGTCTAAGTATCTTTTTTTTAAATAAGTCTCCTATTGCTTCAAAGAACAAGCACACGCATTCAGAGCCACATCAAGAAGAAAAATGCTTTCAGGAACAGTTTTAACATTTTGGAGGTGGCACTCAGCTACCAAAAGTCATCTTTGCTTGTTGAGCTCAGCACCCTCTGAAGTCAGCCCCTGTCCCCGCAGCTCTAATCCACGTCAACTGAAAAAGCCTTTGGGTGTCTATTGATACAGTTTCAGCCTCAATTACAGGCACTATTAAGTAACACTATTGTTCCCTGAAAAAGCCTGTTGAGTTATTTATTAGGAAAGGATTTTGCAGATAGAGCCAAACTGCCAAACCTTTGATAAACCGAAACCTCACTTCCCCTCTGATCTCAATGAAACAGATTTTTTTCCTTAATGCTTTGAAATCTTAAGTCGAAGCAGTTGTCACTAAGTGATGAGAACACAGGGCTATTTTCCTGCCACTCAGGAAAAATGAAATTTTGCTAGTTTTTACAGAGAAAAATAAGCTGGCCAAAGCAATAAGGCCAGGAACTTCTTGGTGGCCACAGCACTCAGATCTCTGTCCATCAGGGCACTGCAGAAAGCTCAATGCATCGTTCCTGCTTTGAGCTGGGGAGCACAGAAATGAACCACGGGCACTGCTCGAGTGGAGAATCTGTTTCCCAGCAGGACAACCTGTTTAAGGCTGCATGTCCTGATGAAATAAGTGACAGACCAACTTCCAGATCATTGCATTCTTAAACACTTTTAATTATCGTGTTCTTCCCATCATTATAGAAATCTCTTCCACTCAGTGCTTGCTCAGATGATCGCTGCACCTCCAAATGACATGGAGCTGACACTTGTGATTGATCTAGCCAGCATCCCGTGATGAATCCTCAAGTAACTGTCAGGAAGACAAGCGTTAATAGATGGATTTCCCTTCCTACTCCTCGCTAGCAGGACAGTATCGACCCTGATGGGCTTCCTCTGTTTCCATACAAGGAGGTGCTTTTCACTGCCAACAGCTAATTCCTAAGCAAATTCTTTTCAAATGTTAATTACAGTAGAACATGGTTGAATTTTACTGACCCCATCAAATTTGACAGGCAACTTCTCATCTTACCCAGAGCCACTTAAAAGAAAAATAAAGTCGAATATAACTCCAGGCTAAAATATTTGTTAGTCTAAAAACCTGCAAGCTTCAACCATAACCTTGCAATTTCCCTTGTATGTATTTACACTGATAACAGGTTCAGGACAGTAATTACTGGGCTTGTAAATACAAGCAAACATCAAGTCTCAGGGCCAAAGGCCAAAACAAAAGCGTGTCTGGTGTTCAGGAAGGCTGGTAACTTATTGTTACTCGGTGACACACACAGACAAAAGGGATTTTACTCCTAGATCAAGGCAAAGTGCAAGACAAGAAGTTGCTTGAGGTTCAGATGTCTGCCCATTTATCACCACCATCCCACCAGGCTGTGAAGCCTCAGCATGGCAAATCCTGCAGGTAAGGTGGCTGAAGGATTTGGGGGAGACATCCTGGGTACAAACCATGTTGGCCTGCAAGGATTCATAAGATCATACTGTGAGGGAGGATTACAGAAGAGGATAAGAGGCGAAGAGCTCAGTGCCATTAACACTAGAGGGGCAGAACGTTTCCAGACCTGAATGAATTCATATAGGAATGAGACACCAAGAAAATCATTTCATTTGGAAGAGGTGACCTAGGGACACAGCAGATCCTCTCTTCTGCAGGGATTTGCAGTCTGCAGCCAGAAGGTACAGCCCCTATGTAACTGGGGACATCCATAACCTACACCAGGACAGACACAACCAGAACACAAACAGAAATGCCAGCCTTTACCCAGCACCTTTAAAAAATAAACTATGAGGAATGACAAATCCTCCCTCAAATCAGGGTTCAGAGCAAGCTGCTGCTCTGGGCAGAGGGGGAGGACACTGCTGGGCTTTGGTCCCAGACCTGTGGCACACAGATGGGTGCTTTTTTCATCCTTGCTGTCAATAGGTAATGTTGCTTTTTGACATTTCAGCCTTTCCATATGAATACATCTGGGTTTACACACTGCTGAAATGTTATGTAAACAGCTTCCAAGAGAAACAGCCTGTTTTCACTGTTGATTATATCTGAGCTGCTTGTACACATGAGCAACTTCCTAAGAACTGCAGGGATTTGCATCCTGAAACAGCCCAAATTTTCCCTGTCAACCCCACTAGCCCCAGTCAAGTTACTCCAGGGATGACTTTTCTCCAAGAACAAACATTTCAGAGGGAACGTTTCACAGTGAGGCATCATGCAAAACCTCTGGTAAGAGTTCTCCAAAAGCACCTGCACAGAGCTTCTCAACCCAGACACAAAGCAAAGCATTTCTACCAGTGTCATGCTGGACCCCAGCTATATCTGCACGCTGGTATTTTCAATTCCACCCCATATCAGAAAGCAGCAGAACCATCATCATGTAGACACCCTTGGCTGTTGGAGAGTTTCCTTGCCCCAAACACAGCCAGATCCAGGACACTGGCAAATTGTGCGTGGTCACCAGCACAACACCCGCACACCAGCTTCCAAAACTCCTTTGGATGAGAAACCATCACTGCTGAAATTCTGTGATAGATACAGCACAAGCCTGGACCTGCCAGCAAGCTTCAGGAAAGCATAAACACGGGGAAAATGTGCACAATTACCCAAAGCCTGTGGTCAGCAGGATAGTTTCAGCAGGGAAACTTCACCACCCTGTCGAGGGGCTGGCTCCAGAGTGTTTATGCGTCTGCTAATGAAGTCCTGCCATACCAAAAGCATCCGAAAGGGCAGCTTTGACCCAAACTTCTGATTAATTTTAACTTTGGCCACACATCTCCAAGTGCCTCTTTCTCACAGCAAGACAAATTGAAATCCAATGCTTTGGTTTTGTGTACCCCTCCATGACTATCTGTGGCTATGGGTAGACCTCAGCAGGCTGAGCTTCTCCAGCCAGAGCCCTGAGCTCCCACCTTATCGGGGTGCACATCAGGGACCCCTCCAAGATGGGGAAACACAAGCAAAACCACATCTTTCTCACCTCGATACTACCACTGCAGTGGATCCACCCCAGCTTTAATACATATAAGCTAAAATGGAACCAAGTGGTTCTCCACCTGGGTCATCAGCAGATATTAATTCACATTTCCCATGGGAAACCCAGTCTCCTAAGCCCCACACTGGCTTTCCACACTGCCCGAGAGCTGAATTCTCATTTTACCACCCACCCTGACCATCTCTGCTTCGCTGTGCAGCCCAGCAGTGGTTCCACAGCTACGAAGCAGAGCATTATGCTTCCCAGATGCTCTTAGATAACACCAGGGCTCATTACAACTAATACTTTTTATCTTGCATGAGTTCACCAAAAAAAAAAAAAGAGAAAATAATATGAGAGAGACTGTAAAACATGTTGGCTGCCTAATTTATAAAGGCATGCTAGACTTTAAAAATACCTGTGGGGGTAAGTGAAGTTGTGAACAATTGCTGTCAGCACATTGGGATTTCAGCCTGAGCCACAAAAGTCAAGGCACTGCAGTTTTAGCCTGATTTGTGTCTGCTGAGCAGTCATTCAGTTCAGCTCAGATTGGGCCAGCTTGCATTGATCTTTTGGAACACCATTTTCTGATGAAGTTCCTTTTTATCACCCATGAATCCTGAGCTGCACAATCACCCTTGAAACAAGTGCAAATGTCCCTGTCTATGCTCCTGTGGGGAGGACAGGTCCTCTGATCCACGACAAATGCAAATTGAAGAGATTCAGCTAAACTTTCACCACCAAAAAACAGACAGTACAGCTCGTCCCACATGTTTACAAGCTATGTGGCATCCTCCAAGCACAGAGCTCTGAAGCAAAAGTGAAGCACAGCATCCCCTAAGGACCAGGCGGGTTCCCTGCCCTGGGCCACGCAGCACCCTCACCACACACAGGACATGGCCGTATCCCTGCCCAGGAGGACAGCAGCTTCGCAGAGATCCTTTCCCAAAACAGCCAGACAGTGTCCAAGCATAAATCATCCCTCCTGTTCCCTTGAGGGGGCAGCTCTGGAGCAGGTCATGCGCGGCAGCTTTTTGAGCATCCCTCCCCGCTTCTCACCACAGGCGAGCTCAGCCCCATCCTCTGCCTTTCCAGCTGAGCCTGACAAAGCCTGCATTAGAAATTAAAGCTATTTTTTGCATAATGAGGCCAACTTCTCAGTAGAAACAGCACGCCTCCCCCTTCGTGTGTCAGACTGAGAGGAAATTGCAATAGGGAGCACAGAAGGTCAAAACCACAGCTAAGCATGGGCCAGATAAGCAATCTCTCAAGCTCAGCTTTGAAAGCCCTTGTGAAACAGGAATGCTTTCCAGCCTCTAATCTGTCCCTATTTACCTAGGGAGCTCAACTGCCGCATCCTGTTTGTGAAGAGAAGGAGCAGAGGCTGTCCAGACCAGCACTACCACAGCTTGGGAGATGTTTTAGGGCGCTGCTCCCCAAGTTCCCATGCCTGGGTGCCCCAGAACTGCTTCACATGGCAGGATTGCAACTGCTTTTCCCCACATTACACTAGACAGCATCAACATGGAGCCTAATTATCCTATTACCTTCTCCCCCCCCCCCCCCTTTTTTTTTTTTCCTTTTTTAGTTTATCTTAAACCTCAGTTTACAGTCCAGCATGATTTCAAGCCTGATGGGAGTATGGGGAAGAAGGGCAGTAGGGCTGCAGGGCAGCCAGGGTGCACCAAGGGGACGGGCACACCTCACCCTTTGCCCTGACCCCACAGCCTGGGAGCCCAGCTCTGGCTGAAGGAGGCAGCTCCGCTCCCTCCGTGCTTTCAGAGCGAATGCCGCCAGGAGAACAAGCCCAACTCGTCCCGTGACATTTTTCTGTTGGGAGCGCCTCTGGAAAAGCCCCACACAGGTCCCTGGCACCGCAAGCTCCAGCCCCATTGAGCAGGCTGCTCTCCGTCCTCATCCCCATCCCTTCTCCTTGCTGGTGATGGGCAGCCACCCACAGCTGATGTGCTCACTGGGATGACACCCAAAATGGGCCCAGGGTGGGCAGGGCAGCTCTGTGGTCCCCAGTCTCCAGCCCCACACCTCCAGCCAGCACAGCCCAGGAGAGGACATGGGAACGGGCCCAGATGCTCCAAGGTCAGGGTGCTTCCCTGTGCCCCGTGCTCAGACGCAGACTGACATCGGGCAGAATTACTGCCCTGTGGGCCATTAAAGACACCCAGGGACCAACAGACTGCCCCTCCAAGAGCCACCCGCAGCTGCCCACTTCTCAAGGCAGAGACCAAGACCCATGGGGCAACAAGGAATTATTGCTTCTGCAGCTAACCCGGCCAGAGCTTCTCCTCATCCTCCCCATACACAGGACACGGGTTTGAGGATGATCCCACCCAGCCATGCCCTAGGTCTCCCCCAGCTAGGACTGGCAGCACCACCAAAGCGATTGCAATTTTATATACATACATTTATATATTTACTTTTAGTGGATGGCAGAGCAAACTAGTGTTGCTTGGATTTGCCCTGCACCAAAGCTTGCCGTAAAGACAATAAATAAAATTAAACCCCACCTCGAGAAACAAAAAGACTGTCTCAGCAACACCAATAACCCTCATACACATAGCCCTGCCTGGAAATAACCCTGGAGTGAGGCCCGAGACCCCCAGTTCTTCAGACAAAACCCATTCAGACAGCTGTTTGCTCAGTGGGGTGTTTTAAATTAAGAAAAAGGAGACATTTGTTGGGAAAAAAAAAAAAATAAGTGAATTGACTTTATTAGAGACTGTGCCACAGCTTGAGCCATCCAGACCCCGTACCTGGAGCACAGCTGCTGATTCACAAGAGCAGAAGCCAGCCTTGGGCTGCCAACAAGCCTGATAATCCCCCCCGATAGCCTGATAACCAGCCCCAGCATGAGGGCAGGTAAGGGAGGCACACGATCAATATTGCCAGTGCCTGACGCTCAACATACTGCAGGTGCTCATCTTGGGGCTATCCCAAGGCAGGCTCTCCTACACTCACATGCTGGGTATATATTTACACCCAGGAAACCAGGAGAGAAACCCAAAGCCACATGTAACAATTATTTTTGGAGCTGAAGACAGCGTGGGCAGCGTCACAAGGAGATGCAGGGCGTTAGCACTGGCTCCGCCACCAACCTGACCATGGCAAGGCATCTGCTGCGCACCAGGGAAGAGCTGCAATATTTCCCAGTCCCTACGGGCACAGGGAAAGGCAGCTAACTGATCTTATGAAATCTCCTAATTAATGTTTGTAAAGATCCGGAGATGAGAGCGGCTATGTAATTACTCGCCAGCACGCCCCATTCCTTATCGGGGACTCGTAACCTGGCAGCCCAGACAGACGCCTGGGTCTGATCCTGCCCTTTTCCAGCCCCATTTAGCAGCGGCCAGGCAGCCGTGCAGGACGTGGCTCACACAGGCCCTTGGAGGACAAGGTGGGCTTCCTGAGTCCAGCCTAGACTTGCACAGTCCTTTTATTCTCAGCCATGACCAACGTGGCATGGATCAAGAGAAATTCCACAAAGGTGACCTTGGTGACACCCCTGCCACCATGGGAAGCAATGGGCAGCGAACAGGATGCAGCCGGGACCCCACATGGCACACACCACCCAGGGGCAGCAAGGGTAATCCTGGAAGGAGGTGGTTTCTTAATTGCCATTTTTTTTTTGCCCATTGCCCTGAATACCTCTCCCACCGCTTTTGGAAAGGTGGCAGCATCAGATTTTCCAGCAGGAAAAGTCTCCTGCGTAACAAACGTTTTATTTCAGCAGCGTGCTAAATAAGTGCAAAGGGTCACGGGAGCTTTCGGATGACATCAGCCCCTTTACTATTAATCCCGTGTTGAATATTATCCAGGAGAGAGTAATTTTTAATGGGGCCCTGGTTCGTCTTGTTTAAACTTGCACATACCTGAGCTACTTTTAGGCCTAAACCCACAGAAAAGAAAATAATGCGACTTGGCTTTAGTGCAAGCAAGAGAAGTGCTAATTCCACCTTCTTTTATCTCTGCATTTACTCAGTAGTACAGAGTAAATACAAGAAAATGGAGATTGTTACATTAAGGCACACCTAATAATACTACACCATTCTTAATGCCAATTAACTCTGGGGCCTTTCAACATTGCAATCACTCAGAGCACACTCCAGATAATACAGCTGATAGGGTGAGTGGAAAAAAATAAAAAGCAGTGTGATCAGCACTTGTGGGTAAGGCTGAGCCTCGGCGAGGGGAAGGGGAGCGATTATCACAGCAGCACACAGCACCTTTGTGCTGCGGGTCTCCGGGTGCTTTACCAGCAGCTAAACGAGCTCGAGCACCCCAGTGCCCTCATTAAATATTACACTTCGCATTTGCAATGCACAAGCCCTGAGCAGGGATGGGAAAAAAAAAAAAAAAAATCAGCCACTTCATTTTGGTGCTAAGCTCGGGGCTTATCCCAGCTTTACCAATAAATGTAGGCGCATTGAAAGGCAGCAGCTGGGTCAGGCTTGCTCAGAGAGCAGGGGTGAGGAGGGACATCCTGCCCCTGCGAGGCTCAGAGCTGTTTTTCCTTGTGCTCCACCTGAGCAGGCACTGCTGGAGGTGCTGATTGTGTGAGCAAAGGGCCAAACTGGAACCATTAAATGGGATCTCTCACTGGGATGCACTTACACAGGTTTTCCTCCTATTTATTTGTAACAGGCAAATAAATCTGATGGTGTCCCCCCCCCAAAAAAAAAACAAAACAAAACAAAAAAAAACAACACTACAAAATGTTGAAGTTATCTTAGTCAAGAGACTCACATAAGATGCTTTTACATAGCTACCTCTGCTACCTCTCTTCTAGCAACAGCAAGGTCTCCAACAAGACTTTGTACCCTGGTCCTCTCAACGCAGAGATGCTGCTGTGAAATTTGGCAGCTGGACACCCACAGAAGCCACCATTGGTAGAGAGGAGACAGGTCCATGTGGTCCAGCACACTCCTGTTCCCAAATTGCTGTGAGATGCCCAAAGCTGACCAAGGTATGGCTAAGCAGCAGGCTACGGGAGCCCAAGCAGTGCTGCATGGAAGGAAGCAGCAGGGAGCTTTGCATTTCTGTGCTCTAAACTGAGTCGCCAGGTTGGGTTATTTCTGAGATGGAAGGTATGATCTTCCTTTCTAAAAATATGCATGGAAAGCTGCCAGGGGGAATGCAGGCCTCCAAAACCAACAGGCAACTCTGCTTTTAGGAGAAGAGAAGCCCTCAGAGTCCTTCAAGCTCTTTGAAAGTTTTATTTTATTTTTTTTAAATACATCAGGGATGGGAGTCTTGGTAGGCTCTGCAGGTCTCAGAGCCTGTGTGCTTCCGATGCAAGCTAAAAATCAACAGAGCTTTCAGAGCAGAGACGACGTGTGTAAGCAGAGCAGCCCTGCAGATCAAACAAGCCACAGCACTCGATCCACCAGCTCCCCGTTCATGCGAGCGGGATGTCGCCCCGAGGGGAAAGCGAGCGCGGAGCTGGCGACACTCCCTGCACGTTTGGATCGCTCTCACATCCCACTGGATTCACTCAGCTCGTTTCAAACCTGTTCAGGGCAAGACCGCAACATTTTATATTTGTCACCAGGTACCTAAAGGCACAGGACCTGTCAGGCAGGCACTCTAGACAGCAACCGAGCCCACCAGGGCTTCGCTGGAGGAGGCTGGGGCTCCTTGCTGGGACACAGGCACCCACAGCACACTGCCCACATCCCAGATCCCACCATCCGAGGGATAAGGCAGCACCATGGACATCAAAGGAAGCCCCTCAAAGAAAAACCTTAACCATTTCTAACCCATCTATACCAAAAATGAACACCAAGGGCAAAAGCAAAATTAAATCTCTCAACAAGGAGCTGGTCGTTCAGGTACACGCGCACCATGTGGCCAGCAGGACAGGAGTTTCCTCCATAGCACTTGATGGCTCTGAAAAATAGTTTGCAAGTTTTAGGAGATTCCAGCTTCAAAGCATTGCCTCATAGTCTTCTGCCCTAAAAATCCAAGATTTCTAAATGCTGAATAGTTTTCCCTTGGGCAACAAAAAGCATCTAGGAAAAAAAGAGGAGAATTATTCAAAAAATCCCTTGTTGATGGGGTAGAAGTCATCCGCAACACACCATGCCAGGCTAAAAATTGACTCAATGTTCAAAACCAAGCTTTTAGGACATCCTAACTTAAAAAAACCAGCTTGTTACAACTCAAAAGCAATTGATTAAATCATAAAGACTGACATTATTGAAAAAAAAAAGTACTTCAGGAGAGAAAGAATACTTGAATTTGAAAAAAAAAATTCACTGGGCCAACTTGTACCAAGTACTGTTTTTCATCTGCATTTCTTGTTCTGTAGCACAGACCAAGGACACCTAATTTCAGCTCAGAGCTCATGTTCAGAGGCAGAGCTGGAGCCACAGCATGGCACAACAGGGCAGGCACCCCCATGCAGCAATGAGAGTAAAACACTGCTTGCTTGGAGAAGTGCTTTGGGATGGCTTTTTAAGCACAATGACATCCTATTAAGTGTACACAAGTTTTCAGTGGCATCACAACAAAGTTAAACTTATTTATAACGGCTTTCCCAGTTGCAAAGAGTTTTGCCTTTGTTTTATATAGGAAGGAGCCTAACTGGGAAGACGCAAGTTATAAGAACAATACATGTGAATTTTAAACTCATTTGTGCTGCCTTTTATCTATGTGCTGCTGAGAACACAAGCAGGATGACACAAGTCAGGCCACCCCACAGCACAGAGCCACGCAGCAGCTCCCTGGCTCTTGCTGCTCTGCTGGGAGAGGGCTCAGGCAGAGCAGCACTCGCAGACACCCACCAGCAGCGGATGAGAGCAAAACTCTTCCAGCAGCCTTCCCTGCTAATCAGAAGCAGCCCTATCTGGCTTCAAGACTCAAAACCAGTCCCCAGCATTGCCTAGCTGGGAGAGCGAAACCCTCCAGCAGGTTTAAAGTTAATTTTTTTTGTCTTTCCTATCAGGCTGGATCTAATTAGGAAAGGAACAGCATCACCAGAAAGGCTAAAATTAAACTGTCCCTTCAATTAGCGGAGTGTAGCTGGCAGGAAAGCAGGACCTCATGGCTGGGGGTTGCTGTCTGTGGCTTTGGCTTTGCTCTCCAGGAGCACCAGGCGCTCCCCTGCCTTCAGACCCTGCTGGGCCTTTGGATGCTAATTGAGTGAAATCAGATTTTCAGCAACAAAACGACTTTCTGAAAAATGCATGAGCAGGGACGGGCTGCCCTAAAACTAGAGCTGCTCTTAATCTAAGAGGTGCAGAGGGAAGGCAGCTGGTGCCCCATGAGCCTGGGCTTCCAGCAGGTTTGAAGGAGGGAAAAGGGCCAGCCTGGACCCATATCAACCCCTTCTGCCTCACCCCACAAAGGAGCCACACTGTCAGGCTAAAATCCAGCAAGATTTCACCTGAATGCACCACAACCACTGCAAGACGATTAACAGGTTTAATTACAGACCTGGGACAAGCTCCTGGGGTTGGGCTGTCACTGCCAGCTCCCCAGTGCACCACCGCATCCAGCCAGCTCGGCTGAGTCCACCTCTTCCATGCATATGCTCACAAAGATCAAAAGGCTTGGAGATGCTGCTCAGGATGAGGAAAGCAGCTATTCTGATGCAAATAGAGCCAGCCCCATCACCCAGAGCTCAAGAGCAAGGTTCAACCAGAAATGCAGCTTTACAGGCTGAGATCCCTTGCGACAGCCAGTCTTTCCTGCTTCTAACACAGCCTGGAATTGCTCTGAAAGAGCTTTTCTGAAAATACTGCAGAAGACCTGGTTTTGGACTTCATGAATCCACACACCAATGTGCCCACCTCCCCCAGAGGCCATAAGGCAAGAAGAGGGACAGCCACTGACCCCATCCCCAGCACAAGTCACCTCCAGGTATCTCCCGCCTTGTAACAAGGATATCACAAGAGCCACACAGGTCAAAAGTCAGAGTGTCACCCTCCTTTTACAGTCCCTTGCAAAGAGGCAACATGCCTGGAGCCAGAAGTAGGATTGGGAACCACGAACCCCTCATTCCCAGTTACTCAGCTGGGATGTGCCTGACTCCAGGTTTTCCACTGGAAATAAGCATCTGCAATAAAGCCTCTGCTCAGTGCTCCAAAATGAGGAATATCTCAATTTTTCGGTGAAAAAAATATTCTCCCAAAGGGCTGCGAGACTTATAAAAACGTACCCAAACAATGGTAAGAGAAGAGGTCATTCCTGCGCTCCGTTAATGGGGTGTTAAATTATCCCAATTACATGTGTTGCAATATCACATATTTAGCTCTGTAACAAGCACTAAAATCTTGGCATTGCTTTTGGCCAAAGGCAATTGCTTATCAAACACGGAACGCGGTGCCAAAGAAAAATGATAACTATTTCCTAACGCATTAGAGGAATTCTGCCCTGGATGCAGGGCTTCATTAGCCAGACACAAACGCGTTGTGATCGCGTGGTTTTAATCTCTGTGGGTCTGAGCCAGCGCTGCAGAGCTCGCCGAGGCAGGGAGCTCTGCACAAAGAGCTGGAGAGGGGCTCCCGTGGAAAATGAGATGAGCAGAGCACAGCCAAAGACGCATGCATGGATGCATGGTCGTTCACTTGCACTGCTGTTTATTATTCAGAAAGCTTTCCTGTGATGCTCAGCAAGCTGCAGAGTGACTTAGCAGCACAGAAAGGGGTTGTGAGCATTCCTCACTCTATGGGAAGGGTTTAGGAAGAGCAGCAGCTGAATTGGCAACAGCAGGCTGGGCACCCCCAAACCCTGGCCAGACCCTAGGAGAGCTCAGCAATCCTGCAGCACTGAGCACAGCCCCACACCGAGCACCTTCCCCACCTGTAGGAGATGGAATAACATTTACCATCTCCCCAAGCGATAACCAGATCTTTGCTGGGTATGTGACACATCCCTGATTTCTTCTTCCTCTTTGGGGAGCCAGCAGCACAAGAGGGGGATTGCTCCCAGTCACATATCGAGGTTACCGGCCTCTTTCAGCCCGGTTTGGAAATCCTGCAGCGACAGCTACAGCCTCCCCCGGCGCTCCAGCAGCTCCGCGGCCAAGCCCTGCTGGAACCTGGATGAGAAGAGCCTGCACAACAGGGAAAAATAACAGGGGGAGGCAGAAAGCTAGCTGAACTTTCTTTAACCCCAGAAAGAGTGCAAAGGGATTTCTTATTTTCTTCCCTCTGGTTTGTCCATCCCTAATTAGTATCTCAGAAAGCCATGTCGGTATTTCGTAACCCTGCTAGGACGGCCAGGCTCAGCCAGGACTGCTTGGTGTTGCAGAAATTTATGCTTTACGCTCCATCCTCCTCGCAGCACTTCTCCCAGACCAGACCACAGGGTTCTCCGGGGACCACGCTGCCAGACATGAAAGCACAGCTTGGTCCAGAGAATCCTAAAAAGGCGACTGCGGGGGGATCTGCTGGGAGCTGGAGCATCCTGACCCACAGCCAGCACCACGGTGGTGCTGGATCACGCTGACATGGAGGTGTAAGGGCTTCACCATCCACAGGTCACTCCATAAAGGACAAAGCACGCAGCCAGCAGCTCCCAGAGCTGGGGACAGCCCTCCAAAATTTCATCCCTTTAAACCCAAAGGTGAAGAGCTGAGCCTGGGAGGTTGCAGCACCTGAGCTGCAGCCCCCGTAGGTGCAGAGGGCTGAGCAGAAAGGATGCAGCCTGCTCCCTGATGGTACCAAACAGTGACCAGAGGTGGGTCTGGGGGAACACAAGTACTTCTGTCAGGAAGCATTGGAGAGCAGGATTTATACCCTGTGGATATTCACAGGTACGTCCCAGGAGCACTACGGCAGGGAACCATGGACACAGCCTGAAAAGCTCTGGAAAGATTGAGGCAAGTTTAGTTGCATGCAGGCTCTGAAAATTATTTACTGGAAATGGGTGCGTGTTAGGGTTATTCACGACGGTCAATTTAAACCCCAAATGTAAGAAACTCTAGACTTACCATTAAATATTCACAAAGGCAGATCTAAGAGCTACACTAACACAGGCCAGACAAAACCAGAGCTAAATGTTACGCAAACAAGAGAGTTAAATGAAATGCTGTGACTTACTAACAAGTTAAATAGGAGATCGCTGTTCTCTTGGATTGAAGTGTTTGAAAATGTTTCTGCATGAGCAATCTGCTCATGGCAAATCTCAGGAAGAGGAGTCAATTCACAAATTCCTCCCACTCCCGCATTACCAAGACCTGACCAGGACATGCCTTTGTGAATGGCAGGAGATTTTTAGACCAGATGTTGTCAATCAGCATAGCTCCACTGGGTTCATCTTCAGAGCAACTACACAGCTCTACAACCTATAGCATCTGGCTCGTGGGGACTTCCTACTGACCGGAGGGCCATAAGAGGTGTCCTTATATATAATATATATCACGCACCCACCATGGCAGGGTGCTTGGATGACTCCTCCTAGAGAAGCGCAGTCATTAACAGCTAGAGGAGGGGTCTCCATGGGAGGGATTTGCTCCAAAGAAGACACATCCTTCCTGATAATGTGTTCCAGTTTCCTTTTTCCCCCATCAACATCTGGGGTGTATTTATAGGTAGCCAATTTAGCTCAGAGATCCCACATATGGCACTGCAGCATCGCTGCATGCACTCGATAAGAGCGGGGAGAAGCTCTTCTGGAAACGGGTGGGAAACAACCCCCAGCTCTTTATAAAAGTTGAAGAAGTCACTAACACGTGCAGAAACAACAGGAAAAAAGGAATATAACTTAGAATAAAGTGGTGCAACAGCTCTGGAAAAAAAAAAAGTGAAAATTATCCAGTTTGTATAAGATATTCCGAAAGCCAGTGTCAGTCCATCATGTTTTGTATTAAACCCAGATGTATATCATCTTCTCATCAAAGAGAAGTGGCTGTAGTTGTTACAGTCGGCCAGCTGGTTTTAAGCTCCCCTTTTCCCCATAGTGTAATATATCCCAGGCTCATTGGAGCTCACGTCCCATGGAATATCTTTGCAATTTGTAACCAGTGCACAATACGGCTCAGCTGTAATTTCATAAATCACCCCGGAGCCTCCGTTTAATAATAAATCTTCTGATAGCTCCGGATTGCAAGGGACCAAGCAAAGGTCTGAAAGAGGATTCTTGCCTTTCAAAGAGGGAAAAATAGATGCAAAGACATTTGCAAAATCCACAAGGGGTCAGTGTCTTGGCAGAAATCCTCCTCCAGCACTGACGAGCACAAGCATGGTTTCAGCTCCAGGATGTTTTTAATACTCCAGGACAAGGGTAGGCTTCGTGGGGGCAGGGGGTCGCGTTGGATGTTTCTCTCCCTCCCACTCCTTTTAACGAGGAAAAGAGACAAGCAGCAGTTCTACTTTTCTGCACTTCCCTGCTCACTTCAGCACAAGAGTCCCCTTAGGAGGGGAGCAGCCGGCCAGAGGCTGTCACCACACCTGGGGACATCAGCCTGGTTATCAGTCAGGATGGGGCAGCACCAGGTCAGGATTGACCCAGATCTACCCCAATTGCAGCCCCGGTTCGAGCAGACCATAGGGCCTGCAGGGCTTGCATAAATGTACCCCTTGGAGCATTGCACAGAGCTTGAAATAAATACGAGCCTCTTGAAGTCTTCCCCTCACTGAGAGTCACCTGAGGGAGACATTGCCAACAGCAGATCTAGAGAGAGAAGGAACAAAGCTTCCCAGCCCATCTCAACACCATAATCCCAGAGGTGCTTTGATATACAGAGTAAGAACAACCTCTCTAACATCCTCAGTCATGTTCATTTGCAACCATATAAGAAGTAGGGTGAGCTTTGAAAGTTTCTGCTACTTTCCCCTATGCTATTTTTCTGCCTGCAAAGACTTCTGTGATCATTTTGCAGATGTTTTCCATTGACTCGAGGACCACTGCTCTAAGGGGTGACACCCAGAAGCTTTACCAACCTTTGCTCTGGTTCCCTCTCTGAGGCATATATATTACTGAAGCCAGCTCAGACACACAGAGGGGTTTTTACAGGACAGCACAGCTGTAGGACCATTTCCCATGGTCTACACGATCTGATCAGCAGCTCTGATCTCCCACCATCCCCCATACTCATCCTGAAGGAAACACATTTCACAACATCCCATTGAAAGACAGACTCACAGCTCTCTCCTACATTGATAATCCACAGTTTATGAATGTTAAGCTGAGGCACTTGTAATCCTTCTGACAATTTCAGAGTTGGCCTGGTTTTAGAGTGAATTGCTTCTTAGACAACTCCAAAATCAGCACATGGCCCCTTTTCATCTTGCTCGATACCAGCTCATGTACGCTTTTCCCTGGGATGTTTACTAATGCAAGAATTCAAGGACACGGCTATCAAGCCTTGCTAGAAAGGAAAATAAATATTGAGGTCAGTTCCCATCAGGGCACCACACACTTGGAGTCACCTCAGATGTTGTAGTCTCGCTGCCCAAATTACTCCACACACGCTGTGATTTAATAGGTTGCTTACACCGACAGCAGCACAAATCCTGCGTATTTAAGGCCTGCCCACTAAACCCAGCGCAGGGAACAGGCTCGCTGTGGTTGGATTAAGTCAAATTTCAAGGTAAAACTGGGAAAAAGTCAGTCGCCTGATGTGTTCCCACGGATGGAGGGCCACCCTCCTGCAGGGAAATTCTCCCTCTGGAGGTTTATGTACAGGTCCCACTGGTGCAGCCCTTGCTCTTTGTGCTGCACAACTACAGGGGGTGAGTGCAGGGAGAGGGCACCCACACGGACATGACACCTCAGTCCCCAAATTCCAGGAAAGGAGAATGCTCTCAGGCCCTGGGGAAATTAAGCACAGCTCCAGCAGTGGCTTGTGCCACGTGGAAGACCTGGATACAAACAGGTCACAGTGTGAAGTTATAACAAGTTACTTCTAAAGTAGGGTTAGCAGGCACTGCCTGCCCATAATAGAAACATTTTATTAAATGCATGGCATCCCCTAGAAATAACACATGCATTCTGCCATCTCAGTTAACCTGCTTCTTGGGATTTGCAATGACTTCATCTGCAAAACAGGAGGAACTCTAAGGGGCCACTCACAACACACAGGTCGTTCCCAGAGACAAGGGGGAAGAAAATGCAAAAAGCAGAACACTAAAAAAAAAAAAAAAAAAAATCCCCATCTGTCTTTTAGGTCAACTGATCATTGTTTTGATTTCGACTCCACAGCCAAGCAAAAAATTGTGAGAACGCTTTTTGATGAGAAAGTGCTGATCTAATGGAACTGCAGCAATTTGCAAGGCTGCATCTTTGTGCTAAGCTGGAGGTGAGAAACCACAAAATGGGGCATCCTTCAAACTAATCAGCTTCTAAGTTTCTTCGTGATTTTTAAAGCAGGAAATACAAGAAATGCAGTTACAAGATGAAGGAATTCTTGGCTCACAAGAGCATTCTGGATGTCTTTTCTCTGGAGAAGCTCTTTGGATGCCTCCGTCCTTCCTCCAGCTCCCCACAAAGCCCTCTAGATGCAGGTCTGGTGGTGCCAGCAGCTTGCTGATCCCACTCATCAGCTCATCACCACACACACCTTGGAGCCTGGGGTCAATCAACCAACAACCAGCACCCCAATCCCAGAAAACGGGTGGATTTTCCTCCTGCTGCTCCCTTCCCCTTGCATTGTCCCAGTGTTCCTAGTGTTCCTGACAAGAAGTCTCACCACCACACCATGGTGATAATTCAAGCACCTGAAAACCTTTCTATATCCCCTTGCTGAGCCCCAAACCATGACAGCTGACTCCAAGCAAAGATTTTTGCAAGGAGCCAGCTCCTTGGCTTGCCCAGAGGCTCCAGGAAGGCACCTGAGCAGTGCCACTGGGACTACAAGGACCACCGAGGAGGCAGAGCTCTCAGAAGCAACCTAGGACACTAATATCTCCTTCCAGCCACCACCTGGGGCAGAGCACAGGTCCTTGGATTGCTCTGCAAACACTTCACTGAGCAGACAATGGTAAAAATTAGCCCTCGTGAAGTGCCAGAAGCCATGACAGCAGGGGAATCCTGTGCAGTTCACTGCGTGCATCAGGAAGGCAACTCGGTGGGGACTTTCCTCCTGGGACACATTTTGAGCAAAGCAGAAGAGCCTTTTTGACCATCTATGTGCAAATGGTCCTTGAAAAGCTGGAAGTGAAACAGCCGAAAAATCAGATGAGCAGAAGGAGCACGAGGGATACTTCAGAAAGGGGCACGGAGCCCCCAGGGTCAGAATACTGGAGGCATTCCCACAGGATTCAGGGGATCTGTGAAGTGTCTGTAGGAAGAAAACCAGATTTTGAAGTTTCCCATGCCAAGGACCCAGCCCCAGAAGTGGTGCTTAGCAGGGAGCCTCCTGTTACACAGCATTGAGGATGGGGAAGATCTGGGGGTGGCCCTCAGCTCCAAGGGGCACTTGGATGAGTAGCAGCAGGTCACCACGTCTAAACCATTGTATGCTCCAGTTTCCAATTTTATTTGGGAGACTTTGAAAAATTAATTGGTATAAAGGGAGCTGAGCTTCAGAAAGAGATCACAGGAATCCAAAACAGGGACTGTTCAAATTAAACTGTTCAAAACCTTATTCCCCTTAAAGACCCATGCCAGGGACCACTCCCCAGTGGTGTTTTCACCTCCACAAGATTGAGGACTGAAATCCTGTTTGAAGGCAGCTGAGCCCCAAACACGGACCATGGTGTCAGCAGGGTGGGCAGCTCTCGAGGCACCACACCTTCTGTTTCCTCAGGCAGACAAAAGGTTAAGATCCTACAGAGGGAGGACATAGACCACACATAGCCTGAAGATGACCCAGTAAGATCCCATAGGGCTCAGATTTTTCAACAGGAAGAATATCAAAGAAGTTTCAGCCAAAACCTCCAGCGCATTTCAACTTTTTCTCTTGGTCTTTCAAGGCCAAAGAGCAACTCCACATAAAAGCAGACCCCTTCCCTGTGAGAACTGCCAGTACGTGAGCTTAAAGACTACACAGACCCCTCAAGAGGTGAGCAGAGAAAACGGCCATTGCAAGGTCCCACCTGCGCCTCCCTCCAGCCAAACAGCACAAAGTGAGCTTCTCCTTGAGACCCAGCACCAGGCAGGTCCAGAAACTCGCATGCTTGGGATGTTTAAGAAATGATTACCATAGACTCAAAGCTATTTTTCTATTTTGAAAGAGCTGATGTGACAGAGCTGAAGCCCTTACACCACCAGCTCCCTTGGACTGATGTGCCTACTCAATCCCCACCACGCAATCCGGACCATCGGCTGGCTCACAAAGTCCTCAGAAGAAAGAAAAACACACTGAATTCCCCAGCATTTGAATCACTCAAGCTTTTGCCAAGAATGGGCCTCCCTCATTACAGTTTCATAATTCTTCGGCCCTTTCAGACTCGCTCAGACACCGTTTGGGTAATAATTAACCATTGCGAGCGCTCGGTGCCTGCTCAGTTAAGATCTGCGTGTTCAAGCTTGGCAGACAAGACCTTCAAAACTAAATGCACTGTGAAGCTTATTTCCGTCAAGTATGTTGTTGTGGAATAAGGGGAAGGAAAGCAATTTCCAGAGGGTAGTGGGGGTTTTCTTCTTACCTTGCCCTCAAGCATCCTTTGGCAGCAGGAACACCCCAGCCACCATGAATTTCCCCAGGAATTGGTTGGGGCTGCAGGTTTGCATCCCAACACCAAGCTCAGCAGCATGTCAGGGTATCGAGGTCAGGGTTTCAGTAGGACACCACAACCCTTCTCAGAGCAGGGCTGAGATGGAGCAGCATTGAGCTTAAAAAAATAAATAAATAAATAAAATACAGTTCAGGCTGGAAGATCCTAGAAGCCACAGATACTGGGTGAGCAAGCCAAGGACAAGGTGTAGTCAAAACCAGGTAGAGAAGTTTCCTTCCAAAACCTGCAGCCAGACTGCAAAGGAAGCTTTGGGGACCAAGGAAATGCCCAAACCTCCCGGATCATAATCACATCACACTGCAGCACTGAGCTCCTCCGGGAAGCAGGCAACAGGTCAGAGATGTTTATTTAGGAAAAAAAATCCATAAAAGAAGCCATTCTAGGACTCTTCTAGCGAAAGGATAATCCCATTACCTGCCTGTGTCATGGGCCCACATCCACCCTTCACAGCACCTCTGGGGGATGCAGACAGCCCCACCACACATGGCACAGGGCTGTCACCTAACCTCACACCTTGTGGCACCAACATGAGATGAGGAACCCCTGAGCAAGCACTTGATGGCAGATACAGAGCAATGGTGAAACCACTGGACCCAAGAATCCCTTCCCAGGGCTGAGAACAGGATGGGGAGATGCTACCAGCCCATGGGCTCTTGCAGCTGGCACTGACACCCCTGAGCACCAGTTCCCACTGCCAGGGCTAACACCCTCCCCCAGATGCAATCATGCCAAACAATCCCTTAAACACATCCAGATGTGATTTGGGAGGCTAAATAATAGTTCTTGATCTTATGACAATAGTGCCCAGAAGGACTTGGAAAACTCTGACAAAAAGCTTTGAAGCTTTGTGCAATGTGCCCAGGACAGTTTATTCCAAGAATTCCAGAGTGACAGCTAGAAGTGCTCCCTAAATCCCCACCCGACTGAGCTAACAGCCTGAGCATCCTTCCCATACCCAGAGGTGCTACTGGACCATCCATGCCCTCAACTGAACACAAAAAAACAGAACCAGAGATGAGCAGACATCCCATACTTGTGTTTTACCAGGATTTAAAGTACAGAGACTGGAAACGCACTGAAAAGACCTGCTAGCACATCCAGCTTTTGGCATCCTTTGTTTGTGAGCCATAGGAATCACTACACAGGAGTGCTGCCATATAAAACACCATGAACCTAAAGCTTACACAGGTTTTGCACCGTGCATTCAGGACTACACATGGCTGGATGCTCCTCTGCTGTTTATCTCAGCCTCACTGGTCTAGAAGTTGCACTGATGTTACCCAAGGAAGACTTCACTTAGGACATTTCCTCTATTTCCTGGTCCAGGCTGAAAAATACCATGAGAAATATTATTCACAGAAAATATCGGTAGCTCTAATCCCAGCCCAACAGTGAACGGAAAACAGGAGGCAGGAAAACCAGCAAGCAGCACTTCCCAAAGCTAAGGCATGGCTGATTGGGTTTATTTTTTAACAAAGATTTTAAGGAAACATGGGAGCAAGCCACCCTGCCTGTCCATCCCCGCAGTTTTTGAACCCTTTACTCAATTTCAACAAAATCCACGCAAGGATGAGCAAGCACAGGCTTCTCATGGGGTCTGGCATTGCTGCCTCACATGCACCGAGCTGTCCCTACGTAGGGAAAGCTGTAGCAGAAACTAAATGCTTAAATAAGAACCGACAAGATCCCAGCCTTAAAACCAGAGCCTGCATCTCCTCAGACAGGCAGGAAAACCTAATCCCCAGCACCATGGCAGCTGGAGCACCTCAAGCCACCTCCTCCTCAAGAAACACCTTCATTCCCCCCAAATCTTTGCCTCCGCAAAGGGGTCACATCCTCCACCCCCTGAGAGCTCCCTCGTGCGCACGCTGCTTTTCATCCCCCTTCCCCGGGCCCTGTCTCCAGCTCTGTGCCCCAAACCAGGGCTGGCTGTGAGAGTCACGTTTTCCCCAGAAATTCCGGGAAACAGGCTCCTGCTTTTAACGAGGAGAAGGTTTTTCTGCTGACTTCCATAGCCAAGCTAATAAAAACGGAAAGCAATAAGAAATTCCAGCAGAAGGGAGGCACGGGGGGGTGGGGGGGGAGGAAAGGGAAGATACCACTATGCTCATTTGAACCTCTCCTAAATAGGAGAAGATAATTAGCCACATATATCCCAGAAAGAATAGCAACAGTATAAGCAGTTATTGGGAATGCACACTTTAAGAGCATTTGCCAAAAATGCCTGCTTTTATTAAAAAGGAATGGTTTCACAAAGGCCCAACTGTAAGAAAGGTTGTAATTTGCCCAAATAAAACTTAATTTGATCCATGAAATAGCTGTGGTTTATTGTGTAATATATGTGCTATGTGTTTTAATTTAATAGAATCCAATATAATTGTAAGCCAGTGAAGTTTCAGAGCAATTTTGGGTTGTTCCCACAGTGTATATAGTACAGATGCTACTTTGTCCATCGCACCAGCGCTTTCATAAATCAGGAATATAGAGGGGATTATCCACAAAGCAGCAAGCGATGCTTCATCGCACACCAAACGGAACATAAGGCCTTTGAGGGAAGCACAAGGAGTTATTGACAGGAAATAACCCCGGATGCTCCGCAGTCACCCACAGCATCTCGGGCTCTCCTCGACCTGATGTCAGGGCTGTACCTGTTGCAAACCCGTATTTTTGCCCTCTAGAAGGGCCGTGGTTGAGGCCAGGCATCCGGAGGCAGGATGGAGAGCAGCAGCCCCGACCACACGACTGCTTCAGCCTTCGCCCTGGTGCCACCAAATGCTTTGGGCAGCAGGTAAAGCTCATCCCCTGCCCCACTGCCAACAACAAGCACAGCTACAGCAGAGGAGCAAACAAAGCCCAAGCCTATTGGGGCCACCGGGGTTTGGGAAGCATGGGTACGCATCCAAGTCCTTCAGCAACTCTGTTAAAAATATTGGTTTTCAACCCAAACCAAGACCCAGAGCAGTTTAATTCCTTACAGTGACCATGAAGTCAAACAGCATCACCTGGAGCTCATTCCTCTGCATCAACAGCAATTTTTTTTCCCCTTGCCAGCCCATGCTATAGGGGAATAGTCAGCTTTTAATCGTGCATTGAACACATCCCCCATGTTTCTACTGAGAGAGAAAGCCCTGAGAAGGAAGATTACGGTCTAAAGGTTAACAGCCTGTAGAACAGCGGCAAAAACTGCTACAATAGGATTTTAGCCTTTTTTTCCAGTAAGAGCTGAGCATGGTTCCTTTTAGCATTCATTTCTTTCCCATTCTGGCAAGCAAAAGATATTTCACAGTCTTAATAGCACTGAAAGTCAAGGGCAGAGAAGATGAACATCTTCAGGACCTACCAGCAGCAACTGGCTGCTTCCCATCAGCCCAGTGCACAGACAGCTTTAAAGCATGATGTTGCTCAAATTAAGAGGATCTTGTCAAATAAACACACTCCACACACCAAAGCCCACAAGGACTCAGGCCCAATTCCGGGAGAATTGCGCTTTTGGGTGCTCTTGGCAATAGGATGTTACCAGGCAGCATTAACACTCCTGGCTGGAGCTGCACCCCACAAATAACCATGGACTCCTCTGTTAGTGCTCTGATGAAGGTGCCCAGCGAGGTTTGCAGCCCAGACACCCCATTAAGACACCTCCCTGTCCCACCACCCCTGGGGACAATCCCTACAGCAGCCAGCATGACCCAGATCGCTCCTTCCAGGCTCTCCTGCAGGATCAGGCTCTGCACGGACAAGGAAATTGTAGGGCTGAGGGAGCTCCACCAGCCCTGGCATTAAACCCACACCACCCCCAGCCTGCAAGGGCCAACCAAGGCACGCTCTCACCCACCTTTTTCACGGAGAAGCATCAAGTGGTGCAAGCACCTCCGAGCTCTGACACCGAGATGCTGCTGCTCAACGCTGCTTTTTGGCAAACCTCCAGCTCTCCAGCCTAAACTCCAAGCTCACAATGCTGCAAAAGGGAAAAGTGGGGGTTGGTGAGGGGTTTATTACCCCTCCTACAGGGGCTGGGGCTGACGAACAAACACCAGCAGCTGGGGGAGCACAGCTGGGACCCGTTGGGTCCATAGCAGCGCCCAACGATGCCCAGCTGCTCCTGCAAACCCTGGCAGGGAGAAAAGTTCTTGCAGATAAATGCCTGCTCCTGCCCACCTGGCTTTCTTGGGGGGATTTAAAGTTAGCAGTGGGGGTTGTTGGTTGTAAATGGGAAGGCTTTTAGCAGGCAGTGCTGCTCAGAAAGTCCTACAGCTTCTTTAAAGGAGCCAAAGTTCGAACGATTACAGTAAAGCATTAAAGGGGAGAAAAGGGACAGCGAGGAATACTTGATGTCTTATTTCATTGCCTCTCCATAAAATCCTTTTCATTCCCTTTAAAGCCTCGCTGTCAACTGAAATAAAACTCTAGATTTATGCCCGGGGAAGCGCATGAGTAATAAAAAAAGAAAAATGAAGCACCGTCAGTGGGTTGCACAACGGAAACCCCGACCTTAACCCTCCAAGTTTCAGCACAGGGAAAAGCAAAAACTGAGGCAATCCAGGAGCTCGGTGCCACCACGGCAGTGCAAGGAGCAAAGCAAACAGCACCAGGGCATCCTCCCTTGTCCTTCATTGTCCTTCCCTGAGGACGTGTTAGAGGTGGGTGCACTGATTTGGCACTGCCTGGGGCTACGCTGCCACCTCCACTCGTGTGAGGGTGGAGGAGGAGAGGGCACAAGGGACAGGGCCCCAAAAGATGGTTAAGGATGTCCCACAAAATGACATCCTGACAGGGATGGGTGCTGCAGGGGTGTGAGGCCGTCTGGGTGGTGAGGGGGCAGCCAGGAAAGAGGAGGCTGGAAAAGGAAACCGGCAGCAAACATGGAGAAGCAAATCAGCTCTTGGCTGGCTCTTCTGAGTTGAAACGAAGGCAGTGTTTGCAAAACCCTCTTTTTGTCAAAAAAAAAAAAAAAAAAATCTTAAAATAAAAATGATCTTTTAACCAAGTGCATGGAAGTGATACAGCGAGTGATGTAGGTGGTATGGCACAACACACCAAATCTAAGCCAAACGGGATAAAAAAACCCCGCAAAGCTCTTGAAAGCTGGCTTTAAACGATAGTGACATGTTTTGACACCATTCCCTGACAACAATGGCTGTAACACAAACAAAAATTAATGATGTCATATTAGTACCGATGCTGCGTGAACTCAACCAATGTGGTCCCAATTAAATATCATTTCAAGTATGGTTATAATTTGAAAAATGAGCTGCAGAAATGTCATTGCGACATTCCCTGCTCGCGTCTCTCCCCAACATCCACACCGGGTCTGCGCCTTTCCTGGTGCAGTGAGGTCCCCACCTGCCCCATCCCTGCTCATAGCTGCTGTAGAACCCCCCAGGTATTATCAGGAGGGATTTTTAATAGTCAGTCAGTCCCGTTTTAGTCCCTGTCTGGGTTTGGAGCCATTAAGTTCTTGTTGCTTGCTTTTCTCTGCAAATATGAGGGCTACAAAACCATCCCCTTAACATTGAAAGCTGAGGAGCTCCTTAAAGTCACCAGACTCCAGAGGCAGGGACTTCACAAAAAGCCAACTTACACAGATTTGTAATAAACTCCAAGACTTGGCCACACCAGTCACTGGCAATAAATAACACAGCAAATAACTTTACTGGCAAAGTGAAGCCAAACACCACCCAACCTGCCCGTGCAGGCGCACGGTGCTACAGCAATGAGAGGAACAAAACCGATGGAGAAGTCAGCAAAATTGATTTTATCCAATTTCCAGAATGTACCTATGCCGGGACAAGCTCATTGATCCAGGACTTCTGGCTGCAGCTGCTCCTTTTTAGGAACGATTTGGTATTGTGTTATTGCCTGGCAGACTGGGAGAGCCACGGGACGAACCTGCACAAGCCTCGTCCAACTCACTTCCTCCTTATTTCAGGTTTCCAAAATTCAGGCCATTCCTCCTCCAGCAGAGGAGTCACCCAACTACGAGTTATCCAACAGCACCGTTTGTTTCTCAACCATCAAACGCATCCGGGAGGTACCCAAGGCAGTGCAAGGTCAGTAACGCAAACTGGTCCTGCTGGACAATGAAGACTGGTCCTACTGGGTCCTACTGGCCTTTAGGGCCGTGCTCTGTTCTGCTCTTCCCACCAGCACTGCTACCAACTGATTTGCACAAACGGGAACAGGAACACACATCATCCCCACGTCCCCATCATGCTGTGTGTTACCAGAGAGCAGCGAGCCCTGAGCAAGGACACCTATAGGAAATTTTCCTCTCACCTTTTGTTTGCTCCCCGCTCTCATGCTGTCCCCATTTCCCCTCCTCTTAGACACTGCTGCAGCCGGCCAGCAACTGACCATTTTTCTAAGGGGCCTGGCTGGGATGGGAGACAGCAGTCACCCCTCTGGACATCCCTCCTGACTGCAGAGCCTGAGCAGATGCTGCTCCGAACTTCAGTCAGGGGAAAAAAAAAAAAAAAAAAAGACCAAAAAAAAAAAAAAAAAAAAAAAATAAAAAAACCCCCCTATAATGCGAATACTTTATTATCAATGAGTGACTGGTATTAGCTTTTTGTCTGGGTATTAATAATATTTTCAAAAAAACCATACATCAAAATTAGGGCTTTCTCCTATTTTTGCTGTATAATTTTTTTTAAAAAAATCTGTATTGAAAGAATTATATAAGCCAAAGTGCATTTTCTGTTTTTTGTCCATATACACATTGCACCATACATAAATAATTACATTGTAAAAATGACTCCATAATTACAAGTATAATATATATTTTCATATAATATATAAAACTTTATATTAAATCTAGGTAGGTGATATTTGGGATAGTCTGTGTCTTTTTTTTTTTTTTTTTTTTTCCTTTCGTCAGAGGCTGACCGTTATCGATTGTTACTGAGCAAAATCTCCAGCCAACACGGACACGACGTGATGAACTGTCTCGAGTAACAGGGCCCCCAGCCCTTGGCGAAGCTGATCCGCACGCTGTTGGGGTCGTAGGGCCCGTCCGCGTAATCCAGCTCAGCGGTGTGCTGCAAGAGGCAGGACTTCTCGTAGTCAAACACCTTGATGGAATAGCCCGGCATCACCTTGCGCACGATCAAAGTCCTACAGTTGGGGATGTCCAGTGTCGGGGAGTTGACAAAGATGGGATGCTCGCTGCGATTGTAAGCCCACACACCGTCCGGTTCCTTGCTAAGTAAAATCCCATAACCGATTTTACTTCGAGTCCTTCTCACAGTCTCGCTCCTGTTTTCCAGGTTTAGCTGTCCGAGGCAGAAGCCGTTTCCTTGAGGTAGGTCATAAAATATACTGACAGACTGTTCGTACACTGTGTAGAGGCGGCCGACGCGCGTCCGGTGCTCCCAGTAGGCCACGTTGCACCAATGGCTCCTTTTCACGGCATCGGGCGACGTGCTGGCATCTGTGGGGGAAAGCAGAGCAAGAGTCAGGTTTGCTGTGGATGCCTGGGAGAAGACAAGTATTGAGGGCAAACGAATGGCTTTTCCCACCCACCAGCTCCGTTCCTGTGGAAACAAAACTTGGCTTCGACCCCAAGCTCATCTTCAACCCCAAGCTCATCTTCAACCCCAAGCTCATCTTCTACCCAACACTCGTCTTTCAACCCAACGCTCATCTTCAACCCAACGCTCGTCTTCAACCAATTCTGTCAAATGGCCCCAGGAAAGACGGCTCAAGCAAGGGCTGGTGCCCCAGTAGGCCACCCTCCAGCTCCCACGGAGCCCAACACCCCTTTCTCTCTCCGATTTAAGGCTCAGCTCTGCGTCCAGCAGCCAGGACCCCATGAACTCAAGACATGACCACTTCCAGCACCCAGATCCCACTGGGACACTGTACCCCGATACCCCCACCACAGCTTGGCCACCCTTGGATTTTGGCAGCTCCCCAGGCTCCTCCAGCACTGCTGTGGTGCTGCACCCCCACGTCCAAAGGCAAACTTGGGTCGAGCTGAAACGCCGAGGATGCCCACGAACTGCTCGGGTGAGGAGCTCTGCTTCGTAATATTCTTCAACAGCAGTGCTGATGTTCCCATGGGGGAACACGAAATCTGAGCAGGCACTTCATGCCAAGGGGGGAGTAGTTTCCCCGAACTATACATGTCCTCCTATAAAGCCATTGGAGTTCTCTCCAGAACAATAAGAAACGCCTTTTCTTTCTAGGAATTACATTCAGGGAAGACGGGAGAGACGCAGACTGCCAGAAATCTGCTCAAAGCTCACTGGAGTTTTTATGATGCCCCCAGAAGGAACATGGGAACCTCAGCCCTACAAGGGCCCCGGAGGGGGCAAATTAACCTCTTGCTAGACATCAGCCCCGCTCCTACCTCCAGTTAAAAGCAAACCGCTCCGGGATTTCAAGCCAGGAGCTCTGCCCTGCTCCGCGGCCGGCATTAAGCTCCCTGACAATATATCACGCGCCCGCGGCCTGCTGACCCCTCCGCCTCCGTGCCATCAAGTCTGATTAACTCGCACGCGGGGTGATGCCATTATTTTGCTTCAGAGACCCCATTGACGCACCGGATTTCAAGCACAGCCCCGCAGCCCCGTTTCTTTTCAGGCTCAAATTCCCCTGGAGGGGAATGGGCTCCCCTCCCCATTAACGATCTTTGAATTAAGCGGCTTTGTTAAGACTTTAACTTGAGTTGTAACTGTGCAAATTTAAGGGGAAGGGAGATGGGGGTAATCGGGCAAGCAGGGAGGAGGCAGAGCCGGCGGGATGCCCTTGGCCACGGGCAGTGCTCATCGTCCCCTCCACGTGGTCCAAACCCCCACCAAAACCCCAGATCAGACCCTTTTCCCCCCCAGATCTGTTCAAATAATTTATAGGACCCCACACAGATGCCAACGGCCCCATTTTGGTTTGATGTGTTCTGTATCCAGAAGTGGGAAGGGAACTCTCCCCGTGTTTCTGGTGACCTACCATGGAGGAGCACAACAACAGCTTTGTGCCTCCTAAGACTGGAGCTGATGTCCTGGGCCTCAAAGCCATGGGAAAACGCAGGCCCTGCAGCGTCTGACCCTATAGATGTGGCAATGGCCAGGCTAAACGGGGACACGCTTCAGCTGGGGCTGCTTTTGTCTTCAAACCCCACAGCAAGAGCAGCAGAAAGCCAGGAGAGATGTTGACCAAGCAGCTGCTCTGCAGCCACCAGCACGTTCCTGGATGGAGCAATTACAAAGAGCCACAGGTCTCCAAAGTGCATTTTGTGCTCCTCTTCGAGCTCCAAGTGTCACTTTTTGCTCCCTGTTTGGAACAGCCCTTGACACGGGCTCTATTTAGACTAAAATCAGCAAACAGAAAGGTTTTCCCCCTTTTTCTTGCTCTTTAGCTGATAACCTGCACTTGCTTTTCCATCTCAAATGACCTCTCATCCCTGAATGCCCAGGAGCTGAAGAAACAACCCAATGCACTCCAAAAGGCTGAAATGCCTGATTGCAGAAACTGTTAACCAACGTGGCATTAACACAAATCTGACCCAAATGCAGTCTGATTGAATCAACCATTCCTGGAGTGAGACTGTCCCCAGCCACATCTGTACAAACCCCGAAATCAAGAGCTTGGCATCAACGAAAATCTTTTGGCCTTCTCCACTCACAACCCTTGGCCTACCACCATGCAGACATCAGAGTGTTTCGCTCTTTGAAAGGCGAGAGATTCCAGATTTTAGGAGATACAGTATCACATAGCTCATAAACCATGGAAATACCAAGAAAGGAAAGCCGAGCACCCGAGTTTCACTGCAGGTACACCCCAATTATCACAACCACCTCTCCCCTGGGACGGCAGACAGCCGAGATGCCCCCAGCACCTTTCCAAAACCCTTCACAAATGCTAAATTTCGCTCCTGTTCCACCCAAGTGCTGCTGGGGGCCACAGATGAGCTTGGAGCTTCTCATCTGCCGGGCCCAAAAGCTGGCAGCAGTCATCTGCGTGTTTCATCCCTCAACGTCCACATAGTGTTTGGGTAGGTAGGTTTGTTACCTCAATTTTTAGAAACTACCACTCAGCCCCCAAATTTCCCTTCCTTTTAGAATGGGATAACTTCAAACCTCCGGAGGAAAGCAGCACATGGACCGGTGTGGGTGTCACCACCCTCAGCACCGTGTCTGCTTCCCATTTTGGGGTAAAGACATCAACCTACGCATGGGCTGAAAATCAGATTTTTTTTTTCCACCTCATGCTTTGCTGCATCTAGAATCCGAGACGCCTTATGGAAGGTCCATGGGCACACTAAGACACCTCGAGGAGACACCTGGAGGCTCAGCACCGAGCCTCTGACCCCGAGCCTCCCGCAGGACCCTTCCCGTGCCCCGGCCGCGCGGGCTCCTGCGCCTTCTTTTATCTCCCAGCGCTTTCAAACAACCCCTGGAAAGATGAACTCATCTTGCAGCCCTGACATAAAGCAAGCACTTCAGCAAGCCCCTAATACAAGGGGGCCTGTGCTGTGTCTTATCCGCTGCCAAGTATTAGTTTCGCCTCCAGCTATTAGCCGCTACCACTCAGCAGACAGCAGGGGCGGCCGGCAGAAAAGCAATTTAAATAAATATTCCATTTTTCCTCCTTTTTTTTCCATGCTGCCCTTTACGCACAGACAACACCACCCACTTTTTTTTTTTTATATACTTTTTTTTTTTCCCCTTCTTCTCCTGGAACAGAGGCATGCTTGTTGCCTTTCTTTTTGAAGAAAAGGAAAATATTTGAGAGCAGCCGTGCCTCCCTCGATGGTATACGCCGCATTTTTAACAACTATCATTGTAGGCAGCTCCAACTTCTAACAGCCACATTTCGGGCTGGCGTCAGGGCTATCTCCTCCATCAGAGCCACCTCCATCGATCAGATGTACGCGCTGAAACCCCGGCCCTTGTTTACTCGGGGGCTCGTTCCTCCCAGTCACCATTTCCTCTGCTGCAGCAGTGCCTTGCAGCAGGCACATCCAAAAGGAAATTCAAACAATTTGAGATAAAAAAAAAAAAAAAAAAAAAACAAAAAACAAGATAGGAAGCGAGATGGAGAATCAAAACCAGAACTTGACGGGAAAATGGTCTTGCATGGCTCGGGCGAGTGGGAGCTGGGTAGGAGAATAAATGCAAAGAGCACACGCTGTAAGCGCTCGCTCCCTGCGGAGCGTGGAGGTAAAGAAAATAACGGGAGGTTTCACGTGATTTGGGATTTGACAGCACTTTATGCCAGCAGAGTTCAAAGCAGTTCATTAGAAGGGGAAAAATAAAGATGCTTTTTCCAAGCCAGTCCCTGCCCGCTGCTTGGTGTCACACGTAGAGGAGGCAGGATGGGATGGAAGACCCTCGCTGCGGGTCCCCCTACAAAATCAGATCTGGTGATGATGGGGCCCCAGAAATGGTGTGAAAAGGGAGTAGTGCCCCCATTTCTCCCCAAATATCATCCTGTTTTGGCAGCTGCCAGCCCGCAGGAGTGCTCGGTGAGTATTTGAAACAGGATTCTCCATCGCTGTGGTGGAGCCACATGCCCCTCCCGAGTTGCTCCTAACGCTCCCATGGCCACTGAGCTCCATCACATCTGTTACTCAAAGGCCAAGCTCTTCCCATTCAGTTTTCCTCCTCCGTAGCCCCAATCTGAGCCTTTTTTCTGCCCTGTGCCGCAGCCCAGGAGCCTGTTTCCTGCACCCAGGGACAGCCACACAGGGACACCAGGAGCAGGCTCCAGATAAAGAGCCCAGCACAAAGAACACACACATTTCCCCCAAAGCTTTTAACAGTTCACCGGGGAGCCATCGGCTCAAATCCCTGATTAATGCCCTCAGAAACGAGCTCCGGGGGCAAGGAAGAGGTTAAAACTTTCCACGGCAGAAATGGAATTTTTATGGCCCTGCAAACTAAAAAAAAAATAAAAAAATAATAATTGTCAATCTGCCCCAGCAAAGCTCACAACCATTTTCGTTAAGCCAATATACTTAAAATACCTCAGCCTTACAAGTTTCAGCTGGAATGTGCCACTCAGCCCCCTCCGAGAGCCCGCACGCTGCGGCCAGCACCAGAGCAGGATGCGGGCACTGGGGACGTGCCACCCAGCCCCGTCTGCCCTCGCTGGGAGCAGGGGAGGTCCTGAGGGACTTCGAGGGGCTGCAGCCACTCTCCCAGCTCCAGCACTGGCCCAGGAGTAGTTCACTTTTTGGTCTCCCTGCTGAAGCACGAAGGTCATGCTGCGGTGGGACCCAGGCTAGGCCAAGGAGAAGGGAGCTGGGGGGAGCGGAGGTTGGACAGCCCCAGGCTTCTTCCTCGGCCTTCTCCTCATGTCTGTGCCTTCCCCGTGCTACAAAGCATCCAGCTCCATGCCAGGCCGAGGCACACGGCTCTGCTCGCCTTGGGCCTGCAGTACAAAGCAGGATTTCACACTGCGACCGGCCTGGTGGCACCACCACATGGCCCAGGGGTCCCAGCTCCTCCATCCCCTGCATGTGCTCCTGGCACCTTCCTCCTCCTCCTCCTCTTCTTCTTCTGCCTTCTCCTCTTCTTCCTCCTCCTCTTTGTTCTCCTCCTCCTCATCTTCTTTCTCCTTCTCCTCTTCTTCCTCCTCTTCCTCCTCCTCCGGCCCTTACCTCGGACCAAGGCTCTGCCGCTCCCCAGCCTCCTCCATGAGCCGATTTAATTCGTTAACCCAGTAGATGATTAACTCAGAAGAACACTTGCGCTGGGTTAATTAATTGAATTAGTTCAAAAAATAGGGTCTGGCGGGCAACAGAGCCGGTGGAAGAGGCGCGTGGAGAGGCCTGGGGGGAAAGGGGGACATTTCCATGGCAGCCCGAGAAACAAAAGCAACACAGGACAGCGGCCAACGCCAAGAACGAGGACAAAAACAATTTTCTGTGCATAGAAGGAACCACTCCGTAAAATCATCAGCTGGTGCTGATTTCTGATATCCTTCAAAGACAAACACAGGCCGGGTTTCGTTCTGCCCTGAAATTCGTAAGCCAGCATCAGCTGGGTTATTTTCAAGCTGAACTCGAGGGGGTTGTTTCCGCTGTACCTCCTCTAGCCATTAAATATGCAGCCCAGACGGTTGGGTAAGGGATTTTAGGACATTTTTTTTCATCTCCCCTGCATGGTTTCCAAAGGTCTTTTCAGCCAAGGGTGAAAAAAGCCCCAAAAGTAAGAAAACTGGAAGAGCATCACTCAGGTATTTTCACTGCTGTTTTTATGCCTTCCTTCCGAGGCCGATGTTTTTGGAGATTTGGGTGATATTTTCTGTAGTCCAACAGTCTCGGTGTAACCTCGGCTTCTCTTGCAGGCGTTGTGCAAGGAACCGCGCTGTGCCTGGCACGTCGGAGCGAGCACAACAATGTAAATACATCTTCAAAAGCAGCCCAGAACGTAATCACCTGCAGTCGCTGCCAATTATGAAAGCACCAGACCTGTCATCAGCCGTAATTTGGCTGAGGTTTCTCCGCTCCTGGAAGCCAGCCCTGGGCACGTCCGAGCCCTGCGAAATCCCGGATTTGGGGACTGCGCTAACCGATGTGCCATAAAATCGGGGAGTTTTGCTGAAAAATCTCCCCAGTGGTGCCTAGTAGGGGTTAGCTTTGTTTGCTGGGCACGGTGCACAAAATGCACTAATACCTGGGGAAAAGCCTCATTCCCTGAGTCCATCTGCAGGGAAAGAGTGCATGACAGCGAGAGGCTGCTGCAAAGAAATGGGAAGACAAAAATCCCTTTTTTTTTTAATTTTTAGGTCGAGCACTCTTAAGTTTTCAGCTCCTCCAAGTGACCCTGTAAGCAAAATGTGGCAAATCCCATGGGAGCTGCTGAGCTCTGCTCTTGTTTGAAGCCGTCTGTGCCGCTGGCTTTGGAGCTGGCCATGTCGGAGCAGCTCTGGGTGCTCCTTGAGATCCCTGGGGATGCTCTTGGGAAGGAAAATCGTCTGCTCCATGGCCAGAGCTGGAAACACTGCCACAACTCGGAGCATCCCCAGAAGAAACATACTGGAAAAGGGCTTGTAAATAACAACAGTTTTTGATTGAGGAGCAGTTGCAGCAGAGAGCTTCCAAGTGTTTTCAAAGCAAAAACTAATTACTAGGTTCCTCTGAAGAGAAATGGGAATAATTCTCCTCCGTGTCGGGATCCAAGCCCTGCCTGGTGCCCACCAGCACTAAGCTGAGGGTTTTCTGCCCAGGGGGGCCGTGATGCTGAGGTTATGGAGCTGTTTTGGGAAGCCAGACACTGACGTGGTGAGAACGTCGCAGAGACAGTGGCAGAAATGCCTCTGAGGATGCTCAAACCTCCCCGCTCCCCACGCTCACTAAAATTACAGAAGCATCCACGGCAGCAGGACCACTCAGGACACCACACACACACCCCTCCACCCACCATGGAAAGAAAACAGCGGATTTTTTTTTTAAAGGCCCTTTTTAACTCCACTTATTGCGCAATTCAGAGCTCTGAGCTCCTCCAAACAGCAGGCGCAGACACCCAGGCATGCAGCAGAAGCCGCGCCACCTCCCCAAGCCCCATCTCCTGCCACCCTGAGCCCCAAATTCCAGCTTGGCTCCATCCTGCCCACCACAAATCAGCTGTGTCCAGGAGATGGAAGCTCAGCACTTCCCAGCAGGGCTCTGCCCCTGGCACAAATCCTGCTCCTCCAGCAATGCTGGGGACTTGGGGCTGCAGCTCTCGCACGGGACCACCAAACCATCTGAGAGTGCACCAGCTTCACCACGTTTTTCTGCATTTTCTAACCAGAAAGTGAGTGGAGATGCTTCCCTGAGAGGAGAATCCAAGCCACACCACCTCAACCACCACCGCCAGCTGTATTTTAAGAGCCTGGGACCACGCTGCAGCCTGAGCCACCTCCTCCAGTGTGTGCACAGGCGCAGCCTCCACCTGCTCTCCTCTCTATCGCTGTGACGCCTGCAAACAAGCAGAGGGGATCTGGAGGGGGCAGGCGACGTGAGAAGAGGGAAAAAAAAAACCAAGGCCACCCTGATCTGGCCGGCTTGAGGCCGCCGTGCAGCCCTGAGCAGCATCTTTGCGACGCCGGGCGCTGCAGACAGATGGCTGTCGGCTGGATGCCAACCCAACGGCGAGTGTCAAGGACTGCGAGAGCTGCAGGAGCTATCACCAACCTGGAAAACAAGCTGCCACGGAGGAGTGCTGGGCTGGGGAGGCTCCCTGGGGGCGATGAGCAGGAGCCTGTCAAGTGTTTTTCTCCAAGGGGGCTGGGAACGAGACGCTTTGCTCCTCTCCGGCCGCCTGGGTGCGGAGTCCGGCCCTGCACAGCTCCCAGATCCCAGCCTGGGAGCTCTGGGAGAACCAAAACCTTGGATTTTCCCCCCAAACCTTCCCTGATACCCATACTGGCTGCAAGCCCCAGATCCCAACCTGTTCTCAGTCCCCAAAAGGGCTCTGGCTGTCACCTCCCTACAGGCTTACCAATTCTCCCCAAGCCACCGTGATAAATATATTTATTTTCCAATGCCCTTACATATACAGGAACCAGGCAGGGGCTCCAGGCTCTGTTCTCACTGCCCTAAGCCCAGGACCCTTCTCCAGCCAGACCTCACCCCCAGCCCTGCTGCCTGGCCGAGCCCCGGGGCTGCAGCATCACGGCTGCACCCGCCTGCGTTCGCCCCGAGTCCTCTCACGGTGGCTTTGCAGAAATTCAGCAGAAATTTACAGACCTTGGGTTTGCAAGGAAACAATCCCGGCTGTGTGCAAGCCACACTGCAGGGCTAAATCTCTATGGGAAGGTCCCAGGGGTGTTACCTGGTGGAGAGCAGTGAAATGCCCTGGGATAGAGGTGGGGTGCTGGGGACGGCTCCTGCCCTCCGGCACCCTCTCGCTCCCGCACGTCTGCACGGCCGCGGCCGGGCCGAACGTGCAGAGGGCTGCGTGCATGCGTGTGCACCCACACACGCCAGATTTTCCGATAGCTGCTTCATGTATTTATGTGTAAACATCTTCTGGGGCTATTCCAGCCCTTCCCTGCAGCGAGCGGCTTGCTCCACCACCGATTGCTCGTGGCCAACGTCCACGGGCTCTTACTCCTGCTTCGAGCAAAGACTAAACAATGACTTCAGCATCTCCGGATCCAAGCCCCGTAGCCGGTCCCTCATCCTCACCAGCCAAGCAGGGAGGATGCCACGCTGGCCATTTCTGCCTCCTGGGAGGAATGGTGCCACCGCCACGGCCGTGACTGCTGAGCCTCCCACTCTGCAAGGGATAAACGGGAGGGACGAGGGAAAGCAGCGTTTTTGTAACCCCCAGGATGTTTGCAGGCCCCCATGGGACAGCAGCGTGGGGTCTCCACGAGTCCCCAAAAGCATCTCCTGAGGATCTCTGAGAGGACAAAGCTCCTCGCCGCGTGTGTGCGCAGGGCGAGTGGAGGTGACTCACGCTCCTCACCCTCCCTGGCCACGGAGCGTTTGTTTTCATTTCTGAAAACCACAGTTTCTTTAAAAAAAAAAAAAAAAAAAAAAGGAAAATACCAAAATACGCACAGCTCAGTGGGATGCATCGCGTCCTGCTGCACTGACACGAATCCCAGCCACCCCCATCCCCCTGCTTCCCTCTGTGGAAGGGGCTGGATGTGTTACAGTGGGGACGGGGCTCCAGGGCTCCCATTTCCAGTAACATTCAGCACAAGCCAGCCAACAGCACTGGGTGTACCAGTGAGTGTTGGCAAAGAAGGGCACCATTGGGGTTAAAAACCCTCCCACCCTCCTTGAACAAGCCGTCCTCGTTCTTGGGGGCAGCTGAAATTTAAGGCTAAAAATGATCTTTTCCAGGGTGGGTTTGTGCCAGGCTCCTGGCTGCAGCTCCTCCGGGGCCATCCCCGAGATGCTTCGTGCGTCGAGGGGCAGGAGGGAGGCAGAGCAGGTCGGGCTCTTTGTAAAGCAAAGGCAGGAGATTACCGGAGCACGTGAGCGCTTCGTTACGGCTAACGAGCTCAAGACCGCGCGCTCCAGCTCAGCCAAGCGCTAACGGAGAAACGCCGAATTCCTCCTCCCTCCAGGGAAACCCAGCTCAAAAAATAAAGGGAGGCGTATTTGGGGAAATACATGAAAAACACAGCCTGCCAACCACCGGGGAGAGCCTCGTTTCTCTTTCTGTTCCCCTACAGCTCATCCATACAGCAGATACACACAGATGAATATTTTTGTACCCTCTGCTCAAAACCACCTGAAGAATAATTGCATGCAAGAGCAGTCCGAGATTTTGCAGAGATGCATGCACGGAGCAGCAGAGAGCTTCCAACTCTCGACGCTTTCCTCCTCTGGATTCCTTTTGCTCATTTATTGCAACATTTTGAGCGGTTCTGATGGGGAGGAGCGGCCGCGAGCGACACGGAAAGCCTCAGCCTTCAACCTCAGCCTTTGCACGGGACAAACAAACCACGCTATCGACGTTACAAACTCTGTCGTGTTACTGCACCAGAATCCTGAAATTGTTAAAAATAGGAAAGAAACTGCACAGTTCACATATTTTATAAAGCTGGGTTAAATCAACATCTGCAAAAAATATCCCCATTAAACGAAATAGCAGGATTTCATTAAGTAAATTGCAAGTTGGCAAAAATTCTGAAAGAAAGGGAAAAAGCCACAGCCAGCCCTGTAATTTAAACCTTATTTTAACTGTGACAGCATGACTGCAAGAGGCTGCATTTCCCAACGAAAAAAAAATAAAATAAAATCAAGTCGAAAAACAAAGCCCCTGCTCCCCAGCACCGCCCTGGCGCACCGGTGCCTGCAGTCACCGCAGCGTCACCGAGACGGTCCCCAGTGAGATGGGGACAGGCTCCAAAATCACGGTTCTGCCCCAAAATCATGGTTCTTGCACTGCTGCAGCACCCCAGCAGCCGGAGGCTGATGGGTGATGGATTTTTGGGGGCCAGCAGCCAGGGAAGGGCTGGTGGCACCCATCCCATCCTGGGTACCAGTGGGGCGGGGTGTGGGTGCAGGCAGGGTGCAGGCAGGGCATCGCCTGCCCTCCCAGCCGCTTTTCCAAACCTCCCGAGCTTTTCCTTTCCTGCCCGGGCTGACTCACGCGGGCTGGGCTGTGCGGAGGCTGCAGAGCTCTTCCCACAGCCCCGGCCAAAATTCCCTGCAGGGGATTTTGGCCCTGCGGGATCCCAGCCCCGCGGGGACACCCCAGGGAGCACTGCCTCTCCCAACCAACATCCCTCAGGGTCACCTCGCCTCGGTTACCCCAGCACAGCCCCAGGCACTTTGGGTCCCAGCACTGGGTCCCAAATTGACAACCCGTCGTTCAATTTCCCACCCTAAAGCTGCCCCGTCCGAGGAAGTCACCAGCGAGACCTGGCGCCCGCTGCGTGCTAAATCCCTTCGCTTTGGAAGGAACAGCTCACGGGGTTCAAAACCTCAAAACAAAACCTAAAAACAACGGGCCCGACGTGCAGACTTGGAGCAGCAGAGGAGGACGCTCACAGAAGGAGCAATTCTTTGCTTGCAACGCTTTGGCTCCGCTGTTTTTCCTGGCACCGCGAGGCAGGAGTTATTTTCGAGGGCTGTTTGCTGCACGCGGAGCCGAGAAAACAGCGACCTGATTTCCTTTCGGATCTAAACATCCGTTTGCCGTGCAAGCGGGAGGAAAAAAAATAAAACGTGCATCTCGGGAAGCGCACAGGGACGTGCTGGTGGGGAGCCCTGAGAGGGGCTGCTGGCACCAGGGCCCCGTGTGAGCCAGACAATGCTGCACGCTGAAGAGGAGCAGCAGTGCTGGAGCCTTGCAAAATCCGATTTGATGGCAAAAGAAAGTTTTCCACCCCGGGGCAAGGGCAAGGCAAAGCAGGCAGAGCTGTGGCTGCTACCAGAGCATGCCCTGGGGCACGGCACAGCATTTTTGGAGCCGGCCAGGAGTGGTGAGGGATGCAGGGCCGGATGCACCGGGGATGCTCACGTTGCCCCAAAACCACCGCACCGCGACTGCGCCCTCGATGCCAGAAAAAGCTCCGTGGTCCAAGAGCCCTCTGCAAACCACGATATCAAATCCCAAACCCCTTGATGCTCAGCATCCCGGGCTCACAGCTCTCCCTGCCAAACGGGAACTGGCACGTGTGGGTCCCCACGCACCCCCCGTTCCCTGGGGACAGCCACCCCTGGGTGGCACCGCCGGGACGCGCGCTGCCCTCGCCCACCGTCCCCTCCCAGCCAGGGCCGGGGCCAGCTCGCCGTCATGCCTCTAAATTTCCTGGCGTTTGAGGACACAAGCCAGGCCATTAACATTATTTATAGGTTCCTGTGTATGAATTTCCATTTGTTTGTCTGCTTCAAAACAGTTAGGTGAAAAAAAAAAAAAAAAAAAGAAATTCCTGGAGGTCAGACAATTAAAAAAAAAAAAAAAGACCTCGTTCATGGTCTGCTGGGCCCAAAGGAGCAGCAGCTCCTTCAGAGACATAACAGAGTTTCCTTAAATGCTTATTGTGTAAATATTTAAGCTACTTTAGAAATTTTCTACAGTGTACTTAGGAAGCGTAAATCTCCACGTCGGAGCACGGCAGGCCATCGGTGCGGCACACGCAGGGACGTTTTTAGGAGCACAAACGGGGACGTTTCCAAAGCTAAGCCCAGACCCAATGGGCCAGAAGTGACAGTGGGGAGGCTGAAATGTGGCACAGAGCTCCCAGAGCTCAACAATGGGCTCCATCCTGCCACGTGCTCATGTGCTGGTGCTTTCTTGCACTGGAACAAATGGGAAATAACTACGAAGCTGATCCCCTTCCTTCACCCCAAAATGGAAGGTGTGTGTGCACCAAGCCATAGCAGCAAGTATAATTCCAGTGTCATTGTTTTTTTTAAAAAAATCAATTTAAAGTTGCCACCCAGTGGGCCACACTCTGGACAGAAGCCCTGAGATTCTTCCCTTAGCAATGCAAGCCCTGGATTTTGCATCATACGGCCAACGCTGACGTACATCCAAAATCAGCCTCTGCTAAGCACCCACTTCAAGAATTAAGTGATTTTCTTCCAGAATTAAGTGATTAACCGATTTTCTTCTGAGTGCCATGTGCCAGGGCTGACCCGAACCTGGATTTCTTCGGCTGCCTTCTGCACCCCAACACGGAGATGTGTTTCCCCTAGGTGGATTTTGGCTTGTGATGGGGAAAAAACATCGTGCTGACAGCTGTATCTGTACCCAGGGCGCTTTCCATATGGAAAGCTGCACAGTTTTATGAGGTTTGCTCGGACACGGGGCCTTCTAGCTCCCATTCTTCAAATAAACGCACATCTCCCTAAGTAAAGCAGGGAACAACTTGTTCAGCAGTTTTCCCCGGAACTGCTCCCTCGCTGTAATTTAGGTGTGTTTGAGGCAACGACAACAAATGGGAACGGGGGACTCGGAGTTTATTCCCTTCGCGAGGCACGGCTTTGTGTTGTGCATGATGAAGTGCAAGGAAAGCCCAGGAAAAAAAAACTTGGATGGAAGTTCAAACACTGATGTTTTAAAGATGAAAGCGTGCTTCTCGATTAAATGTTTAAATAAAGTTTTCTCCTACTAAATCATTTAAACATTTTCACATTCCTCGCGTTTCTAGAAGTGCCGCTCGCTTCTATTTATTGCCATAACCCAGTGCCCTCCGCAAGCGGCCGCTGCTCTTCGAGGCGACCCCTTTTTCCAAAGCACCAGTTCTTTCAGGAAAGCACCACAACACCCAGCCCGCACTGAGCAGCCTCTCACCAACCTATTTTCCTTTTTTCCCCCTTTTTTAAAATCAATTCTTCCTTGATGCATATAGGGGAAGCCAGGTTCTGCCCCAAATACTGACCAGAAATGCCAAGTAACTCCCCTGACTTCCCTGAGGCTGAATTTAGACAGCTGTAACTCAGAGCTGAGACTGCCCCCGGCACTCAAATTGTCTTTTTCAGAGTCTACCGGGCTGTTCGGGCTGCCACCAGCTACGAAGCAAGCCTGGATCATACAAACTGCCATCAGTGGCACAAAACAGCTCCAACACACTTCAAATTCCTGGGTAATTCCTTCTTCTAACGATGTGGTTGCACCCAGGTCCAGCTGCCCAAGTTTTGCCCATTCCCTGCTTCTCAGTGACCGTGGCTCACAAACACCTTAACACCCACAGGCGATGGCAAAGTTGGGTCGGGGCCCAGTGCCTTCCCCAGCCTGTGCTGTGAAACCTCAGTGACAGAGCAACTAGGAGAGACCCAGGATGAATGGGGGAAAGCCTGCTGTGAGTAAACCTGGAGCAGAAATCCTCTGAAAGGTTTTCTTGGAGGACAACGCAGCAGCAGCGGATGAGTGGGAACGTGAAGTTCCTTTAGGGCAGAGCTTGATCGACATAGTGCAGCCTCCAAGGACAGAAGGCTAAGCAACCCCATGTGCTGCTAGCAGCCCTCCTGTCCTCACCTCCTTGTAAATCCATCCTTCAAGCCCCAAACCCCAACCCCAAGGGGACATTTGTCTCCGCGAGCCCCAAGCCCTGCTCCATGCCAGGTCCCCGGGTGGCTGCGCCCCACTTGTGAGCTGTTCAGTTAGCAAAACTCCCTGCTGATTTGGCATCTCTCATCTCAAAGGCCCTAAAACCCCAACCAAACCCCGTTCCCCTTTCTGCACATCTCCAGCTACTGACGCTGCTCGCCACCAGCTGAGCGAGCCAAGCGGCCGCGCGTTGTGTAACGGGGCTGGAAAAGCAATCAGGAGGGGCCGGGGAGGGCTGGAAGGGGCGGCAGCCCAGGAAAAGGCTGTAAGAAATTCAGCTTTTACTCTGATAACAACAAACACTGCTTTCTGCCCTTGACATCATGCTCCCAACTGCTATGAAACAACGGTCCCCGTCCAGAACCGTGCCATTCATTTCAGGGAGCGCAGGGCTGAGCCAGCGCGATACGTTTCCCTCCCTTAAAAATAGTTTGGGTTTCCTGTGTGTGAGTACCTAAATCCCCTCTTCTGGCGTGGTGGGCATGAGGACACATCCCAGCACCCTCCTTCTCCCTGTAGCCTGCAGTGAGAGCTTATAAAAGTGGCTCAGGCATGGATTTATGCATTGACCTAATATTAGATTGGATTAATCTCAGTATGAGGACTGCCACCCGGGCAGCCCTGAAGTGGCCCAAAAATCATCACCCCTTGACCTGCAACCTCTCGCTCAGGTACTTTGTCTCTCCATGGATAATGGGTCGTGCTCCTGGGTTACTCTGGGTGTAAAATCAAGCTGGAAAGGGACTGTGAGCATGAACACATCAGTGGATCCTTCCACCTGCAGACACGGAATGAATCTGGTCCCAGATCAATGCGCTCACCTGGGTGCTGAAGAAAAGCTCGTTTTTCTCTGCTAAGCCACAAACCAGCCCATGTAGGCACGCTCACCCCTCCCTCACGCAGTTTCCTTGATGGCTTCCAAACCCCAAGCTCGGCTCTTCCTTCCTGCAGGTTTTAACCCAGCCGAGGGCCGAGGCTTTTCCAGGCGAGGCAGCGAGTATCAGCACACAAAACACCGAGCACAGGCAGCCTTTGAAGCAGAGCCCTTCAAAGACAGACGCATACCGACTCCACCGAGGCTTTTTACACAAACAAATGCAGTACGGCGAGAGCAAAACTGATCTGCAAAGATCTTTAATGCTCCAAGTCTCGAATGACCGACCCTTTCGAGCACGGCTGGATTCAGGCCAGCTCCCGAGGCCCACAGCAGTGACTCTATGTGGAAAAGAGCAGGGGTGCTTCAAAATACGTGGCCGTGATCATCTGGGCATAAAACACAGCTTCGTTTTTCTGTTTCGGCAGCGAAGAGGCTGCCCGGAGAGCTCTTACTCCAAGCCCAGCGATGCGTGAGTGACATTTTTTTAAACACACTTTTGCTGACATTTCCCTTTCATTAAAATAGCTCAACAATGGGGGGAAAAGCAACTCGCCGCGCACATAGGATCTTTACCTTACTTTGTACTCGCAGAGGAATTTCCTTGATCTCCTCCGGAGTGGAAGTTTCCACGGATCCCCGGCTCACGTCACAGCCATTTGCCTCTTTTTACAGAGGACGGCCATAAAATCTTCCGAGCCCGGGTGTAAATCAGCTCGGCTATGAGAAGACGGATGGGATGTATACCCCAGGCCCTGGGGGTGCAAGGAGTTGTGCCCCCAAACCCCGGAGCTGGGCACGGAGCTGCCCTGCAGTGGAGGAGGCCGGGGTGCAAGCAGATGGTGCTGGGGAGGCCCAGCACCGCCTCGCCTGGACGCCAGAGCAACACTGTCCCCTCCTGAGGGATAGTGTCACTGGTTCAGAATGGTTTGGGTCATAAAGGGTTTTTAAAGACCATCCAGGGACACCTCCTGCCAGTCCAGGCTGTCCCCAGGCCCATCCTGCCCGGCCTGGAGCTGCTTGTTGCCAAAGCTACCTGGTCCTGCAGACAGAGCCCTCCAGTGCTCAGGACTGCCAGAAGATGAGGTAAATGCATCAGCTGGGCTTGGAAAGCCAGCACCCAGCGCACTACAGCTCACCCCTTGTCCCAGGATCACCCATCCCACAAGGCCAAGAGCTCCCGAAGGCCGTGCCACCACAGGGATCCTCTGGTGGGCTCATTCCTAACACATCAACCAACCACCACCGACGGTTACAGACTGCAGCAGGTCAAGAAGTTACCTATCACTGCCATTCGGACCAACCAGCCCATTCCCTTCCCTGCAGGCAGCATTTCAGTAGGTTCCCTGCATGAAAACCGACCCAACGGGGCAGAAAACACGACACGAGCAGACACATCCAGGGCACCAGCACCAAAACCCAAGCTCCTTGCCCCATGTAAGGCTTTTACCACGTGCCGCTGAGCTACCCAACACTTGGCATCCTCCTGCCTCGGCACAACCACCTGCCCCAGCTCTGCTCTGCTTGCCCTGGATTTGGGGAGCCGACTAAACACGCCGTGGATCCAGCACCCACCCACCAGCGTCCCCGCTTGCACTGCAGAAACCCAGCAGAAACCCACGTGAGATGATGGAGGAGAAAGCCCCCAGCCAGCTTCTGCAAACTCCGGAGCTGGAGCTGTCACCCTTGCCCAACTCAGGCCCCAACCATAAAACAAGCTCCACAATAGCGTTATTTATTTTTTTTAAGTCACAAATTATTTCCAGCAGCAGGAGGGTGGAAGGATGCAGTGTGCTGGACCCTGCTCGCCGGCACTGAGCCAGTCTCATAAATGGTTGGCAGCCGGCAGAGCAGCAAACCCATTTCTATTGAAATGAGCTTGTTACTACTAATTTTTACTGGCTTCCCAATTGATTCATAAAGTTTTGTTGGTTTCTTTTTTTTTTTTTTTTTCTTTTTTTTTTTTGGGTTGGTCGGTTTTTCTTTGCAGATCTCAGAAAGCACTTCCTGAGACACTTGGGGGAAAACAAGCCCAGGACTCCCCACGAAGGGCTGCCCCCTGTGTTCGTGCCCCTCCAAGCCCTGGCATCCCCCTTCCAGGCCTTCATAAAACCTTTCTATAAGGGGTCCTCCAGCTTTCAATGGGCTTCAATCAAAACCTCATGGATTCAGCTGCACCATTATCAGCCCTGGGGCAGAAATAGCCCGAGACCTGGGTGGAGGCTGCAGACACACACATCTTCTAGGGCTGGTTTGGGTGCACAACGTTTAACTCTCAGTTTTTGCATCTGCTCCCTCCGTGCACAGCTGGGTGCACCAAGCTGTTGCACTAAATAAACCGAACGAAACCGAACGGGTTGAAATTTAGAGCAGGAGTTTTTTTGTAATTACCAGCAATTTTTAGCTGAGACCTGGGTCAACTTCATCCATGGACCTTTCCTCAAAGCACGAAGAGAGCTCCTCCTTTTCTTGGACAAGCAGGGACAGCCAAAACCATACTCCCACGCGGCCAACACCAGCAGGACCACACCACTTTCACTCCACCAGGAATCCCAACGCAACCCAACCCAACCCAATTCAATACAACCCAACACAACTCAACACCATAAAATGCAACCCAACAGAATTCAACACAACGCAACACCTGGACACGAGCTGAGAGCACCATCAGCCACTTAAGCCCAAGAGGAGGACACTACAGGAGCCAGCCCATTCAGCTGTCTGTGGGATATTTCAAAATGCCTTTTAATGCTTTAGTACGACACTCCCCATGTGCTATGCTTACTGCTTTGACTTAATTAGTGGGAAGACCCTTCCCCATCCATTTCTTTCCCTTTTGCAAGCATCAGACTCTAAAGAAACATGAACACAAGGCAAAACACAGTGCAATTCTCTGGCTCCCTTTTTGCAAAAAGTTATGCTGTGATTCCCATTCACTTTAAAACAGAAAAAGAAAGCACACAGCGATCTCATTTTCACACGCTGCTCACTTCAAGGCTCAGAGAGCAAAAGGGCACGAGCTGCAGTGCACGAGGAAGATGTGACCGCGCTCGCCCGGCCGCCGCGGGGACACAACGGCATTTGTTCAGAAGGGGCTGAGAGCAGAGCCAGGAGCGTTTACAGCCACCACGGTCAATGTTTGCTTTCTCTGCCGCCCGGGCACGCCAGGGACAGGCAGGCAGGGAGCGCAGTGCCTTGTGGTGGGGGAAGACGGATCAACTGTGCCATTCTTCCAGTGCACAGCCCGGCACGGCAGCTCACAAGCAGCCGTTGTCTGCGCCGGGCACTCTCCCCTCCACCAGAACCAGCCACGTTTTGTAAAGGCCTGGGGAAAAAACAAGGAAATGAAGGAAAAGCGACGTGCTCTGAGCAGCACATCTGCAGCTCCGCACCCTCCAGAGATACGGTGAGCATAGAGGAAATGGCACAGCGCTGTCGGCACCCACCGAGCAGATGCCCCAAGTGTTGCACCTCTTTTCAGGTGGCTGTCGGGCTGGTTTACAAACCAGGAAATGCATTTTGTTCTTTATTATATCCATATTTTTTTCCCTTTCTTGAATAGACAACAGCGGTTTGCATCACTATGTGTGAAAGAGTAAAGCAGCTGGCTTTTTTTTTTCTCCTTTAAAAAAAGTCTTTAACATTCTTTGGCTCTTTGAATGGAAAAATCTTAGCAAACGAGACCTTAATAAATGGAAAGAGCTGAAAAATAGCCTTTCTGCTGGCACAGTTCGCTCCTTCTAATGGAATATATAGATAAAACTGACACATCTGGGTCTTGAACCTTCCTCAGAGCTGCTGCGAGGAATCCTTCCCAGGTATCCCCGGCACGGCGCTTGCTGGATCCAGCACCGATTCCTAAAATTGATTCCTAAAATCCTGCAGCCTCTGAAGCCCAGCTGAGGCAGGGAAGGGTAGCCTGATCCTCCCACCTAGGACAAGGACCATCCCCAAACCCCAAAACCTCAGCACAGGTGGAGGAAGGGGAGGGAAGCCACCGGCACAGCTCTACAAAACCCAAGCGTGGAGACTGCCCATCTGCCATCAGTCCAGCTGGGACGGCAAATGTGAGACAGGGTACATGCATACATGGCACTTTGGGGAGAGAATGGGGGTTTTGGTGCAGGGTTTGCTCCGGGAATCATGCTCTGAGAGGGAAGGAAAGGAAAAAGAGAAGGGAACAGCTCCCGGTGGAGCTGGCACAGCCCCTGCAGGTGCCAGAAGCCACACTTGGAGGCTTCCCTCCAAATGGAGGCTAACAAAGAAAAGCCACTGGGAAAAACTCAACATCCTCTGGATGCCTCTTGCTTTCCCAGGGCAGAGGGAAGAGCCTGGCCCCACTTGCAACAGTGAGGCTGCTACAGGATTGAAGGTGATGGAGGGGAGCAGCAGGGATGCTGCAGGGCTGGATCACACCAACCCTGCTGCACAGGGCCCTCTGACTGCCAGGAAAGGCCTCCTGCTCCCCCAGGAATGAAAAACTGCTGAAATGAATCTATGCATACACAGATACAGAAATAATCTCTCCTGCCTCCCTCCTTGTATCACTGGGAAATTGGGAAATTTAGCAGGTTATAACCCGGAACATAAAGCACCGCCCGCATGGAGAAGCATCGCAGTGAGGCTGCTCCCAGAGCAAGTCTGCACCCAAAAGGAGAGGCAGGAACGGGTTTTGTGGCGTGGAGGAATTCAGATCTGGTCATCTTGGCTGAAAACAGGCGGGTGAGCAAGGGCAGCACCCTGAGAGCCCGATACCCCCAGCATGGGGCATCTTCTCTAGGCAGCAGCTTCGCCCCGCAGCACGATGCGAGCAGGAACAGCCGCGTGCCTAATCCCCAGCACTTCGGGAGGACAAAGAGCCGAGTCTCCTTCGCCAGCAGATTTACCCTGTGGTTCCAGGGACGCGAGGCACTTCAAAGCCGGCAGCAGCCCGGCCAGAGGCAGTAAAGGGATGTACTTTTCGGCTGCTGAGCGGCGAAGTGAAATCCACACAAATAAGCAGTGTTCCAGAGAGGCAGGTTTAACCATCAGCCGCTCCGAGGGACGGGAGATGTTTTTCCTGAAGTCTTTTTTTTTTTTTTTTTCCAGTTTGTCTTGGGGTATTTTTTTTTTTTTCTCTTTCTTACTAAAACACGTCTCGAGCTCCTGCACCGCACACCCCGCTTGGATTTGAGCATCCTCCAGAGGTAAAATGCTGAGTTAGGGACTGGCGTCCAGGAAAGGAGGTGCCTTTGATGAATAGCAAATCGACGGACTTCAATCGTTTCGGTAAGCGCCACAGATTTAATAAGTTATTTCCGTGGAAAACCTTAGTAACTCGGGTATGAATCAAGCCTATAAACACCTCTCACTCATCAAAGTGCCACCAAAAAAAAAAGAAAAAAAATCTATTACTGTAACTCTGAATGCTAGCCTCTCTCTACAGGTCGCTCCAAGAAGCCAAAATTCCCCTTCAAAACATTCACCGTTTTCAAAGGTCAGCAATACACTGTGGCCAGTATTCAGCAAATCCATTTAAGAAGTAAAACACGCACAGAGAGGGAGTTCAAACAAAGCCGTGCCATCAGATGTGCACTGCTTGAAAGACACAACCGGAGTTACATCAAAAGGACTTTTACTACCTAGAAAGCCGTATCCAACTCCTAATAGGGTGCAAGAATGTAGTGTTTTGGCTACAAAGATTAAACTAATTTACTTTTAAGTAACTTGCTTACTTCCTGATGTTTCTTTTTTTTCTTTTTTTTTTTTTTTTTTTCCTCCAAGTGTGATGCTGAGGTGCTTGGAGAAGTGAGGGATGTGATTGCTCTGTGATTCAAGGCCAAACACCATAACTACTCAATGAACCACAGACAAAAACATATTTTATCTGGGTGTTGTACTTACTCCAAGAACTTCTACGCCGAAAACATCTCGGCTAGCTGCTGAAAGCCAGCGTGGATCCAGGTAAGGAAGGAAGAGGAAAGGCGACTGACTCCTCTACAACACATGCTGCAAAATGCAGCGTCCCCAGCACAACGCTGCTCCCCAAACACTGTTCCCCAAACGCTGCTCGTGCTGTCCCCACACTGCTCCCCAAAGGCTGCTCGAGCTGTCCCCTTGCCCAGCAGTCCCTGCTGCAGAGGGACAGCACCTCAGGGGCTCTTTCCTCCAGGCACCCACTGGGTGCCCCATCCCCAGCCCTGCCATCGCTTCCCTCTGGAACAGGGTGATGCTCCCAGAGCACCCCAGGCACACACACACTGCCTTTACAGCATCCTACCGGCTCCACCACGGCCATTTCTCACGTCCCGAGGAGCTCTGTGTACACACACAAATGCACAGGCATCGTCTGCAAAGCTGCTTTAATCCCTGCAGCAGGCATGGGGCCAAATATCGATGAGCCCAACCTCCTGCCGCTGGCTGTGCAAGTCGCGGGCTTGTGTTGCTGTAGACAAACGATCCCAGGGCTCTGGCAGCCAGCTCCCGTTTTTTCTGTCCTTCTGGAGCAGGGACAGCTCTGATTGTCCGCATTTTTCTAAGTGCTGCCTGTTAAAGCAGGACCGATGGAAGAGGAAGGATCTCTTATAGGTGGAGGAACGCACGTGGTGGGTGGTGACGGGGTCGATTCCAGCTCCACTGCCCCGCTGAGCCTGGATGCATCGCTGACACTTCTCCATTTTCCACCTCAGACGACACCTTTCCTCCTGGAGGACAGCATTTTTGGAGGCTGGTGATGTCCTCTTACAGCACAGCAGCTGCAAACCCTGAGAACAGCCTTTCCTCCCTTCTAGGGATGCCTGCAGTGCCAACTGCCCTCTCCTCGCGCACAAACCTCTCTTCACATCTCCAGCACGTTCCCCAGCAGCCCCTCACCCCTTCTGAAATTCATTTCCCCTCCCCACACTACTAACCTGGCCCAGCTCAGAAATCAATTCCGAAACCCAAAAGGCTTGCGTTGCGAGCCCATAACCCGCAGGATACTTTTACAAACAGGTGGCACTCGCCTTAGAAACCCTTCCACAGCTGCGCAGCCGCCGCCAGAACTTCATCCTCGTGCCGATGGGTTCAGCACCAGCTCCCTGCTGCTCCACACGGGGCGTTGGGTGTGCAAGGTGAGACGAAGGTGCATGGGCAGCAAAGTGTGAGCGAGCTCCTGCAGACCCCAAAATGCATCACGGGGCAGGGGACCTGACCTGAGCCACCCACTGCACCGGAGGGCGCTCCGCATGCGGGAATGTCCCTGCAGCCTGGGGTCTAAAGGGCTTTCTCCATGCATCATCTTGCCCCAGAGGGTGTGTTTGCTGAGACTTGATGCTCCAGATGAGTTCAGCTGCAGGTCGGTGAGGTCTCTGTGCTGCCCCACCTCCGGGCACCGCTCCTCATTGCCCTCCTGCCCCGCAGGAACCAACGTTTCCATGCCAGGAGCTGCCACCGGAGCCACCGCTGTGGCAAGCCCCAAGGTAATAAATCCAACAAGGACCCTCCTGTAGATCTGCAGGCTCTGGAGGACTCATCACCAGCCCAGACAGTTTGAGGACACTTGCTGCACACCTTTTTATCTGAAAGGGGTGAGTGCTGCAAGCCAGGGGTGCCATCCCCGAGGACTTCCCCACCTTCCCTGGGGGTTCACTCAGCGATTCGGGGCTGCCTTTGATGTCGGGGCCAGGCAGGGCTGGAGGCTTCGCTCCCACAGTGAGGTTTGGTGGTGTGAAGTCCTCGGGAAGGGAAGGGAAAGGAAAGGAAGGGAAAAGGGATGCTGTGCGGCTGTGCTCTCTGATCCGTGTTCCAGCATCCATGCAGCCCACGGGCCGTGGGGGAAAACCTTCACGCGGCGCGCAGAATTCCTCTCTTGAAGCCCATTGGAAAATAGATGCACTTTATTTCCCGTTGGCAAACTTAAAACTATGGAGGAAAAATGTTTAATATAAAAACATCTGACAAAGCACCTCCAGGATGTATTTTTTTGCATCAAAGAAGTAGCTCTTGGCAAGGCGCGCGCTCCTCCGACGAGAAAACCTTTTAGCCAAACCCTGATTGTTATGGACTGCTCCGAGTCAGACACGCCAGCGAGCTTTAAGTTAAATATGAAAGAAAAAGGAAACCAAAACCATTACTGGCCCAAATAAACATCTGTCTGTGATTAAGCTGGATGCACAGATACGCTCCGCTCGTTTTTTAGGGGGGATGGCTGTTTGCTGGAGCAGGACGGGGACAGACAGGAGGAGTAGGGTCAGCGATGCTGCCCGCTCCCAACCTCAGCCCCCAGCCCTAAAATGCTCCCAAACCCGCTGCAAACCCCCCTGCCTCATCACCTCCAGCAGAAACTGCCTGCCTAACGAGAAAAATAGCAGGTTTTCTACTAGCAGGTAATTTCCCAGTCTCTCCCCCCGCCTGGAAAGGGCAGTGTTTGCCCAGTTTCCACACACATCCGCCTTACATATTTATAGGCTTTTTTTTTTTTTTTTCCTATCCCTAACACAGAGGATCTTCATAAATTTCCTTGTTAGCATAAATCCTCGTGGTCTGTTATTTCTGGGGGGAGAGGAAGGGAGACGCTCACTTTCTCCATGCGGTGCATTTGGAAATCTGCTTCCTGAAGCCTCCCAAGGCTGCCGCGAGCAGAGAAAAAAACCCTGCAGCTCTCCCTTTGTACCCGGGACATCGCTGCAACGGGGCTGAGCCACCCCAAGGCATACAAGGATGCTATCCCTGCATCCCACCAGCACCACAAGCAGATCCTCTGCCTTTCCAAGACCTGAAAAAAGTGATCTAAACGAGCTCTGGCCCATCCATTCTCGGTTTCTCCACTCTGTTAATTCACAATTGTCCTCTGCCAATGTTGGAGTAATGCAGAGCGCATCCTTTGGCAGAGCCCAGCTCTGCACACAAGCCCTTCCTTCTCCAGGTTTCGGATCCATCCATGTGTTTTCACACCGGCTCCATCCTTTCAGACGAGGCTCCCAAATGCCCCAAATTCATCCCAGATCTTTATCAGGGTCCCAGCCGCACCTTTCGGATGCTACGAGCGAGCCCACCAGGGCTGAAACTCTCAAAGAGCCTGAGCACAGGGGAAGCGAATTCATCTCTGGAGCAAAGAGCACGCCACTTTTGGAACACCTCAGGCAGCATCTTCCCCGGCACCTCCTGCAAAGCCCCTGGCTGCAGGTACAAGCCCTCGCCAGGACTTGTAGCCAAGGGACCGTGCAGGAGGGAGGCATGGTGAGGAGCAAAGCCCTGCCACACACGAGGCTGGAGCCCCGCAGGCAGCCCGATTCCCAAAGGCCTTTCCCTCGGAACAATGAAACTTTCAATGCGACGGAGCAGGCGTGCGGCGGCACACGAGGCGAGGCGGCGCGACCAGCGGCGCGTTTTGGGGCAGAGCAGCGAGCACAAAGGCTTGGCACCGGCTGCCGTGGGAGCTGCTGCCTGCTCCTACGGCTCAGACCTCCCCGTCCTGAGAGCTGCTCAAGGAAAAGAGGTGCCCCGACATGATCCCATGGACCCCAAAAGACAGATAAACCGCTCCCGACAAGCGGCACCGCTGCCCCTGCTCCAGCACAGCCCTTGGAGAGCTCAGCGCCACCATGAACAAGACCACAGCACCTCGGGATCGCTGCTCGTGCAAATTTATGGGGTTTTGTCCACTGGGAAGGCAAGGAATGGGGAATGGGGTCTTTTGGGGTGAGGAAGAGCCCTGGGGGAGGCAGGGAATGGCAAAGCCCCCGGGGCCGGGCTGCTCGCTGCACCCCGAACCAGTTTGCAGAGCCTCGCAGCCCTCTGCAAGCCTGGCGAGTCGAACGGGTACAGCAGCTTCTTGGCACTGCTGGAGGAGCCAAGTCTGAGGGGAAGAGGGAAAAAAAAAAAAAAGAGAAATTACTACAAATGTTCCACCAGTTATGAGTCACGGGGCTGAGCTTTGTTTCTGCCTCACTGGATTTTGCCCTTTCCCTGGTATTTCCCCAGCCCCGTCCCGGCGAGCTGGGCTGGGGACGTCCCCTCCTGGGTGACCGTGGCACGGAGCCACCATCGGCAGCCCCAGGCTGGGGCAGTGACCTGGGTGTCCCCACGTGGCTGCTCGGCCCTGAGAGCCTGCCCACAGAAACCTGCCTGGGCTGCACAGGACCACGAAACCCCAGGTTTTCATCTTCGGATCCCCCAGGGACCAGCCCTGATGGATCCCCAGGGGCCGGCTGCACCAGTAAATCTAACGCACACCAGAGGCCACCCGACAAACTCCTGTGTGCCTAAACGTGGTGCTGCTTCAACTCCACGGCTGGAAACTTGGGATCAAAGACCTCCAAGTGCCTCCCACACCACCCCAGACCCTTCCTGACCATTGCACTTTTCAGAGGAACAAGAAGCGCTCCCAACCTGCTCCCAAAACCCACTCTCCGTGGGCAGACAGCCCCGTGTCATGGCCCAAACCTCAGGCTTCAGCCTTTCAGATGGTAAAGATCATCGTTGTAACCATGAAAAGGCCCAACTTCAAACAGCATTTCCAGTTTCTGTACATATATAGAGATGATCTTTCTACTTCACGCTAAAGCTTCCCGTTTAGAAGCCCGTCAAGCAAACGAGCGACAGCACAAGAATGGCTCTCTTTGTTACCCCAAACTGAATTCTGTGGTTTTCGGAGGAAAAGCCTTTTTGATGATCAAAGCCGGAGCAATAAATAGTAGCGGCTTGATGCTGGATCCAAAACGCCCTTATTTCTGGAAGGGGAGCTAAAGGCACAGTTCCTTCCTTCGGTACACACAGCGCGGGCAGGGCAGGCCGCGTGCCTCCTGTGTCGTTTGCACAGACCCACTAAATAAGTCAGGATGGAGAATAAACAAACCGAAACGTGGCACAGAGACCATGGCCTAAGTGCTTTTTTTTTCTCCTTTTACTCTGCAGCGATGACAAGTATGGGTTAACTTCAGTGAGGCTCTTATCCTCTTTCAGCAATCGGGAGCGCTGGGGAAAAATAAATCACGCAGCCCCAGACTCTTATTAAAAGTTACACCATTTGAAACCACGCAGGGGGAGAGCAGGGATCCGATTTCAGCCCGATCCTGGTCACATGTTATCATTATATTGTTCGAGTAAAAGTTAAAATCTCCCTTCCAGCCCAGAAAACCCACCAGATGTCCCATAAAGAACTCAGCTGTGATAGAAGCTAAACCATTACATCCTCAGGAACCCTGCTTTTAAAACTCCGCCGCTGTAATTAATGGCTATTATCAAGTTACAATAAAAGCCACGGGCACGGGGAGCTTTACGGGGACGGATCCAGCCCAGGAGATGTTTTGCTGGGCGCTGGAAGCACACGTTTATCACGGCACAGTGCTCCTATCAATTGTTCCCCTGCTGCAGCCACTTGGCACGCACACGGCAAGACCCGTGGCCACTGGGGAGCCTCCCAGGGAGACCATCCCCCAAAAATGCCCACGGGGCCACGTGCCATGCGATCACAACACCACCAGGCCATGCTGCTTGAAGGCTTGAGCATCCTCAGGAGTGGGTTTTGTCGAACCAGCCAAGTCACCGCCACCCCGTCTGCTCGCACCAGCCCCAGTGAGCACCAAACCCACCCAGGTGCTCAGCCCCAGACAGCTCAGTGGGTTTGTCCACCCCAAACCTATCTGCCAGGCCCTGCCTCACACCAAGTCCTTCCTGGCATGGAAAAAAGCAGGTCCCACAGACGGGTCCCTTCTTTCCTCCTCCCCGCCGCACAGTGCTCAGCCCCAGCCGGAGAGGTTCAACCACCAAGCACAGCCCTAGCGCCACGCGGATCCAAGTCCTGATCCTCTGCTCCAAGGCAAAACCGCCTCTGGTGGTGCCTGCGCACCACGAAATGCAAGAAAAGGTGCAGGGGTGGGGCAGAGCAAAGCCAGGGCCTCATTAAGCAAAGCCTCGACGGCTCTGCAGCTTGCAGCACAGGGCCTGGCTGCAGCAGGGAGGGCAGGCGGTGCTGTGCGGATCCCACGAGCTCAGCACAGCAGCACTGTGGGGAAAACAGCCCCATTGTCACCCCGGTGGGGACAGCAGGTCCACAGCTACCCCAGGGACACGCGTGGCCACACAGGGCCACCACCAGCAGCATCTCATCGCAGCCCTTGGAGCCCAGACATCTCCGAGCAGCCACCCTGAGCGGCTGCCCCTCGTGCTCCCCGTTTGTGCCAAGCGCAGGGAGGGCGCAGCACAACCCCCCCCACCATTCTCCTCCTCCTCCTCCTCCAGTCCCCGAGCTCCCCGGGAGCACGACCGCCTGCCAACCTGAGAACTCTCCGGGTGTGACATTGGGCGAGTTTGTAGCCTCTGTTTCAGTGTAAGACAACGTGGAATCCGATAGATCTGCAAAGAGACAGGAAAAAAAAAAAAAGCCCAGTTTTTAATCCTCCTGCGTTTGCAAGCGCTACGTGCGTGCCCGGGGCCCCCCTGCTTCCCATCCCCTGCCCACAGCTCCCGACAAACTCTCAGCTGGGCCAGAAAGCAGCATTTAGCTTTGTACCTCCACCGTGCAAAGTCTGGATCGCTTCGACCACAGAAATAACTGCAGCAAAGTCGATCAAACAAGTAGGAACTTGGTGCTTACTGGATAAGGTTACATTAAGCCTCTAAACAATTCATAGTTACTATACTTAATTATCGCCATTAAAATTCTTGAAGCTGTTTATTCTTGCTTCCTTCCTTCCTTCCTCTTTGCTGAAGCGAAGGAAACTTTGTTTTAACAAGTTAAGAGTCTTTGTTATTCTCTCTTGCTTACACCCCTCTAATTAAGTGCTCAACTGTTTGCTCACAGATTAACTATTATTTTTCCAATCAAACAAGCCAATGAAGCAGATTTCAGGCCCTGGCTGTTGTTTTAACCAAGTCACGTGTCGCTCCCTACCATCCCTCCCTGCAGCACCAGCAGTTTCTGAAGGGAATTACCCCGCAGTGGGGAGAACAGGGAGGGACGAGGTTGTTTTTTTTTTTTTTTTCCCCTCTCTTTTTTCCCACACCTAACAAAGAAAAAAAAAAAGGAGAAGGAAAACAAAAGCAACCCAGGACCAGCAAACCTCCTTCGCAGGATGCTCTGCACGCGAAGGCTAGGGTGGGCTTTTCCCTTTCCAAAGCTTTTCTGATTCGTTAGGAGCAGCAAAATGCCCTTCCAAAATTACAGAGCAGCAACTTTTGGAGAGGCTGCGTCTCAGGTTAACGAGCACAGGAAGGGCAGGAGCCGGCCGGGGCGCAGCCGGGAGCTCCCACGCCCCCCTCGCTCCGGCACCCGCGCGCAGACAAAACACGGCGCCCGGGAACCCTTCATTACGCCCCCATGGGCTTCGGCTCAGTTGGGGAAATCTGCATGCGCCTGCACGGCAATTTGGGATGATAAACCGGCCTTCGTTTACTGCTCGAAGCCCGTCAGCTGATGCTTGCTCAGAAGTAATGAGCAGGCAGAAAATCCCTGCTGCTGCCCGCTGCGCCACCGCGAGGTGCCGGTAACCGGCACCGGGGCTGCACCACGAGAGCTGCAGGAGATCAGAAGAGGTGAAGGCACCTACCCAGTGGCTTTTGCTCATCATTAGGAGACAGCCGAGAGTAAGGAGGTGGTGGAGACTCTGGAAAAAAGGAAAGTTTGCATTAGTGTTGTGTTCGGTCTATAAATGAAATCTCTTCTGAGTCAGGAGCGCTTTGAAGGCTGCAAACACAACGGAGGAAAGCCCACTCGCACTGGGAACCCACTAGGAACTCTACACCAAGCCTCGTCCATGCCTTTGCAGAACTGGGGTCAGCCCTGACCTCTCAAGGCAGACATTACGGCTGGGAACGTGGCCGTCCTGCCTCCCAGCACGGCCACCCCAACGGCGGCTCCAACCCACGTGCGGGGACCCAGCGAGAGCTCCCCAAACTCCGCATTACAAAGACTAAAAAATGGGATTTTGGGTGATGACGAGAGGCTCCTTTCTTGGCACGGACAGACCGATGCTGAGGGCTGGCGGGCTTTGGCCAAAAAGCCACCGAAGTCACTTTGGTGTGTCCAGCAGCACCTGGCTGCTCGGGGGCTTGGGCATGGGGGCCTCAGTTTGGTCCTCTCCTGGTCCTTCACCCCGTGAAGGTGCCCGGTGCTCAGCAGCAGCACATCCACAGCCACGTGCCCGCAGCAAGTCCCCAGAAGTGCCTGGATGAATCGGGACAGCGATCTGGCTCCTGCTGTGCTTGGAAGCGTAAAGACCACGCGACGAGCCGGGGAAGGTCCTCCATCATTTTCTGGGGTAGAGGTGGGGTTTTCTTCTCAATCACGAGCTCCTTCTAGAATTCGGCCTTCCTGCAGCTGGGCTGATGCTGACGCTGGGGAGGCGCCGCACTGGAAATTCGGAGGCAGGACGCTGACCCCAGGCCTCTCCAACAAGCGTGCGCTCCTCAGCTCCCACACTGAGCAGAAGACCAGTCCCTCAGTGTAATGACCGCAGCTCCCTTGGGGTTATTTCATCAAAACCGACGTCAGCATCCCCTCCGTGGTGCTCTGGCGTGGCCTCTGCCCAATTAATACCCCTCAAAAAGGAAAGGTTCCTCATCCTCATCCCGAAACAGGCACCGAAAGGCCCTAACCAAGCACGCTGCCAGCAGCTAGATGCTCTCCTCGAGGGCTCTTAACAGCCTCCAAGAAAAAAAAAAAAAACAACACACAAGCAGGAAACGGAGCCAACGTCCAGCCCTGGAGCAGCAGGTCCCCTGCCAGAGCCGGACCCGGTGCCATGGCGCGGTTCTTTGAAACACGACTGAGTTCTTGTGCTGCTCCATCCCATCACCCCCGGGGGATTTTGGGGATGAAGGCGCACCCGTGGCCAGAGCAGGGGGACCATTTGTGGCAGCACCAGGGCCGTGCTGGGCCTCCCGCTGCCTTCCCCCAGTAGAGGCAGAGTTGGAGCTGGGGGGGCCCCCGGCCCAGGGACCCCCTTGCAGAGCAGGAACGCGCCAGAAGCGCCCGGGGCTCGCAGCCACAGAGCACTGGGAAAAAGCCATCGCTGCGGGAAGGCGGCTTGGAAACTTTGGCCGCTTCTAAAATAAACGCCCATCCCCTCCAATCGAAGCAAAAAGCTACTTCCAGCCTCTAGCGATCTTCGGGGGGGGGGGGAAGCAGCGCGCCGGCGCTGCGTGCCGAGCACAGAAGTTTCTTTCAACCAAGTGATGCAAAGCGAGGCAGGATTCCGGATTGCAAAATAAATAAAATCAAAGCCCTTGCCAAGAAGGGGACCGTGAGCAGGATTCCGATATCCTCCGGGGTTTCTCCATCCGCATCGAAAAAAAAAATAATAATAAAAAATAAAAAATAAAAAATAAAAAAAAACAAGAAGGGGGCAAAGCCAAAAGCCAAGCCCAGGGCTCGGTGGGGCTGTGGCTGCCCCCGCTCCCCCCCCGGTCCCGCAGCCCCGCGCGGGGCCCTGCGGCTGGAGGCGCGGCGGTAATTGCCCGGCTCCGCGGCCGCCCCGAGAAGCGGCGAGCCAGGCTGGCGCCAGCAGGATGCAAACTGCACATTATCGCCCCTTCGGCACCTAAATAGCAGGGGGACCTCCGCGGGGGGGGGAGGAAAAAAATAAAATAAAATAGGGGAAAGGGGGTTGCTGCGTGGGTCTCACAAGCGCCGCTGCCTGTCCCATCTTGGCCGGGCGTGGGGTAATTTGGGGTGGGGGATCCCCAAACTCTGGGACTCCCTCTTAAACCTCGGGATCCTCCTTCCTAAACTCCAGGACCCTGTCTCCAAAGCTCAGGATCCTTCTCCAAAGCTTAGAACATCCTCTCCAAAACTAAAGGACCCCTCTCCAAAGCTCGGGACTCCCTCTCCAAAGCTCAGGACCCCTCTCCAAAGCTCAGGACCCCCTCTCCAAAGCTCAGGACCCCCTCTCCAAAGCCCAAGGACTGCTCCCCAAAGCTCAGGCCCCCCTCTCCAAACTTCAGGCCCCCGTCCCCAAACCCCAGCCCTCCTTCCCCACCACCCCCTTGCCTCCCCAACTCCACGGCCCCCCCCCGCCTCCCCGCTTCTCACCTGGCCCACAGAGGCGGCTGAAGTGGTAGGGGTTGCAGCAGACGGTGGGGCCGTCGGCGACGCCGAAGCTCTGGCACTCGCAGAGGGGTTTGAGCTCGGCGGGGTGCTGCAGGTCGGGCCAGCGGAAAAGTTTCCCCAGCAGGAGGTGGGGGGGAGCCGCCTGGCCCCCCAAACGCACCTCGGTGCGGGCCACCAGCACGCAGCCGCTCGGCATCCCCCCGCGGGACTCCACCGCCTCCAGCAGGCTGTCCAGCGAGCGCTCCTTCAGCCGCTTCAGCAGCGAGTAGGTGACGGCCTTCAGCTCCTGCTCCAGCACCAGCAGCCGAGACCGAGCCTCGCGGCCCCTCCGCTCCGGGGAACCGCCGGGGGGGGCCCCGCAACCGGCTCCGCCGCCGTCGGGGCTCGGGGGGGCGACCCGAGGGGCTCCTCCGGGCTGCCGCTCCCCGAACAGGCAGCAGGTCACCGTGCGCCCCCCGCGCTCCCGGCCGCGTCTCGGGTTCGCTCCCTCGGTGGCGTCCCGGCGGTGCCGACCCCCCCGGCGCTCCGCCATCGGGGGGCCCCCGCGGCTTCCCCCGGCCCCTCCGCAGCTCCCTAGGGCCGGGCGGCTCCGCTCCGGGCTTTTCTCGCCGTTTTCACCTCCGGCTCCGGGCTCGCGGTCGCCGCTCGTGGCGCTGCCATCGCCGCCGTCGCTGTCGCCGTCGGGCACGACGCGGCTCCTCCAGAGGCGCCGCACCAGCCCCGAGCGTTTGGACCTGAACATACGCCGAGGAGCGGGCGGCCGGGGGCCGGCGGCGCCGTTCGCCGCCCCCTGTGGCGCCGGGGCGGAGGGGAGGGGAGGGAGGGGACGGGAGGGGAAGGGGAGGGGGGGGGGGGGGGGCTGGTGGCCGGCCGGCCGCCGCCTCTATCTCATCTCAGCCCCCTCCCGGCCGGGCCCCGCTCCCCGGCTCCTCCGTGCGGCGCCCCGCCACAGCCCTGCGCAGCGACTCGCCCCCGGCCCGCGGCGGGGCTGCACCATGGGGCGGGCGGCGGGGCGGGGGCGCCGGGCGGGCATAGACGGCGCCGCGGGGAAGCTCCCGGAGCCCGGCTCACGGCCGCCCCGCCGGGCCCTCCGCCATCGGCCGCCGCCGCGCCGGGGCCGCGAAGGGAGCGGCGAGAAGGGGGCGGCGGCGGCGGCGAGGCCCGGGGCACGGGACGGGGCCGGGGGGAGGCCGAGCATAAACCGGGGGGAAGGGAGAGGGGGGAGGTGGGGGGGGAGAGAGGAGGCCTGGGGGGGTGTTAGGGAGGAGAAAGGGGGGATGTGGGGGGGGGAGGGAGGAATGGGGGAAGAAATGGGGGAAAAAATGGGGGGAAAAAGGAAAAAATGGGGAAGGAAAAAATGGGGAAAAAGGAAAAAAAAAAAAGGAGGGGAAGGGGGGAGGAAAGGGGGATTTAGGAGGGAGAAAGGGGGAAGTTAGGGGAAGTTTAGGGGGAAATTAGGGGAAAATTAGGGAAAAATTAGGGGAAGAATGAGGAAGATTAGGGAAAAATTAGGGGGAAAAGGGGGAAAATCAGGGGAAAAAAGGGAAAAATTAGGGGGAAAAAATCCCGGAAAAATCAGGGGGGAAAAAAGGAAAACGGTAAAAAAGGTAGGGGAAAAGGAGCAAAAATGGAAAACGTGAAAAAATAAGGAAAAAACTAGGGGAAAAAACGGAAGAAAAAATTAAAAAGCGAAAAAAAAAAAAAAAAAAAAAGGCTGGGAACTAGAGACGCCGGCTTCAGGACATGGATGGCAGCGGTGAGGATCCGGGGGGCGGGCGGGGCGCTGCTGGCGCTGGGCGCTGGGTGCTGGGTCCGGCTCGGCTCGGCTGGGCTGGGCTGGGCTCGGGCCGCCGGGTGCCGGCTGCCGGGGCCGCCGCTGCCGCCGCCGCCGCGCTCCGCCCGCCCTCGCGGAGCTTTTGTGTGGCTCGGGCGCGCACGCGGGGCCCCTGGCGAGCGGCGGCGCGATTGGCTGCGGCCCATCATGTGCCAGTCTAGACACTCCGGCGGCCCCGCGCCGCGCCGCCCGTTGCGCAAACAGCGGCTCGGCCGGCCGCGCTCTTAAAGGGACACGCGCCCTCTTTTTTTACCAACACGCTCCCCCCCCCCCCCCCCCGCTCCAACATCCCTCGTCTCCCCCCCCCGTAACGCCGCCGCTCGCCCCCTTCCCCTCGCAGCCCCTTCTCCTCGCAGCTCCTTCTCCTCGCAGCACGGAATGGGAATGGGAATATGGGGGGGGTTCCAGGGGGCTGCCCTGGGGAAAGTAGGTCAAGGCGGCGCTCCGGTAGCGAAAGGGTTAACGCCGCTCCTCCTCACCACCCCCCCCCTCCCTCCCGCCGGAGCCGCGGCGCCGGGCCACGCCCCCGCGCTGCAGCGACTCGTCCGCCGTGGCAAAAGTTCAGGCTCGGAGCGCGCCCATTGGTCAGTCGGAGAGTGACGCGCGGCTTCGCCGCCTCCCATTGGCTATTCCGCCGAGCCGGCTCCGCCCTCCTCCGCGCGCCGCGGCGTGGCCGTGAATGAAAGGCGCGCCGCGGGGCCCGCGCTGGGTCCTTGTGCCCGCCGGCGGCAGCGCTGGGAGAGGGGCGGAGGGGGGGGGGCGGCGTGCCCCGGGTAGGGCCCGGTGGGGGCACCGGGAGGGGTACGGGGGGGCGGGGCTGCCCTGCACGAATTTGGCGTTTCAGCACAAAAGAAAGTCGAAGGAAGAAATTAAAGGGATGGAAAAGGGTATGGAAGAAAAGAAAAAAAATTAAGAATGAAATGAAAGAAATAATGAAAGAAAATAATGAAAGAAAGTTAAAATAATAAAAGGAAATAATGAAAGGAGATAGAATAGTAAAAGAAAATCAAATAATAAGAGAAAATAAATTAAAATAATAAATGAAAATAATAATAAAGAAAATAAAATAATAAAGAAAATAAAATAATAAAAAAAAATAAAATAATAAAGAAAATAAAATAATAAAGAAAATAAAATAATAAAGAAAATAAAATAATAAAAGAAAATAAAAGAAAAATCCCCCCGCACCTTTATGCCATGGTTTATGGGGATATCCCGTGGATACCCCGTGATTTACTGGGGATATCGAGCAGTTGGGATGCGGTGATGGCCCCGCAGCAGCCCCAGGAAGGTGCCCCCAAAGGGCAGCGGGCAGTGGGGCACCTTCACCTGGCGGCCCGGCCTCACAGCACCTGGAAAACTCCAGGAAGCAAACAAAAAGAAAGAAACGAACAAAATTTGTCAACCGAGATATTGTAAATCCTGGTTTGGGCAGGTTTCTGAGCAGCATTTTTGGGCAGCTCCTGCAGCACAGGGCTGGCACCTGCAGTGCTCCGGAGCCCCGGCTGCACCCGCACAGCTGAGAGCGAGCTTTGGGTTAGTGAATCCAATTTCTTATGGAAACCTTAAAACCTCCTTAGAAATGTCCTGATGGACTTTGTGTGGAGATAACGTCGTGTGATGGCCCCGCTGGAAGCCCGTGGGTGCCCCAGCGTGCGCCCCACGGCACCGCCTTCGTAGCTCCGCGCAGGAACCTGGCAGCATCCAGCTGGGGCAGCCACGTGCTGGTGGGACAAAGGTAAATGCAGAGGCACGGAAAGGCTGCAGAAAGGGCTCGGCTTCAGGTGTGGAAGCAGAAATTGGGATTTTCCAGCTCTCAGACCCAGCAGGATCCCTGCCTGTCCCCAGGAGACGAACAATGGGGTTTTCACGGCGGGCGCAGGTACGGGATGGAGAAACCCCAATTTCACCAGGAGTGGGCAACAAGGGGACATTGTTCCACGCCCCAACGTGGGGCAAGAAAAACAGAGCCCTCAATTGTCCTCCCCGTAATGCACGCATCATTTATAGTAATGTCGCTTATTAAAGGATTTTTGGTAATTAACAACGATGTGCTCCCGCACTGCCTCTTTTCCCCCCTCTTTTTTTCTTGGCCTGCCATAATAACAAACATTCCTGCGAGATGCTCTGGAACACGTCCTATAGGTCTTGGCACAAGAGCTGCAGAGAAGGTTTTGAAAGCCTGCCAGCGTTATCTGACATGCATCTCCCAGGTGCTATATAAAGCCAAATCCTCGTGGGCCCGGAGGACCGTGGGTGGCCCATGAGGGCCCCGGCACTCACCTCCTCCGAGAGCCAAAACGTGGCCAGGATGGGGCGACAGCAGGGAGGGGGCACGGCGAGGAACAGTCAAAGGTGGTGGCAGAGCACAGCACGAGGACGGGAAACTTCAGGGTTTTCAGTAAGCAAAAGCAATCTCCAATTTTTGAGCTTCTTGGGCTCCAGTTCTTTTTTCTCTGGTCAAAGAGAAAGGCGCAGAGGTTAAAACACAAAACTAAAAATCGCCATATAAAAAGCTCTTAGTTAGGTTCTTGGGTCATTCTATCACCTTGAAAATGGGGTCGAGGTGGGGACCCCATGTGCTGGGTGCTGAAGGTCGGGTGGCCCGAGCAGGGGGCAGCAGAGGCTGGGGGCCCCCCATGGCCCCGTCTCACCCCGTGCCCACGGGCACCGAGTGCCTGAACCCGGCTGGAGCAGCCACGGCTCAAGTGCTGCATGTGAGCAGGGGGCTCTGCCAAGAGCTGAAAGGCCTCGTAAAACCAGGCTGGTTTTGCTGGAAGCTGAGTTTGAAAGGAACCAGAGAAAAGAAAAAAAAAAAACCTCTGACAGCACCAGAAATGTCCCATTTTGTTTGTTTTAATGACATCGTGGCGATTTTCCAGCTCAGGCTGACTTTTGGTGTTATATTCTGCGCCACAACGTACCGTGATAGGACCTTGGACGGTCTTCAGGATGGAAAAAGCTAAAACCAGAGCGAGGCCTTTGGATAAACCCAACCCCAAACCATCTGAAGGCTTCTCCTTCGCGGCGAATTTCACAACCGCTGGGCTCAGCGCTCCCAGGCCTCGGCTTCTGGAGATGCTCCGGGCTGAGGATGTGATCCCAGCCCAGAGGATGGGCATCGAGGGAACGTGGAGGCTGGTGCCCACCACTATGCATGGGGCTTGGAGCCTGTGTTTGCTATTTTCACCCTTTCCACCCCATTTTGGCTGCAGTGTCCCGTGCATTTCACCACCCGCGGTGGTGGGGAGCTGGCGGGGACGGCGCACACCAATCCGTGCCCGCATCCCCATGCAGGGGCTGGGCAGAGTAAAGGTGGGAGAGCACCGCCCCAGCCTCCTCTTGGCACGAGGAATTATGGAAATCCCTGCACGTGGGTACAGCAGAGAGCAAATTTGCTCGGGCACCTTTCATCCAGGCGGCCCCGTCCCGTGCCGTGGTGGCACCCAGGGGGTGACCCGGGGACGCAGCAGCGAGGCTGCTCGGAGCAGGCTGGAATGGAAGCTGCAAAAAATAAAAATAAACGGGGAAAAAATAAATTAAAAAAAAGATCAAAATTGGACCGAATCAGCCCACCACTGCCTTTTGCCCGACCTGCAATTAATGAGAACGGGTTAATGGCAGCTCCGCGAGGAGAGCGCTGCGGCTGCCGCCTCTCTGGGCTCCGCAAGGCCCTTCCCACGAGTATCTCCTGTGGGTGGGACGAGCTGACTCACAGTTTCCAGGGCTGTAGTAACATTTCAACACCCCAGCGCTCCAGCCTTGGGGACTGATGGCAAAGAGCACATTCCCAGCAGAGCGGTCGGGAAGCTTTTGACAACATGTTTTCTTCTGTCAGAAAATGTCAGTGTGGCAAAACCGAATTTTTCTTTTTTTTTTTCTTTCTTTTTTTTTTTTTTTTTTGTAGCAACCTATCCGTTTCCACGAAGGGCTGTTTGGGGAGGTTGCCTGGGCTCGAGCCTGGGTTTCTAGTCAAAACCACGGGGTAAAATCTTCTCCCAGCAGGTCCTCACCTGCAGGTGATTGCACCCATCCGCAGGGCTCCCGGCCCCTGGAGAGGTCCCTGGCTGCCAGCAGGGACACGGGGACATGGGGACACAAATTCTCCCATCCCAGGAGAAGCCCAGTTTTTAAATCCCTTCTGTGAACATCTGGGCCAGTTTGTATACACAATTAAGCAGTTATCCATGGAAAGAGAGTCCAATTTCCAGCCTGGAGATGTGAGTGCCCATCTGGGATGTGGGGTCTTGGGTTCAGGTCCCCGGTTTGAGTCGAAGCCCAAGCATTTAACCCACCTGTCAGGCAAGGGCCATGAGTACAGGGCTATCCCCTGTGCTGCTGCTTTCACTTTTTTAGGAAAACAAACTCAAAACGAGCCCGATGCATCCCCCACATCAGCCGAGAAGCGAGCAGCATCTTCTGCCGGTCCCCCTGGTGCTGCAATCGCCTCTCTCCAAGCACACTCGAGCGGACGGCTCCATAAAACCCAGCACAGCCTTGGCAAGATTGCAGGTGCTGGGGATGGGGGGAGACCCAGCTCAGCAGCCAGCTCCAGCCACCTCTTCAAAGCCAGCTCCCAACCCTCTGGCCACCTCCTGATGCTCCCCCTCTTGCCCACACGCCAGCACCGTTAATTCACCATCACCGTATTTATTCTCCCAACCCTCTAGGGAGGCGAGGGACTACTGCTAACATCCTCGGGTATTCCTGTGTGTCCTGGTTTCAGTTAGCACAGAGTTAATTTTCCTCCTAGCTGCTGTTAAGGTGCTGCCACCGAAGCTTTCAGTGTGTTTCCTGATGCCACCGACAGTGATTTTCAGCGCCCTTTTGAACCCACAGCCTAATAAAAGGAGGTGCATGGATGGACAGGGGAAGGACATTGCCTCCTGAGCCTTTAGACCAGGAGAGCATCCCACCTGGTGGCCAGCCACCAGCAGCCACCCTTCTGGGGATGCTGCAGCGTGAGCACGGCTTGAAAGCAGCCATCCACCTGCACGAGGGCGGGTTGGGGATTTGGGAGCTCGCAGAAACCCCCTCAGCCTCAGCTCTCACTTCCCCGGTCGCAGGCAGGCCAGCAGGGCTGGCCACTGACCTCCTGTCCCGTGCTGGCTGTAGGAGCCCAGCAATATCTCCCAGCACAGACGCTGTGCTCAGGAGGAAGGGAACTGCAGCCTCCCTCACCCACCAGAGGCTGCGTCTGAAAACCACACCGCCCAGAACAAACACAGGAGTTTGTCCTCTTTATCAGCATTTATTCAGCAGCCTGTGGAGACAGTCTGCCTTGCTGGACTCTTTTCCAGGCAGATAACACCCAGTTCTGAAACTGCCCTTTACTTTTTTTTTTTTCTTTTTTTTTTTTTTTGGTGCATTGCCATTTTCGAGGACGACACCGAGCCCAGCACCTCTGCGGGGTATCTCTGCCCCTATACCCACATCTACCCGCACGATTTGCAAACACAAAACTGGAAGCTCCCCGGGGAGGGCAGCGTTAAAACAAGATTATTCCCTTTGGAGACGGTCCAAAGGCAAAAAAAAAAAAAAAGGGAGTAGAGGTGGAAGTCCAAAGGGGACGGTAATGGCCCATCAGCTGCGAGGGGCTCGGTGTGCCCGGCGGTGCTCTCCGAGCAGCGGGAGCTCACATCGCGGGGCGGCAGGACGAGGAGGAAGCATAGGTTGACGAAGACATCAAAGCAGAGCTGAGAAAGGTCAGATATAAATGGCAACCTGTCCGTTTGTGCACCAGTTTGCTCTTCTATTTACGACGGCATTTTCTGGGAAGGGCTGGACAGAGCCAACTAGGGCAGGCTTGTAAAAAGATAATTTTTCTCCCTTAGAAAACACAACGACAGACAGGCTGGGCTGCTGGCTTTTCTCCCTCGCCGAGATCTGCTGCCCTGGGCAATTTGTCCTGTTGCAGCAGCTCTTTGCTGGAGTGCCTGGCGTCTGGGCTGCTCCAGAGCAGACGCCAGTCACTGGAGCAGGGAGCTGCCTACCACGGCGCGGGGAAATATTTTCTGCAGCGGTGCAGGAGCGGCTTAAAGAGCAGCACTGTTATTTCGCAGTCATCTCCAATAATAACTCGGAGACAGCAGCCGCAAGACACATTAGCAAAAGCTGCTGCCACCGACCAAAACTTCAGAGGAGGAGGAACAGAAGTGGGAATAGAAATAGAAATGGGGGCTGAGTCACGGGCTGGGCAGGAGGCAGGCTTCCAGAGGGGTCCTGGGATGGGGCTGTGGGACCGGCACGCTCTGCTTGGGTCCTTCCCCAGATCTCTTGCAACCTCGAAATGGGGATGCGAAGATCATTAAGGCAGAGGAGAAGAGTGACTTCTCTGTTTTGAGGCTGGACCGGAGGTAGCCAGGGGCAGTCGTTACTGAAATACCAGGGCGACTTCTCTTTTTGTGTTCAAGCTGTGTTTTGAGTGTCTCCGTTGGCGGCGGGCTGCAGGATCTCCAGGGCTTGCTCACACAGAAGAATGTGAAAATGGAAAGCGGGATTAGGGAGGAAAGGAGCTCGCCCTGAAGTCATTGGCACCGCTGGCTGTAACACAGGCAGCCAGCCTAAAACCCACACCAGGACCCAGGAGCAGCGGCTCCTCCGCTCCCGTGTCGGTGCCCTAACTACAGCTAATGAGAAGAAGCATTTGGGAGGAGAGAAAATGAAATGTGTTGCATAAAGAAATAAATTCCCAGAGCCAGGTTGTCCCCTAGCAGCTCCCGCATCACCTCGCCTGCCCATACACCAGGGGGACCAGCCCCAACACCCTCGCCCCAAAGATGTGTGCTCAGGAACGACACCAACCACCCCGACACGAGCTATTAAATATCGTCGTGAGCCAAACAACAAACGTTTCTCCCAAAGCCGTAAAGCAAGGGTGGCATTTTTATTAGCTGAGGTTTCCTCCTTTTTTTTTTTTTTTTCCCTTTTTTTTCTTTTTCTTTTTTTTTTTTTTTTTTATGGCCTTATCCACAAATGCTGGGAGCCAGAGGGAATTATTTGTTACTTACATTAAAGCAAGAAGCCTTCAGACCACAGCGCTGCAACCACTCCCCGTATCATTATTTTCTTCTTCTGGATTTATACGGAGCTCATTATTAAGCCTTAGCTAACGCAGACATCCTAACAATGCACTGAGTGCTAATAACTGCTAAGCAGCATTATTAATTATTGTAATTACGGCGTTTAAAATACATTTTGATTATATTAAAGAGAATACTTTCCTACTTTTCCGACCAAAAAAATCCACAAATGTAGCTTATTAACACTAATTCTATTCTTATTGGTGAGACTATTGTTAGATTTCAAAGGCAGCCAGTCTGGGCCCGAAACCCAGCCCGGGCTGCGATGGTTGCCCTGGGGGCCAGAAGGATCCTGGTGAAATCCATCAGTGGGGACCCCAATTTGGGGTGCAGTCGGGGTCAGAGGACCCTGACTTTAGGAGAGGCATCAGCACATGTGGACCCCACAGTGGGCTGACGTGTGGCTGGCTGCAGAGCTCCTCGTAGGTACAGGATAGAGGGATGTAGCTACAATCTGTGTAGCTACAATCTGTGTAGGTACAATCTGTGTAGGTACAATCTGTGTAGGTACAACCTGTGTAGGTACAACGTGGGGTCGCAGCCGCGCTCAGGCTGTTAACCCTTGCTGCCAGAGCTCGCTGGAATTCTTCACGCCCGAGCCAGACAGGCAAATAGGCAGGCAGACACCCAGCTGCGCTTTTAATTAGAGCGCTGCGGAGATAAAAAGCTTCGGAAAACAATTTTCAACAATTAAAAATAATATTCCCGGCGCTTGGCTGCCCCAGCCCCGTGTGTCCTGGGCGGCTGGGAGAGGCCGGCCAGCCGCCCCCCGGCGTGCCAGGTTGTGACTGCCAGGCGAGGGCTTGCTGCCCTTCCCCTCTGCCCACCCAACGAGGGCTTTCTGCCCTTCCCCTCCGCTTGGCCAAGAGCTTTCTGCCCTTCCCCTCTGCTTCCCGGACGTTTCTTTGCTACAAAGAGTTAAGATTTCACTTGTCGGGCTGTTTGTGTTTCTATTCACATGTCAGTGCCTGTCATTTATTTAGTCAATGGGACATGTCCAAGGGATGGAGACAGGCCGGGTTAGTCATTCTGACCGTGGGTCGCCAGGCTGCTGCAAACCGCCTGAGGTCATTTCCAAAGGCACCACTAACAATGAGAGGGAAGCTGGGCCCAGGAGACCTGCAGGAAACGGCGCGGAGATTAAAGACGGAGATAGTCCTCGGCAAAAGTACACTGCAGGAATGTTCCCTATGTTCTGTCAACAGAGTTTCTTCCTCGCCGAAGACTGTCTATTTTAAGGCCGAGCTCGCACCAAAAATGGAAATCCTTGCTCGATGGCTATCAGCGGATCTTCGCTTCCCGGGGCTGCGGCAGAGCTGTGGCCGAGGAAGCCAAGCCTCCAGCTCGCCCCGCGCTGCCCGCTCCGCTTTCGGCTCCGGCTGCGCCTCCCTGGCGCTCTCCTGCTTCCAGGAAGGGGATGGAGGAGAAACCCTGAACACCCCGCTGCAGATCTGTGGCAGGCTCAGGCTCTGAAATGAAGCCCCCGATGGCACATCTGGGGAACGGGCGATTCCCCAAGGCGGGGCAGGAGCAGAAGGGCAGTTTTGGGTGCAGAGATGCACGTTTTGCCTCTCAAGCGAAATGCCGCTGCCTGCTCGTACTTAACACATCGAGTACCTCTGGGTGTTTTGGAAACCATTAATAGCAACCACATGACTGGTGTAAAACACTGATTTTTCCATCCAGACACACTATTGTTTTCAGATAAATACATTCCATCGAGCTTTTTTCTATCTGAACTTTCTACATGTGGCTTCTGGGGCTCGGGCAGATGGGGCTCGGGGCTCGACAACAATAGCGGTGGCCCAGGAGGGGCCCCCGGAGCCCGCTGCTCGGGAAAACTGGTGACACGGGCTAAATCCTGCCCTCTGGTGCTGCTGAGATGCTGGTGACACGGGGCAGGGGCTGGAGGTACCCAGGGGACGGGCAAAGGAGCTGCACAGGAGGTTAGAGCTGCTCCAGAGAGATAGGGAAAGGCAGCAAACGCATTTCTCAGAACGCAAACATCCATCACCGACACACACGAGAGTCTCCAAATTCCTCAGTGTTATATTTATGAAGCCATTCGGAGACATGATACAGGCCAGTTCCTGTAGATTTTTCCATGTGCTGTTAAAGATTCAAATTACAGAGCAATTTTCCGCCTTTGAAGACGTCGGGCTTCGCGCTGCAGAGCCCGGGGCTGCTGCAGGCTGGGTCTGTCTCGCTGCAGCCCGGAGATAACGCAGAGCCACCGCCAGCGCTCGGCCGCGCCGGAGTCAGGAGCGGGCCAGGAATGACAGCACCGGGGGGAATTTACTCCGCTGGCAGATAAGGAAAGCATCCTGCTCGAAGCACGGGGTAAACAACTCGTAATGCCAGCGATCCGCAGAGTCCCACGTGGCCCCGGCGGCACATCTGCCCCGCACGGAGCAGGGATGGAGCCAGCCCGGCACCGGGGTGCTTTGGGGACCCCCACGGGGCCGGGTGCTCGCTGGGGACACGGCTCCTCTAGTTCGCTCTGCTTGATGCAAAAGGAAATAGAAATGGGTGAGTTTGTCACCCGGAGGAGAACTGGGGCACCCAGAGCACTGGTGGCCACTGGTGGCATTGGTTGCGCACACAGGGCTTGGGCCACCCAGATTAGAAATCACAAAAGAGTTGGGCAAAATCAGAAGGACGTTAAAAATAGATGAAAAATCTCCTTTTTCAGCACACAACTCCTGACACCGATTGTTCTTCCCCGTAATCTCACAGAACTCCCTACCAAACTAAATTCAGGTGTGTTTTCATCGATAAGGGCACGGAGACACAAGCTGGGAGCAGAAGTCGAGGCACGCCAGCTCCATGGGACAACATCTGGGGCTCTCCCTGGTGCTCGCCGGGTAGCTGCAGGGTTCACCCCTCGCTGCACAACCGGGGCCTGAAATCCATCCCTTAGCATGAGAGAATCACTGCCTGCCTGCGCCGCTCCTGAGCCATCCCCAGGGGCAGCTGCCGTGTTCCTGTGCCCTTCCACTCGCAGCGGGGCTGGAGGACGTGGATCAGAGCCGCCCTTCGAATCAAACATCGGGGCTGAAACTCGCAGAGGCAGACCCCAGAACATATGGGACAGCGAGGATGGCAACAGGAACAAATCTGTGAAAACCTGCCCGAGGATCACCAATGTCTGGATGCCATCGAGCCCCATCCTGAATGCTCTCCCTGGGCACTCAGGGGAAGGCGCACGAGGAGCAGCCCTTTGCCTCGTCGTGGGGGCACGGCGGAGCCAGCAGAGGAGCTGGAGGAGCAGAGCGAGCAGCTCGTGAGTTCAGAGACTGATTTACAGCCCAGGCCCCAGGCAGATCACTGGCTGGGTTTGTGGTTTCATTTCCTCATCTCCAGAATCGCTGCCGATGTGCGAGAGGGAATTAACATTCAAACTTTGCTTTCAATAAATGCTTGAAGATTCATTTGGTGTTTTATGAAGCTTTTGGAAAGATTTTGGAAACCTTCTGCCCTTGCATGAGGGTCGCTCAGCGCCAGCCCTTTCTTTGGAGCTCCTCTCCCTGCTGTGCCTTTAGCACGGGCAGCTACAGGGTTTTCCTTTCATTGAGTAAAAATCGAGCTGCCTCAAAAGTAAAGGCACCTGAAGGAAGATTCTGCCAGTTCCCCGCAGCCCTGGACACCAGCGGGACATTTGAAGCACAACAATTCCTCCATAAACCAAACCAAAGCAGGATCAGGCCAAGCGGATGGGCTGTGGGTCAGCAGGCTCTGAGTGACCCTAAAAAACTCCACAATTCTTCATCTGCAAGCACAGCTTCAGTACAAACCCTGTTTTCTACCATCCCTGCAGGATCTGGAAGTGAAAGCGTGGCCTTCCAGCTCCTCTGTGCTGAGGCCAGTGGAAATTTGGTGCGGGTTTCACCCGAGGACTGCGCACACTTTGGGCTCGGCCTGTTTATTGTTAACCTCATAAAAAACATCAGGGTTTTTTGCAACTTGAAAGTCTTTCTAACTTCATAAAATATGTGAATGCTTAAGAAAGAATCTGGGCCCAACTGCAGAAGTGATGACTAACAAGGAGGAATCTCGTGGTGTTCAAAGGGAGCAAAATGAGCTGGCGAGCCGTGGCATAATGAGTTAATTTGCCTCGCAGCCTACCTGGTGCCCAGCGCCAGCTCTCGCTCCCGCAGACGTCGCTGGTGATGGGTCATAGGCTCCTCCACCCAGATGAGTGATTTTAAGCTAAAGATCCAAAATTAGCTGTCTCAGACATGCACCAGCCCGAGGTCGGTCACTTCCTCGTAATATGGATGCTGCATTTCTATTAGAAGAGAATCCGAGTGTTTCGAAATGACACGTTTTGGTACTTTGAGGTGAAATAATCTCCGTTTCTAAATGACATTTCTTTCTATTTTTAAAAGGCTGCGAAGTTTTGAGAGCAAATCCAACCATGCATTCAACCAAAACAACATTTTTGTTCAAAGCCTCAGTTCTCAGAAAAGTTGTAAACCACTTTTTTTTTCTTTTTTTTTAAATTCAGAACTAGAACAACCCTTTTCCCCAAGACTTTGGAGCTGCCAATAATCCATTCTTATCCCAGATTTGATGTTTTCATAAAACTGCTGGATCTCGAAGATGCCATTAGGTGGATGCCTTGCTAAGGTCTGTGCCATTTTGTAAATCCCCAAACTCATCTCAGACTTCAGCACCCCTGTCCGAGGGATGTTTACAGCTTTTTCTTTTTCCTCCATAGGCAAAATTAAGCAAAAAGCTAAAACTGATGAAAGGCACATTGCTGTCTGCCATAAGGGGCATATGTTGAAATATGGCAGTGAAAAAAGCCAGCTCTGCTCAAACCACTGCAGAATCCCAGCGGAACGAGGCACGTGAAGAATATTTTATATTTAGTCAGAGAGGCAGGAGCCGGACGATGGTGGGGTTTTTTTGGGATGAAGAACATTTCTAGGGAAATCTCCCTGCCATGGGAATAGCTCCACGCTTTATTTTTATAACAAACAACCCTCTCTGGTGTTTCACAGCTCCAGGTTACTTTGGAGAGCTGCAGCCATCCCACTTTCTCTGTTTATCATATCTTTATCAGCCGGGACGGGAAGAAGACATGTAAGTCATAATCACCACTCACGAAAACACAACACCAGTGGTGAAAAGAAACAACATCCCACTGCCCGGGCAATCCTGGCTGAGAGGTCAATTCCCACGCTCCCTGGAAGGAACAGAACCTGCCTGCCTGGTGCTCGGCCGGGGTCTTCACCTGGCTCTTCTCTATCTCCTCTGCTGTCCTGCTGCTCTTCCCTGCTGTGCTGCTGCCCTTCTCCTCTGTCCCGCTGCCCTCCTCCTCTGCTGTCCTGCTGAAGTCTCTCCCGGTGTCTGTCAGTAGCTGGCCACCAGCTGTGAGTGAGGCAAGGGAATGGAGCTGTGCTGATTACGGATGGAAACCAAGGGCAGAGGGCAAAGAAGGAGTGAACAGGTTCTCGAACAGAGGAGCCACACGGAAACTCGGGTTTAAGTGGTGCTTAAAAGCCGCAGGGCACTTTTGTGGGGGGAATGAGTTTCCCTGCCTGGCACCCACCTCGTGAACAAGGTGCTGCCCATGGGGTTCACCCTCAATTCTTTTGCTGAGTGCGTAAACCAGTGCCTTGGCCTCTCTTTGTGAAGAAGGAGCCACATTTCGCTCCTGAACCCTCTCTTCTCTGTGTGTCTCCTGCTGTAGAGCATCCCCGAGGAGGCCACGTCGCTCTCCTCCAGCAGCGGATGCTCCAAGCCAAATGCTGGCCTTAGCAGGGAAGAAAAATGCAGCACCCAACCTACAGACAGCACCACAGCTCCAGAGGAAGCAGAAAAGGACGAAGGCTGCCTGCCAGATCCTGCTCCAAGTGACACCTGAAGCCACTGAGTTCTCTGGAGCTGTGCTACAGAGGCTGAGGCCGGAGTCTAGAAACAATTCTGGAATGGGACGCACGCAAAAATGACGCACAGCGGTGAGACCAACAGAGAAGGCTGAACACCGAGTACAGGTACCATCCTGGAATGGATTTCTGAAAGATCAGAGGGGCTTAGTCCTTTTCCTTTTTACAGTTTATAAAATTAAGAGATGTCTTGGTGAAACAAGAAACAGAACAAGCCAGATGTTCAACTCCCAGTACTCACAAACCAGAAAGTAGCACCTGCCCTTCTCCCCACTTCTCAAAATAGAAGCGAGACTAAAAATCAGCCATTTTTAAAATGACACATTTCTTCCACTCAAAATCCCCCAATAGCTACCCGTTTCATTTTCTGCTAGCATCCCCTTCAACACGAAGGCACAGCAGTGTCATTTCGACATAGCAGCTGCCTTTGGATGGCATTAGGAAACCCCACGGCTGCCCCTGTGGTGGGTCACCTCTACCTGCTGCTCTTTTCTTAAGTGGTTGCTTGACCGGTGCCTTCCCTATCATCATTTCTCCTTGCCTTTGGCCTTCAAAGCGTGTTGTTTGTGGATTTCAGCTGATAGACTGGGAAAGCGCTCGCCGTCCCTCCCCGCGGAGCCGGGCTTTGCCTCTTCCCCCAGCTTCATGTGACTGCTTTGTAGGAACTTGCTTTGGCACCATCAGATTAGTCGCTGTTAACATCACTGATCCCGCGGAAGGTTCTTCCCAGTGAGCAATGAAACGTACCTAATCCCGGCAGATTAAAGAGGAACACGTTTCATCATCCCTCCCTCGGCTCCAGCCACGGAGTTAGAGGAGGCTGGCACGGTGGCGAGAGGCTTTGCCCTTGTGCGCTGCTCGTAGCTCCATCGCATCGCAGCAAGAGCTGGCATCCACGACACAGACTAATTTCAGATATATGGGGATGCTGAGGGGTGAAAACAATTTCCACGGTGTTTTTTCTTGAAGCTGTTGCAGGGGCTTTGTACCCGGTGGCAGCACCCAGCTTTTGGGGCACGCTTCCCATGTCCTTGCCCCTCCGCCGGCTCAGCCAGCCCCGCTGCTGCTGCTCCAGCCTCCCGTGTGCCCTCCTCCGGCCTCACTTCAGGAGATCACTCTTCACTTGGCCTTCTCCAGCATCCATCTGCTGTGTTTTAACCTGGTCTTTTAAGAAAAGCTCTTGCTTCCATAGCAGGAGCTGCAAAAAGCGGAGCTCAGCAGCTGTCTCTCTAGCAGCGGGGCAGCAGGCACGGGGCAGCGCGTGTGGCAGGCTCTGTGACAGCCACCGTGCACCGAGGGAAAAGCCAAAGCGCAAGCTCAAAAGAGACAACACCAAAGGATCAGTGGGCAGGATGGAAATGTCGTGTCAGAAAAAGCTTGAACTGGAGGCTGTGCTTTTTGTTACCAGGAATCCGATTGCGAGGCAAAAATCTGGAGGAACCCAGATTGTTCCAAACCATGTGCTCCTGGTGGAGCAAATTATTTTTATTGCCACAATAAATGGAAAAGGTTCTACCTCCAGAGCTGTGGGGGAGTACCAAGGGCTTTCCCTCTGGAAAAGGCAGAGACCAAGGGCTGCATGAAACAACTCCCTCGAGCCTCAGTCTCTCCCCAGCGCCTCACATCCCTTATTTCACCTGACTCGAGGGCTGCGTGCTCCTGGAGCAGAGGCTCTCCTGTGCCTGCCCGTGGCACTACCAGCTCCTGCTCTCCAGGCAGACCCTGGCAGGACCAGAATGTAACCCACAAAGGCTCCCAGCGAGGTCCCTGCTGTTCTGAGACGTGGCTGGCCCCAGGGAAGCCAGAGCAGAGTCAGCACGGGCTGGCTGCAGCCTCCAGCACCGGGCAGAGCCCGGATGGGACAGCGTGAACCAGTTCAGATTCAAACCAAGCTTCTCACTCGCCACCAAAACAAGCATGCTACGGACTTGCTATCCTCCCCAAACCACAGTGTTATTTTAATGACCTTCCATTTAGGCATTAAGGAGTGAAATGCCTAATCCTGTTGAGCGTGTAGGCAGGTGACTCACTGCCGTGGCGCTGGGAACTACCTCCCTCCTGGCAGCTGCCCCGTGCGCAGCCTTCAAAATGGCAGGGCTTGAATCTGCTAAGTGAAAATGATAAATAAAGGCTAACTGCAGGTAATGTCACCTGTGCGTGTGCAATAATATTGTTCGAGTTGCCAAGCAACTAACGGGAGGTGGGGTGAAAGGAAGAGATAAAACCTCCTGAGCACAGGTATGCGCTGCGGCCGCTGCACGGGGACTCTGCTGGTGCTGGCTGTATCAGAGCGTCCCCAGAGGTTTCCATCACGATTTCTTCTGGAGGAATAAAAAGAAAAAGGTGCCCAATGACTTACAGCAACCCAGGGCATACAAGTCCCTAAGAGTCCTGCCCCTGGAAGCGCTGAGCTTTCAGCCAGGCTGGAAATGAGCGGTGTGGTGGGACAAAAGTAACGCCGGCTCTCCTCATCTCCCATGGGGTTGGGGTCCTCTGCTGCACGCCGTGGTGGTCTCGAAGGCAGCTCCTCGAACCCTTCCCGTGATATAAGCAGCAGGCAAACAAGCAGAAACAACCCTTGGCTGCACACCTAAGGTGTGTGTTTAACTGCAGCTGTTGTTCATGTAACCACTTGTTTGTGCACATCTGTGCACGTTGCAAGGTGCTACTTGGGCAATTAATGGGGTGAGCTAGCCCCTAATGGGTTTTCATAAGCAGAGCCCAAACCACGCAGCCCTCTCTTGCAATTCCCCAAACAACAAGCTGCCGCCTTCCAGCTGAAAAAGGATAATTGCATTATCAGGAAGGACTTGAGAGCTCTCAAGATCTCCCAGGAGATGTTCTGGAGCTAGCAGGATCAGGTCCTAGGCACGCGTGATTCACTGACATAAACAGTGGTCTGCGTGTTTAAACTTGGCTTTCGGATTTGCTCCCAGGAGCAAATGGCCCACGCTGCCTGCAGCAGCATCGGATGGGCTGCCCAGGACATACAGGTGGCTGTGATGCCCCTCGAGAAAGCTTCCTGCAGCAAGCACGTGCCACCCTGCTTCTTTTGGGTGTGAAACCGGACATTTCTACATTCTAGAGCTGCTTCTGAAACCTGGCCCACCCCATGCAGAAATAAGGCTCCTTGTGACCAGCAGGGCACGGAACCTGCTGCAGAGCTCGTGCAGAGCTGCAGCCAGAGGCTGCCACCCAGCAGGCGTGCCAGAAGGGGATCTTTTTCTTTTTCTTCCTCTCTGGACACCCTTTTGGCTGCTCTCCTCTGGCTGGAGGAGGTGATGCTCCAGACCCAGAGAGCCGTGAGATGGGAGACAGCAGGATGTGAGAGCTCGTGCCGCCCATCAGTTCCCCCAGATGTTGCTCGTTTCTAGTTTGCATTAAGCAATGCATTGCACATGGGTTGTGCATTTTGAGAAACCGCTCCGACTTATCTCTGGCTTCACACGGCTTGTTAAATTGGCAAGCTGAAAGAAATTGGACACAAACTCAAAGTGACATCTCCCTCATCTCCCTGCAAAACTACTGGCGTACAGTTCCTCCATGGAAAGCACAAAGAAAACAAGTACAAGAATTATTTTTTTTTTTTAAAAAAAGAGCAGAAGAAAAGCACCCAGCAAGAGAAGAGCAAAACAAGCCCCAAATAAATGCAACACAATGAGCCCGGGCGCGTTAGATACCCAGTGCAATGTTTGCTGCAAATGCCACCCTATTTTTGCTTCTATTTTTCTGCTTGCAGATCTGTTGGGCTGCACGGCAAGGCAGACGTGCTGCGGGTGACACCCAGCTGTGCCACCTGCCCGGCCACCTCCTCGTGGCGATGGCACGGAGCAGGAGCCACCAGCAGCAAGCAGCCACCAGCCAGGGCCTGGCTCCTGGGTTTGGGGGCTGAAGGTTAAGGATTCTCAGTAGGAGGCTCTTTTGTGCCGACAGTTATGAGTCTCGGAGGCTCTGCAGACGTCTCTATCAGTCCTGGCCATCGCTCAAATCCTTGCAAACAATGACTAACAGGAGCCCACACAGAGCTCTGATGGAGCGCACCACCGCCGGCTGCCCTGCCAGCTGGGCCACGCCGCCTTGGCCATGGGGGCTTCCTGGTGGGCAGCTGACTATTTGTGCCAAAGGGTGGCACACACGTGCTCGCCTTAAACCCGAGAAACCCATATTCCAGCCCCAGGAATGGCCAGGTACCAGCATGGAAGCCCACTCTGCTGGGAAACCACCGGTCGGGGCACCCATGAGACAACCGGAGAAATTTGGGGTCAGCGTCCACATGCTGCGGTCACACCTCTGGTGGCAGCTCCAGCAGAGTGCCTGAGTCACCAGGAAAAGATTAGAGGAAAGTTCCCTTCTGTTTTAATGAATGAATAAGCTCGCAGGTTTTTCTAGGGTGTGGAAAAAGATAAGGCTCGAGAAGGAAATGCGACGCCTGAGGAGCGGTCAGGTCTACCCAGCGCTCCTAGAAGCAGCTGGCATTTGGTGGTACGACGTATGGGTGGCTTCACATCCCATGCTGGCCTATCCGAGCCACACCTGAGATCCTAAATGCCATATATTTCACTTGGGTGGGTCTGCAGACTCTACCTTCATGCCCCATCCAGGCCCTAGTGGCCGCATGGATTGGCCTTTAGGATTGTTCACCGGAGCTGCCTGCATACCAAAGGGACACAGTAAATCTCTGGCACCAGGAGCATCTCCTCTAGGGTTTTGATGCCCCAGCGAAGGGCAGGGGCAGGCTGTGACCCTTCCTTGAGCTCCTGGGCAGCAGCAGGAACCAGAAGTGGCCGTGCAGGCTGCAGCAGCACATTTCCCTGGTTCACAGCTCCAGAGGTTTTGGGGGGGTTTTCATGCAAGACGTGCCGTGGCAGGGTGGGCTTGGAGCCTGGCGTGCCAGCACCACCCGAGGGGCATTTCTGCTGCTGGCAACCCATCGCCTTGCTGAAGGGAAGGGCAGGCAGCGCTGAGCCGTGTGTGGCTGGGATGGGATCTCTTTGGCTGAACTTTTGGACTCCGTACAGCACGAAACCAGAGATCACCCCCCCACCGGCTCCGCGAGATGTCTGCGAAAGATGCAGCCAGCAATGCTCAAGTTCACCCACTGGGGAAACGTCGTGTGACGTGAAGCTCGCGGCCCTCTCCCCTTATCTGCGAGGCAGCTGATGAAGGGCCTGGCGTCAGTCTGGCAACGCTGATGGCTCCCATTTCGCACCAGCGAGGGCCGCCTATCAGCAGCACGCCGGGGCAGATAGCGGCCGGGCCTATCTAATCACATACCTTTTGCATTAGTGCTGCCATACAGCCCTTCCATTTACAAGCGGGAGACCGGACCGCGCTGAATTTTCACAGGAATGAACTGTCAACAACCCCATCCTTCCCAAGGCCTAAAAATGGGTGCTTTATCACAGCGGCCAGTAGACTTCTTTTCTTAGACTTCCAGGCAATGGCCGGAGCAGACTTGGAGCCCCCACGAGCGAGACATGAAGGAGACCTTTTTGAGATAACAGCAGTTCACTTGGCTCTCTCAAGAATGCCTTATGGCTGTTCCTTTTCAAAGCCGAAGTAAGGAAACCAGCTCAATTAGAGCATATCAAGAAACTTTGTGTCTCCTGGTTTGTTTACCTTTTATCAGCGCTCTTAATACGCTTTCCTGCTTCTCCGAGAGGAGGAGGAGGGCTCTGCTTTGTGCGATCGCACTAGAAAAATCAAACGGGTAAGAGGCAGCTTTTTAAAGCAACACACCAGGGTTAATAACAGGACAGCAAACAAATGCTACCAGCCTCTCGCCAGCCTGGTGTTTCACCACTTCTCAGTGCATCGATTTGGCCGCACGCTTACATTTCACTGAAATATTGCAGAAATACATAGTTTTATTTAACACACGTTGCCAACCTATAATCTCTCGTCGTGTTTAAATACTCTGTTTAATAGTCAGATCTTTCTTGAGCCAAGCACCCATTAGGATATGTCCCAAATAAAGAGCCCACGGAAACATCTTCCCTAAGGATGGCATCTCGAAACAGCCTTCGAAGCCAAGCCCTGACCCTGCAGCAGACTCAAGTTCATCAGCTCTTGGAGCCTACGTCAGGCCATTAACTGCAGGCATAATTAATGATGCCCAAATCTCAAAAAAGTGCCAAATTAGATTTCACTTCAGACAAGCAGATGTATTTTGGATGCCTGGATGAGGCCTGATCCTGCCTGCCGCGAAAGCCCAGAAGCCTGCTCACAGAAAGAGCATCCAGCCTCATCCCATCCCTCCGGAAAACTAATTTTACTCATTTCCCACCGGGAGATAAAACTCAGGTCTGCTCCCATTGCAGGGCCCTTTGGCTGGGACACAAATAGCTTTGGAAACGCTCTTATCTATGCACAAACGTCCTTCCAGAAAACAGAGCAGGCCGCAGGAGGCTGCCTTGGTACCACCGAGCCTCTTCACGAGGAGCACGCGAGCTCAGCCCACGGGCAGGGTTTTTTGAGATCTGCTTTCCTCGTGACACCCCCATCCCACAAGAGGGACATCCTTCCTGCTTTCGGAGAAGCCCTTCACGACTTGTGCCCACCAGGAAAGGGAATTTTGGGGGAATCCCAAGAGGCTGCCTCCAAGGGCTGGGCCCTGTCCCTTTGGTGCCCGAAGCGCAGCCCTCACGGCTCTCTGCAGGCCCCATTTATCTCCTGCCGGGGTGCCTGGAGTGCTCCTCTTATCTGAGCTAGCTCCTCCGGGATCCCGTTTTACACATGCTTCACATTTTTGTACATTTTGACTCTTCAAACCTAGGCGTAGCCTCAGCTAAGGAACAGGCTTGTGTTGATCGCTGAGAGCAGAAACGGTTCGGAAACGTAGGCAAGTTGAAACCCAGTCTCGAGCGGCTCGGGGCTGGCCCACACGTCCTCGGCTTCCAGCCCCAGTGCTCTGCAGGTTTCCTGAACCTGACCTCATCCTCCCGCCGGTGACACTCGCTTCACGTGGGTTTGGATTTCACAACAAAAGCGCTGGCACCGCTCCCGTCAGGGTGCCAGCAAGTAACAAGCGATCGCTAACTACCGACACATCTGCTGCCCGAGGACATTCAAACCCTGCCTGCCTAAACCATTAGATAAATTTCTGAGCAGAACAAAAAGCTCTCGGCCTTGTGTATTGGTAAGAGCAGAAGCCCTGAACACCTCCCCTGCCCTGCACGGCTGCAGTGGGGCTCTGGAGCCTGGTGCCGATGGGGCCGGCTGCTGGGGGCAGCGTGTCAGGCCAGGTTTGGTGACATGTCAGGAGCTGCTGCCCTGCCTTTGGAGCCCATTTCGGTCTCCTGTCTCAGCAAACACCAGGATTCCCTCTCCTGGTACTGGCGGAGATGGAGCAATGGGAGCAGAGGGGGTGGGCAGAGGCACTGCGCCAGGAGAAGTTTGGGGTTCTTTTGACAGGGACCTCTTGCAAACCCTCACTGTACAGCCCCATCCTATAAAAGGTGCCTCCTCACATGATTATGCCCCAATAAAGTCTGAATTGAATCTCTCTCTGCCTGCCACGGAAGACCCGCGTTTCATTGACTTAATGGAACACATTTTTACAGAGCCTTCGCCCTGTCGTTGAAGCTGCAGGCAGCTTTTTCTTGGCCATCTTCTCCACGCGCGCTGTTACCTTATCACGCCATGTAATTTGCAGACAAATGAAAATCTGGGCTTTGACTCGCACAAACACTTGGACATAAAAACCTTGCTATTGCCAGCTTGTACGGCTGTATCCTCATATTTGATGGGTTTTGTAAAGCCTCAGTCCTGGGAGAGCTGTGAATACACCAAAATCTCCACTTTCATTTTTTTTTCTGAAGTTTTTTCTTCATGGTTATAGAGAACAGCAGAAAACCTAGGAAAACCAACAATGCAACAGGGAGAAGGCAGAGGAGGAGAACTGCCTTGCTGTGATGTAAAAGGACAAGCATTTGGTGGGGCTGAGCGGTGGGAGCCCAGCCCAAGCGCCCACTCCCCGCTGCGGGCTCCCACCCAGCCGCCTCCAGCAGGGTCTCCCCATCCTTGCTTCCAGGCCGGTTTTCAACTTGTTACAAAAACTGAAGTTGCATTGTATGTATTGCACCGCCTCTGCCAAGGTAAATAAACTCAGAGATGACTTTTTTTTCCAGGCATTCACAGTCAAATGAAGGTGAATATTAACAACCACTGCATTAGACCCAAACTCGGGTGAGATGATAAAAGGTGCCGCTGTAACCCCGTGGCTTCAATCACGCCTGTAATGCGCCCCTGTCCATCTGCTGCTTCTCATCCAAAGGCACGGGTAATTAATAGATAAGTGATATGACATAAAGTACTAATTCCAGGAAGTGGAACGATTCATTTTTATGAACGACTGCAGCACCGTTTGCTCTCCCCAGAGGGATCTGGTAGTGGAGAGCTCCTTGCAGGCGCTGGTGGGGCTTGGAGATGGGGGGGGTCTCGCATGCAGACCCATCCCAGCAAGGGAAATGGGAGCCTGAATGCCTGTCCCCCATCCTGTTCGTGCTGGGCACACCAGCACCACGCTGCGGGGGGCTCGAGAAAATGATGGGCTTATCCCTGGGACCACCAAATTAACCAGCACAGCACAGGGAAGGCAGAGGAGGATGCGCATCCAGCTCTACACAAACCTAACCCAGCTTTTCTTCAAGGCAAAGCCATGAAGATCGGAGCACGGGGGCTCAGCACATACATATTTGAGCCTCGTATTTTCACACACCACCTCCTGGTCCTTTCCCGTTGCTACACGACTCACTGGGAGCAGCATCTGCTTGCCCAGCTCCTGGGGTGTAACTGGGGCTAATGCCACGTGCTGGCACACGGGCTGGGACGCTACGTATGGTGGAGGTGCCTCTGGGAACGTGTCACTTAGAAAACACCCCCTCAGCCCACAGAAGGGCTGTTCAACAAGAGCAATTCCTTCAGATCTATGTTCATTCAAACTCTCAAGCCGCTTTTTGTTGCTATGCCAGGCAATAAAACAGTGATAAATGAAGGAATTTACACATCAGACATCTCAGATTCCTTTCCCGAGAGCAGCACGAGGGGACAGTTAACGATGCTAGTTTATGGTATAAATATTTGGACAGAATATATTTTGATACCATAAATTTTAACAGTTCTGGCTGGTTTTAAACTCTGTTTTTCCCCAACCAGGACTCTGTGCAAAGTAATAATGTCTGAAGTGTTTCTTAAGGAGCAGAACCTGTCCCTAGGAAAACATTCTCCTTCCCTTAAAATAATACCGCACTGCCTGACAAAGAAATCTCTGCACTTGCAGAGCCTTTGGGAGTTAAAGCCCTTCTCTCCATCTCGAGGTGATCACTGTGACCATTGCCTGCTGTTACCGTGCCTCCGAAGCCCCGCTGCATCCATGGCCCCAGCATCCTTCCAAAGCGCTGCTGGTCCTGCTCGTGCTCGGGAACACAAAGCAAAAGTCATCGACTTGCCCAAGGTCATGGAGAAGGAAAAACTTTAAGGAAATGGGGCAAGAAGCAGAGCATCAGTGTCCCAGGGGGAGGGCTGTCCTAGGGATGGGTTTATCCTACACGTGAAGCCAGCAAGAGAGGTTATGTTTTTAACACGGCTCCATTTCTGCTTCTTTAAGCCTGGTGCTTGACCATACGGCTCAGCCACTTGTGGTGACAGCACAACCTGGCACGGAAAGCCCAGGGACCAGGGTTTGGTTGCTGTGGAGGCAGTGACAAAGTGCTCCTGGCTTCCACAGGAACCTCGCAGAGCCCCTGGCCGCCTGGGGAAGCGGGAGGAGGATGGCTTCGTGATGGGGCAGACCGTGGGAAATAACCCAGCACAGACGGGATGGCTGTAGGGGAGAGCAAAAGGGACAGAGAACACAAATTGCGACAGAACTGAGCTTCGTTAGTGCCACTTCTTAATGAACAACTTGTTTAATTACGCATCTGGAAAGGAACCGGTTTAGGACAGCTTTCCAATACACTTCTTGGAAGGTGCTGCTCCCGAACAGGTCTGCTGCTGGGATATTTCCACCACCCTGCAAGCAAAACACAGCTGGAGCCCGGGTCCCACAGTGTGCCGGGACACGCTTCCCACAGCAGAGCTGAAATTCCCTGCAAACATGCAATTAAAATTCTCCGATTGCACTAAAAATTGCTACAGCTTAACCTTTTGCAACAATTGTTAATGGCCACATTTTTCTCTTTCTGAGAAAAAAAATAATAAATAGATCTACAAAGAGCAGGGCCTGTGTCAATCTCCAGACGTGCCAGCTCAGGGCTGAGAACCAGATAGGCAGAAAAATGTTGCTCGGGGAAGGACCCGGCCGTATCTGCTTCAGAACTTTCCCATGCAAAGAAATGAAATGTGGACCCCGGCACCTTGGTGTCTGGCTCCAGCCCTAAAGTGGTTTCCACGAGTTATAGAACATGCTGACAGCCTCTCCAGATAAGTAGGGCACGGCGAGGGCACTCAGGCGCTTGGCAGCCGGAGACTCGGGTGTCCTGCTTGTGTGGCTTCGGGGGCAGCTTTTGAACCCCGGTTCCAGTGCCTGCGAACAATTCCTGCTCCTAAGGCATCTGACCCAGAAACCCCTTTGGTAATTTAAATCGTGCAAACCTCCAGTCGATAGCACAGGACACTTGGAAGCCCTCGAGTCCGTTCCTGTAAATGTAAGAGGAACAGGAGCGCAGTCGCTGCTGAATCTGAACCGACTTCCACCGCTGCTCCCAGTTGCAAAGGATCTCAAGCTGCCTGCACATCTTTTATCTCTACACTGCCACCCGGCACCGTGGTGCCCAAATCCCTGCCCCATCAAATGGCCAGATCTTCAGTGGGATTCGTGGTGCTGCCCTTCTTCTTCCCTCCTAGGGATGCGGTTTCAGGGGATCTGGAGCTCTCACGTGGTGAGCCATCCGTTCCACAAGTGGCACGTTGGTTTTGGAAGTGCAGGAATTGCTTTGTAGCACCACAAAGCTCTGCTTGAGATAGCAGGTCACCTTCATCAAGCACACCTCTTCCCACCATTAAGAAACCTGGGGGAAGAGGGCAGGAATCCGGGGTCACTGCGACATTTCTGCCCCGAGCTCCCCCAGTGCTGTGACCGGGGCTGCAGTGCCAAGTGGCACAGGGACCCTTTAGGGCAGAGCAATAAGCAGGAAGGGATGCGGTGTCTGTCAGCATCCCAAGGCTCTGGCAGGGCAGTGGCCACCGAAGGGGCTTTGTGCGCCACTTTGGGGCAGGAGCTGCTCTTTGGGACAATTTCCCCATCCACTCAGGACACGCTCCTGCCGCGGTGCTGAGCCGGGACTTTTGTGCACAAATGCTCCAGGATCCAAAACCTCCGCAGAGTGGGCAGAGGCTGTCAGAGGGTATTACTTCCATCCTCATAACGCTGCTGAAATAGAAGCAGAGGCTCTTTCACACACACAAATTAGGCTGTAGCGTAAACATAGACTAGAGGAATCCACTCGAATTTCAAAGCTCTGTCCCTCAGCCTCACACACACACACACACACACACACACACACACACACACTTTTTCAATGACAATGAAGTACATGAAGTCTTCCTGACATTAAGGCAGGGTCCACAGGCACTGTTCTTCTCTTCTCCAGGTATCTCCAGGGACCAGGGGCAGAGAATGGAGCCTGGGGCGATGTCTTCCCCCCAAAAATGTCCCTGGCCCGGTGTCCTTGTCAGCACTTGAGGACATCTGCTGAGTGTCAGCATCATCCTTGGTGGGTTTTTTCTCTTACACGTGTGTGCGTGGGCTTTGCACGCTGCTCAGGAGGGTGTCCCCACAGCTCACTGTGCCCCTGCTCCAGGTGGAGTGTCCAAATGTCCCCGGGGGAGAGGAAGAGGTGGCACGGGGAGGAAGGCAGGGGGTGAATCCCAGGCAGCCCCGCAGCATGGTCGGCTCCTCGGTCTGCTCCTTGGCGGTGTAAGGAACGTAATGCTCGGGGGGAAGTGGCTGAACTGGTTTCTTTCGCTGAAAAAGGTCCTGAGAAGAGCTGGAAATGTTTTTGTAGAGCAAATGTCAACAACACAGGACTCTCCCCCCGTCGCTTTCAGCAGAGACCCAAAGCAGAGCCACGGAGAGGCACGGGAGGCGTAACTCCAGGCAGGCTATTTCCATCCCAACTCAGAATTACGCTCATATCAAGGAAACTTAATTATCTGCATTTTAACATCTTATCTCTGATCCGATTTCTCCAAACAAGCAGCAGTCTGGAAGCAGCCAGCAGATAACCCGCCCAGCCCTGGTGTCTCGGGCAGGGGGAAAGGGACCAGAGGAGCCGGGAGTGCCTGGTTCCCTGGGGATGGGATGGACACTTCTCATGGGGCATCACCTCCTGCCAGGTCCTGGGGTCAGTGCAGGAGAGGGCTGGGGGCACGGGGAGAGCATCATCCTCCATCATCTTCCACCAGGACCCTCTGTGAGCTCAGCAAAGCTCTGCAAAGATTTCAGGTTTCCCAACGAAGAGTTGGGCAACAAGCTCCCACCCTCAGCAAAAATAAAGCCTGGATCCTGGCTCTAGCACCTCTAGTCCTTCAGGAGAGATGGCCTCTTGGACACTCCAGCAAGACCAACCAATTCTCTGAAAGTAGACTAAAAGAAGCCTGGAGATTCACAGTTTTTCATAATTTTTTCACATGCTCAGTCTGCATCACAAACAATCCTACAGCCGCATGAGAAAACCTGACCTACCTCTGGCCCCAAGTCCAGTCCTGCTGCAGCAGTGGCAAAGCTCCTTGCGATGACGACAGTACTAATGACTAATTCTGATAATAATTAAATGTCAAGGAGAACTTTTCAGCCTAAATGATAGCACAAGTACCAGCTAACATTCTGCAGATAGGAACAAAGTGTGTGGAAGTTCACCTGGGCGCCGCTCCCCAGTTTAGCACTTTAGAGGGATGCAGGATGCCACTGTCCTGCAGAGCATGGGGAAGAGAAGAGGCACAGTCCCTGGTATGGGTTTGGAGCCAGCTCTTGTCCCAGTCCTGTCCCCAGATCCTTGCCCTGCTCCCTGCTGCAGCGATTTGTTTGGCTACCTGTTTGCTGCAATCCACCTGAATCGTTCAGTATCTTCCAAAGTGGGACAAACACACGCCACAGACTTGCATTTGTGTTTTTATGGTGATGCACAACTCAGAAAGGGCACGGGAGTGGGCCTGGGCCATGGCTCAGCCCACCTTACACAGACATTTGAAGTCTTACGAGGCTGCTCACCTTGCATTCCCTCCACAGCAAGCGGAGAGCTGTGTGCATCTCCAGTGGGCACTGCCTAAGACCTTAATTACGACCTAAGATCTTAATTAATCCCTGGAGGTGTTCACCTGCATTCCTCCACTACAGAGGGAGCCAGGAGCGGTAACACTTCTGCTCCGTGCAAGGAGATGCCTGAATAATTGTGGGATGGATCCCCAGAATTGCAGAACTGCAGAAGGAATCTTGCTTCTTGCCCAGCTTTGGGCTCTTCCATGCACTGAGCGATCTTCTCGCTGTTGAAATTTCTATGGGAAGTCTCTCGGCAGAGCAGCAGCAGTGGGGCAGACAACATTTCGTGGCAGAATGGCTAAAGCAGGGCTCTTTGGCAGCAGCTCCCAAAGTCTCTCGAAACAGTTCTGCTGTGCCAAGACAGCAGCTTGAATCCTTCACCAGAGACAACGTCAGGGGTACTGGGGTGATGCAGAGGGAAATTCAAACAGGTTTCTGAGCTGCCCCAGTATCGATTAGAAATCTATTTATAGCTATTTAGAGTCTTTAGAGGTGACACCCTGCCCTGGCCAGGCTGCAGGGAGCAGCCTCATTTCCAAAGCCCTGCTCTGTGCCACAGGGCACGGCAGAGCTGCAGCCCGGCTCTTTTCTGGCCCTCGAGCACCGGCGGAGGGAGGAGCCCGCTGGTAGGAGCCCGGCAGAGCTGCTCTGCAGATCCGGGTGGCACAGCCCAGAGCAGCTCTGCCCTGCCCGTGCCTCCCACATGCCTTGGGTGCGACGTTCTCCTGGCTCTGGGCATCTCCAAAGCCTTCAGCATGGGACAAGCACCGTGAAAACCACTTGGAGCACCCTACGGGTGCAGCTCGCTAGCAGTTTTCTCCTAATGTAGAGCAAGTCTGCATCAGGAGAGCCTCCTGACCGAAGCACATTTGTCCATCCAGAGTAAATGTGTGGTCTCACACAGCCCCGAGCCAAAGCTCAGTGCCATGTCGGGCACCACAGGAGGGAATTGTGCTTCTCTTCTCCCCTTTGTTTTTTGTGAGACAGCTCGTGTGATGCCGATTTGCTCTCTGTATGTTCGCTGTATGAGCTCCCTTTGCAATGAGGGATTAAGAAATAAAACGGAGTTAACGGGCCAGGGAAATGTTCCCCGGGTCTGGCAGGTGAGAGCCGTGAAACGCGACGGTGCAGCGGGTACAGACGAGAGGCACCAGATGCTGACGTCCTCAGATCCTTTCGTTAGCTATCGTCTGGTGCTGGGAACAGAAAACTGCAACAATTGGGGAAGCAAAAAAAAAAAAAAAAGAAGAAAAAAAAAAAGAACAACAAAAAACCAAAGGGAAAATCAGAAGTAGGAATTTTAAACAGGAAAAGCATGGCGTCAGGACGGGCGGAAGATAACAGAGTGCTCTGCTGAACACACAAACAAACAAAAAATAACAGAGGCAAACTGGCAAAACATTCCTCTGGCTGACTTAACTGCTGCTCTGCTACAATCACAGGTCTCCAACCACCGCTGTACTCTTGTCACCGCTCCAGCATCCTTCCCTGCAGATAAATGCGAGTGGAAGGGATCTCTGCTGTTAAAGGGGCTCGGGAACAAAAGAGCACCGAGAGAGAAATGTCAAGAGCAAGATGAGTAATGGTTCCCCTCTCGTTACATGAGGCTAATACCTCTGACCTCCCCGCGAAGTACTTTAAAACTCATTAGCACGGAGTCCCAGATAAGAGGCAGGGCACACCGCTGGTCCTGCTGACTGGGGCTGCCCACACCGAGCACGGTTTTCCCTGTAAAATCGTGTCCAAACAAACAAGGACCAATTCCTGCCAGCTGGGTGATGGGGGCAGAAATGTCATGCATAAAAGCCCTGAGGAGCAGCAGGGCATTGAGGGCCAAAAGGGGTCAGAAAGCCAAATCCAAAGCCGCCCGAGCCAGGCTCCTGGCTCCTCCAGTTCTGGGTTACTTTGGAGCAGTAAAATCATCTGGAGACCTCAGCAAATGGCTCTGAAGGGACCTGAAAGCAATGTTCAGATCTGCAGCCCTACTGGCAGCCATCGGGCAGGGTGAGGATGGAGCCCGTGCTCTCCTGGGGGCTGTGGAGTTTGTCCCAGTGACTCCGATGGTCCGGGGCAGCGTTTCCCAAGCAGCGCCGCGCTCTCGGGAGATGAGGAGAGGAGAGCTGCTGTTTATACCACGTGTGATAACTAAACAGTGCCGGAGGATTATCTTATCTTCCCATCGGGAGTCAAATGCAGAGGGTTCCTCTGCAAAGCCCAAACGAGCCCCCTGGAAGTTTTCCCAAACATTGTTTTACACATTACTTTATCCGCGGAAGTGAAAGGTCTCTCTTCAAAGAATGGGAAACCTCTCTCTTTGCTCTCCGTATCTCCATGAGAAATCATCCCAAGGGGGAGAAACTAGCAGAAAGCTGAGCTCCCTCTGCTATGTAACAGGGCTCCGAGAGCCACCATCAGCCGCCCGTGCTGGTGGCAATGATGGGAAGCAAAGGGAAGCGATGTTTTGGGGTGAACCCAACCCTTCCCACTGACCCATCTCCGGGAACAGCGTGGCCAACGCTGGCGGCTGGGGCCCAAACACGGTGGCTCCTGATGGCATTCCTTATTTTTAGGGAAACAGCACCAGGAACAGAAAAATCACCGCTGCCACCGACTTCTCAAGGGTTTTGGGGGGATGAATTTTCCAGAGTGGCAATAATCTACCTGCATGCATGCCCCTGATTTTCCACAGACTCCTGTTCTTCCAGCTACCCAGTGCCTTCACAAATCCAGCCTTTCTCTGGTGTCTCAGAAAGACTGAGAAACGTGGGAAAAAAATAAAAGAAATAGAATAGAGACCTAAGTATAATGACCAAGAGACAGGAAAAGCCATTATATACAGCAATAAAAAGACTGCTTCCCCCCATGTTCAAAACACGACCCGATTATCTTAGCAACCAGCGCAGCCGAGCAGATTTTACCACAGGAACTGTATAACCATTCCTAAAGAAACGGGAAGGGGAAAGCATTTATTCCCTTCTATATTTTATGACGTGAGAGCTGATATGAGTTGCTGAGGTGGAGGCTGCACATATAGCAGCAGGGTGGGTTTCGGGCTCATTGTTTTGGCATTCTGCTGCCTATAGGCTGCGGGGCGAGGTGCTTTGCTACCGCTGCTGTTTGAAGGGCCTGGAGCACAGGGCCATAACAGTCTCTCTGTAACATTCCCAAACGTTGACATGTTTGGGGCCTGTTTTGTCAAGCAAACCTTTGCAATCTGCTCCGGAGTTGTCGAGGGCACGCTAAATTTGTCAGTTGTTCTTGCATTTGTACGTGGTGTTTTCTGCCTGGCTTCATAGAAAACCCTTCAGGAGAAATATAGATACATAAAAAAAAAAAGCCCACAGAAAAGCCTTTCTTGCTATATAAAGAGTGCACTCAAACCCAATACCTCTGCAGTGCTCGCATTCCAGGCCCGGTGCTCCGAAAAGGGTTAAATGAGATTTACGGCCCTTCGCTGTGATTATGGCAATTTAATGCTAATTCCAGAAAGAGCATCTCCCAACAAGACAGACATGTCGGGAGAGCCACTCGCAGGAAGCTCTTCGGGCGAAACATTACATGTGCTGGTAATTAGGGTCATTGCCTCCTCGGCGCACCGATCCTTATCGGGGACGGCGCGGCGGCAGCACCCGGCCACCCCGCTTGCGGGAGGGCTCAAGGGAAACACCACTGGGTGAGGGTCCCTGGAGAACCACGTTCAAGCCCATACAACTTCTTTTTCCAGCTTTTTATTGCTGAAGGTCCACGGCAGAAGATCTCCGACAAAGCCAGGCTTTGCTCGAGGCTGCTTGTTTGCTTTCTGCTCTAGCCGGGCAGCGCAAACAGCTTCGCTTTCTGCCTGCCATGCTCTGAAATGCTCGAGTGACAAACATGGCAGGAGGAGGCGTCAGCCTAAACAAGAACCCGTTTTCAGTGCGTTTTCGCCCTTTTATTTCCCTGCAAGGTTTCTGCTCATGCAGGGTTTCCTAAAATGTCACCGCACAGCTCCAATTTGGGGCCCCCGCTACCTGCCAGCTCTCCGAGCGAGAAAGCCTAAACCCTACCGGCGAGGACGGGCCCGCCGAAGGGCCAGCAGCTGAATAATGAATTACTTATCTTTGCTGTTGAGGCAGAACCATATTAGCCAGTACAAGCTCCGGCCTCGGATTCTTTGACTGGGTTCCAGCTGTAAACATTCAACAGGAAGAGGTTAATTTTTTGATTCGGTTAATATAAATACTGAAAGGTTCCTTACTTCGCTGTCCCACATCACTGCAACATACATTCTGTAATTAGAAGCATATTTTTGTGATTTCAAGGTAGATTTTGCCAAACCAACAAAAAGCATCGAACTCCGACGTTTATGCCAAAAATACCCACTGTATAATTTATGCCAAATCAACAAAAGTCTTCTTTTGTCCTTCCCAAACCACACTAAAGAGCAGCCTGGTAAGAAGTCCAAATGTTAAAGTTCAAAACAAGTCCTCTGTTGTACCGCGTACAAGATAGGGAGAAATTACAAACCCGACTGCTGCAGCTCTGACATTCCTGCTGGAGGTAAGTTAGCATCCTAGGGACCGGCATCTCTCTCAAACCCTGCTCATCCCCCCCCCACACCCCTACACTTCTCCCTCGCTCTTATTTCATTCTCCCCGAGCTCGCTGAGCAGCTGGAGCATGGAGGCAGCAAGCCATGTGTTTGCAGTAAACTTTGAGAGCACGGCCAACGAGGAGCACATGGGCAGGTACCCTGCAAAGCCAGCCTGGCTTGCAGGGACGGCGTGGGCAGCGGCGCAAGATGCACAAAAATTGGGCAGAGCGAAATTATGAACAACATAAAAAGGGGAAAAAAAAAAAAAGAAAGAAAGAAAGAAAAGGAGAGCATTTTGGTGGTAATTAAGCCTTTCCTTTCCCCGACTTGAAGAAAAATTTTAATTAGAAGTTGAAGCATTTGGTTTTAATTCAGCCCGACGCACAAATGGTTTATTTCCACACAGCATATTTTCATAGGCTATGAAACAGCCTGCAACTAGGAAGCCATTACAGGCGGTGATTACAGCTTCTACATGCAGTTATTATACTTTTGGAAATAGGGGCAGAATGGATTCACTTACATTTCTCCCTGCGCATTAGGGTGGATCCATGTGCAGTTAATTAGACGGGCTTGGTACAGACAATTAACAAACATTTTTTTTTTATTATTATTTTTTTTTTAAAAACGGAGAAATTCGGTAGTCTTTACATATTCGGCGTAGATATTAGAAGCTGGCACGTTGCCAGGGCGCGCAGCTCTGACGAGAATTTACTTTAGAACATCTGCTAAGTCTTTAACTAACTGCACCACGACTGGATGTTGTTTGGATGAGCGTTAGACAATAATGTGCAATCTGGCACCGGCGGGGACCCAGTGATTCATTGCCATAGGAACCACTAATGCAAAGGTTCCCTTAAATAATAATTCCGCATTTATAGACGCACTGAGGACGCTCCAAAGCTACTTGAAAAGGGCCAAAAATTGAATGGGGTTTTCCCTTTCGAATGCAAAGCTCGTATGTGCACGCCCTGTTTGCTTTGGCTGGCTTTTGGCAGAGCCCCCGACCCCCAGCCCCTATCCTGGGGAGGCTTGAGCCGGGTGCGTGCCTTGCAGCGGGCGGTGACGGTGCTAAAACGAGTGGCCCTGAAAGCCAAGAATGGAGAAATCGAATTATTTGAAGAATTTCTTGAGTTGCTTGGGTCAAAGGATGCACGTGAGGGAGAGCTCCGTCTGTAACTGCACCTGAGAGGTCTGTCTGAATGGAGGCACCAAATGCTGCAGCAGCAACACACCCATCCCAGCCAACGTTTTGGGGCCAGGCAGAGTATCGCGGGGATTTTGGAACCAGGGGTTTCCAAACCCACTTCCCATTACAAGGAGGCTTTGATCACCTCTGCGGAAGCTTTACCTTCGCCGAGGGTGTTGTGCTTGGAAGCTCTCAGGACGGAGCTCGATGAGTGAGAAACACCACAAGAGCCAAGGGGGCTTCCACGGCACAGGTAGGGGCCCTGCACACCCCAAAGCCCCGCAGATCCGGCTGATTTGGCACGGCGGAGGGGCTGCCTGGCTCCAGAAGCCAAGGCAAGGCTCCTTGAGCAGGTTCAGAGCTCGGCGGGGGCCAGGAGCCGTACCCGGCGGTGGGAGCAGCTCTGGCTGCACAGCGAAAGCATCCAGGAGACGGCAGCTGGGGAGCGAGGCTGGACGATCTTATCATCTCCCAGCCATTTTTGCAAAAATTTCTGATTCATTTCCTGCCGGCTACTGTCAGAGAGAGGGTACGGGGCTAGCTGGGCCACAGCCCAGATGCCGGCTGTGTTCCTAAATACTTAGCTTATCTCTCTGTGTCATGGAGCTGTGATTACATAGCTCGAGGGCCTAAAAATATTGCCAAAAGCTTTGGGAAGAGAGGCGCAGGGTGGGTTTTTGTTGTTGTTTGTAGCTACGCCGATAGATGGGAACGACCAGACCGATGAGCGTTGGGGTAGAACCCTACTGGCTGTGGAAAATCATGGAAAAACCTCATTGCTGCCTGGCAGGAGCCCTTCTCACCATTCCCTTTGGGTGCTGAGCTGCTTGCTGCCAGCCCCGAGGGCTGGGTGCCCGCACCAGGGGCACCCCAGGGCCCTCCTGGGGTCGGCACCGAGCAGAGGGAGGTGGGCATGGGGTGGCACAAAGAGGGGAACCCAAACCACTCACCGAGCGAGGGCACAAAGTGGGGAACCCAAACCATGCACCGAGGGCTGGGAAAGGCACGGCCGGGGCCGCTGCCATCCCCGTGATGAAATCCGCGATGAAGCCAGGAGCCCGCTCGGAGCCGAAACGTGAATTTGAGCGCTAGCAGCAGGGAAGTGCTGAACTGCAGCAGGGGTGACCTTTCGTGTTACCTCCAGCGCTATTTAGACTGGCTGAGCTTCCCTGGCCCAGCAGCAATCACACAGTCTCCATCTGCCCACTCCAAATTAGAGTTATAGCGTGTGCTGCCGATGCAGTCTCTTGGGTTTGTTTTTTTTTCTTGCAATCTTGACTTCATCCCAGCAAGGGCTCCTGTCTCTAACTAGCCGCTGTCAAAACAACTCCAGCGGGGAGATAAGGGAGAGAAGACTTTGAAGAGGCTCCTTCCTGCAAGCTGCTCGCTATCTCCCCAAGACATTTGTCAGCATCCCCTAGGAAGGGCAGCAGACGCGGGAAGCCAGGAACCGTCCCCCCCCAAAGCCCCCAGTCACATCACAACCAGCATTTAGAAAGGCTCGCGAAGCCCAGATAAAACGCGAGCGATTAGCGTCTCGAAGAAACCTCTGCTTTCCATCACCAGCCGTGGCCGTTTCCCATCAGGACAGATACTCATTCATGGAAGGACAAATATTTCTGCCCATTTTTCCCAGCTTTCTTGCCTCTCCGCTCTTCACAGCCACCTTTCTCCTGATTTACATTAGGCTGTGGCTTTGGAGCATGCCCAAATCCGCCCCCGAGAGAAAATAAGATTAGAAAAGGGATGTGATTCATTTGGTGGCTTCCCCTTTCTTACGTGTCGCTTCGGAGCGAAGCATGGTCAGACAAAAGCCACCAGTTGACGACAGCTCCGTTGGTCACACGAGGACCCCGTGCAGGACCCGTCCCCGTTCCCAGTGCCGGCACCGCCGCTCGCCCCACTCCATGGCACGGCATCACCAGGGCTTCCCCCCACTCCCAGCCAGGCCTGGGCTCTGCATTGCCCCTTTCTGATAAGCAGATCGTGCCCAAATTGAACCAGTTCCAGTCATTTCCATGCCTCTTGGCCATCAGCATGAGGTTTATTTGGGTGTTAATCGATGCTGCGGTACGGCTCGCGTGCGGAAGCGCTGCCCACGGAGCTCACGCGGCGCTGCTGTGCTTCTCCCAGGGGCTGAGGGGCTTTTTTTTAATTTTTTTTTTAAACAGCAAACCACATGTTTGGAGTACCCATTTTCAAGTCTCAACCTGCGGAACAAGGGGATTTGGAAACATTTCCACCCCGGGTTTCTCGGTACTGATGTTGAACATCAGGAGCCCGCAAAGCAGGCGCAACGCAGAGCTTTTGTTCGCACCTCGCTCCTTGGGTATTTGATGGCCGTGAGCCGAAAAACCTCCTCTGCTGCTTGCTCCAAGTAGGGGTAACAGCAGTGCTGTCGGCCCTTGCTCCCTTCAGAAACCCAGCATCTCCTCCGAGGGCTCCCTGCTGAGATGCCACCCCCAGGGCCAGCAGCAAGCACTGCTCCCCAGCCCATCCTGCACCCCGCAGGGAACCAAAAACCCAGCACCACCCCTGAGCCCCCACCACGCAGCAAATCCCAAATATGCACCAGACTCTGGGGGGGGCTCACAGAGCAGTGCCCCTGCCTCTGCAGCTCCGGGCTGGGAGCTGAGCAGCAGGGACAGGACGGAGGGGTCGCAACTCCCGAGCCCCACGGCCCCGGCATTTCCTGCAACGGGAACAGCTCCGCCAGAAGCCGGCAGAGCCCATTACTCACTTAAAAACCGGGCAAACAAAACACTGGAGTAAGAGCTATTAAACAAAATACCCAAGTCTGCAAAGAACAAAAAAGCCCGCAGAGCTGAGCGACTTTCTTTCGCCCCAGCCCATTGTTCAGCGGAGGCTTCTGTCCCTTTCCCATGCCAGCGAGATTTGCCTGGTGCCGGCCAGTTCTTTATCCCACTGCGCAATTAATACAGCTTCCCTCAGATAAACACGGGCTTGTTTAACTATGTCTCTTGATAGGTCCCAGCAAGGCCTGATAACATGGATGGTCGGATGTTGTCAGGACGAAGGAGTCAGACATGCTGGCAACAACCTTTTCCCTTTCCAAGCACACATGTTTAGAAAAGCGAGGGCTGCGGCTGCGAGGCACGGCTCAACCCCGGGCGCTGCGGAGCCCGGAGCCAGGCTCTGCCCTCGCCCAACGCCTGGGGATGACAAAGTCCCGAGGTCGGTCCCGATTTGAACACACGGGATGGGCTAAAAAGCACGAGCTAAAACGCTCCTGCTCTGACTGCTCCTCTTGCTAACAGCAGCAGCGTGAAAGCTAAAAATAATCGAGTTATTTTGTGTTTCCCTTCTGGTTTTCAACCCCCAGCGTGCGTTTATGTCAGCTTTCCAAAGGTCTCCACCGATCACAAGGATCACAAGCCCTGGTTTCTTAATTTAGTAACTTTTTTATCTTAAAACCCCTTTGATTTGATTGCGGAGGAATCTCGGCACTCATTAAAAACAAACTAATTATCTGTGGCGAGACTTGGGACCGGGACAGTGACAGTGCCACAGCGGTGGCAAAAGCCGTGTGGAAACGGTCCCTTTGCATGCAGGGCTGCACCACGGTCCTGGACGCTGGGTGCCAAATTTCAGGATGTGTCCTGCCTGCCCCAGGAGCTGGCTTTGGGGACAGCTGGCTTTGGGGTCACCCCCTGGCACCACACACCACACGGTGCTTATCCCGTTACCAAAGGACGGCGTGGAGGGGACCGGCCAGCTCTGCCCCATGCAGTGCAGACCCCTATATTGTGGGACCCCTATATCCACCTTCAATGGATAAAGAAGGATTTGAGGGCACCTCACTGATGCTGCTTTGGGGTCTCTCCCCCCAACCCCTTTCAGGGGTCCCGTACTCCTCCCACATCCCCTCATGCCCGAGGCTGGGTTATCTCCCCTGCCCTACGGCCACCCCGCTCCAAGCACTCCTATCTTCCCGGCTCCTCCTCTCCCCCGCCGCAGCCATCCCTTCCTTTCCCATCTCTCTCTTGGAAACTCGCCATTCTTTCCATATTCCCTTTTTTCCTCCTTCCTGCTCGGCTGCAGATGCCGCCCCCCTGCCCCAAAGGATCAGTCCCTTATCTGTGGGGCAGGATACGGGGGGAGCCCGCAGCGATAGCACCGTCCCCACGCCAGCCTCCCTCCTTCGCCTGCGGGACGGCGCCCGTGGGGTGCTGTGGGGTCCCGTGGGGCCGTGCCACGCCAGCTGGTCCCCTCCTGGCCCAGGGGGAGGCTCACCCAACCCTTCACGGCAGCAGCAAAACCTCATCCCGGTTCAGCCGAGGTCTTTGGCACCGTGCGTGTGAGCTGCAGGCGATGGTCGGACGGCAGCGGGGCACGAGGAGCTCCCCGAGCACCGCAGAGCCCAATTACAGGGCTAGGGTTTGCTTCAAAGCTAACCTGAGGCCAAAGTGGGCAGGTTTATGAAAATAATAACCCCCCGGCGTCTCAGGTAGCGACGTACAGGGCAGTGTGAGCAGGCAGGAGGTGAGCAGATCTGGCCGGGGACGAGGTGTGTGCGCCAAGCTCACCGAAGCCTTGCAAGCCTCCCTGGGAGGGGAGGATTTCTGCCCTGACGCAGAATTCGGCGTTATTTTAATTCTGGGAGACGACCTCAAACGAGCCTGATCCTCCCCTGACAGCCAGGGCGCAGAGCCTGTAGCAGAGCTGCCTGCCCCGCCGCTCGGCGCGCCGACATCCCAACGCAGGGATGACCGTGCCACAGTTGTACCTCTCCTTTCAGTTCGCTCTGTTACACCCCAAAGCACCAAATATCTCCTATAAGGCCCCGCATTGCCCCTACAGTTCCTTTCCTTGAGGACTGAAGGTGGTCGGGGGGGGAGCCTGCCAGGAGGCATCGCGTATTTACGAGGAAGTCGTTACGAGGGAGGTGGGGAAGAGGGGCTGGGGACGCTGAGAGAGCCCTTTCATTGATCAGGCTATTTTTAGCAAACAAATTTCCCTTAATGGGTTTACGGTTTCAGCGAGAGGAGCAGCTGGTGCCGATGTTTACAGGAGTCACGTCACTGAGGATCTCGGGGTGGTGGGCCCGGGACACTTGTCCCCTCCGAGCAGCGTTTGCCATCCTGTCTGGGTGTGATGGGTTGCGAGGCGTAGTGCTGAGGACCCAAAGCCTCCAGTAAATAGCAGCAGTCCCTCAGCCCCTGGTGGATGCCATCGTCTGGCTGCTGGATGAGCTGGAGCTGCACGGCTCCGTAAAGCTCTCCTGAGTTGGAGATGGAGAAGGGTAAAAGCAGTGCTTCAAGAGCTGCTGTGCCACCAGGAGGAACCACGTGGTTTTGTGACACTGTGGAGTGCCTTTCTGCAGCACATGGGGACTTAATTCTTCATCTTGGTCATCTCTGGATGTTTTCCCAAGACAAAATCAGTTCCCGGGGAAGGTTCAGCAGCTCTGGGGGGCTCCAGCCTGCCTGCTGCCCCCTGTTGCCTTGCCCTGTGCCGGGGACTGGCACATCCCTGCCCTGCACTGGAGCAGGGGGGCACAGGGATGGACAAGACCTGCCCCAAACCCCATCTCCACCAGGGATCAGGCCTCAAAAGCACGGGCGAGCCTGGGCTGCAGGAAACAGAGCACGCTTTTGGCCCGCTCCCGCTGGATTTGTCTTTCCAGCTCTCCATCCACAAAGCAGCCAGTAATCAACATTCAAGCAGAAAAAAGAAAAAAAGAAAAGAAAAAATTAATTCTAAAAAGAAATAACAAAATCAGTTCTGCAAAACTTGTGTCGGTTTGGGTTTTTTTCAGCACGTGGATGTGGCCCAACCTGCAGGAAACGTGCGGGGCGCTCGGCTCTGCTGGCCTCTGGTGTAGAAGCTGGGGTCAGATTTCTGCACGTCTCCTGCGTCTTCCGAGGGCACCATTCCACCGGCTAACGTGGGATGGTCACACCCCGGCAGCTTGCAGGATTAGGTCAACGGATCCTCATTTTCTAATTGTTAAGAAAGCCGGCCCTCGGGGAGAAGTATTCCTGAAAGCCCATTCGGGAAGCACGCAGCATTAACAGAAAGAGAGAGGGACAACGCGGGAGAGGTCAACCATTGCAGGAAAAAAAATAAGAAAAAAGAGAATTAAGACAAAAATGATGTTGGCCATTGCTGACTATCTCCCTGTAATGGCATGGGGTGAGGCACTTTCAGTGGGGTTGTGCATTTTTGGGCAAGTTGAGGATCTGAGTCACCACTTTCCAAATCCTTCTGCTCCCCCCAGCCTATCAGGGCATGCAAAATCTCTGAATGGACCCAAACGGCTTCAGAATCAACATCTGGCTCCAATAAGCAGCCCGATGGTCATGCTTTAACAATGTTTGTTCCAAACTAAATCTTTAACTAAACATTTTCTGAAAAGGGGTTTTGATAGCGGAGCTGCAATAGCGGCGAGGCTGTTCGTGTTTGTTTTTACTAGAGATCCCAATTCTCTGGGGTTTAACTCATCCTCACACATCCTTTGGGGGCTGAACTTTGGTGAAGCAGAAGAGGTTTCGGCCATTCCGAGTGCTTTTCAGGAAGGCATCGCTGGGGATTTTAACCTGCCAACCAAAACGGGCAGAGCATTGGGGTAGATGCTTGCAGGCGTCGTCCTTGGGTGCTCCCTTCTCCGTGCCCAGGACAGACAGGGCGAGGAAAAATACTGCGAGGCTGATCCAGGACTGATAGCAGGACAACGTCTTTAAACGATGACAAAGGCCAGGCAGAATTTGGACTGCGGGATGTCTGCAGGGACGAACCAGACACGTATCTGCCCTGGCTGGGGCACTGTCCCCGGGCAGGCACCCCTGACCCACCTCGCCTCCCCGCGGTGCTGCCCTGAGGACGGCAGCGGAGCCACGTCACCGGCACGCCGCCGATTCCCCGTCCCAAGCCAACGCTATCATCTGCAGAGGGCAATTAGCAGCCCGCCGAAGATTACAGACCTCTCTGGAACAGACACCCAGTCTCCGGCGCTCGTAGGGCTACAAGCCACAGTCAAGACCGGACTCGCCCAGCGCCCAGGCTGCAAACCCTCCGCACGAGGCCAAGTTCTCACCCCGTCTAGACAGAGCAGGCAGAGTGGCACAGGGCCTGCTCCGGCCTGGGGAAAGGCGGCTGGCCTCAGCGTGAGCCTGTCCCAGAGCGGGGAGCACCCGGCTCGCTAGGCAGGAGCCTGATCCTGGAGCTCAGAGGGTTTGTGGCTGTTGTGCGGGGTGTGATTTGCTCGATTCCCAGCCCGTGGGACAGGGAAGCAAGAAGGCACAGGCACAGCACCCACCTGGCAGCCAGGAGCAGTGGGCTCTGCCTCCAAACTGGCGTGGCTCACTTCTATCATCCCCGATCACGGAGGGGACACCAGCGCTTCCCTCGCTTCTCACGGCGCTGCCAAACACGCAGGGAACACAGGAGAAGGGCTAAACCTAAGGCAGATCCCAGAAGCCACATCTTCACCTGCATCTGCTGCTGGCAGAGCACATGGGGACGAGTCCCTGGAGCGGGGCAGTGCCCAGCTGGATGATAATCCACTGCTGGGGACAGCTGTCCTGCTCCGGTACAGCCCTGGGACTGAGCACCAGCAGCATCGAGCCCTGAGGACCGCGAGGCCAGCGCTGCCCGGGGTGTTGCACCCGTGGCTCCCCTACTCAAACAGGCACACCCTTTTGTGCCTTGACTTGCTATTTTTCTTAAAATTGTCCCTTTCCTACCCAGGAGACGTTTCCTGGCTTTGCTTGCAGAAAGGCCACTTCGGAAAACGAGGCAGATGTGGGGTCTGATTCCCATTTAGGACAGAGGGCCCCTTTTCCCCGCCCCGGCACGGCATAAAGGCTTAAATGCAAATGGGAACCAGGCCCTTGAAGGTCTCACTTTGAACAGGTTATACTCTTACCACTTGAAACAAACTTTCAGGAGAGGGGGGCAACTGACTTTTAACCAGTACAATATGGCTGGGGCTGATTTCTCAGGCCTGATCTTTCGCTCGTCCCGGAGGCTCGGCCGTCCCCCGGCTCCCGACACCCTGGGCACTGCTGGGGAAGAGCAGAAGGGAAGGGTCAGGCAAGACAGAAAGCTTTTTTATGGAATAAATATAAAGATAGTGTACATGAACAAAACTGAAGCGTGTTCCACAGAGGATTTTAAAGCTTCCAAAAATATTCCCTCAGCCCTTGCCAAAGGTAATAGAGCCAGACTTTCCATGGAAAGCATCATTGTGTGCGGTGGGGTTCAAGGAGGTCGCTCTGCTTGAAGTGCACAAACAGCCAGCACCCTGTCCTGTCCCTCCTCTCCACACACGAGGAACAAGTGGCCTCTTTTTTTTTAAAAAAAAAAAAAAAAAAAGAAAACAACCTTCTTCCCTCAAAGGTGGTATAGAATTCACGCTGGTTGTGCAGCAGCAGCAAGCCGGAGCCTGTGTGCACAAGAAGCCCCCTTACGAGGACTCTGACGCTGTTTATGGAAAGCCTGGACATCAACAGCTCCGCTCAGGGATTCTGCATTTTTGGAGGCTTTTCTGAGCCCCGCTTTCTGCCCCCATCCCCAGCGCAGTGATGGATGCTGGAGGAGGTAGGTGGGAACGGCGCTGATGAGACGTCGCTGCTAACACGGGCGTTACTGCACGCTTCTCGGAGGGCTGGAAAATAACCCTCCTTTCTGCCGTCGCTGCCTTCCACCTAATTATCCCCAAAGCCTCGACTTGTAAACACCTGACCTAATTCTTTCCATGGGCAGTTTTTAATAACAGAAATTCTTCAAATGTGTCTTTATGATGCATCACGCCGTGTTACCTTGTAAATACCCTGCGCGCCCAGCCAGCATTTTACAGTGCAAGGAGAGAAAGACACTTAGTCACCAAATATTCGGCGCTGGGGAGAGGCGATAGAGCAGGGCTGGAAGAGCAGAGTGCTGCTGCTGCTGCTGCTGCTGCTGCTGCTGCTGCTGAGCCCCCAGTGCAGCCCACAGCAGCTCCGTGGCGGAGGAAGGAAGGTCCTTGGGTCCTGTCCCAAGAACAATGCCGTGTGCCTGTGTATTTCCTCTCCCTTCTGGATCACAAAGCCTGCTGCAAATATACAAATGCATTGCAACAAATGAAGCCGTAAAACATGCTCGACACTTCGGTAGGCGTGGGGTATGGGGGTAGGAATGAGGGATGCCCGGGCTTCCTTTGTGCAGCACCTCCGTGCCCCGGGCTGGTCACGAGCTCGTCGCAGCGCCACGTCAGGGTGGGCTCCGGGGTGAAAGCTGGCAGGACACGAGCACGTTTCCCTGCAGCAGCACCAGAAGAGGTAGGAGAGGAGAAGAGGTAGGAGAGGAGCCGGGCTCACCCCACCTCCCTGCCTCGTACTCCATCCCGAGCCTTATCTCGGCGCTGCTTTTGCAAATCCGCCCTATTTGCATGGTGCATTTGTTTATATTTGTATGCGGCCGTGCCCAGACCTGAAGCTGTTTGGGCAGCGCTCTTACACCTAAAGGAGCGAATTCACCAGCCGACCAGGGGGGCTGGGCTGGGATCTGGCCCCGTGGAAGCCGCCGAGGTGACCCCGAGCCCTGTGGGACCGAGGGGCAGGGCAGGGCGAGGGCAGCGCCGCGGCCGGCAGCGAGGGAGATGCGCCCGGCTGGCTGCGGGGAGGCTGCTCAGAAGCAGGCCCGGAGAAAAGAGCTGCCGAAAGCGTTGCAACATGATAGAAGCTCTGCAGGCCTTTGATCTCCGAGCTGTTCTTGAACTGTCACTTTAATGATGTGTCAAAGACTAAAAAGAGTTGAGATTAAGAATACTGGAGCCTGGGGAGAAGGAGAGGGCCATTTGAAGCCCTCTGGGGCTTCGCTGGGTTTCTGGAAGCTTTTAGATCCTCGCTGTGAGCCAGCGTCTATCCGAAAAGCAGCTCCCGTTGTCGAAGTCCTGCGCCACGGTTTGCCTTACAAAACCCCTGCGTGCTCCCCGCGCGGGCAGATCCCTGCCTGCCCCGGACGTGCATGTGCACGCTCCGCTCCAGCCAGTTTTTGCGCACAAAAGGCTGAAGCGGGTGCTTGGCCGAGCCTCTCTGCGGGATGCTCTCCCCCTTCCAACACGTCCCCAAAGCAATCCCGTGGCTGAGCTGGGGAACAGGCAGGTCTCCCTTAAGAGAGCCCCTGCTGCAGAAAACACGGGCGGTTTTATCAGCAGGAGGACACTGGGCTCCCTGCAACTGCATATATTTCATTAATATCCCAGCCAGCTTTAATGGCATTACCATCAGGTTAATCTACTTTAGATTAATGAACCTCAGTTTCAGCCAGGCAAGCTAATTAAGACGATTTTCTTTGAACTTGTTCTAATGAATGTATTAATATCATTCAGGGCTTCTTTTGGAGCTACAAGCATGGCCATGTTATTCCTGAGAAGAGGCCAAACATTTTTATTAGAGAATCATGTGCTGTGCCGAGCCTGAGACTGCCCTGCCTTTGTTTTCTCCCTCTTGCACCTTTACGCTGTCTGCAGAGAGCGCAGCCCTTTGCTTTGCAGATTTCGCCGTGGCTCCAGGAGTCAGGAAGAGTTCAGGAGAGCTTGAAACGTGCTCAGGATTAGACCCACTCTGAACAGTTGAGAACATTTAGTAGCGAGAAGCTCTTGTTCTGAAAAACATTTAGATTTCTTTAACTGCTCCTCTTCCTCCCTTGCAGCGAGGGGTATTTAAGGAGCAGAATGGTGAAGCCCACGGTGGCAGTGCCACCAGATCGGTGGGGTCCCTGCTTCCTGAGCACCACTCGCACCTTGGGAGGCGCCTGGGTGCAGAAGCAGCTGCAGTGAGCGCACGGCACGTTCCTTGGGAACAACGACACTGTGAGAACAGAGCACGAGGACGTGTCCATATGAAGCAGTGACCACGAGATGGGTTTACCCCAGCCAAAGCCACCTGCCACGGTCCTGTCCTGGCTGTATCCAACCTTGCTGCTCTTCAGTGCAGCGAGAAATAACTCGTTATTGGAACTTGAAAAGTTCAATGCAGTGAGAGAGAGCTTGCAGCTTGGCCCCCCCACAGGCTGCCGTGCACGGGGGCTCTCTTGGACACGGCTGTGGGAACGTTCCTGGGCTGTTGTTTGGAACAAACCGCAAAAATGCCCAGAAAGCAACACTTGGGGTTTGCTCAGCCTCTGACCCTCTGCCTTCCTGACAGCCACTGTCGGCCCCAAGTCCTTGGGGATGACACACGGCTCCCCCAAGGAGGCAGCCCTCTGAAGGACGCCCTCCTGCAGCCCCTGGAGACCCCAGGATTTGGGCTCAGTCTCCGTCCTTTCAGCCAAAAGCTTGGGAGCTGCTTCCAAACCCCAGCCCCTGGCCATGCACAGCACGGGCAGCGTAACGCCGGGCTGGCTTAAATAAGCTCTTTAATGAATCGTTACCCAGATGAAATGAGAAAACCACAGGTCCCATCTCTCCGAGTCACTATCCCTCAACATAAATAAAATAAACAGCTTGGAAACAGTTCTATAAAAACATATTGCCACACAGGTATCATTCAAAAATGGGGAGTAAAAACTTTTCCTTTTTTTTTTTTTTTTTTTTAAGTACCCAGCCTGCAATCAATGTGCCAGGCCAAGGTGGAGTTTATTTATAAATGCGCATTTGTGATGAATCATTGGAGGAAATGCATGCAGACTGGAGACAAAAGTCTGCAGTTGCTAAACCAAATAGGAAATGCTCCTTACATCTGCCTCTTCAGTTGGCATCCACTTCCCCTCAGCGTCTCTTTTCTGCTGGGTAGGCCTGTTTATTTTTGGGTTACTTTTGTTTGCGAAGCCAAACAGAGCTTCTGATTTTTATATTTATCTATTTTTTTTCTTTCTTTGTAAACAGCACTTCTCACTTATTCAAGGCCCAGATTATTAGCAGTGGGAATCGGCTCACCTTCCTGCCGGGTTGTTTACTCCCTTCAGGGAAAGCAAACCAGCAGAGTGGACGCCGGCTGGAAAAACAGCCTCATTAAAACGATATAAAAATAAGGACAATGCTAAAGCTGCCCTGCCAATTCTGGAAGAGCTGCCATCTATTTTCTCCTGGATTTATTTTAAAGATTTAATTGGTTCTTGAAATCGGGACGGATCACTAACCGGCGGCTCCTTATACTTAAGTGAAGGTCTTCACATGGTGGGATGCTGATCAGTGGCACTCCCATTTTCACTTGTTTTTCCCCCAAACCGCCCTACCGAGGCACGTAGCACTAAAAGGCCCATGTTACACCTCCCCAGCAGATTCCTGGGGATGTCCAAGGGACACCAGCAGGCCCTAGGGATTCACCCGTGTCCATGCCATGAAGGAGTCACAGAGCTGGGCGTGGAACCCCTGTCTGTGCCCCTCCAAACCCCAGACTGAACGCATGGGCCCCGCTCCCGTGACCCTACAAGTTTCAGCCCTCTGCGACTGCAGAGAAATATTCGGTCTGTTTGCACACGAGCTGATGTGAGATAAGAAACAAGCTCTTGCTCATGAGCCTTGCTCTGCTCCGACGGCTGGTGCTCCCTCTGTGTGTGCACCCATAAAACGTGCACACGACTATTCGATCACTGCTACTTACTGCAGGGCTCGTATGCAGAAAGCTGGCATCGCCTTTCCTTCGTGAGACTTTAAAATCCTTCCAGCCCCGCTGGAGAGAGAATTCACACTGCCAATTTTTTTTTTTTTTTCCGAGGGTTTTACAGAATGTGCTATGCGTGCAAAACGCAGCCTGTAACTGTTAGAAAAATACAGTAATTTGAAATGTAAGCAACAAAAATAGGCGCGCACGAAAACAGCAACAAAGATGGGTGATTTTTATCCACTGCAGGCTCGCTGGAGGAAGAAGCGCCCCGGTGGCTATTATCAGTGGTAAACACGGCTTATTTACGGAGGGCTGAGCGGTGCCTCTCCTCTCTGCTCCCTTTTTATAGCAGGTTAAAAAATAACAATATCGCGGCGGAAAGATGACCCAGGCAGCAACTTGGTGCCGTGAGAACAATCGCAGCAGTCAAGGCAAGGCCGAGGAGCACGCCGGTGACTACAACACTTCCCATTCTCCTAGGTTGGAGGGCAGAGGACTGCTGGAGTCTGTGGTTTGTAGGCATTGGAGGGGCAGCGCTCAGACTCCTGCAGGCTGGGTTTTGTGGAATGCTCTGCCTCCCCGTGACCTCTGGAGCACGGATCTGCGGGCCTGGAGCAGCATTGAAGCGGCTCCTCAGCTCCCAGGAGCTACTGGTCCTGCGTCCCTATTCACAGCCCCTAAAACACCCGAGGGTCTCCCTATTAATTTCACCAGCCCCAGGAGCGTGGCTGAGTTTGGGGAGACAACCTCATGCATGTTTAGACCCTCACGCACATTTTTTTAAACCCCCAAGATTTTTCCCTCTGTTTTTATTAAAAAAAGCTGGTTACTGTCAGCCCTTCGCAGCGGCTGTGCTCTCCTGCCCAGGGGCGCACCTTGGAGTGGGGTCACGGCGCCTCCCTGCCAGCACCGCTCCCCACGCCAGGGTTTCCAGAGGCACTCAGAGCTTTCAGAACTGCGGAGGAATAAGATTGAGCAGCGGCCCGCTCCCAGGATTAAGAAGAGCTGTATTATCACCCCTGCCAGAAATAACGTCAGCCGCTGCGACTCTAGGAACGGGGTTTGGGTGACCAGCTCCGGTGCCATTTTCAGGACGTGGAGAGGAACTCGCTGTTCTTTAAAAATATCCATCTACAGAGTTCAAGTAACGAAAAAAAAAAACTGATAAGAAAATCACTGAGATGCCAAAAATTCTTTCTCACACAAAACAAACACCAGCTCTTGCTATACTATATATATTGATGGGTTAAAAGCACATACCAGCCTGTCCAAGCCTGTGATCGGTGCCCAGTTTCTAACACCTTTGTGGCTTTTCGTTTCTCACCCAGACACATCAAAGCGTGGGACAGCCAGCCAAGGAAAACTTCATTGTTAGTGTTAACTCACTCCAAGAAAAAGATTTTTGGAAGTTTGAGAATTTTTCACTTCACGGCAATTGTTGATTAATGAACCTCAATGGGCTGCAGCCTAAAAGAGGACTTTGTTAATAAAAAATGCTAAACGGCTCGGGCGGAGTAAGGAGATACTTGCTTTGAACCTGGCTGATATCAAGGCATACACAAGAAAAGAACCGTGAAGACGGATTTATTCAGCGCGATCCCGTTCGCTTTCCAGTTCCGCCCCGGGCTATTTGTACTCCTGAAAAACAATTACCGAGGACAGGAGGAGAAATCAAAGCAGCACAACGTAGCTGGAAAGATGAGAGCACTTGGGAAACACTTAGCAGCCGTGGTGGTTAGGAAAGGAGCAGCAGCTCCCCTTCACCTCCCCTTGGCCACCGACACCTCCCTGCGGGGCTGGGAGCACCGGCACCCTGGGGGCTCTTCCTGGCACTCACGTGGTGTGGTTTGGTTTGGTTTGGTTTGGAGCTGCCATCTCCCATCTCTGAGCACAAACGCATGAGTTTGCATGCAGGGTTAATGCATTGACTCACTGCTCAGAGATGATCCAAGCCCAACTCCTGTTTGTGCAGCGCTGGAGGCTTCCCAGCAGAGGTACCACGTGGATGTGCCTTTTTCCTTCTCTTAGCAGACGGTGCTGATGGCTGCCCGACCTGTGCTTGAGCTCATCACCATTGCCATAGAGATGTCACCAGGGATCTGCACACCGAGACCAAGCATCTGCTCGGAGACAGCATCACCACCCCAACCAGGGGACTTCTGGTCTTCTTTGACAGTTCTCGGGGCAGGGAGGCAGGTTTTAAGAGAGGGTTTGGTCAGCTGTGAGGAGGCTGCATGGCCTAGCAGGCAGAGCATGAGGTCGGGGTGACCCCAGCTAAGTCCTTCTTCTGCTCTGGAGCTAATTTTCCTCACCCGTTTATGAGTTTGGTGAGGCAGTCGCTGGCCTCAGCACCCCTGGTTAGACCTCAGCTCCTCATCGAGGAGCCCACATGAGGATGACCCTTCCTGGCCTGCTCCATCCAGCAGAGATCTGCAGCACCCACTGCCAGAAGAACACCCCCGTCCTTTCCTTTGGGACCCCCAGGAGCTAAATCTTTCTGTGTTATTTTGAGGCGCGCGTCGCAGACGGGGGGAGAGGGAGGGTAGCATTATGGTAACCGGCCGTGTATTTAGGGAGTCTGCGTTGCAGGCAGAGCAAAGGGCTGTATTACGGAAATTATATGGGAAGAGAGATGCCCAGGCAGCGCTGGCCGTGCTCTTTGGTCTCAAATCTTGGTGTGAGGGGGTGGTTAGACGCTGGGAAGAGACTGCTGTTTACTGTGGAATGTCCTTTCTGTCTGTAAGTTTCTGAGAAAGAAACAAGAATTGTGTGCTTTTATTAAAGTCTGTGTTTGTATCCTCCCTCTGTGATAAGGAACAGTCTATAAATCATCGAATAAACCAGCGGTAAAACATCATCCCAGCTATAAAAGCTTCTTGGGTCTTTAACCGATTTTCTTCCCCCACTAGCTCATAAGCACAATCCAAAATGTCACCCAGCTCCATCTCCCCGAGGCCGTATTTTTTCATTTTGGGCTGGAAGCCTGAATTCACAGCAGATCCAAAGCAGCCTTTATCCCAGGTGGGTTTTCAAGCACCGCTGTGCCTCCGAAGCTCCTTCGCCGTGCGAACACCACAGCACGTGGACGGGGCTGCTCCTCTCTGGCGTGGCTCTCAGCATTTCCACAAAATACAGCAAGGCAACCCAAAAGGTTGAGATTGAAGGCGCTGGCAGTGCACTTCTCACCGAGAAGCAGCCCTCCTGCCCCTGGAAGCAGGGGGTCTCCAGCAGCACAGAGCGAGACCCCCATGGGGCCAGCCCACCTTCCAGCTCCCCAGCTCTGGGGGCTGGAGCCCATCGCGGTTCCTCACTTCTGTGGCTGGCAAACCAGAGAGTTTGATGACTTTTTCATATTTTTGAGTACTTTTATACCTCCAGAAAAAGACGTGCATATATTGCAAGCTCAGGGTGAATGGGTTTTACCTTCTTAGCTTGCAGAAGTCAGCTGTGCCTCCAAAGCTGCTATATGAAGCTACGGAGTGCTTGGCACTTGGCTGATTGCTGATAGAAAGCATTCCCTAAAAAATGAGGGCAAGATAAAGGACCCAAAAGCCTGTATTTTAGATACATTTGCACTGCCTTATCCATATAATCCAAGGATTTCAGCCTGCTGAAATCCAAGGAATCCCAGCCTGCTAATATTGCAACCGAACCGCTTCGGCATGGCTAGAGAAGGTAACATTAGAAAACAGAGCTTTAATAAAACCTGATGCTTCTGGCCAAGAACGAAGGAAACCTTAAGCACGCGCTGCTTCAGACTTTTGTGGATCAGTCTGTGTGAGCCCATGGGAATCCTTGTCATAAACCAGGAGAGGAAGCAAGATGCAGGCAGTTCCTATGGGATGGAGCCAATGCAGCCACCGCTGTCGGAGTGTGCTCGTGGCAGATCTCACCTTGCAGCAAGAAATGCAGAACGCTGACCGTGGTACAGACGGGTCTGGGTATGAAATCCAGCAGTGCAGGAGCTGGCTGCCAACGTGAGTTTGTAGGAGCACACCTGGGCCTCAGTCTTGACTGCAGCTTCCGTGTTGCATCAGGTAATGTAAACAGAACCAACAATGCTGTCCTCCCACTGTTTTGTCTGTGCAAGGGAAGTTTTTCCTCCAGTACCACCTTTGCGCAACGATCGCGCAGCCAACTGGCAGCACCACGAGCTGTTTTTTCTTTCCTGGCCGCGTACCAGCCGTGTTGCAGAGCTCAACTTCAAAGGCTTCAGTGGGATAAAGGGCTCCCGCGGCCATGCCAAAAATGCTTTTCTTAGACAGGTTGAGAGGAGCCGGTAAGTTGGAAGAAAAAGAAGTATCTTTGGCAAACCTGGTTCCAGTGGAACTGTCAAGATGTTAAATAAATAAAATAAATAGCAGGAGGACTGCAGAACATCCCTGGCTATCTCTCTCCGTGGGATGCAGATACGCTTTATCCTCCTGTGAATGTCCAGCAACGTCTGCGAAGAAACCTATCCAAATCCATCCATGGCTTCACTTCATGGGAAGAAAGCTTTGAGGCTGAAACTGAATCCTCTTTTGTTTCAGCACAGAATGGGAAGATTTGAGAGACAGAAGCAGAGCAGTGGGTGGCAATGAGATGGGGTTCATCCCAGTGAACGTTTGCACCCCTCTGCTCTGCTCCAGCAGAATGGAGCCCAGGGGCACAATGAGCTGCTCTGGGAGGTGGGAAGGGGCAGCCAGGAGTGTCTGATGCCTTTTTTTTCCAGCCTGCTGCCAATTCCAGGTGTTTGACAACAATGCAGCCATTCCTCCTGAGGAACACCTATAATTTGAGCCGCTGGGACATTTCCTCTGGCATTTGAAAGCATATGGAAAGGAATGTGAAAACCTCTCATCAGCCACAGGCAGGCAGCCGCTGTCAGCATCACTCAGATGTGCCGTTAAAAGTTTTCCAAAACCCGTATCAATGCCTCCTAGCTGCTGTGCACCAGGCAATGCTGGGACCATGGATGCAAACAGAGCACTGATTTTTCCCTACTAAATACACAGGAACAACTACAACAGTCCCTGCCCTCCAGAAGGGTCTAAAGACGAGAACATCATGTTCAGGGCACTGATCTTCACAAAATCCCACTGGTGCTGTCTTACACAGGCAGGAAGGATTCCCCAGCCGTCGGGGAACAGCGGCTCCTTTTCCCAGGCTGGGCACACAGGACGGGACTTGCAGGAGTTGAGTTTGCTGTTTTGTCCCCGTTGCTTTTGGAAAGACCCTCAGCCTCTCCTGCTCACACGGTACTGCTGCTCCACCGAGACTCGTGCAAATCCGTCCGTGTTCCATGGGATGGAGACGATTTGCCAGATTTTGTGTTTACTATGGAATTTCTACACAGCTTCAGGAATCTCTGTATTTTATGAGAAAACAAAGTGGCATATCAAAACATTCTTAGCCGAGTTTTATTTATACAATTAATGGTCAACAGAATATAATGTACTTTTATACGCTGCACCTCCCTTGCCCCAAAAAACAGTTTTGTCTGACAGACAGTTTTGTTCCCCGATCTCCAGGGGTACATTAACCTCTGCGAAGTCCATGCTTGAGTTCAGAATTGGCATCATCGCCCCTTCTCCTGCAAAGAAAAATCAAACGAGCTCAACACTGAGCCTCTCTTTCCCACTAGAAGGGATTCTTTCAGTCGCATCCCTCGGTGCGGCCCCGCAACACAGTGGCAATCTGAAGGCTGCCCTGCCGTATGCCAAGGGGGAGGGCGGCCTCCCTGAAGGCCACCAGCGATTGCTGGGCCAGGAACGCTGTGTTTTGCTCCAGCACAGGCTGCCTAGGTGGACCGAGAAGATATCACTGCCCTTTGCAGAGCTGCACAGAAGACAACTGCTCCTGTGTGCCCGTTTTAGCCGTCCTGTGCAGCTCTGTGCGCGTCGTGGCTCTGCTCTGAGCCCCAGACTGGAAACTCCACCGCAGCCGCATGCAAAAACCCAGGGCACTGAATGTCCAGCCTTGAGTCCTGCGTTTAGAAATGAAGATCAAAACCCAGAGGGGTTTCACAGCGTGCTGCTTGTGCTCAGTGTGCTGGTTATTGTAGCTCACACTGCCTGGCTGGCCTCGCTGCTCTTCTTCCATGGCACCGCACGCTCTGATTCGGGACCCGAATGGTGCCTAAAGCCAGCAAGAGGTCAGAGTTAAAGAACAGCAAACAGGAGACTGGCAAGGAGCTAAAGAAGCAAGACACACAAGAACAAATCTGAAAGGGCAACCTAGCTCAGATCTGCAAGTGGCAACCCTCTCCAACAGATCCCTGGCCATTTTTTCCTAACGCGTTTGAGCTAAACTGGGTTACGAAAGGCTAAAGCCTATATGAAGATGTCTACGCCGAGGCTGTCTGGGGGTTTAATTAGATCAATTTGAAACTGATTTAGTTAAACAAGCGAATGTTTCCTAATGTGGACCAGACTTTGAATTTCAGGCACATCAAACCTCATTACATGTAGGCTTTATTACAGCAGCGCTTCCCTCCATGCTCTCATGGCAGAGTCCTGCCTCCTGAGGTTTGGGCTGGAATGCCAACAATTCATTTTAATGCAGTTCAGACATTTTAAAGCTTTGCTGAGCTATCCCCAAAATAACCACTGATAGTAGGTGGCAAGCACCCTGAAATGATTAGAGTCCTTCTTGTGCAGGAAAAAAGAAAAAAAGAAATTTGGTGGAGAACAAAGCAAACCCGGTAAGAAGAGGATAAGCACTACGGGAGGCGAGGTGTGTGTGTCGCAGTGAAAAATGGTTGAAGTCGATGCCTTAACACCATTATTTACACCTCAAAATGTGTCTCTGCAGAGCGGCGGTCGCTGGACATGTTGTGTCCGGGTTTTATTTATTTTAGGATCACACACTTTTTGCTCAAGTGCTCTGGTGTTACTGCTGACTGTGTTGTTGGGCTGAGGACGCCACAACGCCGAGCACCAGCTGGCACACTCCTGGCATCTGCAGCTTTTGATCCTCTCCGCTCACGATCCAACAGAACGGCTCCTTCTGTGGTCCTGCAGATGATGGGGGGCTGCCAGCACACGCTGAAACCTGAGGTGGGGCTGATGTCCGTGCACCGGCTTTTGCTGGCTCACAGCCTCGGCCACGTGAAGAAGAGATGCATCTTGTAGGGATTAATCCATTCTGTGAACTTGTAATAAAATAAACTACCGCTCTCTCCTCGAAAATGCAATGTGCAGTGCTGCAGACACAATGCAATCCCAACAGGACCTCTCTTTCCCCATGGCATCTCTTGAACTTGTTGGCTGCCACGGTGCCAAGTCCTGCAGGTCCAGAGCCATTCCCGTACCAAGCAGCTGGCATTGGGAAGCAGGAGCAGAGCTGTGCCTGCTTCAACACCCACGCTTTTGCCTTCCAAAACCCAGATTTCAGGGACAGGGACGGCTGCACACGTTCACCTGCTCCCAGTTAACATTTCAGAGGCCGTAAGTGCCACGCTCCTGGGAGGTGTCTCAGGCTGCAGGATAATCACTCAGGATGTTCTTTCATTTCTAATACGTTAGCAGGCATTTTCCCCTAGTCTCACAAGGCATAAGAGAAAAAGAGAGAGAGATGTGGAGGGGAGCCCTTGCCAGCTCTTCCCAGCACAGGACGAATAAATCAAAGCAGGGAAGCTGATGGGGAGCACTTCGTATTTTTCTTAGATGGGCTTGAAACTGGACTTTAACTTTACTCCAGATCACCAAACACTGAAACGTTCAGCCATTCATTTCTCTGTTCAAGCTCCCTGGGTTTCCTGTATTACCCTGTAAGGTCTCAGCTACGTAGGAACAAATACATTGCCTGTGACCCTACAGGTCTTACCAACCTCACAACATTTCTGCAAAGTCCCATTCATTGCCAGAATCCTGCTTGGATTTTAAATAAATCCCTCCACGGCTTCCAGTGACGCTGCACCTGGTACTAACACAGAAGTGGAGTCCTGCAGCTTAGCAGGGGCCTTTTGTGGGGCACTGGGGAACGGGAGGAAGGCAGCAGAGAGGATGAGGATGGATTATCTCACTTCAGAAGGGGCTAGAGGGGGAAAACCCTTGTTGCTGGGGCTCTTTGCTGGGTCTTTATGCCCAAATGGCCTGGAAACTGGCGAGGAGGTTTCTTGACATCGAGAACTGGAATGGTTCACGTGTTGGGAGAGCGGCTTCTCGATCAGGTGCAGAAGATGCTGCTGCAGCCTGGGAGGGGGTGGCAGAGCAGAAGCAGGGGGTGGCGGAGGGCGCAGGCTGCAGCTGGGAGCCGGCGGCTCCAGGGGCGAGCGAGGAGGAAGCTGTTTGCTTTGGATTTTGCGCCTGTGTTTTTGCTGCAACGCCCCGGGAAGACACAGCGGGGAGTGAACTGACCAGTCTGGTGAACTTTTTATATTCCTTTTGGCCTTTTATTACCCTGAGAAGTGGAGGACTTTTTTATTTTTAAACATAGCTGAAGGGCTAAATTAGCATTTTGGCAAGGGCCGCTAGCCTGCAAGGCAGCAGAAAGGGAAGCAACTGGTACCTGGAGCCAAAACCGAATGGAAACTCAGGCAGAAATCCCACTGGTTGCAGAGTCCCATCCCTTGGGAAGGTGACAGGCCCAGGAAGAGAGCCTGCACAAGCCTCCAGCGATGTCCCATGCCTTGGTGCCATGTCTCCAAATCCCACCTGGCACTGATTACAGATCTCCTGTCCATAAATACGTCTCAGCCCTTCTCCTGGGAGGTAAAGGCACCGAGCCCGCAGCGTGCCCGGCCTCCCTGGTGCCACCACTCACCCCTCCTGGGGTCTTTTGGCCATGAGGTTTTGAGGAGCTGTGCTTTGGGGCAGGGTTTGGTGGGGCTGCTGAAAGCTGAAGGCAATTCGCCCTCTGATCATCCCTCTCCTCACACAGCCATAGAGCAGGTCCGGCTGCAGCCGTCTGATGTGCCTCTTTAACAGCCAAGTTGTTCAGCTCCATAAAAATCATCTTTTTTTTTGTGTATTGATGTGAGACAATACTGATACCCAGTGGCTGATTAAGTTAATTACAGTTGAGTAAATATCCCCCTCGGTCATCTTCACAGCTGTACCCCCAGGCCTGGTTCCTGCTAGCTTCGCACCCACTGTGATATTCGTTTCCCACTCCTTTTTGATACTCTTCTAGCATGAACTGCTGCTGGAAACTGTTTTGACTGAGACTCGAGTGCCTGTTCTACCTACTCCGCAGAGTCAAAACATCAGCTGAGGCGAGGAGCTTTAATCATTCCCGCGTGTTATTTGCATTTGCTTTGGCTAACAAATGTCAGGGAGACATCACCAAAACCGAAGCCGAATCCTGCCGAGGTCGCGGTGTGCTCCTCTCACGCCAAGGTGCTGCAGCCACACGCCAGCTTTAAAATGCAAGCAGGTAACTTCTATCAGCTTGTGGCAGGAAAAGCCAGGATTTCAAAAGGCTGGAAAAACTTGGCTCGGAGTGACTCGGGATTCGAGGCAGAACGCGCTGCAGCCCTCTGTGAGCAAGTTGCTCTTTCTTTTTTCCATCAATATTTTTCCTTCCCAAGTGCATTTAATTTGAAAGAATTAATGAACAACAGAAACAAATCTCCGCGCACCACAACCATCAGGCAGCACACGGACCCGGCCTTCCCGGGGTAAGCCAGCGGGTGAAGGTTGGAATTTATCAAAACACGATAGAATAAACGACTTCATTATGGCAGGGTGAGTGCCAGCATGCAACAATCCCGAGAGCAGATAGGTTCAGAGACCGGCCCGAGGGCGGTGGCACTTAAACATTTGCAGTTTGAACCGTTCCTTGCAGCCTCTGAGCCTCGTTAAGTACCCGGTACTGCAGCAGGCTGCCTGGTTGCCTGCCTTGATGAGCTTGGATGAAATGAAAATTTGAAGCTGCTGGGTCAGCCTTGACAGCTTTAAAGGGCTTTCGCCTCCTGACTGTCAGAGCTTAGCACCGAGCCTCTCCTTCATCACTTCAATACAGCAACGATCCCCAGGGTGGCACAGAACACGAGCCCAAACCCTAGGGACCTCATTAATTTTGTCTGCGTGCCACCAGGTTGTCCTACAACGAGATGTGGAGCCCAACACGAGGTCAAGGCCCTGTGAGGAGCAAGGTGCCTGCAAAGGGAGCGCTCGAGGAGCCCCTGGTCCCCAGAAATGATGTGAATGATGTGTTCCTGGTTCTGCTGCCTGTTTTGGTTGCAAGCCCCTTTCATCAGGCATTTAGAGTAATCCCCTGTTCCATCCCTGAACCTGCCCGCGAAACTTAACACCGCAGGCCAAGGGGCTTACTTCATTACAGGAGATTTTTTTTTTTTTTTTCCACCAGCATAAACTGGAGAAAGGTAATTTCCACAGCTGTATTATTTACTTCAGATTTTACTAAGGCTGCTTTTATAGCAGTGCTAGAGGTTAAATCCACTGTTATTTCCTACACGGCCTGACTTTACTGGATGGTACAGCGTGGGGTATTTATTTAATCCAAGCAATAAAAAGATAGATCAGCAGCACTGTGCTCCAGAAAAGAAAAAAAGGAGAAAGAATAAAAAAAAAAATAAATAAAAAATAAAAAAAAGGAAAAGACAAGGAGATAAGAAGAGGAGAGGAGAAGAGAGGAGGAAGGAGGTGAGAACAAAGAAAGAAAGAAAGTGTTAAATCCACGAAGTCTGTCCCTGGCAGGAAAATCACAACATGTCCTCATTTTTCAAAAGGCGATAGATAGAAAAACTTTTAGAAAGTGTTAAAAGCACCACTCTTCTCATTTGGGGGCATTGCTCTAAGACTAAAACCCACCCAGTTTAACTGAGAGAACCACTCACCGAGTGCTTACAAAGAGCTCAGGTGCTGACCCCACCACCCTGGGGCTCCCCAAATCCCCGGCAGGATGCGGGGCCAGTACAGCAGGAGCTGGATGCTGCGGGAAGGGAGGTCCCAGGGGATGCAGCAGCTGACCTGGCACTGTCCCCAATCGTCCCAGCCTGTCACCAAACGGCCAAGCCACGTGGTGCCTGCAGCTTCCCCAGCAGCAAATGGGTTGCAGACCTCCGAGCGGCTGGATAACCAACAGGATTTATTCACAGCACAGCCAGGAGGACTGAGGGAACATTACGCATGGAGGCTGCTGATCCCTGCTGTGGGCATCACCTGCTGCAGCTCCACGACTCGGCACGGGCATTTCCCCATCGGATGCAGGGAGGGTGTTGCCAGGCCTGGCAGCATCCCCACCTCGGGGATTCATCTGGCACGTGGCTGGTAGAAAAGAAAGCAGATCCCTTTCGAAACTTGCACGCAGGAATGAGCCGCGTGGCCCTCGTGCCTCCGGGTGAACTACAGATAGTGGTTCGCAGCGGGTAGGGGCAGTAAAAATAGATAGAGAATATCTGTGTAAAAAAGCACACATCGCTCTGGCCTGGCAAGCTTTCTAATAAGATCTCCCACAAACTGCGTCATAACGTCGGGAGGATTTTATTCCCTGTAATTGAACTGTGTTCTTGCCTGTGTTCTCCGTCCCGCCCTTCAGTGCTCTCCTCTCTGAAAATGCCTTTGTTCAGCCTAAAGAGACGTTTCATTAAATAAGAAATAATTCTGGGGAGTGGTAATTACAGCCTTGTTCAGATGGACGATACGTAGCTGTTCTGTTTTCCTTTCTGTGAGCAAAAACAAAGAGAAGCCCAGTGTCTTTCATTAGGTGTCAGCTCCAGCCGTCCTTGCCCCTGGAAAACTCGGAGGTGTCCCTTTTAACCAGGTTGGCTGTGTCCTACCAAACCACTGGAGCTGGGTTGGAAGAGAAGATTTGTGTGGTCATGCTCCGTGCCGGCGTGATGATCGATCTTGTCTCCATGAGCTCTGCAAGCCTTGGAAAGGGCCACTTCTTCACGCTGGTTCAAGCTGATCCTATTTCTATTTTCTTCCCCGTGAGCTCAGTGCATGGGAAGAAAAAGGCACAACGTTCAGAGAGGCTGGGGAGAAGAGCCAGAGCCCCGATCCCGTGCTGTGCTGACCCAGCTTGATGTCAGTGGAATTACGCCCCTATAAACCACGAGTAGCACAAACCTGAATCTGCTCCAAGGTGTGTTCTGATCGTCTGTTTATTGCGTATTTGCCAAGCCGTTATAACCAGCCTCAGAGATGTGTGTGGGGTGGGTTAATGCCAGAAATCACTGCCTTTTTAGTTAATGAGACACTTCATCAAGGTCTGGTTTTCATCTACGTTTCTTCTCCTGCTAAGTGCTTTACTGAGCCCTTTACTTTAAAATCAAAGCAATTAACAGGGCTGCTAACGAAGCTTGCAAACGTACGAAGCTCACAGCCACCATCGTATCCATGGATGCTCTCTGATACTGGATGCAAAATCCCACACCACGGGGAGCTTTCTGGCAAATCTTTCCTAGCTGTATCTGCTTCCCTGTGCCGGGGCCAAGAAATGTGCTAGATGCCTTTGGTAAGCCCGCAGACTGAAGCGCAGCAGCAGGATGAGTTGGATCAGCACTGTCAAAGTCAGAAGGGCGTGATTTTATGCCTCTCAGGATTTTGTCCCCAGCCAAACTGCGGATATTCCTGCACAGGATGAGGCAGTGTGCGGTGCAGGGCACATCACAGCTCTGTAGCCGGGGGCTCTCTTCTCAGGCAGCCTCAGGAGGTTACGAGGGTCCCACGGTGTCTCCTGCTGTCTGTGGGGGTGGCTTCCCCCAAAAAGAAACAGGCTTGTCTCAGTTGCATCCCGCAGACAGAGCTGTCTCCAATCTTCAGGACCAGTTCCTTCCCACATCCCCAAGTGCAGCAGCCACTGGGAATCAACCTCATCACTCACCGGCCTGTGGCTTAGCTTGGTGGACATCACTGAGATGGCTCTGTCACCGTGCCCACCTCTCCAGGGCTTCCTGCTTAACCTGGTTGCGTTCCCAGGATCTCACCCTGACACAGCCGACCTCAGCGATACCAGCAGCAGCCCCAGAGATATTAAATTCCTCAAGTTCCACGAACACAGACTGCCAGATAAAGGTGACAGAGTTTCTTTGTTCCCCCTTTGGAAGAAACGGGGGCTGAGCCAGGGCTCACACTTCTTCCACCACCACCGCCTCCTGCAGGTGCCCTCTCCAAGGACCCCAGCGCTCCTGGGGGCTTTGGGAATTTCTGGTTATGGGTCTTGGCCCTTCCCACCTTCCACGTCCCCTAAGCTGGCCAGAAGCTCTCCTGGAAGCCGGGAGAGCTGAGGTGCAAGTCCTTTACCCCAGCAGATTTCCTGCATGACCTGAGCAAGTCGCTTGCAATCATGTCAGATCTGAGAAGTGCGAAATATCTTCAACTCCCTTGAGCACAGGAGAAGCCTAAAGGTTTCGGAACAAGACTCCTTCCTTTGGAACACAGCCAAGCCCAAGGGTTTAATACCCTTACATTTGTAAAAAAGCTGCTGGAGACCCTTAATACCTATGAGAGCTCACAAACCGAGCTTCGTGTTTCAGCTGGAAGCTCATCGACAGCTAAAAGGAGTGAATCAGACACTTCTGTGTGAGTCTGAAGAATGCTATTTCCAACAGGCAGCACGTACGTGTCCTTAGGGCCACCTGCAATCTACCAGCAATGTGACATTAGATGACCTGAACGTGTTAGCAGTGAGGATGAGCAGACAAACCTAACGTGGCTCCTTACAGATCCCCTTTCCCCAAACCCTGCCCTAAAACCCAAATCCAGCCAACTGCTCTGCTCTCACTGCACCGAGGCGAATAAATCGGAGTAAGCAGATATGCCCGGCTTGGTTAAACTCAGCTAGCAGCCTCCAGCTGACAGCCTCCAAGCCATGCCTCTGAATTTATTGGCATTTCAAGATGTTTTGCAGAACCACACTCCACTGGCAATGGAGTGTGGGGAGTTGGTGGGAGGCATGGCAGCGCAGCGAGAGCTCTTTATACAGGTGCCAGTTCCTCAATATCCTTTTCGGTGAGGACACTCAGGTTAGCACAACCCAAAAGTTTCCGAATGACCACGCTTGCCACCCAAAAACGTCAGAGCCGACAACAGGCTGCAGAGGAACCTGAAGCCAAGCGACCCGCTCGGATCCGAGCTCCTCGACGCGTGGCTCAGCTCTGCCTCCTGGGCTCGTGCCTTCAGGGCCCCAAAAATTCTTGGGTTTTCTTTGAATTTTGTTCTCCCACTTCAAAACAGGCTGAATAGTGAGGGCCACATCCTTACATGGTGTAAGTCATGGCATCGTCTCACAAAGGAGCTCTGACAGCGTGTACCTAAAGCTCTGGCCCCAGTAACTGAGCTCACCAGTACCTGGCCCGAACTGGTGGCACGGTGCCGACCGACGTGTCTCTGGAGCAGCGGGGTTGCTGAAGTCAGACACCAACATATCAGAGACATCATCAAAAGCTTGGAGCCTGGGTGACGTATTAACGTAGTAATATCTGCAAACGCAGGAGTGTTAATGATAGCAGATGTCTGAAATGAGACAATAGTCGTGGTGCTAACTCGAGGGAAGCTCAGGAAGATATGGAGGATCTCCTTTTTCATTTCCCAACCATGCACAAATTAGTGAGGAGACTGGAAAAAAAAACTGGGAAGAGAATTCACCTGCAGTGCTGGGCAGGAGGCAGCTGGGAGGGGAGGAAGAAGCAGCCAACGTGCCTCAAGGCACTGTCCCTGCATCTGTGTCATGCCAGGGGCACCTCTGGTGGTGGGGCTGTGCTGACAGCAGAGGCAGTGCCAGCTCTCCTTGTGGTTCTCCTCGCCGAGCCAAAGGCAGCCAGGTTTCCCCTTCTCCAGCCCAGACAGCTGCAGGCTGTGGGGCCGGGCAGTGGGATTCTCTGCTTCACACCCGTTCATCCCTGTTCCTGGGGTTTGGCTCCCACAGCTGGCTCCTTGGGGCTGCATCTCCACGCGGCGCAGCACGGAGAGGAGACGGCACAGCCTCGTGCCTGGGGATCACCTCCCGTTACCTCCCAGCTCTGCTCTTTTGGAAACGGAAAACTCAGTGTCACCTTGCATGCATCCCGGCGAAGCCCAGGTGTAAGTCGGGAGAAGGAAACGCGCCACTTAGCTGCTGAAAAGACTGACAGGGAGTCACACGGGAACACCCCGGAGAGGCACGGCGCCATCCATCACGCCCCCTCCTCTCCCGCCTTCCCCCGTCAGCCTCCTCCAGCCGCCAGGAAGCCTTGCACCAGGAACAAGCACCACTTCGAGTGGCTCAGCAAGCAAAGCCCAACTACTCAAGGTTTCAGTATATTTATGCAATCCCGGCTGGCTCCGGGCCCACGCTCGCTTTATTTATCTAATGTCTGTGCTGTAGGCGATGAATTCATAGAGGAGGTATTATTAGAAGACAACACACACAAAGGGGAGGAAGAAATCAGTGAGAAGTCCAGCGGAGCAAAGCTTTGCTGTGCCCCCAGCCTCCTCCAGAGCCAAGTAGGGAGCAGCAGAGCCGTGGGCAGCCCCAGCTCCGTGCCCCGTGGGGACCCTGCCCCGCACAGAGGGCTCCCAGCACACGTTTCTCACCTTCTCATCTGTCTATTTTCAGCGAAAGCTCCTGAGGAGGGGGAATCCCTCCAGCATGGCATGCTGGCTGTGCTCAGTGTACAACGCCACTTCTTGGTGCTGCCCTACGCCCAGCACGCCCAGCATCATCCCATACAACACTGCCGTACGCTGAAACTGCTGTTACCATACAGCTGCTTAGAAAAGACAGCAGTGTGTTCCACTAATTGCCTCAACTCAATTAACTGTGTAAGAAAATATGTAAAATGAAAATTAATTCCATGAAACGTGTCCACGGAAATTACCCTGAGACCTTAAATCAGCATTTCCGCGACAATTAGAAGTTCCTCCAGGACCCCTTTAATGTGGGCAGGAATTTTGAGTCACTGTTTCATGTCACGTTGTCAGAAAAAGCTGTTTCCTAGAAAGAAAACCACCTGCAGAGACTTGATAGTTGATTAAAAGTATTCAAATTCCCAACCAGCGAGCACCTAGGAGGGAAACCCTCAGCAGCCACCACAACACTGGCAGCAGGAAAGCTGCCGGCACACGGGGCTGCACAGACTCTTTGAAATAAAGGAGATAATAGATCAGAAAGACGGTGTGATCACCGTAGTTAAGGATGGAAAAGTCAAGTTGTAATAAACCTTTGTATTCTATTTCCCTTGGTTATTTGCTGCGGACCGGCACCCCTTGTGTTCAGGTAGCCTCGCGGCTCACAACTGCATTAAATCCCATGCTTTAAGCACCAGATTCTGCCATGATTTAAGAGGCAGCATTTTCCTATCCCTAATTTTGATATCTGACTTGGTTTTGCTTATGGCCAAGTGTGATTCCTGAACTCTTTACCTGGCTCGTCAGCACGGCTCGAGCACGGGGTAAGATCCTGCCCATGAGCATTCCTCACTAGGCATTATCTGATCAAAGCCGTTTGCCACCGAGCACAAACTCCTGAAGAAAACTCCTTTTGTTATGCACTAACGTTACCTCCGGACTGCGAAACATGCAGTTCTCCCATAAACCTGGATGGTTCATTTAAAAAAAAGTCACCTCTAAACTTGCCCTGGTTGAGGAGCAAAGTGTTAGCTCCTACGTGTGCTGCAGGAACAGACCCGGACTCATACCTTTATACCTTACTAAGCTCACTTTTCCCCCCCTCTTTTCTTTCTGTAAGCTCTAGACGGGGGGAAAAGTGCAACGTAAGGAACTTGCATTGCTGGGGCCTTAGTAATATCCGTCAGTAACCCTGTAATTAGATAGGGAGTAGTATTAATCTTGTGCATTGCCCGAGGGACATTGCCAACATCCAGCAAAACCTCTATTGATGAGGAAGGATTCCAAGCATGCCTGTATGAAAAATGAAAGAGATGAAATATTTACTTTCTTTACCCTTCCCTCAACCACTCCGTTCCCAACCAAGAAACGCCCGAGACCCCGACAGACTCTCCTGATACCTTCTCCTGATATCACCCCCCTGCTGCAAAAAGGCAACACGAGCATTTCGGTTCCACCTCGCGTGCCTGCTTTAACAGGTATTTCAAAGAGACTTCAGAGGGTGAGGTTTTCAGATGTACAACTTGTTAAATTTAAAACGTGTTAATGGAACGGTAATAGGTAACGAAAACAAAGGCACGGGGCAGTCGTGATAATAGAAGTCAGAGCCTTCTCGCCCTAATACATGATTCATAACTCCCGTCTCATTAATCTGGCATCAAAGACGTGATTTATAGATGTTCTTTTTCTTTATACTCCACCCCTGCTTCCTGGATGAGAGGGAATAAACTGCTTTTTACTGAGGTAGGAATTCTCTTCAAGCACGGCTGTGTGGTGAGAGATTGCTCTGGCCTACTGCAAGGAGCTCCAAGGCTCCCCAAAGAAGTTTTCTTTTTGAACAGGCATTTAATAAAAGTAAGGGACATTGTTTCTGGAGTATTTAACTGCCGACTTCACCACTTCCTATGAGTACTTTTTGTTCTCAATAGCCTCATTACGATTATTCAATTGCTGAAAGCAGCAAGAAGAGATGGGAACTGCTCACGGGTCCCTTCCATAACCGTTCACTTGTTTCAGCAGAAAACACGTGAAAACTTTTTTTTGGGTGTGGAATGTAAAATTGAGACAACTTTGCATTTTTTGCCTTTGAGCCGTGCTATTTTATTTCTCAGCTAACTTCAAGTATCCATGAGAAATGTGTACCCTGTCAGCTCCTATTTCCCCGCGTGTCTTTTTTTAGAGTGAAGTAAAATCCTGGATGGTGACTGGAGCAGGAACTTTCCCCCACCTGTGTGAACTGTCCCTGCTCAGGCTCAGGAATTACAAAACGTGATGAGTCTGACAGCTCCAGCTGCTAAAGGCACAAAGGCACCAGTGCCAAGCTCCTGCACATCACCGAGCCATCCGCCTTAGCCCAGGGAAGTATTTAACTGTACACTAGCAAGTAGCTCCATTGACATAAATGGGACTATACAAGATAATTAGCATTAATTACGGACCTAAGTGCTTTGCATATCAAGGCCAAACGGCTCTGCAGCTGGAAGGTTGGAGACCGCAGGCTCCGAGCCACCCGTGCTTCTCAAAAATCCTTCCTTGCATGTGGCCAACACCACTGACAGCGGATTGTTCAGCCACATTAACATTATTCATTACTAATTTTCAAACACTAACAAGCGTGAATGCCGTATCTGTTAGGGCTCCGAGGAGAAATCCAACCTGCCTGCTACATTCACCCTGAGGGAATCCCACCCACTATGTCACAATCCTCATTTTCAGTAGTTAACTTCTCTTTGAGAAAAAAAAAAAAGCAGCCTCCACAGAACTGAAAGGAGCCCAATGTGCCCCGTGTGCATCCCCAGGACCACGAGGAAGGGAGCTCCACAGAAGCAGCATGATTTCAGCACAGTGCAGGAGAGGACTTACAGAAAGTTGAATCAAAACGGGCCAATGACAGATATTTTTTCTCTAAGGAAACGTCAGGTTCTCCAACCTACCCGTCGTAGCACTGTCACGGAAGCTCATCGTGCAATTCTCAGGAGGGCAGACGGATTAGTCAAGCCAGAAAATACAATCTGTGTTTGCCAGTCACTTTCCAGCACTCTCATTTTATTAACCTAGCGCCCTACAGCACGGTGCCCAAAGCCCTTCAAATAGCACCGCAGTGCTGCACTAGTGCCTGAAACTGCTCTTCCCAGCGTGACCAAGCAGACTGGGAGCGAGCATCTACGTTATAATTGCCTGATTTTAATTCATGCTGAGCCTGTTTGAAAGATCTCAGCTCTAAGAGAGCCAACCAGGAAATATCTGAGCACTTCCAGGTATGGCTGAAAGCAGGATTTGCTATCCATTCCTCACCATTTCAAACACATTTTTGCAGCCAGCCCAGGAGGTGTGCTGGGTGCTCAGCTGGGTGTCATCGTGGCTAAGTTGGCTTCAGTGGTCTCTCTGCTCACCATAGCTCCTCCTGGCACTCCTCCTTGTGCCCGGATCTGGCGGTAGAGCTACAAAATAAGCTGCTCTCTAGACCTAGCAAAGGAAACTGGACAGCAGGCACTTACCCAGACTGTACCAAAGAGTTTCCACAACCTCCTTCTGTTGGATGATAAATCCCAGCAGTAAGGACCAGCAGGATTTACAGAAGCTGGGAGTCTAAGCGAATTTGCAAGGGTCCATAAATGCTCCACTGGATTTTCCCTGCAGGAGGAGCGTTAGCTGAGGTGTCCCTGCTAAATTCTGCACGTAAAGCTTTATTAGCAGTACAGCCAGACAGATCATTAGAATCAAACATTCATGCTCAAAGAGCTCAGTCTCTATAAATATCAGTCAAAAAGCCTTTAGGCCCTTTAAAACTCCATATGCTCTCCTACCATTAAAGGGCTGCATCTCCCCAGAGGCAGCGCAGCAAGAACTAAAAATTGATCTTGCTACTTAAAGCCTTTGACGACCAACTTTACTGTCCCAGAGGATTATTTGGGGAATCTGAAATGAAATTCATTCTTGCACAGGTTGGGGATGAAGGAGACTTTGAGCAATAACAGTAATTGCATGGGCTGACGGAGTAGTGGGTTTTCAATGTTATTTAACCCTTGCTGTGCTCATATTCCCCGCAGGGTGCCCCTGGAAGCAGCCAACTTCTCCCCACAGAGGTGCTGGCCAAAAGGGAAGGCTGGAGGCCCAGCTCCATACACCTCCCATCACCTGCAAAGCGCGTGGTGCACAAAAACGCGGGTAACTCCACAATTCTGGCACTACAGCGAGAGCATCCACCACGAGCAAAGTAACAAAGCCTCACTTTCCACTGGTCTGACTCAATCTTCCTCCACCCCCTTTTCTCCACGTGGATCTCGGATGTTTAAGGGGAGGGAGCTGCTTGGCCTCCTCCCTCAGCACGGTGCTACCGGGGGCTCTCCCGTGCGTTCCCCCGCCACCTGCTTTCCCCAGACTTGTAGGAACGCATCCCTCTTTGAGCTCTTCGCCCTTTTGCTAAATTTGCTTGGAATCGGCCAGTGAATTCAAAAGCTATTAGACACACACATACACCCCCAGAGGCAGTGTGATCACACCAGCCTCATTTCCTTAGGATATTAGGCAAAAATGCCTAGTTAAAAGCTTTTTGATGTTCAGCGCGCCTGCCTCCGTTTCCTGGTTCTGCGTGAAATGCCAGGGAGAGCCAAAGCCATCGCAAGTAAAAGCCCATCCCCGGCAGCCTGTGATTAGCCCTGTTTCTAGAGCAACTCCTGGCTGTGCATCACAGATCCTCCTCCCCCTCTGGGGTTGCTCGCCCCGTGCGGATCTGTGGGTGGCAGCTCCCGCTGATGGCTCTCCGCAGGTCCTGCCGGGAAGGCTGCCGACGTCGCTCGGCGGATTTGTAGCTGGCTGCTGGAGTCAGAGTCTTCCTGCCACTGCTCGTATCGCTCCCATTGACCCTTAGGCGAGGCTGGGCATCAGCAGGAACATTTCTCTGCTTTAGCAATAAGGGCACGGTCAGGTTTTGCTCCAGATGGGCAGATCAATTCAGAAACAGCCACTCTCAGCCTTTGGTATACCAAGGGTTTAACTAATTCAGTCAGCCCAAGTTACGAGGAGGAAAGGATGGAAGCTGAAGCCCTCCTGCTGAAGATTTAGCAGCCAGAACATCATTTGTGTTGATACCAGTGGGACCCGAGCTCAGCTTGTCCTGCTGCTGGCTGCGGGTGAATTACAGCCGCGTGGCACTGCCACATTGTGCAAGGTGGAAAGGAAAATGAGAAACGAATCGTTAGCCACGTGGGGCCTCCTCTGGAAATAAGCGTGATGTGACTGAGGTGCTGCTGGTCCAGCACGGCTCGTTTTGGGTTATTGTCCATGCCAGGAGTGACTGCGCTCGCACCGTTACTGAGGTTATTTCAGACAGCTTCCTCCTGTGGCCAAGCCCTGAAACAGACTTTGAGGAAGGCTCCAATTCAGGCATGGTTTCAGTATTTAGCTCTAAGGTAGCTCTAAACTCGAAGCCTGTTCACAGCAGAATTATTTTAAGCCCTTAATCCCAGAGTCATGAACCAAAAGCCGATCCCAAAGCCGTCTCCTAACTCCTTTCACATTCAGATCCCAGCTCCCAGGAGATGCTGAACTATCTCAGCAGCTCCCTCCTTCCGATGGGAGCCGAGGCTGCTCAGCAGACTGCAGGACCAGACCTGTACTCCCCAGAAGTGCCACAGTACCTGAAGAACCAGCTTCAAAACGAGAAGCAGGGAGCCCAGCTCCGAGCTGAACCCATTGCGGCAGGCAGCAGATCCACGCTCCGCTTAATTACATTAAATAACACCTTGGAGTAGATACACAGATCGCTTTCTCCACCGCTGCTGCCACCTCTGTGCCAATTATGCTAACTATAGGTTTATTTTCAAAGGCGGAAGCAAAAAAAAAAAAAATAACATTCAGTTGAAACTGCAGGAAGAAACTTAAGTGGGCAGAGGGCAATTACCTGAGCTGGAACCCACCCAAGGGAAGGAGCGAGGAGCCCCTGCTCTGGCTGTGAAGGCTCTCGGGAGCATTGCACCCAAGCAGAGCAGGTCCTGAGCTCTCCGTGTTGCCCCAGAAGGCAGCATCTCTTCCAGCACACCTTTTTTTTTTTTTTTTTTTTTTTTTTTTCCCCATCCTCTGCCTTCCCGAAGAGGCAGAAATGCGTTCTTAGATAACCACACCGCAGAGGGAGAGCTATTAAACCACAGAGATCTATTTTAAATTAACACCAGCGATCTAGCTGAAACCCACAAACCCGAGGAAACCGGAGCCGCTCTCCCCACCGAGAGCGAGCGCTGCCTGCGAGATAAGAAGGCTGCTCTCCTTCTTTAGCAAATCCTAAAAGCACCTCTTGGGCGACCTCTCGTATCTCGTGCAGCTGCAGCACAGACAAGCGAGGTGGGTGGAGGCAACCACAAACCTGAAATTTCCCAGCTTTCATTTGTAATTCAGTTCCTTAAAGTTCTTGGGGGGAAGGGATGGGCTTTGGGGTTGTTTCTTTTTTGTTTTGTTTTGTTTTCCCTGCCAATTTAAACTTTTTTTTTTTATTATTACCCTCGGTGCTATGTTTAGACCTCTCTCCAAAGGCTGTCTCCCAAATTTAAGAGAGGATTTTATTACTGCACAGAAGAACTTCAAAAAGGGATCTGATAGCGGGGGACTTTTCAGCCGTGCTTAATAAGATCTAATGCCTGGAACTTGCAACTAGACGTACTCGACCTTAAATGAAGATGTAATCTCCTAGCTGTGAGGGTAATGACACACCGGAACGATTTCTCACGCGAGGCAGCTTTGCTGGTCCCAAGGATGCTGTTCTGCAGGCTGATCTTTTCTAAAACACAGAACCTGGCTCAGAGGCTGGAGGCAGACTGAAGGGAAAAGGGATGAATTTCAGCTGATGTTTGCCTGGGGTTTGGGGCTGGGAACGTCTCTGCCACCCTGTGCATGGCTGTCCATCCCATGCCCTAAGGAGAAGGCTGCCCCGTGTTAGGTCTGTGGCTCCAGCACCCTCAGCAAGAGCTGGGGTCACGGGGGGCACAGGGAGAGCAGAGCCCTGCTGGGAGGGAACCTCTGCTCCCCACTGCCTCTTACTGGGGCCCAAATCTCCCCAGATTCCCAAAGGCACAAGTCCTTCCCTTTCTCTCAATGAGCCGTCTTGGCAATGCATCTGCCCTGCATCCGCAGGGAAACCCTGAAACATCTCCACTGCTACACCAATTAAGCATTTAGGGCTTATTTTTTAAATATTTTCCTTTGGAAGGGCACAAATAGCAGTTTTCTCCAGGTATTTGTGTCCCTCCTGCTTTCACTCCGCTCCTTGGCTCATTTGGCCAGAAGCAGCAGCTTGGTTGAGGGCAAAACTGCCCTGAAAGGGAACGCTGGGCTGGAGGCCCCGCCAGACCTCTCCACTTCTCCTTTCCTGTGGAAAGGACAGGCTGAAAGGCTTCTCAAGGACACAAAGACCCGAAGAAGGCTGGGACGCAGTCCTCACACAAGCCTGGTCCTCAAGCAAAGCAGTTGTCAGTCCTTCTGGCCGAGGAGGCCACGCAGTGACCAGCACACCCCACCGTTCCCCATGCTCAGATGGGCAATCCCATTTTTCAGGTATGTGCAAGCCTGACAGGCCCAACACCTTCCCAAAGCACCGGGTTTGCTGCACAAGGTAGAAGACAAACCTTCACTTTCTGCACATGCAAGGGCCGGCAGCAGTGCTTGAAGACAAACACCCACAGAATCACAGAACCACGAAATATCCCGAGCTGGAAGCGACCCACGAGGATCACCGAGTCCAGCTCCTGGCACCACACAGGTCTGCCCAAAAATTCAGACCTAAAAATTCAGACTAAGAGCACAGCTCGGACCAGGTCTTGCAGCCCGCATGAAAGTGAGAAGCCCCAAATCGTCATCGCTGCTCACTTCCCCGGCTATTCTCACTGCCTTGCTGGAAGGAGAAAGACCGCCATCAATTTTAACGAAGAAAAAAGCAGCAGGAAAGTGAGGAATGGGCGCAGAGGCTGCACAAATCACACCAAGCCCCCAGCATCTGAGGGCACGTCACCGTTTTACGAACTGCCAGCAGCCTTGTTTAGAGCTCCTGGTGCTGTGAGAAAGGCGCGGGCCTGCTCAGGATCCTTCCTTCCCGGCAGCAGGGAGAAGAGCTGGAAGCAGGCAGGAATGTCTTCCAGTAACACATGCCTTTAGAAGGATCCGATAAATCTTGGCCTGGATTTATTTGAAAAGGAAAATTCACATAAAGACACTCCCTTGATCAACATAGCCTGAGTGGCTTATCTTTAAATCAAACCCAAAAGCTCCAAGGCACACATCTTTGAAATCTGAGCTTTAATGGCATTAAGAGACTCCGAGACCACCAGTTTCAGGCTCAGATCCTGAAAAGCAGGACTTGAACCGAACTGGTTGATTGTATCCAGAGCAGCATTTTTGTTTTCAGCATGGGGGAGGCTGAAGAGCGAGGGGTCAAGCGGGCCTGAGATTTATTTACTGGCACTGAAAAGTAAACATCAGGCATCGCGCTGATAACAACCTGGCCCTGACAAAGGCCATTGGCAAGGCAGACTCTTGAGGAGGAAAAGTTTGGGTTGCTACATTTCTGCTTTGCCGAGGGGACAGCCTGCGAAGCAATTGCATTCTTGAGAAGCACAGACGAGGCTGGGAGAAGGCAGACGGTGGCTGCTCAGCAGAGGCAGGATCCGGGTTCAGCTCTTTGCCAGCCCCTCCTTGATCCGCCAGGACAACACCTCCGCTCTCCTTCAAGGCCCCAGAAGGAAAACGAACAGGTCTCATTGCAGAGCTCAGCTAGCCTTGGTGTAGAGCTTCAGGATGAGTTTTGTTCTCACCTGCATTTACACACGGTTATGCTCATGTTATATCCATCCATCCATCCCTCCACCCCTCCCACTGTCATGAACGGGAAAGAAGTTTATTCCAGAGAAATATTTCAAGGGAAATCCTTTCTGGGTAGGCTTTGAGCAAAGAACCGGGAAGGACTCCACCAGGGAAAGCACACGCAGTTGAGGAGCCTCAGGAAGCTCAGTACAGCTCTCAGGAGCACACGCAGGGTGCTGGGGGCCGGGAGCAGCACGCCGCGTGGGTCCAGCCTGAGAAATGCTGCCGGGAGGCTGGGAGCTGTGGGAGCAGCTGTGTTTGGGGCTTAACACCGTGGCCACACCTTCAGGCCACACGCTGGTAGATCTGTAGAGCCATCAGGAAGGTTGCTGAGGCGTATTAGCAGCCCTCAGGATGGGCCCTGGCATCTCCCTCAGCTGTGCCTGCTGTGGGTAACCCAGAGCTGCCCCGTTCACACCTGAACACGGCCCTCGGCATCCTGAGAAGCCACCCTCGCAGCAAAGATTCATGACCTAGGGTAAAAGGTAAGAGTTCTGGGTTCAACACGTTCCTAAATCAGCTCCAAACGCAGCAGGGACCACTCTGGGGATGGGGCAGCTTCACCTCTCAGATCACCATGAAGCAGGAGGGGAAGGAGAGCCCTTGTGTTACAGGGTCTGCACGGGGCACAAAGCAACTCAAAGACATAAAAGATGATGTAAAAGGCCAGGGATAGGGTCCTGCAGCCTTTGTCCATATGAATCAGGGCACAGCCACACACAGAAGACCAAAAAATTACAGCTTGAAGCATGCAGCTGGAGGGAGATTTCTCATGTTCCCCTCCCTGCCTGCTCCCCTTTACCCGTGGATTTAACTGCTCACATTGAACGATGCTGAAGGAAAACACTTGGGGGTTGGAAACGCTTAATTCTGCCCAAACAGGGTGCTGGCCCCAGCCCTTTTATCAGCTTCATAGTTCTGCTTCTCCTCCTCTTAAAGGACCTTAACGTATAGCAAGGTTTGATAAATTTCCGTCTCAGATTACTCGGGGAATAAGCACAATTTAATACTTTGTATATTATTTGCAGGTTTGATTAACATTTGATGACAATGTGCCTTGGCTGCCAGCCCAGAATGCACAATGCACCTGTCAAAAACGAAGAGGCCTTTTTACCCGCTGCTTGCTGCGTTAATCATCACTTTTTTCCCCCCCTCTTTTCCCCACAAAGGAACCTAAATGCTGGGTTTGAACTCGGTGCTGCTGAAGTTATTTCTGGATAGCCCCATGGAGCAAAGCACGGGCTGTCAGAGCGCACCCTCCCGAGGTGTGCAGGACGGCTTAGCCCATCTCACCAGGAATTTAGGGCATTTTGCCACCCTCTTCGGAGGAAAACAGATGAGAAGTTACCTTGACATTGCAAGATGCTTGGGAAAAGCAACAGAGTGCTTGTGAATTGCTTCTGCACAGAGAAACAGCTCTCGGCTACATCTCTCCGTGGCTGTGCTCACCCCAATCCCACAGGTATTGTATTTGGGGCAGGAGGTTCTGAAGGCTCAGAAGAATCAGGTATTTGCCCTTTTGGTTTGTAGGCAGGAGCTTTACCATTCCTCAGCTTCTGCCCACGAAGAACAGGCAGTAGGTGCTGCTGTCGGACAGACAGCTCGCTGTACACGAAACATGGAAAGCAGCGGTAAGAAAAAACACGGATATTTCAACATTTGTTGGCTGCGGAGACCACACTGCAACAGTCACCGATATGGAAACACCCCAAGGCACTTTTTTTTTTTCCCCCTGGGCTTCTCCAAAATAATAAAGGCAGCGCTGACAGGTGACAGGCTGCTGTCTTCCCCACTGAAAGACGAAGGAAGAAAATGACGCGGGCAGCCCATGCTGCATCTCCCGCGGAGAAACGAGGCAAAAGGAGCAGGAGCACCGGCACGCAGGGCCGGCACCAAACAGGGAGCCTCTCTGTTTAATCACACAATCGCCCTTTATGATCGTGTGTTCTGACGTCTCTTTTTGGACATTTACAATCATTTTTTATTATTAAAAAAAATGTAATGTTCACAGTTGGTCTTGTAAGCTGTCAGCATAAGAAAAGCCGCGCTCTTTGCTTTAGCCAGCAGCTTAGAGGAATATCCTGGATTGTTAATGTTTCATGTTTTGATCCTAAGAAAAGCAAGAAGGGTCTGAGGTTATGAAAGCTCAACCTCTGCTTCTCTCCTCCATTTAACATCAGGAACCATCTGAGCTTGTATCCGTTTGCTGCGATGCTGCTGGGGTGTCAGGGAGCAGTGCTCCCTCCTTCCCCCTCCAGCCCAGTCCCGACCTCACCTTAACAGCCAAACCTCCGCCCTGTGAACGCGTTACTGCATTCACACAAATTCCTCGGTGACCTCTTAAACCTTTCTGGACACTGCTGAACCATCTTTTTCAAAAATGCTTAAAGAAACCTCGGTGCTGTTTGTATATACACATATACCAGCACGCAGTAGGCAGCACAACGTAAACTTTCCCATAACCCGCAGAAATCCATCTCGTTTCAGAAAATTGTGCTGCGTGGGAGAACGGTGAGGTCACGCTCAAGTCCTCGTTGCCCAACTCCTTTGGCAACCTTTCCTCCTTCTCCGTGTCCTCACCCCTCTGCTCCCCTTCCCCGCTCCTTTCTGTCATCGCTCTCCTCGTTCCTTTCCTCGCTTTAATGCTGATTTCAGCGCACCTGGAGGGAAGCACGCGTGGTGGTAGCGTGCAGGAGCGGTAATGACGACCTTACAGCACGCACGTGGCAAGTCTGAGCAACGAAGAGGCCCCACTCGTAGCCTGCTGTGTGTTTTGTCCCGAACAGAAGACCTTTTCTCAGCCATTAGCACCACGGATCATCGTTTCCAGGAGCACGACAGAAAATAAGGACGTGGAGCAGCTCCCCCTTAGCAGCTTCCTATTCCTAAGCTGGAAGAGCAAAGCCCAAAGCCCACACTCAGCAAATCCCACTGCATAAATAACTCTGCTGAGAGCCAACCAAGGCTCTGTTGTGCTAGCATGCTGCAGGGCCAACAAACTAAAACAAGGCTCGTGAAATCTCTTAACCACGAGGAGCTTTCCCAGCCTCGTTTCGTTAGGAGCGGCATCCAGCTCTGATCCCAAAAAGCAGTGACCGTGCCGCGGCGTTAGCACACCGAGCTCCAGCAGATGCTGTTCCCCAGAAAAACACGCGCCGAGGCTCTCTTTAAAAAAAAAAAAATTCCCCAGCTAGCAATGTAAGGAAAAATATGTGTAATGCCCTGATATAACTGACAAGAAAAACAGAGAAAAAGATTTATAGAGTAAATTCATTAAGCTTTCAACTCGCATTCCATCGTTCTGGAGTCCAACTCAAATTACTGTATGAAAGCTCTTTCTCATGGAACTAGATGAAATTTAAGATTACTTTTAATTACAAAGGGTGTGGGAGAATGTTTTCATGGGAGACAAATACCTCTACACCTCTTACCAGTGGGGATTTAAGAGGTTCACAACAAACAGAAACTGATTTATGAGCATCGGGGCATCGTTGTGTCAGGCTGCAGCATGGTCTGAGACTTAATTTCTTTCCTTTTACTGCCACGTATATATCTTATGCAAGTTCTAATTGGAAATTAAAATGGCAGAACTTTTATGGGAGGAAAGTTTATTACTACTAATGGTTTTCAAAACCGGGCTGCAGAAGAATATTAGACATGGTGATGATGTGTTCTTTTTAATTTAAATTTGGTTGCACTTTCGGTAACTTTTTACATAAATCACAGCACTGCCAAATTGCTTCACGGTTAATCAAATGCATCCTCGTTATTGAATAAATAGTGGTCTCAGACTTGCTTTTATTTGGGTACGAACAATTGTGTGGGAGCTATTAGCTCACGCCCAGGTTGCAGCCCTTCTCTTTGCCCACGTTCACCAATACGGAGCCCTTTGTACCGTTGCCTGTCAAACTTGAAGCATTTCTGCAGAAGCCTTCCATGCTATGGACTGTTTTTTTCCCCAAACAAATGGCTCAGCAACTTCAGAGGAAAAGGGTTTGGAAAAAAAAAGAGTAAGAAAGTCTAGCAGGCTGTCACTGCAGACAGCTAACACAATACATGTGCCAAGGGTCAGCCGTAGGTTAACTGGGACACTTTGCAACATCCAAGCACTTGACTTTGAGGGAAAAACAGTAAAAGGTAGCTCACGTTTGTGTGTGACAAAATATCAGCATGTGCCCGCGTGCTGGGCATTCGCTTGCATTCCCAGCCAGCTGTAAGTGAAGCTAAAAGAAATGAAATCCACCAAAATTTAAGCACACAGCTCCTGCGCCCACATGCCCAGAGCTCCTTCTTTGAAGTGTGGGCTCTCCACGTCCTGCAGCGAGACAGATGGAAGAAGCCACCTGAGGTTGACGAATTATCAACTGATGTGCAATTTAGACTGTAAACGGTTTTCCTTTTTAGATGGTTTTTGCACAAAAGCCTAAAATATCACCGCACTGTACACCAGGAGCCCTCAGGTGGCAGGGGTGGCACCACCAGCACAGGCAGGCAGCACCGGCTCTGGGCACAGCCCTGAGGCCACTTTGCCACCTCCTGGCTGGCTGCAGCTGGAGCTCGGAGGGTTACGAAAACATTTCGAGATGAAAATTTCACTCCGGTTACTGCTTTCTCAATTTCACCAGGCAGGAAAAAAAGCACAAAAAAGGAGCAAAAATCTTCTGGCACAACCTGGCCTGCACCAACCCCAATCTGGCCATGGTACATCTCCGTGCATCAAACATCATTTATCACTAGGTGCTGTAAATATCAGCCCCAGACCAAATCCTGCGGACCGTCTTTTGGGTCTCTAACTTGTGCCTTGCATCCTATTTTCAACTTTTACCAAGGGGTGGAGGAGAGCTGTAGCAAACACCGCGATGCAATTACAGGGTCATTAAACCCAGCATAAATCACGGCTGGCTCCGCGTCCTCCTCCACGACTGCTTGCTCTCGCTATCTGCCCCGTGCCAGCGCTGCAGTCCTGTGGCTGAATCGCGATCCAGATCAGGGAACTGATCCAGCTGAAGAGGAACTGAACCGATAAAACGGGAACGTCAGCACAAGAGAGAGGAACGGGAATGAACGGCAACAGCAGGCAGTGGCGGGGAGCACAGAGCCACCCTTTTCAGCAACACAGCAGACATATGCCAGATTAAAGTAACCATATAAATACAATTTAAGAGTTGTTAAATCACTCAGGGCTGCTGTAATGAATTCCTTTATAAGCGTACACTCGGATTTGCTTTGCAGGTCCATCACGAGTCCTTAGATCGCTGCTGCACCTCTGAAGGCATTCAGGCGGGATGAAAGACTCAGCTTGTGTCAAATGTTTTGCAAAAGCTAATTACAACTTCGCTGCTGTCTTTCAGAAAAGAACTAACGAGATCATGTGCAGAGGCACAGGTTCTTCAGGTTAAGAGTCAGCTCCTATCCCTGCGCTATCAGCAGACTGGATCTTGCTTTCAAGAAAACGCACTTGGTGCTGCTGCACTTCCCAGGGAGTATCCACTTGTTTGTGGCAGCAGTTTAAGGCAGGACCACAGGCTCTGCTGTTCACAGCTACGGGATGCAGAAGCCACGTCCTTAAATAAAATAAAGTTGGGGGAATGAATGTTAAGAAGTGATTTTTGCAAACCAAACTATCGAATTGAACTGATGTCCAGGTGAACACATGCAAGCACAGAGCACTGCCTGTTACTGCTCTTCCCAGCTATTTTTTTCCCCTTGAAATGCGACGACGATGTTATTTTGATTTTAAGTTATTTTCCAGACAAGAGCTAGACCTGCTTCAGTATTAACTGAAGTTTATCTCCTACTTTTTGTGAGGCTGTGCTGTCTGTGGTGTTGCAGTTTCAGGGTGGTTAATAGCATCTTTCAAATGTCAGCAACTTCATTAAAACCCCAATCACACGTGCAAGGAGACCACTCCTCTCACTAGCTGCAATTCCCTTACTCTCTGATGCATCTGAGGACTGGATAGGGGTGAGGAGGATGTCTTGTTACAAGTTTAGCACCTAGCTTGAAATACATCTGCATAAAAATCACTCGTCTGTGTCGCTCTTCACTTGGGAGAGCCGCTGCAAAGTAATCCTGCCCCTTATGAGCACCTCGAGAGCAGCCAGCACGGAACCAGCAGGCTGGGAAGCGGCAGCTGCTCGGCGGTGAGCGAAGGGCAGCCCTGGGAGATGAGCACGGCCGATCGCCCGCAGGGACTCGCTGAGCGGTGCACGAGCAGGCAGCTCACCTCTGACTGCAGGCTACAACCCACACACCCCCATCGGGGCTTGGCAAGCGGCTTTTGGGTGGGGAGAAGGGGAGAAAAGCAAGTGGTACCACACCGCTCCTCTCCTGACGGCTGCTTCAGTCCCAAAGGGACGGGACGGTGGCATGGGGAGACGCAGGGCTGACACCTGAGGGTCAGCAGAACAACAAACTTCTTACACCTGATTTCTGAACTCACATCAACTTATCATTTCTTTTCCAATCACTAATCTAAACCCAAACCAGTATTTCAGCACGGGTCTCTGTGACATCGCTGATGAAAACATGCTCTCCATACACCTGCTGGTGCTCACACAGAAGTTGCATCAACTCCCTCAATAACCACACAGACAGCAATTTTGGACAAAGTTACCTAAACAAAGGCCCACTACACACAACCTACAGTATTTAGATCACCCAAGATTAAGAAGTTATCATTTTATGATATCACTTTCTGCTCTATTTTCATTTTGTTATTAACCGCTACCTTTTTGTGGCACTACCAGATGTTCCCGACAGTGATTTTATTTATTTTCCATACAACAAAATCAAAATACTGAATGGGTGCAGATAGGGAACAGCAGCAGTTAAAAACAGGCTTTTTGAGAGGTCCTCCAAGAAAGCCTTACTCCTGGATAAAGCTTCTCCATTTTCAGGGACTTTTTGAGAAATACCAGTTAAGCAGATTTTATGACAGTTAGTAAGCACCTCGATTTTATATAATTTAGATTTAATAAACAAAATGCAGCTTTATGGGGAATTTTACACCTTGCAGAAATCACCTTTAGGAAAAAAATACTTTCAACAAACTAATGGAAACCAGTATCAGGTTTGACAGAACAGACTTCCTCAAAAAGCAATGATCAGCACTCGGTCTGCTTCTATCCCACAACATTTTGAGAACACGCCACTTACCAGCTCGCTCATGATTTTCTGTTGAATTAATCCCCAGCTAAACAGGCTGCTACTGCTGATCTGGCCCTTGTAACCCTTGTAAGTGCTGACCCAACACCTTACCTCTGTGGGTCTGGGACCCACCTGGTGCTGGGAGGTTGTTAATTGTCAGGGCTGGCTCCGGCACCTCGTGGGCTAACCTGCAGCAGCTGCTGCTCAACAGCTTGGCTGTAGGAGTATCAATCAGCTCAGTACCTCTGCAACTTCTAAAATATTGTGCAAGTCTTTTTTTGAAAACAGGAACAGCTAAATGGGGACTTCTCCCATCTTTTCTGTGCTGCTGTGGCACTTCCACCATCCCCAGCATCAACTTTTACCAAATTCCCTTTACCAGCAAGCCTTATGGCATAAATACCAATCATTCCTACTTCCACTATCTGTTCCATATTTTACTTTTAGTTTCATTTGTGTCTGTTTCCACATGTGTATTTTTACTGTAGCATTCATTTCCCTTTTACACCCGGCCGAAGGAGGGGAAGGGTGTTTGGGTTTCATGACCAAGTCCTCTGCCACAACTGCACAACTGTGACTTTTACGGCCCCTGCTGAAGTTTTCTTAAACTGTTCCGGTTATCATTTGCACTGTTTGGTCTGGGGTTGTTTCTTTTTTCTTCTTCTTCTTATTTTTTTTTCCTTTTCAAACCACTTTGCTCCTAATTGCTTTAATCTTTGGGAAACCAGCCCTTTTAAAGCACCAAGTATATCCATTATACGATTAATGACTCCCAGTGGCCTTCCCTAGCGTGAGACGCCTTGACAGAGGGGAAGTCGAGCAGATTTATTTGCAATGGCACTTCACAAGATCTTGTTTCAATTTCTTGGCCACACCGCTTTCTGGGACGACTAGATCACTGCGTATAAACAGCCTGCATCGCCATCAAGCTTTTGTTATCTTCCTCAACTTAGAATAGAAATACGAAGAATTGACTGAAATGAAATTCTTCTTTGTGTTTTTATAACGTTTTAACACTCTGGTTACTGGCCCGTTTTCTACATCACATGGAGGCAGCGAACAGGCAACAGCGAAAACAAACACTGTAAAAGCAAAGGGTGGAAGAAGGGAAATGGGATTATTCCCACTTTACCAGAAGAGAATTGAGGCACTGAAAGATTAAATGACTTGCTCAGAGTCACACAGGGAAATTGAAGAAGAATCTGGGCCTGAACTCAGAGCTCCCACAGCACAGCCCAGCGCTTTAACCACAAAACCATTCTTCATCCACAATGAATAGCTCCTGGCACGCACGCACCGTTACCCAGCCAGGGGAAGGGACACTTTGAGTCAAGACAATTTTAACACTTAGCTGCAAAAATGGTCACTCGGCTGTCCTCCGGCCTCCAGAACTCAACAGAACCGTTCCGGGGGATGATTAAGTAATCCGACTGTTAACTCCCTATCGAATCCTCTTATAAAAATGCCAATGATGTCAGCCCGGTGCAGGGGCTGACACTCTGATTTGCTGGAATAAACACATCCAATTCATGTGCTGATTTATTTTAAAAAATGGAGCTCATTTAAAGTGGGGTGAAGTTTTTGGCATCCTCAAGTCAATAGTTCATGCAACGTACCATACCAGAAGATCTTCGTGTTCCTGCCAAACTTGCAGCCAGCACAGTCTTTTACTGGTGATAGTTTAACGTTACAGCCCTGTGAGAAAGCAGGCATTTCCCATGATATATGGGTAATAATTTTCTTATTGGCAAGGTCATTGGAAAATTGCAAAATATTTTGCCCAAAACAGAGGGAGTTTCATCCTACTTTTTTGCAGGAATGTGCAGGGGAAAAAAAAGAAAGAAAGAAAAAGAAAAAAAAAAAAAGATAGAAGGCTGCTCTGCAGTTTCCAGGGGATTTCTGTTAAAGGATAGGAAAAAAAGTCTTTGTTTGAAAGTGCTAATGTGTTGCCATCAAGCCTGCAGTGGTACATCAGTGGTACAGTCACTGATGGGCACCATACACCTAATGACCTGAGCCACCCTTGCTTCAGCTTCCTGAGCAGATTGCTGAGGCACAGCCCCCCTCCAAAACTCTCAGAGCTGAGCTTAGCAGGGGAAACGGGGACATGTCGCCTCTCGCTTCACCTTCATCTCCCACAGCACCTCCTGAGGACTGCCCCAGGGAGGCTGCATGACCGGGAGCAGTTGGTTAGAGGTGTACAGAGGTGGCTTCGTGACGGGCTCTGTCCCGTGCCTGCTGCATCTCCACTCCACATGTGCTGTGTTAAGCCATGCGACTGCCACTCCTCTCATCTGAGCCAGATGCCAAGCGATCCCCACGAAAAGAGAAGCAGAGACGAAGCAGCAGAGAAGTCTGCCACAGAGGCACTCCAGCAAACGCCTCTCCTTCCTAGAAGGATCTCAAGGATCCGCCACTTGTGCTCCCTGTCCCAGGAGGGTTATCTGGGAATGAAACCGCTGAAGTTTTTCAGTAGCATCCGAGAAAAATTTGCTGCCATCAAAGTGCAGCACTAGCAGCACCTCACCTTGGTATTCGCTGCATCCCTGTGAAGCCGTTCATCCCCTGGCTGCCAGCAGCAGGTGGGGACAGCCGTGACACCTCCGGGGGTGACACTGTCCCAGCTATTAGCCAGGCTCTGTAACGACCCCAGCTCAGTAGCAGGCCTTAACGCTGCCTGGCAGCAGTCTCACATTGCATCTGGAGAGGGGATGCTCTTGGAGGGATCTTCCAGGAAAAACACATTAGACAACACTTTTTTTTTTTCCTTTTTTTTTTTTCTTTTTAATAAATGCATGCAGGATTCATAGCTCAGTGCAAAGCTTGCAGCTATAACCCAAAATGCACAGGCAGTAAATCCTGCTGGTGCAGAACCAAGTCCTTGTCCCGGCTCAGCAGAACGGAGCAGATTAGGTGATGGCATGTGCGGCAGGTTTGGGGCGAGTTTGTATAAATTCATCACTGGCTCCCAACTTGGTCAAGTATTTCCCCCCTTTCCTCCCAGCTCTGCCTCCCCACAGAAAGCCAGGTAATAAACGTCATCTGTTGCGAATTACACAGCACGACTCCCACCCCAGAGCCTCAGAGCTGGCAGCACCGCCGCGCTCCGTCTCTATGGCTGGAGGCAGAAGTGTAGCTTATGTATCTCCAAATATTTGCCTGAAAACGCTCTCTTTGGATCAGTTTTTCTGACATTTGCTTGAATAGTTTTCAAGAAACACCCACCCAGTGTTAGTTATTGTGCTAGTCAGGGGAAGTCATGCAGGCTCGCATTCCAGATACGAACTCTCCGGCTCGCGGGGCCGGCCACCGACTCCCAGCGAGGCTGCTGTCAGCTGTCAGCACAGCTCCACGTCCTTGCAGCCTCACAACAGCATCGATGGACTCAGAATCCAGATGCTCACCCTCATGCAATTCCCATTAACAGCAGCGGGGACGGTGAGCACATGCAAGCACACGTGTGTGCTTTTCCCCTTTCATTCCTCCCCGCACAGGAAGAAAAGCAAGCACCTCCGATTTTCTGGGGTTTTAAGGCTGGCCATCCCGCTCTGGGCACACTCAGCTCTCCTCCAGACACCTGCAAGGAAGGCAGTGGGAAGCTACCCCACGGAAATCTCTACTTAATTACAATTACCAGGCAGAAAAGAAAGGTGCCCACCTTTCCTTTTCTCCTCTTCCTTTGCTAAAAGATCCATTTTTGGTTTGCCTTTCTCTTCCCTCAGCTTGGGTTTCTCTGCATGATACCTTAAACGCAAAGACGAGGAACTGGCACAACTGCCTGGATCTGGTATGCACGACCTCTGTTTACCAGGAATGTATTTTGGGGGAAGCAAGAGGGATTACCTCGTTCTTATCTCGAAGCTGTTCCTTTCTTCTGACCAAAACATATCATCTCCCTGTCATCTCGCACGCACGCAGCACAATTCAGCTGGACAGACGCCAGCCCGATATTAATTCAGACTCCTTGTTAGCTTCAGGATTTCACAAACCATGGTGTGAGAGCTAATGAGAAATCAGAATCTGGCGCCATGGCTGGAATGAAATCAAACCATGAAGCTCCTTCCCGACCTATTATAAAAATTACAGTGTGGAAAGTGAATTTAATGGTGCAGAGTGCTTAATTGTAATATCAGTAAAAGCTTTGATCTGGGTGACTCTTGACATCACAGAATGAGGAAACTCCCTTAATGATTTGAAAAACCACACAAATGGTCGGGGAAGGAAATTTGTTTCATGCGTACATATTAAAAAATGTTATTAAGTTTCAGAGAGAATTTTATTTTGGCGGGGGGGAGGATTGTTTGAAAAGGGATTGGTATCACAAAGGGAAACAGAGGTTAGCTTAAAAAAAAAAAACAAACAAGATGCTGAGGACATTTTTAGTACAATGGAATTACAAGGGCCTGCTACAACTTTGCTGAGGATTAAAATATCTGCATGTCCTTAGCCAGGCCTGTGTTAGGCACAGGGTCTTGCTCCTTTAGCTCAGACGAAGCTGTGCATTAGATGCACCCTTGTCTCAGAGCTCCTTTTTCCTCCTGGACAGAGCACAAATACATGCCTCCTCAGCCCATTGCCCAGTGCAAGGCAGATCCTTTTCCAAACCGTCTGACTTCAGCTGTCACGCATGGAAGAAAGGGACGTGGTCCCACTTGCTCTGCCAAGTGAAAGCATGGGACTTCCCCCCGCCAGAAGCTGGCTGCAAAACCCAGGTAGAGGCAGAGTGGACGAAACTTTCGCCCGAGGAATCAAACAGCAGTCACCTTCCTGCTCTCCCACCTCAGCCAGAGGTCTGAACACTTCGACTCTGCACCTAGCGAGAGGTCATACCCCCAGCTGGCAACGCAGAGGAAGCACAGCCTGACGAGTCCTACCCCTTAGACTGGATCTTCTGCGTATCTACCTTAACGTCAGAGATGACATTTCATCGAGCCAGCTCTCCTGAAAGGAAGAATTTCCTACACCTTAGGCTGGTGACAGCTGCCAGAGTTGATCTGGCAAGAGTTTTTTCATACGCTGATGTGAAAAACAGAACCTTCGCCGATGCCAAGAGGCAGGAGTGTGATATGTGGCAGCGAAGGAGAAAGGGAAAAAATACATATATTGGTGTAATAGAAAAAAACAAGTCCGAGCGAGTCACACTGACTGCAATCATTTGTGGAGCCAGCAACAGAGCTGGAATTCAAAGCTACCTGGTTTGCAGAGCAGTGCTCAGCCTGCCTCAAGCAAGCTTCGAAACCCATCGGCCTGGATGGAAAATTATGCAGCCTGGTTCTGAAGAATTAAAACTTTGAGGCAGGGTCCCGTTGGTGGCAGCACGCAGAGGTGTCTTGGCTGGATTTCAGAGGGGCTGGAGGCCAGGCCAGGGGTCACAAAGCCTCCAGTGGTTCCCCAGACCTACAGGCTGTGAAGAATTCACAGCGCCATGCCCGGTGCGTGGCATTGAAGATTTTTGGCTGGGAAAAGGTTTTTTCTTGGGTGCTGAATTTACCCAGGGTCAGGATGTGGTACGAGACAATTTCAAGTGAAACCTGAACTAGGTGAGATTTCCTGACACCTCCTGGACCCAAATGCCTTGGTTCTTTCAAAAAAGCTCCAGGAAGATGGCTAGAAATCTGGATACTTTGTCTGGGCTGAGCAGTGGACACCTGGTCAAGCACAAAAACCTGCCAAGTTTAATGGGGTACCTGCAGTGTCACCTCCCAGGCACTGCAAAACGTCCTATTACATTCGGTCTCTTTGGCATATAAACTACATACTCGGTCCTCGGACTGATGGCAACGTTCGCACAACCCAGACAGAGGTTTCAGCCCATCTGTGAGTGTTTTTTCCAGCAGACATTTAGCCACGCTGTGCATCGTGCTGCTCCCACGGCCCGGCCATCCGTTCCTCTGCCTTCCTTCCAAAGCAGCGTGCCGAGCGCCGCGCTCACGGTGCTGCAGGAATGGCCACAGCACCTCCGGTCCCACTGTCTCACAGGCAGGTCTGGGCAAGTGGCCACATTTTTCCATGCTTTATTCCCCCTGCCAGTCCTTTTGCTTTGTCCTAGACTGGAATTTCTTTGGGGGCAGGCACCTACCAAGGTTGGGACCCCTTAGGTACAGCCGCACGCAAACACCCCAAGATAAACGCCTCTCTTGCAGAGTACATTAAGTGCAGGGAATTTACTTTTCCCCAGCGGCTGCCCACTGATACAGGAAATCTAATCCTAAATCTCATTAGGCTCTACAAACAATTCGGCCTCTCTCCCCAACAAAGTCACCATCCTGGACCGCTGAATGTTTATGTTTTATTTCTCAATTCCCTTTTTTTTCGCTCCATTCCCCCGCCCTTGAGATTTTCCTTTTGGTAAATATTTCTACATTGGAGAAGTCTGGCCAAAAGAGATTTTAAAAAAGAAAGTGAGTAGGAGAGACAGAGTATCAATCACTTACCTCCGATTCCCCAGAGAAGAGGTGGGGAGAAAGAACAGCAAGGTAAAAAGTTAAAAACGGCAGAACCACAGCAGTGCTCTTTGAAGACCATCCAAATTTATTTCTTCCAATGTTGAGGCCCTTGCAACTAGTGCCAGGACTTGGGAGAAGAAAAAAAAAAAAGAGGCTATTTCACTTCCAAAAGTGAATTTTTCAACATCAAGCCAAACTACTCAATGTTAATTTGGTTATTTGGCAAAAAATAACAATAATACTCGTACCTGAACTATTGCCATCTGCATCTAACAGATTCTGGCCAGCCCTTTTCCCCGTCCAAGAATTACAGCAGATACCCCTGACTATTAAAAAAATAGTTTGTTATTTTAAATGTCTGTCATACAACAAAGTGCTGCACCGTGTTGGGAATGCACTGACACAATATCTCGTACACAAACACGAGATGAGGTAAGACAACGCCATCTATCAATTGTATAAACATTTCGGAGGTCAAATATTGGCTCTCATTTCCTGTCAAAAATGCAGAGCTTTAATTAAGCGTTGGGAAAAGTGCTAGGGAGATGACTTGTTTTCGTTTGTTACCTACAAGATGGAAACATTACAGACCTCGGGTGAGGTGTGGGAACGCCTTGAAGGCAGCGGAGCCCAGGAGAGGGGCACGGCTGCCCCCTGGACAAAAACTGCTGGCAGGGGGGAGCAATGGGACACCCCACCAAGGGCACCCCAGCCTTCCCTCGAGGGAAAAGCAGCAATGCAAGGAGCTCGAACAGCCCCATTTGGCCAAAGCCATGGCTGGGGAGAGGGATGAGCAGCAGCCAGGGCAGGAGGGAGCGCAGTGCAACAAGGAGCAGCCAGGGTAGGAGGGAGATGCACAAAAAGCAGCCAGGGAGGAGCCCTGGGGAGCTGCTGGTCTGGAGGAAGAGTGCTGGGAGGGAAAGGAGAGGAGAACAAGGTCACCCAACATCCAGGCTGGCCCAGCTGCCCGGTGAGATGCTCCCAGCACCTTGGTGTGCCCGTGCTGCTCGGACATCCAGCGTGTCACACGGGGCTGCCTCTCCAAGATAAAGCAGCACAACTCTCCCCTTCCACTCCCAGAGCGTGAGCTGCATTGCCACGAGTTATATGTTGGATGACTCCTGAAAAGCATGCCTTCAATAATTGGACAGTGCTTTAATTCAAAGCCTGATAAAAAACATATTGAAAGCAGAAGGAAGGGTGCTGCTGGAATGTTTATTTGTGCGGGGCTCTTAAGAGAGTCCGTCCGTCCTCTATTTAATGCTTTCACTAGTGGGGCAGGCAGGTTGGAAATTTTCCTTTGGATTTAAACACCTTGGGGCCCACCGTGAGCTTTCTCTGGGCACCAGCAGACCCTTGCCACCCCTTTGAGATAGCAGGGAGGGCTGGTGTCTCACCAGGCTGCTTCCCTCTAGACCAGACCGTCCCGTGCAGAGAAATCTGAGATGCTGCAGCCAGCTAGAAAACAGGGATCAGGACTGTGAAAGAGATCACCAATTCTCCTACATTTTCCTCTTTTCTCTTCCGAAAGCCTTTCATACTCAGGAAATACTGGGAGATTAACCTATTCTGCAAGGGAAGGGAAAAGCCTGCAATTAAGAGGAGCTCCCTGAGTACTCGCCCCTTATCTCAGCCCCTCCCATAGGAAGAGCAGTCAGTCTCCATAAGGGATAACTAACGGAGCAGAAATTTGGCATGCACGGGTCCCGTGGACTTACAGTGACACAGCTCTGACCCGGCAGCACCAACAAGTGCCTGGGGCCCAGGCTGAAAAGCTTCGTCCGAGCTACGCCGAGGGTCAGGATTGATATAAACACAATGGAATTTTTACTGATTAAGGCCTTTCCTCCCCGCGCTGGATATAGGATTTCCTGTACTGAAGTATGTTTGAGTATATTATTTCTATGCCAGGGAGGGGAAAACAGTCATTCGCTGAGAAGAGAAAAACATTGCTCACAGAGGAAAATATACAAAACAAAGAACCCTATCTAACAGCACAAACAGCCAAACAGCACAAACAATACGCTTTGCCTTACTACTCATCACCCTCTTCCCCAAAGCTTCGTCAGAAGGAAAGGAAACCCCAGCCCCAAAACCCAAAAAAGGGGAAGGGGGGAAAGAAGTCTTCAGCGTTTGCACTACTAAACCTCCTCTTTGGGTTGAGAAGTAGCTGGGTAGCCCCCTGGGATTCTTCTGCCACAAAATCAAACATAGACGCTGTGACCAGGGCAAAGTGGTCACAGTGAGCTTTTGACAGCCAAAGACTTGTCTGCACCAGTCCATGGAGTTGAACTGGAAAATGCAACAGCAAGGCTGAATGCCCAAAAGGCCAGGCACACATGGAGAATCAGCAAAAACGGTCTGCAGAGGCACAGCCCAAGCTAATGATTAAGTGCAATAAATGGGTGATGAGCCCAGTCCACCAGAGAATTGGGAGCACGACAGTATCCTCACCCAGTGACACGGGGAGTACCATAAATCTCCGAGCAAAGTTCTGCCCAATAAAAAGTTCCTCTATGCAGGACACGTCCTGCCACTTGTGCTGTTCTGCAAGAGGACTGAAGGCATGGAAGCAGTTTATGGCACTGCGATGATAAAACAGATCTCCGGGACAGCTTTCAGCAGCACGAGCAGAATTGTGCTGCAACGGGTGGTGATCCTGCTGAAAACAAACACGCGGACCTCGCAGTCCTCAGATCGTACCACCAGGCTCCGTGGGTGGTTCGCATAGCATTAAGGGTAACGAGGTTTCCTTTTCAAAGGCAGCTTTGCCATTTAAAAAGAAGTGAAAGAAATACGCATCAGAACAAGTGGTCATTCTAGGAGGTGCACGAACTCGGTACTGACTTCATGGAAAAAGGCATCAATACTTCAGCTGCTCATCAATCACAAAGATCAAACCCTCTCGCTTGCTGCTGTTACAGTCAAGGAAAATACAACTGCCTTCCAAGAGGGCTCCTCTGCTCCAAGCTTTTCACTCCGCAGGACATTCTTCACAGGGCAAGCGGCGAGCGCTGATACGGCGCGGGGCGAGGCAGCCTCGTGCCAAGGCGCATCGCAAGCAGGAGTTGTTTGAACACGGCGTTCACGGGGAGGCCTTTTCTCAGGGAAGGCTGCAATAGGCAGGGAGACCTCCAAGAACAAAGCACTCCAAAAAAAAAAAAAAGAAAAAAAAGCAAGAGGAAAAACAAACAAAGGGCCTGGATGGTTTTCAGAGGAAGCCAAGAGTAACCCTTAAAAGGACTGCGGGGCTGCTGGCAAACGTGTATTGGGATGGGACTGGTAAACCAAGACTGTCCCAAGCCAAAGGCAATATGGAAACAAACTAATCAGTGTAGGAGGGCTGTGCTAGCTGTCTGTATGCCACACAAAACCTTACTCCTTTACTGAATCCAGAAAGCTCCTCTAAGGATCCTGGAGGAACCCAGCTGCACAGGCACAGAAACCCAATTCAGGAGGGAAAGTCACAGGAGCTGAGGGCCACTTACAAATATTTTGGGCCTGGCCCAATGCAAATCAGTTCCAGCAGACAGCTCAGCTGGTGGGTGTGGAATAGATGGACTCTGGGCATCCACTCGTTTCCACTGCCTCCCGAGGTGGGACTTCATGTTGTAGTCCTTCTTCTGTCAAAACTCCAGTTCTGTCTCTCACCACGCAGAATAATGGCTCCAGTTCCTCATCTTCTCCCCCCAAAATGGCATCTGGATGCTGTCGCTAGGGAGAATGATGCCTATTGCCACCACAGTTTGAGTTTACATTCACCAATCTCATCTTTCAAGTCCTTTCTTAATAGATGCCAGGTTTGGTGTCACTCCGGCAATTCGAACAAGTAGTTGGTGCCCAGAAGGAGATGTTTAAATGATCAAAACAGCAAATTTAAAAGGGTTTATAAAATCCCAGCTGAATACAAAAAGTTAAGCAAAACATTGTCATGAAAACATTTCTGATTCCCATCCAAAAAAGCCTACCATTTATTACGAAGCCTTTAAAATTGACAATGAGGGAATTCTTCACTGTGGTCTCGCCCTCACTTTCACCCTACAAAGTAATGCTGTATGGAGGCAGAGTAAACACTACGTGCTGTATTTTCCTAAATAAAGCAAAGGAAAAAAACAGATCAATGTCTATTCTGCTGCCAGCAGATATGGAGTCAATTAAAAAACTAAAATATACAATAACTTAACTCTTTGCACAGAGTTCCCGACATATCAATACTGTGAACATAAAAGTATTTTCCACAGGAACACTGAAACACCTCAGGTTGAAACACACTCTCTCAATTTCCCATTTTGAAGGTGAATTTGTTGTTCCAAACCATGAAAGCACAGCCGGCAGCCCCCAGCAGCTCTCAGCCAGGCACTGACACATTCCTCTCCGGCCACTTCTGCAGAGGATGCTCCCCAGGTTTCTCCTTTCCCAGATCGTCTGCCAGGTGTGGACATCCTGGAAGGCAGGAGAGGCAAGCAAAAGCTGCAGGCGCTCTGCTGGCTCCTCACCCCTCATCATGGTGCTGGCATCACGCTTGTCTCCAGCTTTGGCAGCAAGCACATGAAAGAGGTCATGCTCCTGCCAGGCAGAAGCAACTGGCTCCTGAGCTTCTGGAAGGGGAAAGAGACTTTGGCTGTCTAGCTGCCATGGAGAAGATGCTTCTCCTTGAGCACAACCCCATGCCCAGCCAAAAGCCCATATAGATAACAAGTCTTCATCACATGGCTTGCTGTGGCTCACAGAGAGTCCCACTTCCAAGCCCAACGGTGCATGAGAAGGGTGCAGACTTACAGCTCCCCACTGAGGCTGCTTGTGCAGAGCCTCATCCACGAAATCCCTCCTGGTGCCTTGGTACAGCACACAGCCAGGGCAGCTCCTGCACTGCCACAGCCTTCAGCCACCAGCAGTCTTCAGTCCTGGACACAAGACTGAAAACGGATGCACATGAGAAGCTTGCACAGCCATCAGCCTTTACCTTTGAAGTGAAATTTTGGTCCTTGTCTTGTTTTCTAGTTCCAGAGTGGCCTCAAAAACATTTACCTCATCTCATCCGGTACCAAACCCAAATCCTGTGATCAACTCGTGAGCACAGAAACATTTCTATGGTGAATCCACTTCCAAAACTCCATGCTGGATCCACGCAGCCGCTCTCACATGCTGCATGCTGCGTGATGCCGTTCCCCTATCAAAGGGATTCTGCAGGCCTGGCTGGGACAGCCGCCGTGATGTGTTCTTCTCTCAGGACACAGCTCCAGGTGCCACATCCCCTCGTGCTGCCGTTACATGCTGCTGTGGCCAAGCAAAATTTCTGCTTGCAAATGTTGGCTCTTCTCCTCTTAGTCCTCACTTAGACAAACTCTCCTGACTTCAGTTTTTTAATTCCCATTAGTATCAGTGTTTTCCTCAGTATTTTTTTTTTAATGGGCAAAGTCCAGGAAACTTTGTTAAAACAGCTGCACAGCTAATGCCTTACAGATCTATTTTCAAAATTCTTTGTAAGTGTGGCACACACTGAGATGCTCACATGTACGAAAAATAACCCTGATGTATTTTGCAGCATGAAGAAGGCAGCGAGGGTGGACAGCTGGCTGGTTGGCTCCATGAGCGCAAGGATGGGGTACCATGGGGAGGTGAGCCATTCCCACAGCTGCTTTCCTGTCACGTTGTCGGATACATGCTTCAATAGTTTGGAGGCAGAGGGGATGCTATAGTGTCCTAATTCCTCCCAGTAAACTCACCCTGGAACCTGAGAGCGATGCCACTACCCGAGGTGGCACCATTTGCATCGCAGGTGCTCTTCATCCTGAGTCACCAGGTGGACTTGCTAGCCTGAAGCAAAAACTGCTGCTAGCAGTAGTGGAGGTAGCCGTGGTATTACTCCAGCCCCATAAAATGATTCCTCCAACACTGTGGAACTTCATTTTTATGGTAACTTCTGTTTGCCCAGCATCTGGTAAACATTGTCCTCGAATCCCTGTGCTGTGTGGAAGCGCAGAGCAGCTCCGCCGTACGAGGCCTAGAGCAGCGCCGGCACAAACACACAAGGCGAGGACTAAAGCAGCAAATATCTCCAAACAGATGTGCCAACCTCCCCCGAGCCATGACATTTCTGAGCATACCGCATGAATTAGGGCCAGCTAAAAGCTATTTACTGCCTCCATTTGTTACTATGCACACTCAGCCAGAAGCTCCTCGGGTGGCTGGACGAAGTCGCGGCATTTAGACTCGTGAGTGAGGAGCAGCTGGAGGGATGCAGCCGTGCTCTTCCCCGAGCTCCTACCTGAGCTACAAGCAGCGCTTCTTCCAGCACTCTGGATCTCAGGTAGGCTCAGCCCACGTGCAGCTCCTTCCTCATTTGGTTTGTCAGCAAATCTCATCCATTGAAGAGAGTTTGAAATTAAAGAAACAAGAAAGGCTCGGCGCTTGGGCAGTGAGACCGGCCGCTCCTCCGACACGCAATGAGCACATTCCTCCCGTGGGGCCTACCTCCGTGAGGGAAGGCTGCCAGGCAAAACCAGTCGTGAAGAAAACCAGACTTTAATGTAATTTAACAGAGAAGCAGTTTTGCATTCTTTGAGAGTTAAATAACCAGGAGAAATAATTATAAGTTGATCAAGCTGTAGCTTTTTTCTTTCGATATCCATCTACATATTTCCATCTCTATCCATCTCTACCCGTATCTGTGTGCCCATATATACGTGGAGATGTCTGTGAGGTTTTATGCTGCCCCTGCAGAGTTGCTGCCACCACAACCCGCAGCAGAAAGCAGGACACTCGGCATGGACGCAGTGCCGCTGGTCGGACCAGGCACATCGGGAGGCTGCGGGGATAGGGTCAGTGAGGATCCTGCCTTTCCATGAGGCAGAGGCTGGATGGACAGTCCTTTTAGGTAGCATGCAAAAGGAGGATCCTGACTGATGCAGATTCATACAGAAACTGTGAAAAGAATATTTTTTAAGGCTGCAAAGTCAAAAGCAAGGAAATGACAGAAATAAGGTTGCCTGCTCAACCTCTGTTTGACCTCTCGGAGTGTGTACATTATGACACAGTCTAATTACAGGATTACGTGCTATTTTTCCACAGGATCTGCTCACAGGATGATGTGGCTCCAGGAGGCAGTGAGGCAAACTGTTGTCCACAGAAGCGTTTTTGTTGAAGAAGTGGTAAAATGCACTGGGAACAACGCAACAAATTTCACGAAGATAGAGGCTGCTCTTAGCCTCGAACAGATGGCTGATCTAGTCTATCAGGCACATGCCATAGAGATGAACTATCTATTAGAAGTTTTTAATGCCACAAATTCAAAAAACACCAAGTCCAGCTGTTTCAGGCTAGGTATCCCTATCAATTTATTTCATTTCTTAATATATTTATTCTAAAAAACAATCCTGAGCTACCAGCTTCCACTTTTAAATGAGGGTAACAACATCCCCTTTTCATTGGAGACAGCGGAAAAAAACACATCGTAGTGAAGTGTTCAGATAATAAAGCTGATGGAAATCACAAAAACCTATGGCAAATGAACCCCTTCATCACCTGCAAGTACAGCCATGGCCACATGGAAAGATGGAGGAAGGCGGTAATTAGTGCTGCCACTAGCTGTTGGTGCACATCTCTGTTTGGGGGTTGTTTGTTTACTTGTTTTTAAATGGGAAACTGCCAAAATTCAGGAACGGTTTTCTAATTTTAACATTTTTATTTTCAACCGGGGAAAAGCAAATCCCCACAACACAAGTAATTGCTCCTCAATCTATCCACGGGGTTAGATTTCCCAGTCGGTTTCTCATCTTCCAGGGCTGAAAGGAAAGATCTCCTCTGGGACCCACACGCGATCCCTCCATTATGTGAATGCAGTGCGTGCACGTTCGTAGTATTACAAGTCGGAGTTTACTCGAACGACTTTGGCATGGCTATCGTGAATCTATATTAAGCTATTCCCCAATATTTATTGTCAACAGCACCGAGATTAGAGGATGCCTGCCTCCTGTTTCAAAACTTAATGGCCCATTGACCGCACTTCCTCTGAAGCACAAGCTCCATGTCCCACGACACTAAATCTGTGCCACGCTAATGAAAAGCCCTCTTTATTTCAAGCCAGGATCCAGAATGGAAATGATTTAGGTCACAGTCGCTGTGTATTTTAACTCGCGAACTCACTATTTCTCTAGTAATTAGAGATGAGGTCCGTGGCGATGCCAGACGGGATGCTGACCTGAACACGCCTATCTATTGCGAACACTCTCCTGGAGATTTTTATTTAACACGTTTCAAATTAGAGCTGAGGTAGGAACGAAAAATTCTTTGGCACGAGTCATGGACACAGACGAGTGCATTTTTCACTTTTTTGATCCTTAACTCGGTAATATTTTATTTCATGTTAAAGACACCCAGATGAGACATGACAACGGTGACAAGCATGAATTTGAGCGGGGCCCTGCCTGAGCAGAACCCTTTGGGCTTTTTCCGAAGTGTGACTTGGAGACCGTCACACGCAGAGGTTAGCAATAGCTTTCCCCCTGTTTTTATTTTTGTTATTTTGCTAACCTCTTCAATCTCACTTTGCTGAAGCAGAGGAAATGAGGTAAATTGGTCCTAACACAGGCCAGAAACTGCTGTCCTGCTACTGACGTGGGGTTTAAGGGTACTGTGGGAGTGGAACAGTAAATCTCTGGAGCACAAATTTCTTGTGATAACACTAAATCTCCCCAATATTTATTGCTAAGATACAGAGTGTTATGGCAACATGAAGAAAAACAAGTTACAAGGTTTTCCTTTAAGGCACAAAGAACCACAAAACTCTGCATGCTGCTGCCTACATTTAAGCAGGGACTTGGTGATATTTAAATAACATAACTGTGCACTCACGTGCTCTTTTTCACTGCTTTGACAACGCTCATATGACATCAGACTTCAGTTTTCATTGCTCATCGAGCAGAGTTATAAGCCTGTTTTATGGACTAGGATGTTCTGTAGATGTGCTTTAAAGTTATTTGGTTTTGCATTCAATCTTTTTCTTAAAGGACAACCCCAGGACAACCCACTGTATGGGTGCTGTGATGGCAGGTGTAGTACAACAGGGTAAGGAAGTGTAACTGGAACGTTTTTCTGTGAGTTAACAAGCACTAGGAACATAGCAACTGCCTTAAACAAATATGAGGATGAGACTAGCAATGCAAAGGCTAGCATTTCCCAAACCATAGCCTACTAGAAACAATTACCAATGACATACACACAAATACCTACAAACACACAAACAATCCCATGCTTCTTATACAATATTTTCCAACCTAAGATCAGCATTCATCTACGTGGTTTGAAAGTATCATCTTGTTTCCACCACGGATGCATAAACCCATCCTTCCACTCTTTGCTCCTACCCTATTTTTGACAAATATTTCTGCTCTGTGTCCTAAGTTTAAGAATTAACTTACATGAGAAACAGATGTTTCCCTTTTGCAAGGAAAAGCATCTTTTTGAAGGTCAGTGGTTGGACAGAAGGACTTCCACAGGTAACAAAAGGCAGTGGCAGGTGCCACTGTCTCTTCTGCTTTTAAGATGTTTTTCATATGACTTTAACTTTACCAGCAGCTTTCCAAAAGTTGTAGAAGGTAATTTCGATACTTCCACTGGATTCAGATTCATTAACTGAGCCATTGCTAAAATCGTAAAGATTATTTTGTTGAACAAATCCAATCCCTGTGTCCATTCCTAAGCGTAGCCCAAAATATTTCAACAGTGCCTCCCCTCCTTTAGATGTTTTTAATATTGAATTAGAATTCAATATTAAAATTTGGAAGAAGGGAGATTTGCAGGATGTAAGCTTTATTGCCTGTGAAGTTTTCTCATCTCCACATGGAACTGCTTAATGGTTACAGAGAAAGAAAACTTAAAAGAGAGACAGAAGGGAAGAATTGTGGAGAAGCTGTTGCTCCACAGAAGACAAATCAATCAAACACAAGGAACCGTGAACCAAGTAAAGTTTTCCTCACTGGTTAAACTTTATGGAATTAATGATTTGAGTTTCAGTGATACCTAAAGGCTGTATTACATTATTGTGTGTACAGAAAAAATAATAAATAATCCCTGTCCCCTTGCAGTATTGCACTTTCTCCGTGGTGATAACGATGAACATTCCTAAAAAACAGCACACAACTATGCATATGTGGAAAGACTCACAGCATGTACAGACAGACAGGCAGAGCAGAGAATAGCTCAGGCCAGAATTACACATCAGCACCCACAGAATTAAGGAAATTTCATGTGGAATCCTTGATCTCAGCATATAAATAAATTAGGTTCAAGGAAAAGGTAGATCTAAACCGAGATTCTCGAGCTGGATCTATTAGCTGCAGTGTGTGATTACAGGCAGACCGTAGCATTTGAATTAGTTACAGTGCCAACTATGGAAATATTAAATCTTCGAAAGAGAAGAGGGTCTGTGAATGGAGAACTCTCTTTCTCCTGTACAAAAGCTCATTCTGTGATGACCTGATCTGATCTCACAGGAGGCCTCACACCTGTTCCTGGAAGTCTTCATCCACGCAAGGTGGCACAGTCCCAGGATCAGGACTGAGATCAGCCCCTGCCCTACTTCAGACTGTCCCCGAAGCAAAACACCTCCCCAGATCCACTGCCTCTTGCCCACGCCAGCTTCCTTTGGCCGTGGCCCTGTGCTGAGGAGCAGGACGAGCACCGCGGCCTGATGCAGCCCAGGCCTCTCCTCCAGGCCTGCCCTGCTCGTGCCATTCCCCATTCACCTCCCAGGGCGGAGGCAGGAGCACACCAGGGAAGGGCAGAGCGATGCCAAACCACAGGGTGGGGCGAGGAGAGTGTCTGCACAAACGCTGCAGCGCCACGATAGCATCAGTGACTAATAAGTTCAGTATCGCACATGTTGGGAATTATCAGCAAGTCACCCGTTGGGAGGGCACAAACACTGCACTGCGCTGGGCCGCCTTGGGCTGGTGCTGAGTCTATTTTTATGCTTTAAATAAACAGAATCAAAGTCCAAGAGTTAAAGCTCGGTCTCAGCTCTTTTAAACTGCCAGTTTCTGAAATTACACAAGCAAACAGTATTAAAATAAATCCTAAAAGCGTCCACTTTCTAAGAGCCCATACCATTGTTAATGTCAGTACCAGAGAGCGTTTGCCTTTTGCAAAGTTATATGAAGTTTTGGTTTGGCTGAACTCACATTGTCTGGTCATTTCTAGCTTCCCTAGTGAGAATATGAATGGTTTCTATTTAGAGGAGATTACAGGTAGCCATAAATTATCACCTAAGTGTGGGCTGCCTTGCTAGGCCGAGCACCTTGCCAGCTCTCCGCATCACTAGATGGCCGATGCTCTGGCTGGGGGACCTGCCAAGTCTCAGTCCACGTCAACTCCGTTTCTGACATGTGTTATGTTGATCATAGGGAACCATTGGAGAGACCTGGTTATGGAAGAATGAAGCATTTTTTCCCCATCTATCATAGGTACTTTGCAGATGACTGCATTCCTGCGGGACTACATCATCTTTTTCAAAACTGAGCTTCCTCGCTGCCCTTCCCTAAATATCAGCTATGACCAGGCAGCTCGGATTGTCTGCATTATCAGCTTCTAGAAGCAGGATATATAAAACAAGCTTAATTATCACCTGCACGTTATTGTTAATCGTGGAGCCTTGGCTTTCAGGCTCAGGGAGACATTAATTACTACATTTAAATTTCTGACTCAAAGAAGTGAGTTGACGTAAAACACTATCATGAGCAGAGACGCACACTAAGGTTTTTTTTCAAAGTATCCATTCACATAATGTTCTTGGTAAAAAGCTACTTAAATGTAACGCATGTGATATACATTAATCTGCTGCAGTGTATTAAGGAAAGTACTTTAAAGGCATACCTTAATTAAGCGTCATAACAATTCTGGGTGAGGATGAAAATAATCATCCCTGTTTTGCAGGCAAGTGCTAAAAAGTTAATTAAATTACCGGAGTCAGACGGTGACTTAAAGGCATACTCAAGAAAAGAGGTCAAAAGATTTGGTTCTAGTCCCTGTTGATAGGAATCTCTCCCCAAAAGATGAACAGGCTCCAATAAATTTTATTTGACTTCAGACAATGCTGCAAACCTTGTATTCTACTGAACGAACTGTGAGAGATGTTGCTTTTCTATAGAAAGCATAAAGTAGTCTGGGTATTAAAAATAGTACCAACAATACTACCAACAAAGGAATGCTTTGCATTCCAAACCTCAGAAGCTCAGAAGAAAAAATAAATAAATAAATAAAACAATAAACATTACACAAAGCTGCAAGAACCTGCTCAGAGGTAATGCAATCATTGATTTATTTGGATGTGAATGCCTCTGAAGGGTTCTGCCCTTTTTGCTTCCCTTACCAAGAACCAAAACAATGAGAAAGAAGTGAATGAATAGTTATTACTAGACATGAAGATGATGTCTGAAAGAAAAAGTGAGCTGGAGGGCAATCATTAAAATGATCCAGTCGGAAGATCCCCTGATATACATAGAAATGATTTGTTATTATTGCATTAATGATGTCATTTCTTTTTCAAGTCACGATAAAAACCAAGCCAAGGGTTTGGCAGGTGACTAAAGAAAAGCTGTTATCCCTGTTAACGCGTACAGTACCATCCTGGAAGAAATTTGTGTATCCAGGTTATTTCGCAATCCCTAGTTCGATTGAGCTAATTAAGTCAATTATGTAAAAAAATCTTGCTTGCCAGGGTAGGTGAGACTTGGGGCTGAGGAGCGGTGGTACGTACACACACACCGTGTGCACTTCTGGTGCTTGCTCAGCCTCAGCCTGTCTCGTTTGTCTTCCAGCAGCTTGTCAGCAAGGGAAGAGGCATGCGGAGAGGGACGGTCGGGGAGCACGCTGCTCCTGGGCCACGGCTTCCAGTGCTGCTCGTCGTCCAAACGCTGGCTCGAGTCAACCTGCTGGCATATCCCTGGGGCAAATATGCCACGGGGACAGGAGGAGTTCGCTTCAAATGAGATTTTCAAGCTGCATTGACTCAAAAATATTTTCAGGAACGTTAAAAGCCGAGGCAAAGTCCCTATGGTCTGTATTTTCCAGGGGCAAGCACACGCTGGAGCACAGCAATGTATCGCAGCGTAAAGCCCTGCACACAAAAAGGAGACGGCAGCCAAATTCCACCCTCTACCACACTATTAATAATAGTTATTATTACTTGAGCTCCCCTAGCTATCCTGGGTGGTTCTCAGAAAACAATGGCACAGTCTTTGCCTTGAAATGGTAATCTTCCGCGGAGACATGATACAACAGGCCGCAGGAGCAAAAATGAAAGAGGTGGGTGGGGACCGGAGAAGGCAGGACAACGGTCACAGTAATAGGATCGCTCGTTATATCCTGCAACTATCTTGATGCTCCCATTAAGTGATTTAATTAATGACTTAGATACATTTCCAGGAAGGACTGAAAAGAGTTAGAGAGAAGGAGGGCGTGGCAAAAATGTTCGGGAGCAATAACCGGGAAAGCAGCCGGGTGAAAGTAAAACCAGCAGATCGTGAGTGCAGGAATTAAGCAAACTTGGATGGATTTTGCTTTATGACGCAGCCTGTGGCTCAGACATCGCACTGCCTCACTCGTGTGGGTCCTCGGGTGGCTAGCAAGGTGTGAGGCCAGGTCAGAGCCAAGGCATTTAAGGCGCCTCCCTCAGTGGTGAGGCTCCTTGTGTCACAGACCCTGCAGAGTTAAACTCCCTTCGGTGAGCAGGTTCCACATGATGAGGGAGGGGGACAGATACACAGACAAGCAAATGAGACCATGAAAAACAACTTTTCCTTGGGAAAGCAGCTTCTGAACATGCAGAGATCTGGTGTCATGAGTGTGAAGGGACTGTGCATCCTGAAGTCACCAGCAGGCCGAGGCCAAGCAAGGTGCAAGGCTCTGGAGACACTTGGCACCTCATTTAGGGCCCTATGGGTACACTCAGGGTATTTTGTAGCCTGACCTGATTTCATGCTGCCTCTAATATTGCTCAGCTCAAAATACCTTGCAAAAATGGAGCAGATAAAAATGAAAAGGCAGTGCTCTTCGTTACAGATCATCTTTCTGTTCCATATAAAGAGAAGTCACTGCTGCCTGTGAGCTCTCTGGACAGCTGAGGGAGACAGTAAGTTTTATGTAATGGGAGGTAAAAGGGGTCTTGCTTTCTCAAAAACATATTTTGATTTAAAAAAGTAAATCTATCAAGCTTTCATTTGCAAAAAACATTTGCAAATTGTAAAAAAACATTTGTAACACAAACAAGAATTGCCTGTGAAAACCCCTGTTTGGGCTGAAAAGGCAGTTTTTTTAACAGAGAGTTTCCCTGACTTGGTCATTATTCTCTGCCTGCACCTGCTGCCTTTCAGCAAAGAAAGCCTCATGTCTCATCTCCCCCTGCGAACAGGATTCCCCGTGTGCACGTGGAGATGTAAGCAGGAAACAGAGCTCGTGCACCACCAGAGCAAAGTGTAACAGTGATGTTAGCAAAACAGGAGCTTTCTGCTGCCTGAGTTTATCCTGGAGAAGCTAGGACCCACGCAGTCGCTCTCACCATTTCACGCAGAGCCACGCTGTGCATTGCACCTCGGTCCCTTCCAGCAGCCAGACCTCATTGGGGCAAGGCCCTGAGCGCCCAGAGCCGGAGGCTGAACTGCACAATAACCAGGGCCAGGCCTCCAGATCCCCACGCGTGCCCCCACCCTGACCTCGTGCACCATTCAGCGCTTCACTGAATAAGCAGAGTGATTTCAGGAACCAGGAAGCTTTTTTCTGGCTCGGCCTGTCTGTTTGTTGGCCTTGTATACTCCCCAGGTGCAGAGGTGAGCATGAGGTAATCATACCTAGTGAATATGAGGTTTAGTCTATAGGAAACCAGCGGAATTTATGTAATTCTGGCACGCAGCAGCTTTCTTCTCTGTAAATTTAGCAGCGAGTAGCACGCTAGGCTCCCAAACAGAGTGAGCACTATGTTATGTGTGGATCCTCCTAACCAGCTTACCGCATCAGAGGCAGAGGCCACGCAGGGGAAGGAGCTATGACCTCAGGCACCGGTCACCAAATACCCCTCACGTGCTCCTCGTCACGCAGGTACTCCCGTCTGAGTCCGAAAACCTGCTTCACAGTCAAAAAAGGGATATGAACTGAAACTATGCTTGTTTACTGCCACAATCTAAGTGCTGTGTTAGGGATACATTTCCCAAACAGTGCTAAAACTGCAGAATTTATTCTGGCTTTGAGGAAGAAGAATGGTTAAGGGTAGGAGAAATCATCTATGCTATTAAGGGAGATGAGGAGAGAGGGAAAGACCAATCCCTTTTTTTAATATATTTTTTTAAATTCTCCTGAGTGCTTTAAGGATTTTGAGGCAGCAGCTGAATTAATGCCAGATCCTCAAGCTCGGCACAGCTCATACACAAATGACAGCAGCCCAAGGTCTAGAAAGGCCCTGGAACAGAGGTGATTTCCTTCTGAAAGGCATTTTCAGAAGCACTGCAATGTGCAGATGAAAAGCACCTTCAAACATCAATCCCTGAAGAAGAGAGGATGAGCTGGCATCGCACCTGCCCCTGCCTGAACTCCTGAGAGAGGTGATGGAATCAGGATGTTCTCAGAGGTGCTCAGCAAAAGGACAGGAGGCAAAAGGCACGACGTAGGAAATCCTGCCAGGGCAGAAGGAAAAGGTTCCTTACAGTGCCAGTGGTTCTGCACTGGAACACGGACTGAGGAGGTTATAAAGCCTCCAGATCTGCATTTTTGAAACCCACCTGGTAACACCGTGCGGGATTTCCAGCTCAGAAGTTAGCTCTGAACAGATGGTTTGACTCAAGGCCTAGAGATCTTTCCAAACTCAGAGTTTCTGTAAGGCTGTGAGCACTGAGCCCTTCTGAGGTGTTGCAAAGCACGTGGCTGCAGCTTGAAGCTGCTTTAATTTGTGTGTTAATTTATTTCAGTGGAAAAATGTGCTTGTCTCCTGATTAAATGCTTCCTTTTTTGACTTAAGCTCACATGGAGAAGACAGAATTTCCTCGAGGCTGGCCCCAAGTCACAGACCTGCCAGAGAAGAAAATGACCTTGGATCTGATTTTTGTGTGAAACTCGTCATTCAGCTGCATTTCTCCATGATCATTTCTTTACACAGTCATGCAGAAACAAGCCGATGTCTTGTCCTTCTGAGGCTGAAAATAGGAGTAAAGCAGCGTTACCCACGCCAGCACTTTGCACACTGACACCAGAGGTACATTAGCACAGATTTTTTTTAATGTTTATCTTTTTCCTACAGAACGTGCCCATATTATCGCTTCCCAAACAACAGCAATGGGGCCACAGTCCCATTTGGGGATGTCATGATAAAAACTACAGCGAAGGCTGACATCTCTTCTGTGCAGAGTGCTGGGGATTTGGGGGAGAGGTTTTGTGGGTTTGCTTTAGTTTTTTGATTGCAACAAGCTTTTGTAGATACAGGGCCTTTACCAAGGTCAACGCTCCAACTCCAGTTTCACTCCTAACTCCCCTCCTTAGAAGTCAGCAGAGCCCTTTCAATGAATCAAAGGCTTGCACTTTAAAGGACCAGAGCACATTGTTCTAGAGGAAATACATTTCAAAGCTTAGTAGAGTTACTCACCCTCGCACTATCAGACAAGGAGTTTTAAAAGTTTTTCTAAGTCATCGAGCCATCGGTCCTGTCATTGGATTTTTAAAATGTGTTAGGTTCCTCATTACGTGGTTATGTGGTCCCCTGTGCTGTGGCACATGCACCGTGTAAGAAACGGTGAAATTCTGCATGCCAGTGCTTCTGGGCTGCTTATTTTTTTTTACCAACGAGAAGCATTTCATACAAATACAAGGCTTTAAATAAAGAAAAATAAAAAAAAAAAATAAAAATCATATTTTCCATGTCTTTTTGTGTCAACAAAGGACTTTACTGGTAAGTAATGAGTCTGCACTAAGCAGGCAAACACAAGGAAATTAAATCTACGTTGATAACCAACCATGGTGTATGCATATATTGCATCTCCAAGGATTAAAAACAACCCAGCCACAAAACAGCAAAAGAAGCTTGGTCCTTTTACATAACAATAGCCATTTATGATAAATTTTGCCGCTTACATTTTTAGAGGAATATTCCAATAATTCCATCTCATATGCCCCAGGTTTTTTTCAGTTGTTTTATACCCAGTCATGTAAATGATGACCTATTGAAAACATATAAGCTAAATATTTATGCATAATACTTAACATTATTTTTTGTTAATATGGTGTAAGTATTTTGCCTTACAATATAAGCTTTTGCCTCCCTTAGCACCTTCTTAGCATCTCCCTAACCTGCTCAGCTGGACAAGCTGTGGTGAAATCCACAGAGACAGTCAGAAGAACAATTTACAAAGTCTGCAAGAAACAAAAGCTTCTGAATAGCAAGAGCTGTGTCACATGCCTAACCTCTTCCTAGCTGTATTTAGGATAAAGGATATTTGGCTCGCGGAGGTGCGGTCTGGCTGATATAATTAGACTTCTCAAGAATCTCTGAACAGTTTGGGGAAATGTGCCTTCAATTAATTTTGATTCATTTAAATCACAAGTTACTTATTTGCCATATCCAAAATTTGCTAAAAATGTGGAACATTTGCCATAGCACTGGAAATCCCTGAAAACTGAGAAATTATGTGCATTGCAAAAGCAGCAAGTCTGCGCGTGCCTTTGGCTCCTTTCAGCCAGCCAGACCCCTGTCTGGCGGGGCACAGAAAGCCCTTTGCATTTCTTTTGCTCACTTTATCTTCAAATACCACAGCGCTGAAATTCCGCTGCAGCACTCCTCTCGTTCACCGGTGTGCCGTTCTGCTCCCGTCACATCCAAGGGGGAGCCAAAAGAAGAGCTGGAACAGCGATTGTGATGTAGAGGTCAGCTTGGAATTGAAGGGCATGGCCCGTTCTGGAAGGGAAAACTCCCAACTGTGAGGATCCCCAGGAATTGAGGCAGGCTCAGGTCACTTTCTGTAGCACAGATGCTGCCAGGCTTGTTTTGCTGCTAGCACCCAAAGGAAGACGGTGCCTCCATGTGTGCCAGCCTCCAGGCACGCCTGAGCCTGGGTTTTAGCTTCTTGTGGCACTGGAACTTGCAGAGAGGTTACAGAGATTTAGGGGCACACGTGCCACTACCTCCAGTGGAGAGCAAGGGTTAAACTTATCTTACAAAAGTTTAGAAATCCCAGCACCGATGCAGGACTGGCTTCACCACCACTGTGCTGGAACTTGGCGATCGTGTGAGAGGACACATCAACACTAAACAACGGCCTGGAACAGGAAGAGAAGATGAGTATCTAATCCGACTGCAGCTCCAGAGGAAATCTCACGCAGGCTGCCTGGAAGGGGCCCAGGAGCCTCAAGCTGACGCCCCCACTCACCACCACTCTCCTCGGCTCGGGGTCCTCGCCACCAGGCACCGGGGCCGCATTCGGCACCTGGAAGCGGCGCTTTTGGGAGCCAGCACCTCAGCCTCGTGGCACAGCTGAAAGGCTCAGCCGTAAATCTTTTCGGAGCAGAAACAGCCCGAAAATGCGCTCAGGCAGGGCTGTCTGGGAGGAGGTGGGGGTTCAGGCTAATTCTTTTGTTTCTCTTATGCAGATTGTCAGAAACAAAACTCGTCCAACACACAAAGGCCTCCTACTTGGGATAGAAGGATTGGGAGCGCTGCCTCGTTTCTTCAAAAGAAAACAAAAATCTGAAGTCTTTCTACCCAAAAGTCCCAGAAGACTCCACGTTCGCCACTTATCTCAGAAAAACGATTGACACGAGAGCTGTTTCCCAACACACAAGCTATAAATCGCCTCCAACTCCTGTGCAAGGACATCCCAAGAACTCAAACACCGGCAGGCTGGGCAGCCAGCCAAAACCTTACAGAGCAGTTGATCACGGTTCCCACACCAAAGCTGTTACATATGAAGTCTGTGGTGTCTCAGCGTTCCTCCTGAAGGCTGTTCTCAGGCAGATACGGGAGAATGTGAAGAAACCTGTCTCTCCTAGCCTGTGCCCATGGAAAAAAATGCTAATGCACCGCGGCAGAGAGCAGCTCCCACATCGAGGAAGCTGCGCCGGTGAGCGGCTGCACCCTTCAGACGTTCGGCCTGGCAAAGTCACCAGCTCTGGGAGCAGATCCTTCTGGGGAAAGAAGTCAGCTTTTGAACTTCCCGTGATTCATTCCTTAGCATGGCTCCCTCCTAGATCTTTCTGGGCAAGTTTTAATAGCCCTGTTCTGACTTTTACTCTTACAAGCTGCAAGCTGCGGAGGCACTTCAGCTTGGCCTGAGTCCAAGCTTGTGATTCTATTTTATTTTATTTTTTAACCTGCCTAGTTTTAAGCTGGATGCCTTTTGTGATCCAGGTCATTGCCATGAAGAATAACGCTTGAGCAAGGGAGGTGGCAACAACAAAGAGCTGGGGCAAGAAGAGAGCGGGATGGGATTTCCCATTTGCTGATGGCAGACACTTCCTCCAGGATGAAGTGGCCAACTTTCTCCCAGACTTCTGTGAATTCCTCGTCAGCACACCGCCACAACCCGTGTCTACTCCACCGCTTGTGAAATTACCCTGGTGTCACAACAGCTGAGAGATGTCTCCTAAAGCTGTAGCTGCAGATGGTGTTGAAGGTATCCCCGTGTCCCACACCACACTCTGGCCGTCCGCTGGTCCTCAGTCCGCAGGCACAAGCTGTGCTCCTTCCAGGCATTCCTGCTCTGCTCGCTGCAACACAGGACCGCTGAGTTTTCACTGAGGTACCAGTGGCAGAGAAGGAGCAGAGTATTTTATACTTTGGGCATTTAACTCCCTTTGCAAAGCAATATGCATTTTTAAGAAATAGAAGGCTGCCAAAGAGAAATGGCGTAAGACAAGGAAGTCAGGGATTCAAAAGAAAATAATTGCCGGTGTTCAGGAGTGCGTGGTTCCACAGCTTTTGTTCGTTCACTTAAGAAATAGAATATGTCTATACTCCTCTTTCCCAAATTCCTGTTGGTCCTGTCCGCTACATCAGCTCGTGCCACACTTTTGAAAATCCCATTTAAATCTCATCATGTGTTCTTCAGAACAAGGTAAGGTCTAAATCCTTGGCAGCGTTCAGACACAGGCATGGTGTGGCGATGCTGCCACTCGCTGCAGGACGGCTCCCCCTCGTGCCCTTCCCACACAGACAGTCCCTGCCCAGGAGGTGAGACCTGCCCTACACAGCCATCCACACACGCTGTGCATGCCCGGAGATCCCATTTGAAGTCTCTGATGTCCAGGGATGACATTTAACAAAGGACACTTGGTTCTCAGCTCATTATTAAAATGGATTTCATAACTGAAATCTCATTAAGTGTGGTTTCGTCGAGGTGATCAAGGTCAGGCTGAGGTCCAGCATGGCGGTGGTTTTGTTTTGCTGGGCACACTGGATGCTTTCTCACGTGAAAGAACCAAAACAAGTGTCAAAATATGAATGGGCACTGCCTAAGGAAGCAGCAGCCTTTGTGCGAGGTGATTTGATGAAGCAGTACCTCTGTCAGTCCAGCTGGGCAGACGTCTTCCAAGAGAAAAATGCAAACCAACACCTGCTTCTTATTCCTGCATCTCACTCTCTAAGCACCTAAATGATGGGAAACAATCTGCCCTCAAGATTCCAGGAGCCCATAAATGCAAAAATAAATGAAATAAATCCAAGAGAATAGGTGTATGTTTAATCTGGATACCCCCCGGTGGAGATCTCTGTGCATAATGCTGCAACAATCGCATACTGAGATCAGACATCAATAGACATCCTGCTACAGAAAATTCCTAAAGAAGAGGTCTGTTTTAAACCAGGGTCCTGTACAGCTTTCCAAACAGAAGAAGCTGGCTTAAGTTGCATTTGGTTTATTCCAAAATGACCTATCCCAACGGGGCATCACTAAGCTTAGGTGGGCCCATTCTATTTCCATCCCGCTGTCAAGGTCCAAAAAAAGATCTGCACTTAATAAACCTTCTTTATACCAAGGATTCATACCCTGGGACTTTGCTCTCATTCTCCAAGTGCACGTATCATTTTGACCCAAAGGAGACTTTTAATGCAGCTTTAATGTCTTCAACCACAGTAAAGCACACACTTTTCAAGGCTTTGACAAAGCCAAAGCCATTTTTTACATGACCCGCTTTTTTTTCAAGTCACAAAACCCACTTGGCAACACCGTGAATTGCAGCCATACTCATTAACAGCCAGACAGAGATTTTAACCTACCTATTTAACTAATTAACAGTCAGACAGGAACAAAAAACACACCTCAAGTTCTGCAAAACTGAAGCATCCAAAACGCAAGGCAAGAAGTCCAGTCCTGGAACAACCCCCAGTCCCTAGATCCAGTTTTATTACCAAGATCTGCCACAGGCTTCGGAAAACAGTTGTCACAAATGAAGTAAGGATATTGCAGCCTAATTCACTTTTGAAGCATTTTCATTGATACTATTTCATGAAGTCATGTAGAGGATTTAACTTCTTCCCAGGTCTCTATCAGCACTTATTCAAGTAATGACAAATCTGATTTGTTACAGGAAAAAGTTACGTGTATCTTAACCTCCTAAGTGTGTTAGGATTGAAGAACACCTCCTACCGAGCTTCCAGATCCCTTTATAAAAACTGAACACATTGCAGATGACTTATTTGTTCCCACCGTACATGGCCTATCTAGCCTGAAATAGGCTCGGTGGGATTTGTGATGAAATCCTGACTGCTCTGAAGTGAGAGAGACTTCTGTCAGGGACTTCAGGGGAGCCGTATTTCAGTTCTGGAATTTACCTTTCCTTTAATACACATGCACAGCACTTATGATATGCTCACATACAACCTACCTAGCTAGCTGGCGACAGCAATGTTTTTAAAAGGTTTTGCTGCCTCTATTTGATGTTTTCTTATACATTTTTCACCACTTAGCCTGCATTTTTTATCTTTTCATCTTTCATCACTGGAAGTGAATCTAATGGGAACAGCAAGACACCTTTGTCCACTGTGTTCTCCAAGGGGACCTAACTTCTCTGTTTTTAACCCCATTTCAGTTGCTCGGCTGCTGCAGAGGGGAATTAGCTCCTTTGCTTTGCTCTGGACACCTGCAGGAAGGTGGGAATGGGACTGTGGATCGGAACAGATCGCAGTCCCACCAGCCACACAGTCCCAGGCTACCTGGTGTGCTGCTCAGCAAGGAGGGTGAGCGGGATCTATTTCTCCTCCCTGTGCTGTCCGCTAATTCTTGTGCTTCCCGAGTGAGGTGAGGAGTTTTCTCAGCCAAAAAGAGATTTCCTCCCAGGGAAACACACCCAGAGATTAAGCTCAGAGCACAGGGTTAAGCTGCCCAGTGGCATGAGCCCCCAAACCACTACCTGAAGCCGCACTTCTGCTCCCATCCTCCTGTCTCCAGGCCGGGCCATTTTCCTCTCCAAGGCATTAACGCTCCTGCTGGAAGAGATGCAGCCCCTACAGAGGGCAACCACATGGACACCTGTGTGAGCATCAGCGATTCTTCAAGACAAATTCGGAACCACGCTAAATCTACAGCACACGGAGTAGCCCCGAACTTAAGCAGAGATTTCAGGCGATGCCTTAGGAAAAGTGAAAACACATGACAAGAATGGCCATGAGGGTTTTTCCATGTGCAGAGCCTGCCTTTCTCTCTCCTTGAACTCGATGATGTTTTACCAACATAATTATAACTTCTGCCATAACTATTCTATATTTCCTCACTCTCGGTCAGATGGTGGGAGAATTGTTTTTTTGGGTGCCCCTAGTGTAAAATCGCCAAGAATAACTGCTGCCTCTCCCCCTCAAATGGCAGCTGTAGCCCTGTGAAAACAGCCCCGGCGGGTTCCCTTCTGAAGTGACAGCAGGTCTGACCGACATCAAAGGGGACGTGAGGTTTTCAGTGAGGGCTGTTTGTTGATTTTTTCTCCAGTGAAGTGATATTACATGGCATTTCCAACCCTCAATCCTATTAAGTGACAGAACTACCTAATAGCACTCATTAAATAACATAACTTGGTGTCAGAAATTCACTGACAGGTTCAGGCAATTGAAGTGGTAGATTTATGCCCTAAACCAATGTGGGTTTGGTGTTATTGTTATTGTTTTTTTTAATAAATGTCATTTATTTAAACAGGTGAAAGCATAAGACCCCAGACAGTTCATGAAAAGGTTATCACCAATCAGAACATAAATGAGAAGAGAATTGGGTGCCGGAACTTTACATGTAGAGAGGACAAAGCAGTAAAAGCCAGCTCATCACCGTGCTGCTGAGCCCTGTCTTTTCTTAGAAATAACTTCTTTGGTGACACCAAACTACACTGCAGTGCTGTCGTAAGGCAGCCATCTGCTGCAACAGTATTCAGGACCTTTCCACCTTTCTGTCCAAGGAGATATCCAGAATTATCCATAAACGAAAACCTTTGGTTTCGTTAGCCATTGCTTCTGGGCCCACAGCAAACACAGATAATAAAAACGTTGAAGTCCCAAACACCACCATCTTCCCTGCTCTCAGTCAGCTATTAACTGCACATTTTAAACCTTTAACCCAATGCATTTATCTTGTGGAGTGAATGACAAAGTTTGTTAGTGGTCACAGAAATAAGTTTATCAATGATTTCTTTTTTTTTTTTCTACAGCCCTCATCCTACTTGAAGCCCAAAGTACTTTTACCTGCTGATATCCAAGTGATAACTGCAGCTTTTTAAGGTGGGGATTTGGCAGTGGTTTACATCTGAGTGCAGAGAGCTTGAGGTGTAAGAACAGGAACAGCCAACTGTCTGCCTTAGATCTAACTTACCTATCAACATGCTAAGCTAGAATTAAAAATATAATAATAAATATATATATATACATATATATGAGCAACAATATTACAGTCCTCAACTGATGCTAGGGATCTCTTGATTCACATTTCATTTCAAATTAACGAGAGCACTCACGTGAGCAACTGCTCAACAAAATGCAAAGTAAAAAAACTGGGCTACAGGTCTGTAACTTGCTTCCAGAAATCCTCCCAAGGCCTGCCGCTCCTGAAATTCATGGTTTTCATTATTCCTCCACTTGCCCTTTGTCCCCACCCATGCGTCCCCCCAGGTTCCTGCGCCACCTCGGGTTATACGAGTCAGCCCATCTCAGCCAGAAGGACGTTACGGGGCCATTTGCAGCCAGGACTAGCATTGATCAAATTTTCATCTCATTGATGCCACCGGTGGTTTTTCATTTTTAGCCCCTGGAGGATGGCTAAGCACTTTAGAAGCAGCACTTTAGAAAAGTCCTCTCTTGTATTCTTACAGTCTCAAAAGAAGCAGTATTGCCACCAGCAAATGCAGGGGCAGAAGAGACCACCACAGAGGCAAAGCCCCAAAACACCTCGCTCTCAGCAATCCCCAGCCCTCTGCTCCATTTTCACCATGACCTGGCGTTCACACAAGGACCTAAAGGAGCAGACTGCAAACAAGGTCCATGGAGCAATCCCGGCTGCAAACAGCTACCTAAAAGAGACCGGGGGTAACCTCCAGCAGAGCTAATCCAGCAATCTGCTTGGCACGCCAAGTGGTGGCTCTGAACCGCCTGCTGGGTGCCACCTCTGCCACGGGCTCAGCCCTCGCCCCGGTCGCTGTTGGCCTGACCCTGCAGTGAACTGAGTCAGCTCACGAAATTGGTTGAACACTAACCAGGGGGGAGGACGTTAATCAGCTCCCAGGGTAATCTGAGCACCCGTGCTGATGAGAGGGAGGGGAGAAGCTGCAGCCGGAGGAAGCAGCAAATTGCAGAGTTCCCGGGATGGAAACGGGCAGCCACGAAGTCCTGACACCAGCTCTGCCACTGAAACCTCACAGCACACCCTGCACGGCTGCTCGCTTCCCTGGCTGTTGGGGTGCTGACAGCCTCGGGTATGGTACGGTCACAGCAGGGTAAAACTGATAAATGCAATCAAGGAGACCACAACCTGAAAAAGGACTGCTGCATCCCTGCCTGCACTGGAACAATGAGAGTTGTCCCCGGGACACCCCGTGGGGAGGCACGCAGAGCAGTAACACAGCCCTAGCAGCTCAACGCTGTCCAAAGCTCTGTCCCACATCCTCCTGCCCCCTCCTTTATGCAGGTTTAACACTCACCAGCCCATCGCTAGGAACCCTCGACCTCCCACCTTCTCCAGAAATCCTCACCCTGTCCCCCCCCCGATGCTCTGCCGCAGGTGCAGCGCATCAAATCTGCCTGGCCTGGGTACCTGAGCCAGAAGAGGACACGGGAAGCAGCAGGGGCATGCACTCAGGCAGCCAGGGGAGCCTTCCAGTCCCGTGGTGTCAGGGAGTAACTGGGATGTAAAAGACCCTCTGGAGCTCACCAGGTCCCGTAGCACTCCGCTGCCTGGGCTCGGCTGTGTCACTGCAGCAGGAGGCAAAACCAGGCAGCAGCCCTCTGGCTCACTCACCAAACCCTCGGTTCTCACAGTTTGCCAGTGACGGGTTTCATTTTTTAATGCAATACAAATGTTGTTGCAAAAACGACTCCTTTTTGTGCCCTAAGGGAATAAAATAAAATACTCTTCCTGGAAAACCCAATTAGCAGTTAAATCCCTGACTGCAAGGCTCCAAGTAAAGGCCGAATACTCAGAGGAACACCAAAACAATACAGCAAATATTTTTGCAGCAGGAAGAGTTTGGAGATGTTTGTTTACCATACAGTTTGTTCCAAACCTCACAGATCCTACAGAACCCATATAAAGACCTCTGATTATTAATAGAGTCGGGCGGCATGAAATGGTATTTCTAACCTGTTTATAAACGGCTTAAAGGAAATTACAAATACCTAAAAAACAAATCCAAGTTTACACTGAAAGGGCAGGGAGCTATATTTGTTCTTCCAGTAAGCAGCATGTTATACGAAACCGAGCTGAGGACATCTGTCATCATTTTACCTGGAAAAATTCAAAGCGGGGAGGGGAGGAAAGATTTTTAGTTTGCCCGTTTTATGGAAAAGCAAAACAAAGGGAAAAAGCCCATACAGTGCGCTAGCCTACTGTACATATGGATAAGTAGTTTCTGTAGCACATACAATGATTTTCACAACATGCCTTGAAAAGATTCGTTAATGTCTTTGGAAACGTGGGAAAGTAATTTATAACACCACATAAAAAAGTAGTGGAGGGCCCGATCCTGTCACCACTAACTTAAAGTGGGCAGAGTCGAGCTTTCAGGCCCTTCCGACAGATTTAAGACATTTTTCAGCAGCCTCGTTCAGATATTAGCAAACCCAGCCTGGCTGGCTCCCACCACATCCCCACTTGCTAAATTACTCCCCTTTCCTCTCCCTCCCCCCCTTTATTAGAATTTAAAACAAAAATATTTTTTTTTATGTGTTGAGCATTTGTATATTCGGAAACGGTGCCTGCCTTTTCTCCAGCCTGACAGCTCGGAGCCCTGCTCACATTTAGCAGCCTGCAAATCAAGAGAGGCAGCCCAGCCACATCCACCACGGCCAGAGCAGCCTGCTCTCGGCAGCATCACCGAAACCACCACGGTTTTGTGGATGTTTGATTTTTTGTATAACGCTGCCATGAAAACTGTAGTCTCCTACAGAAGCAGGGGGCGATTCTCAAAGTGGAAAGGGAATTAATTTTCCAGAGCCCTTTGTGATCAGGTAGAAATATTTTCCCTTTGCCTGCACGGTAAGAGAAATGATGAGGATGGACCGAGAGGTTGTGTTAGGGGGCCCGCAGCAGCCTCTGAACATGGCACATTTAGAAATGTGAGCCTGTACCAAAGCAAGAGCCTGGCTCCTTCTCACCCCCCCAGCACTGCAGTTTCAAAGTGGCTGCTGGATGAACCCAGATGAAGCATAGCCTCAGATGAAGCACAGCCTCAGAAAGGCTCGGTGGCTCCTTCTGATAACCTGGCCGAGGAGGACCAGTAACACAGACCCTGGTGAAGCTTCCATTGAGGCAATCCAGGAACGTGCACCAGCCAGTTGCAGGATACAGATCAGAGCCTCTCCCACAGGGCAGTGAACCAGTTTTCTGTAGAGCCATAAAGCACGCAGCCTCCCTAGCAGACCTACATGGACAACCAGTTTCTTTTAGCTATCAGTTGAGAGACCTCTGTCTTTGGAAGCTGCTGAAGCCCCCCAGCTTGTTAACTTTTGTTCTTCTACTGCATGGTTTGGTTCTGATTTAAATGCAGCGCTCATTTCTATATTCACCTCTATTGCAAATGCCTCTACCAGTGCCTGGCAGCTCTTCACAACATTTTCAAGACAGCTCATCAAGCTAATGCAGCCTGCCATATCTGCTTCTTCCAGCTTGACATTACCCACAAACAGAAAACCTTTTTCTGTTCAATTGCTACAACAACATGGTACAAAACTTCGCCGCAGTACAGTCAGACTTCAGTAGGAAAGTTTACTTCTTGTGCTTTTTACTACCTTGCTGCCATTTCCTAGCCATAAGCTGGAAATGTTAAATTATAAAAAAATACAATATTAACCAACCAATTGAGTTGCCAGTTCTAATATTGGACAGAAAAATGGACAAAGAAATAATCAAAGACTTACCAAAAAAGCAGATGGCTGGAGAGCACTTCTGGCAGTCATGCTACTCGCACATGGGACCACTTGAGTTTAACAAATCGGACAACAGAGAGAGCACTGAAATGGAAATTGGGGCTCTACTCCATTCAAATTCTTCAAAATGTTTGTTTTGGATTTGTACCTCTGCTGCAATTTACAACTCTAGATTAGATATAGCAAGAGTAATATTCTTGACTAGAAGAAAAACAGAGCGATTAAACCATTTGCCAAGTCACACAGATTGTCTCCCTGTGTACAAGTAATACTGATGTTCCTAAATAAAAACTAGCACTAAAGGTGTCTTTTACTAACACAGCTATAGAGTCTGACCAGCAGTTATAGCACGAGACACTTCCCTGATTGAAACTGCAAAACTTCTTCAAACAAGTCCCGTATCCGCATGTGAACATGTGTCAGTTACATCAGCATGGAAAGGAAAACCACAGAAACCTGAGATTTCACGGTCATCTCCATGCAGCACAGACAAGACACTGATACCTCCCATTGCAAGCAAGATTGCATCCCAAATCTGCTGTTCTAAAAGCATGCCCTTTACTGCTAATGAACTGAAGTGCAGTTGTTTCTAACATTTGCCAGCTTTGAGACTTTAAGGTATATTCAATCAGGGAGGGCAAATTACTAAAACAATGTTAGTAATATCAATACAACGACACACAGATAGTAGATGACCAAAAAAAAGGAAGGAACAAGACCCATTTCATCAGTCTTGCCGTAAGAAATTCGTTGCCTAAGTGTTTAATAGAAAAACATGAAGATCTTTGTCGCTGAGATGCCAGTTGCAGCTTAATGTAAATGTATGTCCAACTATGACATCACCTACCACAACCAAAAATTAAGACGAAAGTTCTCTGGTCTCAAGGACTAGTCACTCACCAGGGAACCGGTGGTTTTATATGCATGCCTTCCTGAAGAATCCAAAAATAACATTTTTCCATAGAGCAGAAATTCCTGTAGTGTTCACGCTTTTCGTTTCAGTAATGTTGCAATCTGAAGTGCCAGCCCTCTGTAATGAGGTAATCCGACAATGTAATTTGTAGTATTTTATTCTGTCAAAATTGATCTGAGTATTTCTATAGCAACTAGATCAAAACAAAAGATGAGGCAGACAGAATAAGTCTCTCCCTGCCACCACCCAGATTTTTATATAAATATATACGTATATATATAAAGCATTACATATATATAAAGTTAACTTTCATGATTCATCATTGAAGAATGCTAGAAAAACAGCAGTGGAGAAATAGCAGCACTGCGGGATGACATTTTAAAAGAAATGCTAGCAAATGTGTAAACTGACATCATTAAAATACAAAAAAGTAATTGTTCAATTACCAAACACCCATGAACAGAGTACGTCCTTCCCGCTAGATCCGTCAGGGAAGGTATTATCTATTTCCAGTTGGGATAGATGGAAATGGATACTGGCTTTTATTGCTGTCATGAGGTACAGGATATAATACCTTCCCCCCAGAGAAAATCACATTTTAACAATTACTGTTAACATGTTAATGTTTAAGAAAATGTGGCTGCCATTTAGCTACCTAAGCTTAGTTTTGGAAATACCGTGTGCAGTACTCTTGCAAATGCCTGTCAATTTGTTTTAATGCCCTTCTAGGAGCTGAGCTGAGTCCAGACACTGTGATTACAAAACACCTAGAGAACTTTTGGAGCTCAACCCTATTTCCAACCAACTGATATGATTAACAGTAACACCACCCAGCCCCTTCCTTTTGAAACAAAAATTGACCTTTACAGTGGAGGGCTAAAAAGTTTGGTCCTCCTACAGATCACTTCTTCATATCCATGTAGCTTCTGAATACTTGTTATGAGATTTCTGTTAGGTGCTGAACGCAGGCTGCCAACCACACACGGTGTGCAGCTACACACAAACACCTGCAGGCTCCAGATGGAGACATGTGAAACCCAGAATAGCCACACAGATCCTTACGTGGGCTTTAAGGAGATGATGAACCTCTCCTTTCATGTGTTATCTACCTGCTGCTAGAAACCTCCCCAGTGTCCAAGAACAATGTTCTGAATCCTGCACAGCATCACTTCCAGCCCCAGAATAAAAAGGCTCAGCAGTGTTAGAGAGATTCCTAAAATGTCTGGGAAGAGATTTTTGAGAAATTATCAGCTGGAAAGAGGACGCTATACTCACTTTCATTGTGCTAGATCTCTGCAGGTCCAACCAGGTTTTTACTGGTTGCCATCTACGGAGGTCACCATGCTCCAAGGCTCGCCGTGTCAGCCATGGTAAGCGGCTGTGGCTGGAAGGTGGTTTGGTTTCTTTTCTAGGCCCACTGCTACTGCTCTGTAAGAAAAAGAAAGAACGTTAAGTTAGAGAAATACTGGCCATATACAAAACCAAACCAAAGCAAATCAGAAAACCAACAAACCAACCACCCTTAAAAGCAAGATATATCTCTGCTCCTCAGCTGTTGTTCTAGAAAACAGAATTTCCCCATCACTTTAAGAAGGGGGATATGATGGGCAAAAATTCTTGGTGGATCCATGAAAAAAATTGAGTGCACACATAATCTGAAATATAGGAATATTTCCACGGGTTAGTCACACTCCCCAAATTAAACACCTTTCACCTGAGTAAAGGCCTAAGGCCTCACCCCGTGTAGCACCCTTCCACTTGATAGCAATTCTCCTGAGTGCTGACAGAATAAATTCAATACTGGCAGAAGCTGCACTGCATATTCATATTTAATTCCCAGAGCCTTCTGTAATAGTTTCTGTCCATACATGGTCTGGTAATAGCAGCATTTCAAAGCTTATCTCATAACCTACAGAGTCCAGATGAATATAGTTATAAAAGTGTGTTCAACAAACTTACCTTTTGAACCTCAAACCACTGAGCTGCTGCTACAGCAGGAGATGCGAAATGCCTATTTCAGCAGCGGTGTGTAAGCATAAAAATAACTGAAACTGTGCCTTCCTTCCTAATTATCACCGTTTGTGACCGTCAGGGAAGAGGTACCTTTGCCCTGTGAAACCCCTCGTTACCCCTGCCTCCAGTACAGGCACTCGGTGCCGGCCTTAAAATCTCCCGTCTGCACCCCGTTTGCAGGCCCTGCCATCCTGCCCTTTGAAATGGAGCCTCATACGGGGCACATCAGAAAAAACAGAGGAAATTGGAGATAAAAAAAAAGATTTAAAAATAAAAACAGTATTTATGTCTCCCAAATGGGAGGTTTGGAGCAGGAAACAGACAGGTATTTAAGCTGATTACCCAAGCAAAGTCCTCTGCCTTTTCAGCAGCGCCACGGTCCCTCGGTAAAACCCCCTGAAATTAATTAGAGTTCGGCGGAGGGGCCAGGGGGGATGGAAAAGATGTCAAATTTTATCTGGAGTGTTAGTGATGGCTGGCTGGAGAGGGGCTCTCAGGCCCGTTAATTGGGCCTGGTGCTCCAACGCCACAAACGCTTTGCCGTGCAATGTTCTAATAACCCCGCAGCGCAGGTGGCCGCCGGCGGCGGTGGCTCCCGAGGGCCCGGCCACGCTTGTCTCTTCCACTCAGGGCCCGCCACACTGAGCAGCAGCCTCGGGCCCGCCGGTCATTAACCCAAATCTTCTCGGGGTGCAGCCGAGCGAGCAATTAAGTAGCCAGGATCCTTCGCGTTCGTCCCAGAAATTCACCCAAATAGAAGTCTTCTGGGCCACGCCGGCCTTCCAGACATGGATCTTATGATGCTTTTTACCTAATTATCAGCTTGGCTTTTTCTACGTGCGCAGGGAAAAGGGGAGACCGTGGGGAAGGGCAAGCTCTGCTGAGCACAACCGGGGCTCGGCTTCCTCGGGTGACACCGCCGCGTGTGTCTGCACCCGTACAGAAATGACATCTCCTCACCCACACTTGCACGTAGCTGCCTAGACGAAGAATAGTATCATAGGAGGAAGAGCCAGAATGAGAAGGGAAAGACTGCCGCATTTAGGTTTAATCTGGTGAGCATTAGATCATGATTCACTTTGACAGAAAGGCTCAGGAGCACATTTAGCCAGGGCGAAACGCATTACGATGGTTTAAACAAGAAGGAAATAAGTCTAATGTTTCATGGGCTGCAATATTTGCTGTTGAAATCCTAATAATTGCCAGCGCTCTACACTTGCATTGTACCTAATGAATTGGTTTTAAATTTCAAAAGGCTTCAGCAACGCATCGGATCTTACTTGCTCCTGCCTCTCAACAAAGAGAAGTTTTTAGGAGAACAGGACAGAAAGTCGACGACAACAAAAACAGCCAAAAAACCTGTGATTCTGTGATTCTGAAAAGGCTTCAAACACCACACTACATTTATCTTCCCCGTATTTCACAACAGTATTTGTTAAATAAAGATCTTTGTTTTCTGACAAATGTTTTTTTTTTAACTGGAAAAATACTCAAACACCAAAAGCAGTCCCGGTGCCGTTGGCTTTCATTACACGCAGCTATGACAGTTGTTTTCCAGCTCTGTTATCGTGGAGCACCAGGCTTGGAGAGGGCAGGGAGATCTTCTGGAAGCAAGCGGAATATTTCACAGGTTTGCTGGCTGCACGTTATCTCAGAAGGAAGAAACGAAGACATGCATTTAACCCAGTTTTCAGTAGCAGACACAGAGCAATGTTTCCTAAAGCTTTGTGCCTGCTGAAGTCTCAGGAAGTTTTGCTTTATCAAATAAAACATTGAATTAATGATACATTAAACAGTGGCTGACTCAACAAACTTTTACAGATGGCCTAACCCAAACTTCTGCTTTCTTCTCGCCCACGTGCACAGGATCCCATTGCTTCTCTCATATCTCCTGCTTTTTAGTGGCCACAAGAAAAAATAATTCCCTGCAGCCTCCTCCCCATTCATTCTCCATCACATCAGCTGAAAAAGCACTGGGTCCTTTCTGATGGCACCACAGCCCCGCACAGGTTTAATACAAACCTGAAGCTCCAGGCTCTGGATACACATTTTTCATGGTCCATAACCACTCCCAGCTGCTTTTTCCAACCAAGCCTCTCCAGCAGCAGTCCCCAGTGGTCTCTCATCAGGACAGAGCAGACTCCATCTCACCTCTGTGCCACTCGTCGGAGGAAGGCAGAAACATCTTTATAGTTCAGATCTGAGCCACAACCAAGGAAACCAAGGCTGTCAAACTGGGCTGACTTTGTACTAATACGTTTGTGTCTTCCCCAGTCCAAAGCACACCAACGAAACTCCCATGTCCGGGCTTCCAGCACAGCCTGGGTTTTCACTTCGGGCTTGTGTTCGTCTAAACACATTTCCTTCACACGGGAACTGGAATGAACATAGGTAGGAAGAAACCAGATCACGTAAAACAAGCTGCTAACTCTTTCTTACACGTGCAAATGTGATGCCAATTCTCAGAAGCTGCTGTGATTGTAGGAGCATGGTTCTGTTACCAGCCCAAGTGAGTGTTGCAGGGCTCTCAAAGCATCTGCAATTTCAAGGCAGATAAATGTTATGTAAACTTAAATTTTGCAACTTTATTATTGTGTATTATTTCATGCCAAGTTGCTCTGTACATAGAAAGCAAACATGTTCGTCACTGAATTTATTTCAAAAAAGCAAAAGAAAGTTTACAATTCTACTTGGCCTGAAGTTTGTTTATAAACACGGGAGCAGACTGGCTTTATTACAATGGGAATGGCAGAAAAAATGGGAAAAAACATAACTGTCTGCAAGCTGAATATGAGCCAAGAGTATGCTCACAAAAAAGAAGGCAAAGGGCGTAGTGGGCTTCCTATGGAGAGAGGTGGCCCTGGGCTTGTTTGCTCTGATGAAGAGATGATGATCCAGCAGTAGGCTATCTAACAGCAGCCTACACTGAATTCCCCCAGTTGGATTCAGTGTTTTTGGGGAGAAATTATCCTTTCAAGAAATTCTTGACCAGGTACCAGAGGAATTGTACATGTTTGGCACTTACCAACCCAGCAACATTCTCAAAAGCACCCACCTACCTTTACTAAATACCCACGTGCCTTTAAAAGCCTTATCACACGCTGCCTAATCACTGCAGCTCCATGCTCTGTATTCCCAGGCTGCCGGGGCATTTGGGGGTTTCATTCACAGGCAGACACTTGCACTCGATTCTGGTGAGCTGTTCCCTATGAATAGAGCCTTATGAATACAGCCATATAACTTGCATCATAAGAGCAAACTCCGCATATTTGGAAAGATTATCAGCCAACTACAGTTCTTTCCACTGTAGAAACAGTTACTCAGTTAAGATAAACAAAGAAATTCCCATGCACTGAAAAGGAAAACCTATTAACTGATTAAACATGTGAATCAGTTGATAAACGGGTTATCAAAGTTCTGAAAACATTTTTAACAATGACCCTTCCTGCCATTTTTAACAATGACCCATAAAAGCTAGAATAATTCAGCACTTTACAGGAAACCAACTGGACAGAAAACAGAAAGTGTTTCAGATCTAAGAAGCTGCAGCTCTGCAATGTGAGCTGACAAATTCAGGCACTAATTATCAGTAAAGCAGAGATAAACATTTTAGTTACCAATTAAAAACTTTGGATATTTTTTTCTAAGGTTTCTAACTCTTTTCAGCACACAGGAAAAATTACCAGTTTTATCCCATCTGATGTACACTTGCAATTCGTTCCCATTCATTCCTTGTTTCAGGTTTTTCAAATAGCTATCAAAATACCTATTAAAAAAAAAAACTCCTTAATTTTCAGGACATATTGAAGGTCTGGAAGCAGATACAAATGCAAAAACTCGTATTTTTCTCTAAATACTCATTCAAATCCCAATTCAGAAAGAACTCCACTTGAAACAGGTGAGCAAAAGTAAAAAGCTAATATCTAGACTTTATCAAAAATATGAATTTCCTTCTTCGTATAGTTCAAGAAAGGTAAGTTGAAAAAAGCCTGCTAGGCCCAGCCCCTGGGCGCGATGTTACAGACAACTCCAGAAGAGCTCAGAGCAATTTTGGGGGGCAAAAGAGGAATTCAGGTGCCAAATTAGGACCCCTTCAGGTTAACCAAAACCATCACAGTTCCTCAAACGGGAAGCACGAACAGAACCAACTGTATTTAAAGAAAATGCCAACTATGGATTTTGCCAAGAGGTTAGAGAAATATTCAAATCCAAGGCACTTTCCAGAGCATTTCATACAAATGCTCATCACCTATTCTTCTTCCCCGCGTCCTTTGTATTAGCCAGATAAACCAGGCATTAAACAAAACACACTCAAATCCTACATGCTATTTCTGCACAGCTTTGTGGCAAAGAAATTGTCTATAACTTCCTTTTGCCTTTCAGCATCAGAAAGGCCAGTCTAGCTAAAAAGCACCATCGTAAGTCAATGAAATCCCCAAACACAAGGTATTCGCCAGGGTCTTGTACAGCTTCTAACAGCCAGCCAAGATTTTGACACAAAACTTTTCCACCAGCTAAGGACTTTTTAAGGAGTCATAGAAAAAGACTGAAACTTTCACCCAAGTACTGCAGAGAACTGGAAGTAAGTTAAAATGGTCAGTATTTAAACATTTGGTTTTACAATGGTCTTTAAACAATCTAGCCTTTGTATAAAAAAAAATGAAAAATCCTCTCAGCTTTCTCCTAAGCTCCAATAATACAGCACAGTGAATTAAAAGCCAGAGTGAAAAGCCAATATTCTATTTTCATTCCAGAAACACAACATTTAAAGGTAATCAAACAAGGCATTTGCTAACTTGGGAGCATAAATAAAAAGAAAATAACCAGAGGGTTTTAATTCCATAAAGTCTGCTACCATTCCTGGGAACATGGTATCTCAGAAGCGTGGTGTGCTCGTGGCATAGGAAGACCTGATTTATTTGGCTCCAAGCCCGAGCTCGGGAAGAACCATGGTGTGCTTTTGAAAGAGGAAGAAGAAGCTCAGAGGCCTATTTCTGAAAGATTTAGACATATTTCATTTAGGTGAACTTGGAATATGACTAAGACCCATGCAGACCCTGGACTTGGAGACGATGCGCTCAGCACCTCTCCGTACAGAGCTCTTCAGTTCGTCAAATCCCAGCAGAGCTGAATGCACAAAGGGCTCCATACTTCGGCTCTGTAATTTGCAAAAGATGTAGAAGCTGCCCAGTTCATCTGCTGAAGGTCACGCTGCACTTTGCTGGTCAGCAGAAACAAAGAGCAGCAGAACAGCCTGTTCTCCCCACCACCTTCCTCCCGCTGCCCCCTCTCCACAGCACGAAGCTCCCAGCGGGAGCCACCGCCTGACCGAGGTTTTTTAACTGTGTGTGAGCAGAAACTCAGAAAAAGTTTCTACGTAATTCCTGGCTCAAATAATTCCTCCTCCTCTGCCCACGAGCTGGACTCCATCTGTACTTTGTGTGAAGTACAGGAAGGCATTCTTCCCCACTGATAATAAAATACTGTAAAACATTTCTTGAAGCTAGGTTCGGCGTACAAATCTGCAGTCGTTTTTGCAGCCCCTTGTTCCTCCTGCTTATCTCACACCTTTTAGGAGCAGCTCTCACCTGGGGCAGTGCAGCCGTTTTGTAAAACCATACCCAACACAGCGACTGCTCGATTCCAAATGCTGCAGTGACCGGCTGCTCTGCTGGGTGCCTTAAAGGGTTTTAAAGCTTTCAGAAGGTGAGAACACAGAACTCTCGAGCCACCTTCTTCCAGATGACCCAGAACCAAGTTGCCCACAGTGATCTCTAAAAATTTCTAGTGTCTGTTAATAGAAACTCAGTTACCCAGAAATACATTTACAGCTGTAGCTTCTTTATGCATCCCAGTTGTATCAGTACTCAGTTAAATGGGTTTCCTGTTCTACTTGGATATTTCTGCGGTTACACATAACATTTGCTCTTTATTCTTCTAGGGATGAAACCTGAGTAGAGCTGTAAAAGCATAAAAAAGTGGTGCTGAGGCTCACGATACAGCTCAAGAGCAGAATAGTGCTGCAGATAATTGATAACACATACAAAATATTTATATTTTGATATGGATGTAGCTGCGGGAGTAACACAGGGACAAGTTGCCCTACTACTGCAGCAAGGGCAGATACACCTTACCTGTTAAAAAACTTGAGTGCATCCAACAAGTCTAACGTGGATTGTTTGCCTGGTCTTGTCAGTGAAAAAGCCCCTGGGATAGAGAAATGCCCCAGCACATCCTGCTGGCCTGACTGTCGCAGTGAGCCCCACCAGGATCTCTGGGCAGCACCGGCAGGACACGTGGGGACACAAAGCAGCCTGCTGGGCATCACTGTGTGCAAACAGCAACCACTGGAGATCAAAGGGAAAAAGCAAAGAGGACAAGAAGAGCAATGGGAAAAAAGAGAAATTCCTGCGAAGAGCCAAGCACTCTATTTTTTCAAAGAAAATTTAGAAAAAGAAAAAAAAAAAAAGTGATGGGGGAGGCTTTCCAAAAAATTCTGAGATTAGAAATCTTGAGATCAGAAATCTGCTTTGCAATGCACGATCTCTTTCTGGAAAGACAGCACCATTTTCAAAACTGAGACTCAAACTTTGCAGGTGAAGGCAAAAGTTTTTCTGCAAACTGCAGCTTCGTTTGGGAAATGTCACAATAAAATATTTCAATTCTCAGTACTCTTGAGGCAATTTTTCAAATTGAATCATTCACTGAAATCGCCAAAGATTGACAAAACAGAGCAACGGTGCAAATCTGCACCAAAAGAGATTAGGGGGAAAAAAGAGTTAACAATGACCCCGTTCTACTTCGGAACGCCTTTTTTTAAAAATAAACCATGTGTAAAAAAATCACTGTCTGTAACATTATAGTTTTCAAAGATTGTGCAGCCAGGAATTACAGATAAGCCCTCTTAAGACCATAAAGAAAAATCTTTTGATAGCGCTCAGCATATTGAACTCGCTTCTCCTCGTATGTGCAGCAATAAAGCTGTCAAGCAACACAGAAAGGAGCGCTAAGCATTTCAAGACTCAGACACATGAACTTCTATTAACCTATATTAACATGTAATTGGTGCTGTGAGCACACTGTTCTCAGTGTCAAGTGCTTGTAAAGAACACAAGGAAAATCTTTCCCTGCGAGACAGCACAGGGGAACTGCTGTACTGTCCTACAAACGTCTGCAACACTCGTACTGGCAAACACTACATCGATATGTATGAGTTACCCCTGGAAACTTCCCATATGGTTAGTAAATTTTCGAATGGAAAGATGTTATTTCACTTTAATAACTTCCACGTTTTACATCACACCAAGTAGTTGCTAGTTTGCTGAAGTCTACGAGCTGAACGAACGATTTCAGCGTGATCGTATCTGGCTGCTTCAGGTCTTTGAACAACCTGCAGTCGCAGAAAGGCACCGGGGGACATGTGGTTACTTGCTTCAAAGCTCTGAGATACCCTGGCCAAATCAGAGGTAGGAGATTTAGGATACAACCTCAGCTCCCATTCACTCCTGCTGGCTGTGTCTGAGACTGACGGTAACACACCTGAAATCCCTCTGGAAGCAGGGGACGGAACCATGCAAGGAGCACCACAGCACAGACAGCTGCTCCACGTCACCTGCAATCAGCAGCTCAGGGACCTCCGCACCGCTCCACAGGCACTGCGATGATGCAGGCACCTATTAAGATGTAAGAGAAGTGAGGGTGAGAGGGGATACACAGGGCTCTCTGTAAAGAAATCAGAAGGGAAAAGGGCAGGAAGAAGAGACATTTAATCTAAAGGAAAACATTTCCACAACAAGCAGTGGATATAAGCCAACCATTAATAAATTTCTCATAGAAATTAGAAAAGGGTGCAGAAAGATTCTGGCACGGCCTTCCAGCAGGAAGGGAGAAACACAAACCACACAAAAATGTTACTGTGTTTTCAAATGGATGTTTATGAATTCACAGAGGAGATGAGAGGACGTAGTGACCTGTGATAGCAGGGACTGGGCTTTCTCAGTTCTTCCCCTGGACTTGTGCTTCGTGATCCATCAGGCACCCTCCCCTTCCAAATGGAGCGATGTTCTGGCACTTGTTTAATGCTCGCAGACCACAAGGGTTTGACCAAAAAGATGATGTAGGATGATTCTCAAAGAGTGAGATACGACTGCCTAGAGTTGGATGTGTGTACAGAGGGCTGATCTTTTATTCTGTTGAGGACACTGCTGATGTAGATGAACACGCTGCTGTGCCTAACATGCTGCTCAAGTCCTTTGCCCATCTTCCAGACGTTACCAGCCTGACTCGCAAGCAGAGCTCTTCCTGTAATGGTGTCCTAACTGCAAGTCACAGTGAGCAGGTAGCGAGTGCTCCAAGCTGAGCAGATTCCCCTGAGCTAGGGATAATTCCCGTGGGGTGGGCCAACAGATGCCCCAATACCAGAGGACCAAAGGGATGTGGCTATCCAGCCAAGCTGGAAAGAAGAAAGAGAGAAGAAAGGTGTGATAACCCTCACCCGGTAAAGGGTCAGCGAAAATGGGGGCAGTTGAATGAGAGAACAGAGCAGTAACACCTAACATCACCACCCTGCCATACCGAAATTGGCTGTCTTTTCTGGAATTGCTTCTGTGAACCCTACTGTGCTTCTTTAAATTGTTCCTGGGCAGGTAGCTCTGGTTAAACTTCCACTTACTGGAAGCAGGGGCAGCACATCAGCACGCCTGGCTGAGCAGGGAATTACCGAGCTGACTCTCCAGCTTTCGTAAAAACACAGTGGGAGTTGAAGGTGCATTTGCTCCTTCGGGTTTCATTCCACGCATTGTGAGCTGCCTCCCTCGCCTTTCACCATCTTGCTTTAACAAATATAACCTGGGGGGGATTTCAGAGCCTGCATCCTCACCCCAGGTTAAAGTGGTTGCTGATGACAGACGGAGCTAAGCACACACGGTCAGAACCTGAGCTCTCAGGCAAGAAGCACGTAGCTAAACTTTGCCAAATTACTTTCAGAAAAGCCCCGACTGAAAGGGATCTTCATTGTAAAATGCTGAAAGACACATTCATGGAAACCCCCAGAACCTGCTGAACTGCAAAGGCAAAAGGCAGGAAGCAGCCTGGGGTTTCTGCCTCTCTCTGAACTGCTCCTTTTCAGCTGATGACCACATTGGATTAATGGGCTCCAGAGCAAGGCACTTCACAGAGGACCCGCACACGACCGACCCCAGGAGCAGGGGGAGTTCCAGTGGAGCTGGATGGACTGCAGAGTCCCGCAGAGCTGGAGCAGGCTTAGGTCTGCTGACATTTATGCCAGCAGTGAACAGGGCTCTTTCCAAGGAATTGCATCAAATCACTTTTTCTCTTCTCTTCCCCCTAACTCTGGTTTAAACACACCACCACTGCTCAAAGGTTCGGCCATCGGGCTGTTGCAACTGGGGCTGTCTGATGATCTTCCACCTCTGCACAGCTTCAGTGCCATCCCCATCACTCCATCATGGGAGATGTCTGCTAGACATGCTTTGGGGATGAGAGCAACAATAAATAAATAAATAAAGTGTTTTTTTTTAAAAAAAAAGACATCCTCCCAATTCAGCTGTGTTTCTATGGCATCCCCAACAACGGAGCTGACCAGAAGCTGTGCTAACAGTGCTTGTGTACAACCTTCTTAAATTCACATAGCAAAACTTCACCAGCAGACATGTGAAGTCAAAGGGATTTAGGAGCCACCAAATGCTTAGTACAGAGGAGCTCCCTTGATCATCACAAGCTTCTACTTCTCAGAACACAAGAGCAGAAAAAAGGAAGGATTAGGCACTGTTAATGCATGCCGTTCTCCTTCACTTTCCTGGCACCAGCATCCTTTCATGTGGTAGTTTGTTTTCCTACAACATAGTTTCAGAAATACATCTCTCCAAACATCTGGAAAACATCCACTTGCTCTGCCCACCAGAGCAGGAACCTGAGTAAATTACACTGCTGTGTACTCCACCAGGGCCACGTTTGTGGATTACCTCTACCCTCATCTAAAGACTGGCTTCAGAGCTCATTTTGTGGTTACCTGAAAGCCTGCCATTGCCTCGTGAGAGCTTTGCACAACACATCTCCTGACGTGTTGAAGGCTTTGGTGCCTCTGTCCCTGACAGCCCTGCCTCCTTTTAACCCTCCCCAGTTGCCATAGATCATCCTGGGATGAAAGAACTCGTGATACGCAGTACCATATGTTTAACTCTGCAAACAAAGAACAAGCAGCAGCTCACCTCTGAAGACTGAACACCAATTCTCATGTGGAACAAGCTCTTTTGTAGCCTTGAGACAAAGGCCATTTGCATCCTGGACAGAAAGAGGAGCCAGGAAGGCACAGGCAAGCAACGTGCAGGACCATCTTCCCCTGCCTCTGCTGTTCCAGCATCCACAGCCCCACCAAGCATTCCATGAGATCGCTCCTACCTCCGTTACATGCAGCTCTAGGTGCCTTTCCATCCTGATCCCAGCACCCCTATTGACTGAGAGCAGAAGCTCACTGCCTGTGCACACAAGACGCGAACCATTTCAAGCAAAGTACACCCAAATGGTTTCATCTTTTCTCCCAAGACATATTTCAACCCAAGCAACCTACTTCTCCAAATCTTCTTGAGAGAAAGGACAGGACATTATTTCACACAGTGACCGCCGGAATTGGCCATCCAACAGTTCCCTTTTGTAATGCAAAAGCTGAAACAACCAACAGTAACCAAGATTTAGGATACGATGGCATTTGCTAACCATTTCATTGAATCGAATGTATACGAGCAGCAAAAGGAAACATCAACAAATTCCAGATGCAGAATGTAATTTTGTTTGGATGGCAGAATGTTTCATATTGTTTTCTATAGGAGGGAAAAAAAAAAGTCATCATTAAAGCAGTGGAATTTCAGTAAACTATGTTTTGGGTTACAGCCCAGAATAGTTACACTTGGCAGTTCAGAGGCACGGGTAAAATATTCCAAGGTTCATAAATCCTTGACTTTAATTTGTAGATATAGGTTACAGCTTTAGTATCACTGCAAGGGGGTAAATCATGCTCCCACCTAAACAGCTGCCAAAGGGCCCTGTACCAAGCCTTTCAGCTCTACTGGGCAGCTTTTAGGAAAAGCATACATCAATGTCTTTCGGGTTCCCATGCCAGTCAGATACTATATACTCACAGTAGAAGGCTTCCTTGGCTGGAGCAGGCTCTGCAGCACCTATTTTTAACTCACATGCTTAGATGGTAGTGACCCATAAAGGAAAAGATAGCTGGAGGTGGACTGGAAATGAGCAGGGTGATTCCTCTCTCACATCAGGCTACATCAACTATCTCAGTCCTGCAGGCTCAGGATGAGGAAAGGGTTTGGAACTGATAGAAATTAATTTGGAAAACCAAGAATCCAGCAGCATTCAGTGGCCTATAACCAATTTCATTTAATTTGCATTCTCTGGAACAAGTTAAAGGCTTCCAGCAGCACATGCCTATGAAAAAAACAGCTAATAATGTCTGGGAAAAGTTATTTGACTAAGATCTCATTTGGTATTAGACACATCATCTGCGTGCTTCTTTCAAAGCCTGGGTTCTTTGCTGTGTTAAATTCAGCATTTCAGAAACTGCAAACAGGCCATGGGTAGGATGCTGGTTTGTACAACAAAGACCTTACAACTAAGAGCTGTCACACGGGCCATGCCAGGACACGATAATAAACCTGTAGGTGAAGCACCAGACAGTCCCAGCAGACTGAACTCTGCAGCTAGCACCCAAGCAGTCCCATCAGACCACTGCCCACAAAGTCATTTTTTAATTCCTCTGGCATACATGCTTAGAAGAACTCTGAGATTTGTCTCTGGACTAAAGGTGACATTTATCCATTCTGTTCAAACCTTTCGATACAACCAAACCAAAACAAAATTTCACTCTAAAAGAAAATTAAATTAGTAGTTATAACTTAAACTAGTGAATAACCAAAGGCTGAAAACTCCACGCTGAAGAAGGACCTGAAGAAATTCTGCTGCAGTCAGTGGGCAGTGGGACTTGTCCATCATTTGAAAGTAGATCCTCAACCCAACAAATTACAGAGTTGGTATTGGGAGAGCCAGGATGTCGTCTGTAACAGTGCAAAGTGTTAGTTCGGGAAAATATTGCCTTCCTTCCAGGCCTCTGTCACTGCCCGGTTGATTTCAGTTCACTTTTGTAGTAGTTGCATAATTATTCCCCTCATATTCCCTCTCAGGAGTCTTTCCTGGAATCCTGTCTTTGGAAATTATGTGATTTTCTTTGCATCAGACATACTCTGAACTTCTACGCCCTGCCTATAAGGCACATTTCCCCCAGAGGTACCTCCAAATTTGGTACCTACAACTCTGCCCATTTTTGCATGGTGACAAAGCAATCTTTCTTCCTAAGACACAACCTCTGGTTTTTAATTAGTTACAACAAGGTCACGGGAAGGGCTTTCTTTAAAGAGAAAAACAACAACAAGTAAAGAGCAGTTTTGTTAACTCGTGTGTCCTGCCACTCCTGTAGGGTAGCCGAGGCTTCTTCAAAACACCCCGACTGACACCTCTGTTAAGCTAGCTCTCTCAAACAGTTCCCAATTTCTGGAGAAATTGTGTCCCTTATAATTTAGACAGGCTTTCTTTGTTCTCTGAATTCCTGCTCACCCACACCAGCTCTGCAAATGCAGTACGAGGCTGAGCCAGACTCCTCCGAGCCACTGGCCCTCCCATAGCCCCACAAGAGAACCAGGCCTTTGGGTGATTTGCCCTGAGACGTTGGTTCCTCGCTGCCTGTTTTTACTGACAGCCTCCTATTAAAGGCAACACATCCACCCAGTGACCATCCAATACCCTGGTCACCATCTAGCAGTCCCAAATTACAGAGCAGCACAGAGCCAAACCCCCAGAAAGTGCTAACCCAAATTAAAAATGCTCCTGGAGAGGGAGGAAATTGGGGCCTTGTGTGTTATGGTCTCACGGCGCCTCCACCTCGGAGCATTTGCAGCCTTCTACCAAAGTGTGCAGGAGGCTGTGTAGAAACCCAAATGCCATTTGCACTTCTCTGTTACTAGCTGACACACACAATGACCGTAACATCTCGTTATTTGGGTTCCCATGGACCCAGACCCTCAGACATATTCAAACCTGGGAGGCTTGGGGCTCGTGATTATGGTACGTAGCACATCCAGGTATAACCAGAAACAGTAAATGCCCTTTACAAAATGAGTCTGGCCCCAAAGCCTGCCTTTAGAGCAGGGCAGGAGATGGATGTAAGCAGGCAGAACACAAGGAAATGCATCCAGCTCAGTACTGGCAACCCAAGCAGGTCAAGCCGAGCCAGCCCAGCCCACAGCTCAGCAGCAGGCCGAGCCACACTCCTCAGAGCGCTGGTTCTCACCTCACTCTGCTCCAACCAGCGGCTGTGGTTCACCTCCAGACATCCTGAAGGTGCTCGGCCACTGGGAAGAGCCAGGCAAAAACTGCAGGCAAGGTGGCGAGGGATTTGTGTGCCTGTGCCTGCAAACCCAGGCAGCACAGCTGAGGTCAAAAGCGGGCCGCGAGGCATTGTATCGGGAAGGGGCTCCGCATCTCAGCTCGCATCCGGCCTGCAACAATTTCTCTTTTATATCTTATTTACATCGCTGTCTGAATAGAAACACAGCGAGTGAGGTTCAGTTACAATGGTAAACAAGAATTTCAGGTTTAAGCTTTGATTTAGACGATCTGTTTTCTGATAGTGCCTGTGTGAATTGTGCCACTCGGTTATTTCTGGCATAGCAGCAGGCAGAGTTTATAAACAGGTAACCTACAACAATGTTTCCTCATTCCCCTGCCTGCTTAATACGCTGAAGGATCACCTAAATTTAAAACAATATATTTAAAACATTAGGAATCATTTCCTGGAGTGTTGCCTAGTTTGTTTTAAACTTTTTTTTAACAACAAAAAAAAAAGCCTAAACTGTGAATGTTTGTTTATTGCTTTTCTTTTTCAATTGTATTTATTTCTGTGCTTGTACGAGTGGAAACACATAACTTTTTTATTTTTACAACAGCCCTTTCAAAAAAGGAAGTCAATTGTGCTCCTAATTGTGTGCGTTTTTCAACAGAGGTCCTTAAGGTATGAGAAAGTGGACCTTAAAATTATAGCTAAGATTAATTTAAAAGGTTATATATATATATATATATATACTAATGAGTAATTTGCAATCATGTTTAGAGATGCCTACTTAAAAGAAATAGATGATGCCTATTTCATTTTTTTTCTTTAAATTTCAGACTTCCCTAAATTCCATAATTTAACAGTCTGGAGGCTTTAAAGACCCCCTCCCGCAGCCTCCCCGGGGATACTTCCTAGAGCTCTGAGCACCAACAGATAAGCGCTCTGTGATGGTGCTCACACCGCTTGCTGCATTGTTTCTTTTCCCCCAATTTTCAGAGAACCACGGCAATGAAACTGCCACTCCCTCGGTGAGAAGACTCGTTCCCATCAATAGATGGCAAAGCAAGGAAAAAAAAAACACAATGCAGTGCTCTAAACCTTTGTTCAGCTTGCTGCTGTAAGCATCACGATTTTCAAAGTATTTATAGTTTACAACCTAAAGTAACTGAAAAAATATTTTTGTGCCCTACCTTCAGCTAATGCTGACTTTAATTTTTTTAAGACTCAAGTGTAGCAGCCACAGAGGTACAAGCATGGAAGAACGGTAAGGGTACATTTCAGTGCTGACAGGAGGAGAGCACCCGACTGCGTATTCCTGGTGATTCCTTCAGCACGTGTTCCTCCACGGGCACGGAGGGCTTTGTGCTAAGCCCCATGAAGATACTCCTTCCTTTTGCAAGCGTGCCTCCACTGCGCAGCTGGGCTTGGGCCACCTCTCTCATGAGATTGACCCCTGGCCTTGCACTGCCTGCTCCACTCCACGCTTCCTTTCCCCAGGGACAGGCCGGGGAGGGTTGTATTTCACGGCTGCCATTCCAAAGCGAAAGCTAGAAATCCAAGAGTCTTGACTTAATAAATAAAATTCCAGCCCCATTCACGGCGGTGATGTCTCAGTTTACACGGAGAGTTGACAGAGTTTTCTGCTGGCTAAGGCGCTCGAGTGAGTTACGGCGATGAAGGAAGACCCAAGAATGTTGATTAATAGATATTGCAATCTAAACAGAGGGCCCAAATTCACATCCATCCCAGCAGCCGTCGGGGAAAGCCAGAGGGCAGGGCTGGAGTGGCAACCAGAGATTCAGCCACGGGCAGTATGAGCAGCACCCTCCCAACATCGAGCAACACTTTGTTCTCTGCAAATCCTGCCACAACTCATGTTTGAAAAACTCTAAATATCAGCACGGAGCCAATGCAGTTAAGGGCCTGGGCTGGGTGAGAAACCTTCCAACCCTCTCCCAATTCAGGAGTGTTTTCACATCAAGAGCTTCTATTACTTTGATCCTTACTCCTACCTATCCAGGTAATTTTACAGCTCCAAAGGCATATCCAACATCCTCATTTTCACTGATTACCAGCAGTCTTGCTACTACATCACCTATAAAAGAGGTATTTTTCCATTTACACCCCAGTGACAAAAGAAAACGGAGCCACATCTAACCCTAACAGAAATCACCTGTCAAGCTCAGCCATCCCAGCAGAGCATCCAGCTCACGGTTACTGCAGATCACTCCCCAGAAACTCAGATGCTTATGAGGAATACTTTTTCCAATTTCAGATGAACGGCTACTTCTGGCATGATGACAATGCAATAAACACACATTTCAAAGCTACTTTCGTCACGTTCCTCTGTTGTTCGCTGGACAGTCGCCAGAAAGAATAAAAACGTTACCCAGGGGTGAGCTCTCCGAAGGCATTAGGTGCTGGAGCTCAAGTTCTCTGCTGATGGATCTAACAGAACTCACAGAACCTTAATTATGAGGATAGAAATAATTCTGAGTTCAGTGTGAGATTTATGCAAAGCAATGCAATACAACTTTTTTTTTTTTTTTTTTAATTAGGCAAAGCAAAACACAATTAGCCCTCCAATATTGTGATTGGAGATTTCTCAAAAGAAAGAAGAGAAACCAGAACAAAAACCAAAACGCACGCTCACGGGGAGGCTAGGAACCATCAGTCATCTGTTAAATGAAACCTGTTCTTTCTTTCAGATTAGCTACTGTCTAGTGGTACATAATTAATATTGATTTGAAAGGCAGCCTGCCCAAGGGATCCCGAATAAGTGATTGTAGTACATGCTGACAAATGAAATATCATAATGGCCAGTTTACAGCATGACTTGAATGAATTTCTAACAGTAGGAGAGGTTTTTTTCCCCCCTCAGACTTCCAAAAGTCTAAATTCTAGTTTGTCCAGATTTTAAATATTGGAAAAAGGAAATTATTTTTGAAGAATCTGGAAAGTCCTATTCTGTTTTTTCAAAACCTTTAATCAGTTTTTCATGTCAAGCCTAGACTGCGTGTCTCAGTGAAGGAATTCCTCAGTGAAAGTCAGTGGACTAAACAATGGCATTAAAAACTGCATTCCTACGTGGTTTCTGTGTGCATGTTCAGTTAGCCAGAGCTCTCCCAACACAATTAGGGAAAGGAGGGCTAGAGGTCAGTGCTGGAACCTAGGATTTTAGCAACCTGATTTTCATTTCTTGCCCTGCTATGAGACTGTGCAAGTCTCCACCTTTTTGTGTCTTATTCTCATACCTGTGAAAAGAGGGTACCACGATCACCTCCCAGAGACGTGGAAAGGATAAAAGCTGAAGAAAATTAGGCCTCTGATAGAAGAATGACTGACCAAAGGGTAGAAGACCCTCACCTTCTGCAGACAACCTTGTCTAACACACTTGTTTTCACAAATGCAGTGGAGGGACCAAACACCAAAATGTTGAGCACTTTTAACTGGAATGTTGCCTAATAAATACATCCAGTAGCTTCCTTGGAGGGAAAAAAAAAAAAACAGAGGTGGGAAAAAAAAATGGTTATTTATCCCCCCATCAAGCCTCTTCCCTCAGAGCCACACATACAGCCAATGCAGCATTTGGCTCATCAGAGGGAGTGAGACTCTGGTGAGGAGGATTGGAGTTTGGGGAGAGGAAGGAGGAAGCTCTCCGTGCTCCCTTCTATCCTGCCTTTCCTCTCCTGAGCAGAGGACTCAGGGAATCGGTAGGAGCATACTTGTGGTGAGAACATCATAAAGGGATGAGTAAAAGGATAAGCCAAAAGGTGTTTGCACAAATAAATCAGCTGCTGCGTAAGGAACCTACTTACACTCTGCGCTCACAATAAAGGGCTTTCCCTCAGCTCTGCAATGACCTGTGCAAGAAGCAGCATCAGAGCTACGCAGGCTTCTTACCCTGGCAGGTTATCCACATATATTAACTCCTGAAATGAGGTTATTCTGAGAATGAAACTGAGATTCCCGGAGTAGACAGTAACATTACATAATTTAGTAGAAGCTGTGCTCATGACCAGGACAGGACCTGGACAGATCTCCTATGTTTCCATGAAACATCCCATTTCCCTCTATACAATCCTATCTCAGGAAACAAACAAAACAAAACAAAACAAAATCTATTAATTGTAGGTTCTGAGACTGAAGAAGGAAATGGAAAGTTATATTAAGAAAAAAAGGGGGACACTTTAAAAAAGAAAAAAAAAAAAGCTGTAACCAACTGCTAGAAGTAGATACGTGTGTATCTTTGGGGCACCCTTTGGTGCTGAAGCAAAGCTAAATTTTAGAATCTCTCCTTCTTCTTCAGCTTACTTTTGAACAAGAACATTGAATTGTAGATTTGCCTGAATAAAAAAATTGGGATTAATCCCAGAAATTATTAACATATCTCGATAAAATTATTTAATCTCCTTAAACTCTTTGTCTTCAAGTCCAAAACATTTTAAAGCTTACCGTGTAAATCCCAGGCTTCCGAGCATCCTGCTGAATTCAACAGAACAGAAAGTCTAAGGCATCATTAAAAATAACACATTGTTTGCATTTTTCATAAAGACATCAAGAGTATTTCATCTCTCTGAAACATGATCTCCCACAGGGAATTACGGATGAGCAAAAACAGAACAAGTGGAAGTTAAATAATTTTTTTTTTTTAAATGCCAAGAAGCCAACGGGTTAAGCTCTCAATTTATCTTTGTTTCTGCAAAGATACAACACTATTTCAGAGACATTAAGAGTAAGACCACACCTGTGTTTCTTTAGCGGTGGCCTGCTGAAAATATTTGTCAGGCATTGTGTCAGAATCCAGAGCACATTCTTTCACTTTATGATTAACCTTTAAGGAGATTATGTTGGGAAAACGCTCAAAGTGACATTCATACTAAATTAACTGCGTTCGTACTGGAAAGGTTTTACCCTTGAAGTCGGCGGTGGTTTTCAAACAAAGCTTAAGCCAGCCACAGAGTACATGTCCGTAGGAAACAGAATACGGAACCAAATGCTGAGAACAAGCCAGGGACGTCTTGAAATTTAGGCTGTAGTAAATTCAATACTCCACAGAAAAAAAAAAAAAAGACAGATGAGAGAAACTGACCCTTCTTTTAATAAGGTCTGGTCCTAGAGATGAGCAAATCACCTTTGGTTAAGCAAAACCTGACCAGGACCTGGACTCATGTTGCAAACAGAGCCCTTCTTCCCCTCGTCCCATAAATACCCCAAACATCTATAAAAAGTTCGGCCACCTCTGACGGGCCTGGCACTGCTCCAGCCTGTTCCTCCTGACAGGGCTCGCTCCCTGGATCCATGTCAGCTGGGGCGACTCCAGCCTCGTTTCATTGAGCGGTTATCTCAGAGACTAAAGCAAAAGTCAGAGCCTGCCTCAATCTGGGCACTTGGCCAAATCCGCAAAGACAAAGAACTTTGTCCAGCACAATGCTAATAAATGATTACACCCTCCCTTTGCAAAACATTAATTCACTTCACTCGGGGCATAGGGCTCCTTTTTCAACTCTGCAGTCGGGGTTTAAAGAAAAAAAAAAAAACAACACGTCCATTTGTGAAGCAACTGCAACAAGACCTGATCAAACCTATTTTCTTACAATCACCTTGAGCAGACTCCCTCGTCCCACACCAGTGATCAGCAGCACAAATGAAGAGGGAAGGCCAACACAGAAGTGAAGGCAATCTGCGTGTTTTGGAAGAGGCACAACAGCACAGCACAAAGGCTGGGCTGCATTCCCTGTGTATGGCCACTTATGGTGCTGACCACGAGAAGCAGGACCCCTGAGCGCCCAGGTTCTCACCTTCTTCTGTTTCAGTACAGGTTGGGGACAGCTGTCCACCTGCCCCAGCACTCTGCGTTGGACCCTTGCCTGACCCACATGGCTGTTCTTAAATCCTCTGTGCAAAATAATGGAGCATGGGGCCAAGTCCTGCACCTCTGCTGGGGAGGATGGCAAAGCTGCCGAGGGCCGGTGCTGCTCGCTAGCAGCCATTTGGAGTGCAGAGCCTCAGAAGCTCAACAGCCCTCAAAGCCATGGGAGAGCATTTCATGTTCTTGAGCACCATCTGCTGGTACCTGGGCCACTGACACTCGCACAGCCACCTCCTAGAGGAGCTCAGCTCCTGGGACTCCTCTTTGAGAGGGAAGGACCAGGGCTTCCTCCTGCCCAGCTGCTGAGCTGCTTCCTCGCCCATCTCAGCAGTTCCCAGGCAGTGCCTTACACGTGCCAGCAGCAGGCCGATGAAGCCTCATCCTTTCAGAGGGAACATCCCTAAGGGAGACAACTCCAGGGACCTGTAACAGCATTTTAATTTGGATTAAAAATGTGATTTTGGAAAATGAATGTGCCAGTTCTTTCGCTTGCACTGTGGAAGTCCTGCGGCCCCACGTCGCCTGTCCCTCCGTCCCTCTGCCCTTTCACAGGGTGACAGCCCCTGCTCACATGTGGGGCAGCACCCGAGGTGCCCACAGAGGACTTGCCCTACCCCAAGACGAGCAGGAGGAAGAGGCAGAGCACCACGGGCCTGACCCCTTTGCCCTTCCCAAGCACGTCCCAGTCCCACAGCCCTGCGAGGCCTGGCGACGCCTCGCCTCCCCCAGCGGCCCCAGCAGCCTGCGGTTTGTGCTCACACGTGCCCCCGCAGCAGCCCAATAACCCAAGTGCCTGTAACACTGCGCAGTTTTGCCTCTGCAGTCACAACCCATTTCCTTTCTTCTCCTCAGTCTCCTTCAGGCACCCAGGCAAAGGCAGGGAGAAAGCAGGAGTTAACCCCTTCTTCAGCTCTGGCCAGACAGTGCCTTTGTCCCGCACTTCAAAGGTGCCCGGTCAGAGTCTGAGGCTGGAGAGGAATCGCCCTGCCCCATGCCCAGCACTGCGAGGAGCTTTAACAGGTAGTTTTAACACTACTGAACTGTTGCCTGCACTCACATTTACGCCACAAGGCTGGAAGTATTTGATATTGTCTTCACTTTCATGTGAGCCGCAGCGTTTACCTGGTCAAAAGGAAAAAAAGAAAATAAATCTGCTTCTCAAAGCTACGAGGGAAAAAACGTGACTAGGATGCAGGAGTCCAGTGCAAGAAATCAAAATTAAAAAGCCAAGGTTATTTTTCCTTTAAATTTTTTCTGACTCAGATTTTGGAGGGCTGGTCTTGTCGATAACAGTGCTCCTGCATTGTTCAGGGCTGGTCTGAAGCCAGCATCATTTTTCCTTGAAATATTTCACAAGTCCATGATTTGAGGATGGCCATGGAGCAGCCCAGTCCTCACCAAAAACGGACTGTGTCCCTCCCAAGAACAAGCACTTGCCAGAGTCTGGAGCTTGCAGGCTGCAGGATGGCATCCCCGTCCCTCTGCACGCTTTCTGCTGCTTCCTGATGACAGTCACGAAGAGGACAAGGAAAATGACAAATAATAAATGTTAAATGTGATTCTGATACAAGGTTTTTTTTAAAGGCCATATGTTTTTCTTGTGTGATTCGGAATGAAATTTGGATTCCCTGTCCAAAGCCATTAAGATAAAAGACCTGTGATCCCAAATTAACAGCTGTTGACCAGTCCCCATGCAGAAGGTTTCACATTTCCGTGATAAAGACGATGATCAGTTTAAAGATTTAAATCCTGTGAACTCATAGGATGGGGATTTTCGTGAACATCCTTGCCTTTGCAGAGTCCCAGTTCCTCTTCCTGTGCTTCTGGTTTTCTATACTGCTCTACAGCCGTTTACTTCTGCCCTTGGAACGCAGCTCGCTGGCAGCTACTGTTAATGCATTCGTCAGGAGTCTGTAAACTCCAGATGGGAGCATGGGATTAATCCGTGTATGTGGCTCCTAAAGCATCTGATATTCACAAACATCTGGGATTTCTGCAGTGTCCTTCAGTGCAGAACTTTTCCACCACCAAACGGCAAAACTCAGCACTCTCAGGTAAAGGAGAAACGGCAGGGCCAGTAGGTCTTGGTCTCCCTCTTGAGTTTTTGGGTTTTGTTTTTTGGGTTAATCAAAAAGACTTTACACTGAGTAAATATTTGGAGTTTAGAGGCTTTCCTTCTTTGTTGAGTGAGTTCTCAATCCATGGACTTTCTGTGATTGTTTCTGTCAACATCAGGGATTTGTGCTTTTTCTTTTTTTAATCAATTCCAAAAATCCTTGAAAAACACTAAGACAAAGGCATGACTCACATTCAGAATTTCCTGTTGAATTTTCATGTGTTTTTTTGTTGTTTTGTTTTGTTTTTTAATGACCAGGATGTCATTGGACAGCTTGTCCTAAAATAGACTGATTACAATAATTGTAAAAAGACCAGGGATGTAGAAGCTTTAAGGCAGCAATTTTGCTTTATGAGCCCCTTTTGCCCGCGCTGCTGTGACTGGAGGCCCCAGGGCGATCACTGGGACTTTTGCAGGTAGAGCATTCCCAGAAATTGGCCTTACAGAGCCCGTTCTCACTGAGGACTGACAAAGCAGTTCGTGTAAGCCGTGAACTGATAGAAAGACAAAGTCAGAGCCACGAGAGAAACAGCGTTGGGGCTCTGCCACCCACCATCACCTGCGGGTCTCTGTTAGGGCTGTGAGCTCTCCTCTCTTCAGGGTGCAGCAGGATCTGGCCGGGGTATGGTCCGTTTGCCCCCTGCTTGCGGAGGAGGGTGCTGAGCAGGCTCTCTCTTCCTTCCCCCCGGCTGTGGCTCCATACCTCCCAGCGCAACAGACACAAAGCGAGGACGATAAACCCGTAAATTGCAAGCGCAATTTAATGCTAAAAAGTTCTTCTGAACTGCTAGTGGCAGGAAAGATGAAGATAAATGGGAAGGAAGCGCACTAGGAAAATATTAAACAGCGAGGAAGTGGTTTGGGATGGCACTTGGAAGGGTCCCAAGAGCATGTGCCTGACGGCAGGTTTCTCCAGAGCCCTTCAGAGCAAGGAAGTTACGGCAATTACGCTCCTTACAGGCACATGAGCTGTGAGAAGTGAATTTTCAGTCTTTCCTCGAGCTCTCGCATTCATCCAGAGCATTTCTCTCTTTGAAAAGCGTTCTGTTTTTTCATCAGACAAGGGAGATTTCTGCTAACCAGAAAGACCTACTTTGAATGCCATATGCTCCATAAATCCACTGTGATAATGTTGATGATCTGTTAGTTATTTCATTAGCATCGTGCAACTACAAAGGGTGAGAGGCCACGGGAAACTCCATAAAATTGTCAGAGCCCTGTGGAGGAGGGGTGCTGCGGAGGAGGGAACAAGTCAGCCTTAGGAAAGTAGTGGGGAAAATGATACAAATGATGTGCTCTGAAATTCGGTTTGGGTCAGATTGACAGGGTTAGCAGGGGGTGAATGCTTTCAGTGCCTTTCAGAAACACGTGGATATTTTACAAAAGCAGAGGAAAAGCACTGGTAAAAATTAGCAAAGACTGAAAGACAAAAGAGCCTGTTCCCTGATCCACTTTGAACTGCTGCTGGTCTCCGAGCATCAGTCACGGAGCCAGCTGAACACGGGATGCTTGCTAGCATAAAGACAGGAGCAGGCCCTCAGTTTGCAGCACTACTGATCCGAAAGCAACAACAAAACAGGGCAGGAGGTGGTAAAACTGACTTGGGAGCACAGTCTGCAGGATGCATTCCCCCCAAAAAAAGACACTTAAATGTTTCACAGCTGAGAAACAGGCAGCCAGGAGCCTTACTGGTCAGAAATAGAGTGTACAAGGAAAAAAAACTCACTCACTGTGTAGTTACATATGGCACTACATCTGCAAATATTTTACATTTTCAAATGTTTAGAGAATTATAGAAATACTAACTCTTGCAGTCTCCCCGTAAATGTTCGGAACACATTTTATGGAATAAGCAGAGGCAGAGAAGTAGCTTGCTCCAACGCCAGACAGTCGGTAGCAGGTTTGAAGAGATCCAGAGCTAAAAAACACTGCAGAAGATTAAGAATGCTTACTTCATGGCACATGCAGATTTACTTTAACAGCATTCACCATCCTTTTTGACCTGTGTCAGCAGGTTTCCTTTCGAGTTGTTCCTTGGTTCAGAGAGAAGCAGGACTCTCAAATGCTCACGTTTCTGCATCGCTGCTGACTTTCACCATGTAATGCACGTTTCACAAAATGTGCACGTTTTTAAAGCCTCAGCTTGGGGAATCAAACCTCCACTTGAATTCTTATGGTTTGGGGTTTTATTTATTTATTGTACTTAACCTTCTAAAATATATTTGTGGAAAAGAGCCTGGCACCACCTATGACAAAGCAAATAAAAGAAAACCCTCTAGTTATTTTTAGATACTCATTATGTCTGTGTACATCTCATGATACTAACAAATTGATTTAAGCTGACAGAACCAGGGCCTACGTGGAGGATTGATACTGAAATATCCAGAGAGTCCTTTTGAAGCAAACCCTGGTTAAACTCTCCCTACTTCCAAAGCCATTCACAAAACATGAGCATCATCGTGCTGCTCAGGTGCCCAATCAAGTACTGCAAGTACCAAATGATGAAAGAAAGAGAAAACAAAAAAATGAAGAATGCCTTATGGGCTCTAATCGCTTCCCAGGAAGTGAATCTTGCATGGTATGTAAGAGTGAAGCAACAAAAATGAAGTTCTGTTAAAAATAATCTATAATCAGGAGAAAAACTCAGTAAATTACTAACTGCAGGCTCTGCTCAGGAGTTCCTGGCTCCCAGTCCCCAGCTCTGTCCTCTAAACCACATTGGTTTGTGCTACACAAACTGCAGATGGAGAAGGCTCAGCTTTGGGTCTCCTGGTTAAACAAAAGAGCGGGCAGGGCGGCAGCCTAGAGCCTGTAAACATTCTGCTCTGGGTTTTTGGCATCTGGAGTACACAGCTTGCTATACGTGTGCTGATGCATGTGCACAGCCACCCACTGATAAATGCAGGCTGTTACCTTGAGGGAACAGCCAAAAAATTCGGAGGCAGGGACCTGCTATCACTGTAACCATATCGTGCTGAAGTTGAAACGAACCTTTCCTTCTCCCCTCCTTCCCTTTCGCATTCCTCGTGCACTCAGAGCACAGATGGTCAAATCCGGGCTTGCTTTTAGGAACTTCCACTCTCCCGAGCTGCATGGCGATGTAAATGAGCTCTCGCTTTGGTCCGCCGTACTGTGTGTGTTTGCAAAGAACACAGGAACCGATACAACACATCTGCTCCCACTGCTTCCACAACACTATTTCTTTCATCTGTTCGAGTTTTGGCTTCTCTGAGAGGAAGTAATTGGCTGTTAATTATGGGGGCTGAGAACTGGTCACATCACAGAACTGTGTTTGCAAGCATGATTCATGACAGCATCATTTCTCAGCAGCTGTCAGCAGTAAAGGCTCAGCACTTACAAGAAACTATTATAATATTATACCAGCGAAGGATGAAGACAAACGCTGTGCGCAGCTGAGAAAGCAGCAAACAAAATATTTTTTTTAAACCTTTATTCGATAGAGAATCAACTTGAAACATGCTGTTTCTCAGGAGAGATAAACAATAATGCTGCCAGCATGGCTTCCCGGACCATGAAACTGAAATCCAAACTCTTCAGAAGTCCTCCCCAGAGCTGGATGAAAAATGAAAAACTTCTCTCATTAATAGCTGGAAATTTTAAACTTGTTCTTAATACTCCCCAGTCTGTCTCTGTTCCCCTTTCTTCCTTGTCTTGTGCTTAAATTGTTTGGTCCTTGGGGAAGACATTTTGATTTGTTATCTTCATATAGGCCCTAGGAGATCTGGCCAAAATCCAGTCTTACAGTACTTAAAACCAGAAATAGTCAGCCTGCAGCAGATCAGGAGTCTATACAGCACAGCATCCTGTCTCCAGTGACTCCCAGTAGCAATCGCTTAGGGGGAGAAAAGGCAAACATCAGAACATGTGCGGGCTGAGCTTCTTCCTGACTGTGCTCTCCCTGCTTCCTGCTTCCTAAGCCTCCTATCAGCAGCTCAGTAAGAAACAGAATAAGAAAGGGAAATTGATAATGCTGGCAGGGGAGCGTCCCAGAGAGACCTGAGTGTCCTTTAGTGCGTGAGCAGCTCGGTCCCTGAAGCCTGTGCTGACACAATTTGTCATGGTTGCTTGTTTCTGAGGGAGCTTTGGCAAGAAGGGACAGCTCGTCCCGATGTCGTCACCTGAGCGAGCTGGAGCTCTGCTGCTGGAGACCAGCAGGGTTAGCTGGTGGCTTGAACCCATCCCGTTGTACAACCTGGTGTAGGAACACAGTGAAGGCAGCTCATGGGGGCTGTAAGCTGGGACAATGACAGAGGAGCTGTGCCTTCCACAGCTGTCCCCACTATTGGGAGCAGAAGCTGGTGCCTCCTTCAGCTCAATCCACTCAGAAACATGAGGCAAAACTTCATCACTGTTCTTGGAGCATTTTTCTCTCTAGAAACCGAGCGTTAGAGCACTGCTCATTGCAAGACAGGGCTGCACAATTAATTTGCCTTAACTCTAGTTCCAGGCTGGATTTCCATGCCAGGAACAGAAATGAGCAGCCCTACACAAGACAGCTCCTCTCTCCTCAGTGGCAACCGCTGTGCTTGCCCCAGCGACTACCAAAAGGAAGAAAATGGTATAAAGGACAGTCCCTCTGCCCCACTTCGTCATCAGCGACTGAAAAACAAGGTGACCCAAAGCCACCACGCAGAGAAGAATGCAGCCTTTTGTGAGAAATGAAAACGCTTTTATACGGGCTTCAGGCTTTTTGGTGTGGTTTTACATACGCAGTTCCCTTCAGGATAATTGATGCTGGGGAAGAGTCTGGTTTGCAGTAGGCAGGAAAAATTAAGGCATTCAAAGCAGCTTCATGTTGTTTGTGGGCTAAACCAAAATACCAGGACTTGTATGTAAAACATAAATGAGAAGAAAGGAAAAACAACGTTATAAAAATCCCAGCAACAGAGCTTGGAGAGAGTTGATAAATAACATCTCTATCCTACCCCCTCCAAAACAGGGCCCACGTTTTTCTCCCCACTGACTTCCTTATATTTGGAGGATAAACTGAGCAGAATGTTTGTTTGTCAATACCCAGGAAACTTTAAATTCAGGACTACTCGTTTCAGGAAAATGGGAGCTTTAGGAACTTGAAGATAACATGCCCACGGTTGTCTGATTTTTATATCAGAGAGAAGAGCAAAAGATTTCCTCATTTTCATGAAAACCGTCTCTCTTTGGCAGTAGAAACAAGATACGCACAGGCTCATGGATGGGGAAATGACTGCCAGACAGAAGAAATCCTTTGTCCATGAACCAGAAATGAATCTTGATCCCTCGAGCTACAGTTCAGTGCCTTATCCCCAAGACCATCCTTTCACTCACAGTCATGTATCAAAGTCCGTTCTCCACTGACTCCCCCAAAGTCTTTCCTTCCTCGATGAGCTGGAAAAACTGGAGGTGCGGTGCTCTCAGCTCCAAAGGATCACAGCCTATGATCTAACGCCATCTGAGTAAGCAGCAGTGTATGATGACCGCCTCCTGAATCATAAGCCTTTGTGCTATTTTTCAGGTCAAGTAATTATCATCTCCAAACCCAGTTCAAGTTCCTCAGCACAGAGAGCCACGTCCTTGGGTCTGCCCAAGATACTCAGCACAGACACAGAGAGCAAAAGAAAAGCCACGTGGGATGCCCCACGTCTCCTCACCTGCTCAGAGCTCCCAATCCCAGCATAAATTAGCATTGGTCCTGTTGGCAACGGCACCAGAAGTTGTTCAAAACCACGGGCAGCTGCAGATGTATGAAAGGATGCTCCAAGCACACACATTTGCCTTGACTATTTCTGTAATTACCCACATAAAGGTTTCCCAAGACACATCTGGCCCACAGAAGTCCCTGATAAAAGCTCGTCAGCTCTAGTAACACTTCCAGGTCGTACCTGTGTGATACTGATCACCTGCTGGGAACTGTCTGCCAGCCCACGGGCTTTTTGGTGAGATCATTCCTAAAAACATGCTCAGGATAAGAGCTGGGCAAAGCTGCCCAGCCAAGAAAATAGAGCTGGATATTGCTGCTGTCTCTTATTCACACACTGCTGAACAACTTCTTATGAGGTCCTTCCAAAACTCCAAAATGGTCGGTGCCACAATCATCCTAATCAGGCATGTTCAACCTCATGTGACAAGAACCACGCAGCCACAACCTGCTGAAGGACGGCCCCATCCTACACAGTCCCCCATCCCACCCCAAATCCAACATCGGTATTTTTCTTCTTAGGCACTGTGAGGAGTGGCAAGATGCTCCCACCAGCCAACACCACCTTACCACAGCCTTCAGTGGCTTTTGCCACCTCCAGGCAGCAGAGTTAATCTCATTTATCCTGATAAACAGGATTTTGGTGAGAAAAGTGCACTCAGTGTCCTGGGAAAGCCGGAGGCGCTGCCTGTCCACCCCATCTCCATCTTTAACGACCTTTTGGGGCAGGGAGCAGTAATGTCAAAGATCTGGCTAAAAGCAAACATCTCACTGCATCATCTTTAACCAATTCATCACAAAGAGAATCGTATCTTTTCCAGAACTGAGAGGAAACGTGGACAGTTCCTCCCTGCACAGATTTATTGGAAAGGCTTTAATAAACACAGATGTTGGGAACGGATGGCTACTGTGTAATCATGGGTAGAAAAAGCCAAAGGACAAAATATCCCTTAATGAAGACCTGCATACCGTGCAGTATTCCAAAACAAGTGAGGAAGAAATATGGTCAGTGTTACAAACAGACCAATTACAGGATTCCAGGTGCCAAAGGTTTTTCTGTTGTGTTTAGCTGACAGAGGAGGGGTGGGAGAGCAAACAATGCTAAAAAAGCAGAAGCCTGATCAGAAGTTGCTCTGAGCATCATACCAGACAGCTCAGGAGTTCAAGAGACCTACAAGGAATTTGCATCAGTTTTGCAGACGTTTATATCCAGTTTAAAACAATGACATCTAGATATGAGAAGTCTTTCTCTATTTCTTATATTCTTATTTTATAGTTACTGGTCTTGCAAGAAGCGCACACACGTTTTAATTTCAACAGGAACAAATATGCTTATATGAGGAGTTTTACTAGATTTTAGTCTCTGTTCTGCTTTAGCTTTTAGAGGTATAAAAAATTAAATAAAATAAAAAAGCATGAAAATATTTCTGTGGCAATGAGCCCATTGCTGGCCTATGCACTTACCAGTAACAACACCGGGGTTCTGCTGTGACCAGAAATAATCCTCGATTAGTACGAATGTGTTCACTTTTTCCAAAGAAGAGAGGAGAGAAAAAAAATTGGACTCTGAAGCAAATAAAATGTCCATATTCCTGGCTTCTAACAGTTTTCAGCACAAAACTACAAATTTCATTTTTTTCCTGACCCGGCTGTATATGTTGGCAGAATATCAGAGCAACGTTTTCATGGCATCTTCCCCCGCTTCTCCTTCCCCTCCCCCATTTGGGACCTTCATTCACTCGTCACAACTAAATAATCCCTGAGGAAAAGCAGTTATTTTTGCCAGCCCAATATCCCTGTGATGCCAGGGAGCTTAGCTGGAGAATCCAAAAGTCAGGCAACTTACGAATATATTTGTAATATTCAACAAAATAATAAATTCTGCACATGACACAGGAAATAATAATCAGATGATCTCAGCCCCAGAAGTATTTCGCTGCTGTGGAAATGCCAGGTTGGAGAGTTCATGTGGAAAAGGAAAAGCCTTGTAACTTCTCCAAACATCAGTCATCACTTCCAGATACCTCTAAATACAGCCATTCATTTCACACTGCAGGATATTGTATTGAAAAGCAAGGCAGGGCCAACGCAGCACCTTCTACCACTAAATATGCACTGCACAAACCTTAGCTAAGTGTGTTTTTCCTATTTGGAATAGGGCTCTTTCATTTCCAAAAAAGAGCTCCATGCTTCTCGCAGAGCAAAATATTTATAGCCACACGCAAAAAAATATAAAAGAGCTCGAAAAGACAAACCCAGAGGTATTCCAAGATAGCTCCGTGTCAAACAGAGGATGACTCATCCACCTCTTTCAATGAAAATGTTCATCCTAGATAGATCAAAGGCACTAAGTACACCGAGCCCTTTTTGCTAAACCTGGCAAGAAAGTAAAAAGGTTTTCAATCAGCAGTCACTTAGTGGGAGGTCTGCGAACAAATGAAAGCCATAAGATGCTGGCACATGAAAGAAACCATCCCCTACAATGCACAATAGGGACAATGTATAGCATCTAAGCATAATTTGCGAGGAACAGAAAGTTTGGATGAATATTTTTGTGCGGCGAGACCAGATGCCATATGGATCTGATATTAGCAGCTCGGCGTTGCTTTGTGCTGTCGGTTTTCAAAGACCTTCACGCTGCCTCCCACCCGTGTGCTCTCAGACACAGCTTTGAAGGCAGCCTGCTGCCTCATCACCCCGATATTTTGTTATTTTTGTGACCACTGCAGCCTGTGCCCGGACCCCAGCACCTCTGCAGCAGGGGAGCCTCTGCCAGCAGCGATGCTCCTGCGGGTGGCACTTACTGCTGGCCTTCCACCTCTCCCCAGCACCCCAAAAAGCTGGGCCGCTGGGAAAGGGAGCCAGACCCTCTCCCTGACTCCCAGACGAGTGCAGTGCCGCGGTGCAGGCGGACACAGCCGCAGGAGCCGTGGCTGCAGCCCCACCGAGCGCCCCCGGCCCCGCAGCCGCAGCCCGGCGGTGCCACGCTGCCACCCAGCGGCCGGCCCCGAGCAGCCCAGGGAGCCCTCGGACAGCTTCTGGGCTGACTTGGGCAGCTCGCACCAGCCCCCTTCTGCAGGGCAGTGACTTGGTTAGCGTTCCCCGTGCACATTTGGACACCTCGGGGGTCCTTCAGGGGGGCTGTGCTGCCCTGGAGCCCATCAAAGCAGGACCAGGCGCTGGGGCAGCTATGTTGGGCTGTTGGAGCGCTGGGGTTGGAGCCAGGCTCCCTAAGAGGAGCGGGGACAGCTCCAGATACCTTCACGGCGCAGATCTGGCTCCTGGAGCACCGGGCAGCACAACACAAAGCTCTCCACCGCTGCCAGGGCAGCTGGCATCACTCCTCTGGTGCTGCAGAACAACAGATTCAGTAGTTAACCCTACACTGGCAAAGGTGATAAAGCCATCAGGAATGGTGAACACAAGTGCCCAGACCACGTGTGTGACCCTGGAACAAGCAGTGCTGGTGCTTGCACAAAGCCTCCCTGCCCAGCGAGCTCCCTGGGACGGGCAGGACAGAGCTGAGCTGGCCCCGGCCACAACCGAGCAGGAATGAGCACCTCTGGGCAGGGAGCATCCCATCCCCAAAGGTTTGGCACATTGAGCGAAAAGAAAAAAGAAAAGCTCTCGTGGTTCTCCTGCTGAATGCTTTACCTCGCCATTGGTGGGAAATGGAGAGAGCATCCTTCCCTAAAGCTTTCTGAACTCGCCCCACTGTCATTGCCCTCCCACCTCCCTCGCTGTTGTTCACCCCCAGCAGTGTGGAGCAGAGGCCAGGAGGCCAGTTCGCATCCTGCAGCTCATCCGCAGCCTGCAAACAGCCAGAGGGACCAGGAGCCCGCGGGCTGGCCAAACCCTTCCTGGTGAAGGAAGCGGTGCCAGGGCACGGTGCCCAGCCTCCAGCTCTCTGCACTTCGATGAAAACAAGGAGCGGGGCTGACGCAGGCGTGCAGCACCAGCAGCCTGACCAAAGCACGGTTTCCATCCCTCCGTCTCAGCAGTGCTTTCGGTGCACACACATCGTCTGCGCCAGGACGCTCCGACCCCACCAGCGCACGCCGCTAGCTCCTGCCCTTGAACAGCAAGCTTTTAGGAACTTTACACTTCATCACGGGAGCAGTACCCTGAGAAAAGCTGAGTTGCAAGTTTCTTGTGCTCAGGGTTGTGTTGTGTTTTTTTTTCTTTTTGCTAAATTCTTGTAAACTGTTTTTAAATATTAACTGTGCGGAATTGTTTACTACAGAAGGGAAAATCCCGACACTAACATCCTTCTTAGTCAAAAAGAATTTGTGCATTTTACCCTATTTTGAAACTTTTTAACCTGGCTTCTGGACGAGATTTTTTCCATGACCCTTCACCGGTAACAAACAGTTTGAATTTTTTTCTGGGTAACAGTTGCCTGCAAAGCACTTAAAATTTATAAACTTCTCGTACAGTTTCTGACATTTATCATTGCTAAAGTAAATGGAAGCAATGGAATCGACTATGCATCATGAGTAATATAATGCAATATTAAAGGACACCCAGCGGAGTACTTCGGAGGCTGAAGAATCTAAATCATACACTCAGTGCTGGGAAGCTGCATAGGAAAATGTGCGGCACCATTCCTTGGTTGACTGTAGCTGTCACTGCTCAGTGTTACGAGAGCTGAGCTGCGCTGCTGATGCGCAGGGTTACATAATTGACAGCAGTGATTTACTATTTATGTGAATTAGAAGAGAAAGAAGCTGTGGAAAGAATTCCTAATGAGTGCTCACAAGTGTTTCCACACAGCCTGCCACAGCTGAGGCTAAACAAAAACTTACGGCAAGCCGGGGAGAGGGGCTCAGGCACACCAAGAGGGGAACTCGCGCTGTCCCTGCTGGGCTCCCAGGCAGGTGGCCTGCAGCTTCCCGGCCCTCTCGGTGTTGTCCATCCAAACTACTGCATAGAGGAAGACAGGTAACAGGCGTGATGAGTAGCACTGCTGAGATATGAAGGAGATGCCCACCTTGCTGTCTTCTCACTTTTTTGTTATCCTCCATTGCCCTGGGATTGGTCACACATGCAGAGGCACGGAGCAGACGCACCGGGCAGAAACAAGAAGTTCTTTGAATGCACATTTACAAATTCTACCACGGCCACTGCAGTCTCTGCGTGTCACTAGGAAGCAATCCTGGCTTGTCTTTGGCTTACACGGGTCTTGAAAAATATGCACACCTCCTCCCTTGTGATCACAGGTTTTGTGCAGGCAGAATCCGAAGGCTCCAGCCCATTGCCAGCGAGCTCCAAACACCCAGCAGCCGGGTCACAGCAACCGCCCTGAGCGACCGACCACTGCCATTCACAGGTCAGTGCTGCAGGGTACGTGCAGCGTGTCTGATGCAAATCGGTTTTATCTGATCACCCGGGGGTGATGGGCTGATGGCACACAAGGCACATTTCCATCTGGGAAGACCCAGACAAAGGAGAAACAAATACAGTAGATAGGGGAGTTTTGTACATTCATTCTTCCCCACTCACTCGCTGCCTCTTACATATGTCCCAAGAAAATATATAGGTTTTTGAGTAATAATATTCACTACTGAAATGACATGTTGGAATTTTTTTCCCCCCTTTCTGATTTTTTTTTCCTTTGCTTTGTTCTGTAATCTTCCCTGCATTCTCTTTCTTTCCCTCTTTTTGCTTTTTCCCTCAGTCCCACTGAAGATATACACATGACCACGATGTAAGAAATAAGTCACCCTTCCCATTCCTCTATTCCTCCTCCAATAATCTGCAAATTCTATTAGCTGAAATGATGTGGGACACGGGGATGGATGGGGGCAGACGGAGAGGCGCAGACAGACAGACTGCCTGGTAGCGTCTGGTAGCCTGGCACCCACTGGCTACTTGGTACGGAGCTGCGCTGCTGCGCCGTGGAGGAGTTTTATCAGAAGCATCAGCACAAACCCTAATCGTATTAGAGAAATTGCAAGATGAAAATGAAAGTTTAAATGACTTCAGTGTTTATCTTCATTTGTAAACATTTGGCTGTTAACAAGATGCGCGCATACGCAAGGCCACCCCCAGCAAAACGCTGAGAGATCGATGCTAGAGGAAGCTGCAGGACCTGAAACCCTCTGTGCCCTGCCAGCAGTGCCAGGAGGTGTTTCTGGGGGTGGTGGAGGCACCGCTCACTCCGCTGCTGAACCTCTGCACCCCTTCCATGCAACAGCCTGTGGGCCCATGCTGTAATTTGACCTCTGGAAAGAGGTGGGAGGGTGTTTGAATAAAAAATGGGTTTGGAGGACTCTGCACCATGAGATCTTGGGATCTAGACCTGCTGCAGGAAAGGCATATGGATTACACACGAAGCATCACTTGACTACAGCTCTCAAAATACTATTTAATTCATGTTTGTGTTCTTAATATCAAAATACTTACTATTTTTCTGGTATGATAGACAAACAGCTATATTGTTCTTCTGGGACTATTATGTGTTTTATTAGCAAATCAGCAGCTTCTGAAGTCACGGAATTGATTTTCAGGGAGTGCTCTGTTTTCAGATTTTTGGCTTCCTTAATAAAAAGTTTCTCAGTTCCACAATTACAGTAGAAAAGTTCAGAAGAAATTAGGTAAGAGCAGTCTAATGGCTCAAAATCCAAGGGAAACAACACATTTTGAAAGTATACTTATCTATTTTAAGCTTATGGCCTTCAAAACAATCTCATGACTTTGGGGAGCATTTTTTACTTTTGAAAGCTAGTGGTTGGGTAAGTCATACTGCTCATCACAGCTATTTCCTTAAAATCTTTGCAGAAAACATCTTTGACTGAAACAGAGAGCACACAAGCAAGCAAGATTCACATACAGCATTCACATACAAACCTCGTGTTTCCTTGTTTTGTTGTTTTTATGGCATAAGCACATTTATGTATAAAGCCAGAAATGCTTTATTAGCTGACCAACAACAGGCATCACACGGTGCAGCCAGTAAACATACCTATCCCAAGAAAACTTGTAATGGGAGGGAGATTTAACCAGGCTGGCATTATTATTTACACACAAGACTGCTCAGGATCTTTGCTTGTAATTACAGCTGTACCTGGCTGGGGTGGGTGGATCAGATGTGAAGTTCCCAGGCAGGATGGAAGTGCCAACAGGACAGCAGGACATCACCCCTTTCAGACCGTTCTCAGGTCAGGCCCCCAGCTATGCTGCCTGATGCTGCCAAGAGCAAACTTGAGATGGGTGCGTGTGCTCTGTACCCTGCCCAGCATCCCCAATTTGGTCTGGCAGGAGGGAAGGACCAGAGGAGCATCAGCTTCTACCCCACAAGCTAATCAGCCACTTCATCCCCGGCTGCATGTGCAGCAAAGCACCACTGCGTGTCTGTCATGAACAGGGCAGCAAACCTTGGAGACTGCTGAGCAGTGAGCTTCCTCCTGGAGCTGTCTGAGCACAGGTCTCACAACAGCCAGAACCTGGGGGGTCACGGAGCTGTGGGGAGGCACTGAGCTATGGGCCTAGAGGCAGTGCAGTGAGGGGCAGGAGTTAGGAGTGCCTCGTCATTGGTGCAAGGTTTGTTTTCATACCTACATGTGTATGCACCTGCACACCCAAACACACGCTGTGTCATGTATGGCGAGTTCGTGGAATGGTAAATTAGACTCCAAGCTGCTCAAAGCTGCTTCAGGAAATCATTAAAAAGAGGCCATATTCAAGAAGTATAATGGAAGTCTAGTTTCTATTGCCTCTAATTTCCAAAATATCAAGCCCCTGAAAGACGCACACGTTAAAAAACAAAATACCATAGAAAGATCAAAGATCCCTCTGGAAATACATTCTCTGCACACTTCAAAGCCAAATGTCCCCTCACTTGCCCCCTTGTAAAGAGATTAACTTCCCTGAGATGAATCTGCTCACAAAATCAGCAAATTCTTGCAGTGAAAATAAGGATTCGTACACGTTAACTCAGGGACCTCGAGCAAAACCAAGCGATCCCTCTGCATCTTCCTCTGCTTGACTGCAATACGAGCATTTATACCCACTCTCATTTCCAAGCTGCGATTGGTATTTAAGCTGTTCGCAGGCAGTTTTTCCTTGAGTCATTTCGCACGTGGATCAGCTGCGAGCCCCTTTCCCTGAATTAAAGAGGAAACGAGTGCACCATCTGGCCAGCCCCTCGCCTGATTCAGCCCCAGCGCCCGCGGTGGTATTCCAAAATGTGAGGAATGCTCACCCAGTAGGCTCGGTTCACATCCTCCCTCCTATTGACTAAAGCTGCTCTGTCCCCTTCTGGGGCGCTTTATGTAAGAATTTGGTGGGGAGACGAGGCCTCGGAAATCTGAACCATCTTCAAATGTGCGCGTGTGTGGTCTGAGCAGGCAGCTTATGCAATGAGAAATGGGAAGCCACTAAAATGATTCTGCTTCTAAATATTTTGACCTTTATTGACATTTATAAGTAGCAGGCAGCTTAATTACCAATCAAAGGAAGTTATTAGCTACAAAAGGAGCCTGTTCTTTTTTTTTCCTTTATGGCTCCTTTCCCAAACCAGCACTGTTCAGAAGAGATTTCTGTGGCAGGACAAGGCAAAGGAGCCCGGGAGACCCCAACTACTTTCCAGCTAACCTACACAGGGATCCTTAAAGAAGTCAAAGAACTTCCAGAAAGGGGCTACTCCAGAGACAACACGTTCAGAACAACAACAGACCCTCCACTTCTGTAGGTGTTAGCTCCTGGTATGACAGTGCGGCCTCATTCTTCTAAATAGAATTGTTTAGTGAGCATTTGTGCTGACTTGTTTTCTTTCAAGCACACTCATAAACAAAGCCTCACCCCATTCTTTTTTTCCCCCTCTTTGGTTGGTTGAGGATTTTTGCACGACACGAATCCAGAGGGTGGCACGAGGAGCTGAGAACATACAAGACTGACTAAGGCACTAATCCCAACACAAACTGCTAAAACAACTGGAGGATCCACCCCAGAGATGGCTGAGTTCCTACAGCAAACAAAGCAGTTTCTTTAAACCACCCAGGCCCCAAATCTGCCAGCATGGCTACTAGCTTTACGCGTATTTATGGCCCCGTTAGTGTGATAGGGTTGCTTGCTGGGTAATAGCATTTACAAAAACATATTGATTAGAAAATATTTCTTAAATTTAAGATACTTATTAGAATGAGCAATGCTCTCCCATAATTTTAGAATATCTTTCTTTTAGTAAATACAAAGTAGGACAACAGTATACCAAAACTGTAGTACTAACAGAGCTCTAAAACCTGAAATATATGATCAGTGAGATGTTTTCTTTTTTTTAACCAAATTAGTGCTAATCTGGATTAAAAATAACCTTTTGAAATAACTATCTAACTCTGTACACTGATACTATTTTCCGCTGTGTAACACAGACTAATGCTGTTTTAAGAGGCTCTATATGAAGGGAAGAGCAATGCAGAACACACACGAAAACCCAAAGATACTTAAAGCATTTTTTCTCAATGGCTGAATAATCCCAAGGAATAACTTCCCTGGCAACCAGGAAAGGAGCTGCATGGTCCAGACCACATTTTAGAGTGCATCAAACCAAAGAAGTAATGGAAGTTCCAGCATTCTCCCAGGCAGGCACAAGATTTTAGCTTTTCATCAGTGCTACTCCCGCATATATCAAAAGAAGTCCCACGTTACCTTCTACCAAACTCAGTGTCTGATTTTTCTGCATACTTCTGGGCTTTTTCAAACAAGACATTTAACACTTTTTTTTTTTTTTTTTTTAACCTCTCTGCAATTTTTCCCCCAGATTCTCCTGGCTTTTTTTTTTCATCCACATTCTACACACTCCCTTTACTAAACTGGTAATTCATTCCCTGTTTTGTAGAAAAAAATATTTAACTGCAACCTATTTGAAACTGGGAGCTTGATCCTGCAGTCACTAAAGTCAAAGGCAACAAGGGCATCCTGTTCAATGGGAACAGAACAAACTCAGAGTTCCTGGACAGTGTGTTTTTAATCAGGGAGCCTTCACATTTAAAAGGAAATCATTTGCATCATATTAGTATTCATTGTCCACCTACACAGGATGGGAAATTTACTGAACAAAAAGGTTAAGTGTGTTGATGCCAAGAAGGCTTGCCCATTGCAGAGCCGGTCACAGCAATGAAAGCCTCTCAGCTGTACCTGTTCCAGGAAATTACATCGAAAAGCCTCTGCATTCATGGCTCAGGGGAGGCAGACCTGTTTCATATGGTACATAAAAGGTCAACTGAGATCACTGTGTGTATTATTCATCACAGGAAGAGTCCAAGTGTACCAAAAACAAAAATAAAGCTCAATGAAAGAAGGTAGCAGAAGGGAGGCTGCTGCAGGCCGCCTGACACAGTTTACTCAAATATGTCACTTCAGATCAACAGCAAAATGTCTTCCTGCAAATTGTTTATCAGGGGACCCTTCACTGGAAAAATGATACAAGAGTTCTTTGTGCCTGTTACAGAAAAGCACGTGGGCTTTTACAGTTCTGCCCAGCCTGTGGTTCACAGGATAAGCAGGACTCCGGGGCTGCTTCCGAAGGACCTGCGTAACAAAACTGAGACAGAAGAGCCCAATGTCACAGGTTTACAATTTGCTACAGAGATGTTGTAACCCTCTTCACTGGAAAATGTTAGGCACCTGCATTTTAAAAAAGACTGCAAGTCACCTATTTAGGTGTTTTGTACAAGATGAAGTTTACACAAGGTTTTTTCCTGTAACATTTGATCTAATATTAGGTATTACGTCTGGTGATTAAAGACTGAAAACCCTAGTTTTCTTTCCAAGAGGCCTCCCAGAGCTCCTCTGAGTCTTTTCATGCTGTCTAGTTTCATTTATATCCACCAAATCATTTTTCTCATCTTTTAATTTAGAACAGAATCCAAAAGTGCAAAGCTTTCTGTTTCCAGGTCCCTTTGTTCCTGGGATGTATTTCTGATGATGAACAGCACCTTCTTAGCCTTGCACAGAAACCTGTCAAGGTTTCTTATGACCAGTAAATCTGGGAGCTCACAGAACATTTAAAGTGTAGAAGGGACCTCTCAGGATTGTCTAGATCCTGCCCTCTGTCCTGGAGAGCCTGCTAATGGCAGCGTGCTCTCCAATATATGTATGGTGCCTGTGACCTCTGAAAAACGTGCTATAAAAATTAATCATAAAACATACAGCATAAAACAAGGGACAAGAACAAACAACAACCCTGAGCCTTCTCCTTCGGCAGCTCTTCTGGCAGCTCCTCCTTTAGCAGCTCTTACAGGAGGGACAGAATGGGATCTCACACCCTGTGTGGTTATCAAATGTCTGAGAAGAAATCACACTCAAAGCTGTTTTCCTAAATATTAACAAGCAAAGCTTTGCAAATATCAGCCAAAGTAGCAGCTCATGTGTGTAGGCTCCAAAAGCTTGGAAAAGCAAATCAAATTCAAGCTTGCAATAGTGAACAGGTATCAGCAGGCATGAAATATTTGCTCAAATTTTGATCACCTAGAACAATTCAATAAATCACATTGCTCCAGGTACGCAGTTTGATAGGAGTCAGACGGCTGCACTGCCCCTGAGAACTGGGCAGTGGGCTTGGGGAGGAAGGAAATAGCTGCTACATGCAGTAAATAAAAAAAAAGAAACAGTTCTGCTGCAGAATCATTCCATTCAGCCCTGCTAGAAACACAGGCAGCTACAAACCGATCATTCATCTCCAACATAAACAGAGATTTGGTTAGACCAGCAGTAACATAGGTTGAGATTTTTAGTAGATGACATAAATAAATGTATTTTTATATTTCCTGACCACATTAAGCTTGAAATCAGAGTTCTAAAATGCGAGCCCCGTACTATAAGACTTCTAATAGCCAATAAATTCAGATAGTCACAGTGAAGCAATGTTTCCTCCTTAAAGGTACATTTTGCTGCCGTGTATATAAATACAAGGGGACTTGTTTTTTTATGGATTTGGAATTTTATGTAGCTGAACATGATCATTCAAAAAAGGTTAAAGTTCTCGTAGGAGGACAGCAAGATGGAAACCACTTCAGAAGGCACATAGTCAGATTCCAAATATTATTCCTACATGGAAAGATGTTAGTAAGGAGATGGGGGAAGGTTGGGGAAAACTATTTTCTCCCCAAAAGGCACCATCCAGGAGAGCAGAGGCATAGCTAAAACATCCCAGCTCATCAACATCACTGCATTTCTCCATTCCTGTCCCACTCTCTTACGCTAAGCAAGCATTAAGCAAGCTCTTATCCTGCCCAGTGCATCCACTTCCCATTTGTAAAGCAGGCCTCATAGGGCCAGAATTCCTTTAGGTGGTGCCAAAGGAATGAATGAGTTCAGAGAGTTACCGGTAACACTGAGTGCTAAAATACTTAAAGGTCGTTTCTCATCCCTAAATCTTACAGCACATTAAAGTGGAGATGATGATATCCCACGCTGGGAAATTGAATACAACACATGGAGTGACTTTTGTGGCTTCTCAGAATGCCCATAATAAAAGCCAGGAGTGATTCTCAGGTTGGCCACACAACCCCTAAAAGGTATCTTATGCCTCCAGACCCATCAAGGCTGATGTCCAGGCTGATGCCCAGCAGTCAAAGGTGTTAATGACGAAAGAGAGCTTGCTGGATCTCCAGGCTGCCTTTCAGCACGGTATTGCTCCCTAAGCAAGCTCTGGCTGAAGGACAACGCTGCGCTGCGTGGACTTTGAAGGCAAGTCCTTCTCCATGGAACAAAGTTGTTTAGTTTTAGGACCTACCACTTTCAGCGGGTCCCTTACAAAAAGACACGATCCCAGTGGGGGAGCAATAAAGAGAATCAGTGCGGACTGGCTCTGCTGCCCGTTATTGACTTAAAGTCGTTGGAATAGCCAAGATGAAAATGTCTGAGCATTGATGTCACTTTGATACAATTGCTCTGGAGGCTATTCAGTTTTCCTCGGGGCGCCTATTCATTTTAGGAGACTCGCTGATCTTTGTCTGATGGCTGAAGTTTTATGACCAGAAAGAAATGAAGATGGCAGCTAAGAGCTTCACTTCACAATGAGAAAAATAATCCTTTTAAGGGAGAATTTGTCATTCCTAGCTCACTTTGAGAACTAGCAGTTGAAACTAAGTAGATGGAATGTACCAGCAGAACAAATGTTAAAACTCTGAGTACTTTCAAGTACAATTTAGCTGCAGGATGACAAAAAAATTAATAACCTCCCCACACCCACCTATACTAAGGTTGAAAGTATTCAAGGACTGGAACTCCAGAATTAAGATTGCCTTGTGCCGTCCTAATTCACTTCTCCTGTGTGATACAATTAAAATATATTTTCCCCCATGGCCTCACCCCTTTGGTAAGCAGGATGAACAGAGCTATTCACTTGGGTTTGGGGTTTTTTTTTGAACCTTTTTGAGTCAATGTGTGGCCTTGGTTTTATTTATAGCATGCAGTTTAAACTCTTCACTGAATACAGGATTATTCATATCCTTATGGGTTTTTATATAACACTTATCACAGAAATATTTTCTTCAAAAACATAACAAATGTCTCCCGACAAAACCCCTGCCAACGAGGTAGAATGGTAGCACGGGACCCTTCAGCCCAAGTGCTTAATCAGAATCAGAGGTCCCACAAGATTGTTTTGATTAGCATGAGATCATCTGAATGCAATTTAGTGTATAATATATTCTTGTTTCTAGCAAACCAATGGTAACAAAACCCCATTTTTCTGGAGAGAGCTCCAAAACTTCCACTGCCATGAGTTTTCTGTTTGAGAAACCATCTGTTTCCTTTCAGGGTCATCCATAGTATTTGCAAACTTTGTTTTCTGTGGTTTATAGCACTTCCTTCTAAGACCTCTAGGCAAACGACAAGCAAGGCCTAGTCTGGAGCGAAGCAATGTGGCACTGTAAGGCTAGAATAAAATAATTCCTAGTTCATATGAATTTGGAAGATTCCCACTTACATTGGTAATTAACAAAATAAAAATAAGAATTACTACCCCTTTGTTTACATACCCTCTTACTTAGAAGTGTAACTGTACGTACATGTGATTATGCATACATGCATGTGATTATGTATATACACCTAAAACCAAAAAGTAGCCGTATCTACTAGCAAAAATACTGAAAAAAACACACATCATGTTTGTATAATCTTGTTTGAACACAGCAGTGCTAATCAGCAAAGTTTTAAGCAAACTTAAATAATTCAGAGACTACATTACATAATCATTCTTCTCACAGACAAGACAATTTACATCCACCCTTTTGATTTGGACCTAAGCTACAAGTCAAGTCACTCTCCATAGAGATAAATGTTACCTCAAGTTCACCAGTATGAACACCTTTGAGAAGCACAGCTTTCAAGTTTGTGCAAGCCTGCAATCCCACCTGCACAATCAGAGAGATCGATTTATGATCCCCCATGTCATGCTGCTTGTTTTACATTGTAGTCTTAAAGAAAGGAGCAGATGTTATTTAAGAAATAAATGACTTACTGATCTGACAGCCATCGGGATCTCTCTGTGTTCTTTTGGTTCGTCGTGCTTATCTCAAGCTGTTCTTCAACGATGATCTCTTCAGAAGAGAGGATCTGACGGCTGAAAGAAAAATGCACAATGCTTACAGCTTATATCCACAAGACTGGAAATTTGGCATGCCTGGAGGCTTTAGCATTATTATTATTACAAATATATTCTGGAATTTGTATTTTTGGCATAACTGAAAGATTTGTTGTAAAGAATGTAGCTTTATTTTTTTAACGTGTTAAGTTAGCTTGGATTATTTTGAATTCAAGTATTTTAGCAATGACTGTAAATAACATTCTTTTTTGATTTGTTGTAGTAAAAAGAAAGCTAACAAACATCAAGCATCACTTAGCAACGTCTTTAAAAACACCACCATCATTACCCTAGGATGCAGCTACCTGAAAATCTGGCCCTCCTGCAACCTAGGTTCAATCGATACAGATTTGTTGATTGGAATGGCCTTTTTTCTTTAACGGAAATCTATTTTAAAGTCTAAAAAGTTTAAGAAAACCAAATTATCCCTATCCAGAACTATTACTGTCCATCCTACCTTTTGCTCTGTTTTCACAAGGATGTGCTTAATTCATAATATAAGTTGTCCCACTGCAACATCTCCTAGTTTAAGGCCAGGCCTCTAATTTATAAAAACACAAGTTGGTGCTACTGCCTAGGTTGTAAATCCATCCTCCCATCCAGCACTGTTCTTCAGCAGTATTAGTACTACAACACAAAGCAGTTGTAAGAGGGCCAGGGAGCTTCCATTGCAGACATGGACATCACTACCCCGAGTGTTGTATAAACACAGCAGGGAAATAAAAATTACCACATCCTCCAAGAGATCGACGCAATTATTTTGTTGCTCTAGTATGAGGATCCCAAGGCACTTTGCAGTTAAATCTCTCAGGAAGACTGCATTTCCAGCCTTGTTCTACAGAAGGGAAACGTGAGGAGGACTGAGCACAGTAGCACGACACAATGAATTACACTTCTTCTCTGAAAGGGGACATACTTGGAGTGCTGGACTGAAAGCTCGCTGAGGTTCCCTTTTTGCAGAAATTATCACTGAAGGTAAGAACCCACAAAAACTTGTAGGTCTGGTACAAGCATTTAACTCTGTAGGCACCCATTTCCGCAGCCTGTCTGAGACTCTGGTAATTATTCCTACCCACTAGCCATCTGATGCTCTCAGCTGAGCTCACTGATTTGTTCTCAGCACAAAAATGCCTCACTCAAAGAATGCCTACACATTTCTTAGCGCACTGGGAATCAGAAGTCAGTGTTGCTTCACCTATATGCCTTAGGAAGCTACAGTGATGTAACGTTTGCCATGGCTGCTCTACAACGTACAAATTACAGAATATAATCATCTTACTGCCAACATCTGGTCAAGTTTAAAACAGGAATCTTGTAAAGCTTCTAATTACATCTCCTCATACTTTTCTGAGCTTTATTAATCTCAGCTCAGGGTTGTGTTTTTTGTTGTTGTTGTTGTTTTTAACTTCAGTAAGTACATTCTCTGATTCAAAGCAATCTTTCAATGAATTATTTCCATTATTCCCCTTTTCACTGCCTAAAATACAAAACAGGCTCCTGAAGTTTTAACCCTTCACGTCACAAAGTGACAAAGGCTCTCAAAACCTCATCCAAGCCATGCTGCAATTAGCTAGAGACTTTCCACTGACTTAACTTTGGATCAGTCCCCAAAACAACAAGGGAGGCTGTGCTACAGCAAGGCATTGGGACAGATATTCCACTTGAAGAATATATTACATCTCCGTTAGCATCATTTAGTCATCTGTTTAAGATAGAGGGATTCAGCATGTTCTTACATATTTTGCAGAACATATTTTACACCCCAAAATTGCTAATGAGTACTAGTAAGGTCTAATCTCTGAAATTCATCTCTGAAAAAGCAAAAGCAAAAGTCAATCCTTTCCTCTTGTTTAATAAACAAGCTACAAAAACTACTATGTTGTGCCAGCAGACAGCCTTCACTAAAGATCTGACTGCAGGTGCACAAGAACGGAAATTATCCTAGTTCAACTTCACACTTTGCCCACGAAGTTTAAGAGTTTACCCAGGCAGTAAGGAGCCTGGCAGCTTAGGAATCAGTCCTCTCAGGCTTTGCTCATGTGAAAGAAGTTTTACTTTCCTGAGCAGACCTGAAAACACACCACTCACATTAACAGCTCTCCCGAGGCTGCAGAGAATCTTTTCTGCTCCTTTGCTGCTCTTCTCTGCGTGCACTGGCCAGGCAAAAAAGACAGGTCCCTACTGCTGAACGAGTAGCAGTCCATCAGTAAATAACAGATTTCCAAACCCCTGGTACCCCGCAGAGCACTTTTCACAAGCGTGTTTCAAAGTGGTCCTCACTGTGCATGAGGACTATCAGCGCTGCAGCCATTCCCCAGGTCCTCACTGAGGACCAAGCCCAGGGCCAGCCTGGCACTCCCCTGACTCTTCCCAAGCTCTGTCCGTGCTGTGCAATGCTGCCTCTTGGTGGAGCACAGCTAAACACTCGGCAAGGCTTTCCACTCTCTTCTCCAGCCTAAACCTCCCGACCTGAACAGAAGTAAAGCCAGTCTGTGTCTTCACCTATTCAGGTGAAGTCCTTACAATTCCCATCTGCCTGCTGCATGTGAAAAGGACTAATGCCACACTTACCGGGACATTATTAAAGGTAAGATGTTCCAGCGGTGTGTTTTAAAACTGGTAATTAAATTGGACAGCCAGAAGCACTGAATCCGAATACTTTATAAGCTGAGTTGAATATCCATGGAGAAAAAATGTATGATTTTTCTAATGAGCTAACTCAACTAGTTCAATAATGAACTAATTCAACTTCATCCAAAACAGTTCATGAGCTCTTACTTATGAGTTACACAGTACATTGGGACCTTCATTAATTAGCACTATTCCTAGTTGTTTTATGTATTTATGTTATAGGTGCAACATAAGGGTGGACTTGGAAAAAAATAAATCATCTATGCCTTTTCGTTCCTGCTCACAAACAGTGATGGGAAAACCTCCAAAAACATTCTCAGTGTTTTGTAGTTGTTAAGACACTTCATTTTCTCTCATTCCCAAGCTTCAGAAGCTTCCTCTTTGTGATTGCAAACAGATGATGGTAGAGTTTGCAATTAAACTAACACAAGTAAATTCCAATCAGCAGTGGCCTACAGCAGCTTCTCAGTGTTCACTTGAAATGGGGGCCAACTCTTAGTATGAAGCTATCAGCAGGAAAAGCTAAATTAAAATTGATGTTTAGACGCAGTTTCCGTGACCCTCCTTGCACCCAGGAATATTCATAACATCTGTCATGTATTAAATACCAACTTTGGGATTTTCAAACATCCAGTGAGCTTGGGCATTGAAAATCCAATAAGGCCCTTTGAATACATCAGTGCAAAATCTGAAGAGTTTTTAACCATTTGGGAGAACAGCATTCCACAAAAGGGAGAAGTCTGAGCATCTCTCTACATTCATCAAGAAATGTTATTAAGAATACACAATTTAGGGGCTTTTTTGAAAACTAGGCCTTAATAATTGAGTTTTTAGTGTAACTGGAATAGATTTTGCAGACTTACCCTATCCTGTCTGATCCTTACAATACTGTGGCAGAACAGAGACGGAAGATTCTTGCATATTTTCGGTTTTCCAGAAATTACCCCAGTAAAACCAGTGGTTAGTGGTTACAGCTATTCAGTGTCACAGACAGGCATAAAATACGATGGCAGTAGCTTTCATAAGGGTAGGGACTGCTAAGGAAATATGGGATAAGTTTCAGTTACCTATTCTTGATCTCATTTCAGGGAACACAGTTCAAACAAGACATCTTGCAAACTTCTGGAGCTGCGTTTGTTGCTGTTGTTGTTTTAAGACAGAGCCTCTCTTCAGCAGCAGCACATGGATTCTCCCCGATACAGACAGATTTGCATCTCCTGCAGTGGCAGGCCAGCAGATGTAGCTCTGTTGTGCTGGGTACCAGGCAGTTGGGTGGTACAATTCTGCTGATGGTGCCGGCCAATATCACCAGCAAATTGCATCCCAGATGCCCTAGAAAGGGTGGCGAGCCTCCTGGTAGTCCCAAGGGAATGCAGGCTCACTGGCAGCCCAGGTCAGTTGGCAGCATGAAGAGCTGGAGAAAAGGCATAAAACAAGGTCAGGTCTACCAGGCTTTACTGGTAAAGGGCAGAACTGTGCACACATGAGCATATCGGTCTGGTTAAAAGCATTTATGTAGAAAAAAAATGCTCTAAGCATGGAAATAAAACAAATCTTTAGAGTAAAGTTAATGGGCAAGCCTGGTGCATATATATATGTATACAAGTTCAAAAACAAGCTCTTAGGGCAAAATGACTCATCATGCTCTTGGTCTCTTTTTATAGACAATAAAATGCATCCCCTACATTTCCAAACACTCCTTTCTGCCTTTTGAATGCACTCAGTTGTAAGAAACAGTTCTGAACAACCCTGTTAACAACTATGTTCCTCCAACTGCTTCGAGTCAAAGCAACATGATTGATGGTAAAAGAAGACATCCTCATTTAAATTACTTCCAATTTTCTATTTTTCTCTGAAAAGCAAGTCCAGCCCATTAGTACAGTTGAGTGTTGGAAAAAAAGTTTCCAAAACCAGCTAATATAATGCAACGAAAGTCATTTTGTAACACAGAAAAATACAAGTACTGTTATACAAGTGTTCTTGTTCCAAGAACAATTGTAAGTGGGTTTTGTTTTGATTTTGAAAAATCTCCAATATCTCAGGGTAGTTGCAGTAGACCACACACTGGAAAAATTACATGTTTTTCTGGTCGCTGTGTAATAAAAGGATTTTTCTCTCGGAGACAGAAAAAGGCCTGTTCAGGGCTGGAGAGGGAGTAAAACTCACTAGCAAGAATGAAAGATCAGGAAAGACTGGGTTCCAGTTACAGTTGTATGAGGATAATTTGGTCTAGTTGTCTGAGCAGCTGTCAGGGAATTAGGAACAACAGCTTCTACTTTATCATCAGCCTGCAGAAGACCCTAGGGCTAAAAGCAAATCAATCACATGGCAGTGTTATGGTCTCTAGTATTATGGGTGCCTCCATGTCAGGGTGTTGAGAGGTTTTGCAACATGAAGTAGAGCACAAATAGAAAATCATCTGGGAGAGTAGGTTTCCACTGCTTTAAGACAGAGGGATTTTTGCAAAAGTTTGTATGATATGGCCACAAAGTAAGCTTGCAGCCAGACAGCACATAAATACCTCCATCATTTACGGATGAAGACCCACGGCAGGGTGCAGCCAATAAACTGCAGATAAGCCTAAACTGAGAGTCAGTTGTGACTTCGCCTTGACTTCACAACATGCTGCAGTGAGCCAGTTGCATAACCTACTTTCCAGGTTGTTTTACTGCAGTCATAGGGCAATTTTGGACCGACTCCACTAAGTACATTTTTTAACATTCCTTTTACTCACCAATAAAACAAAATAAAAGATTTTATAGCCTTGATGTGTTTCTGGCACATTTTAAAACTGTTGCTAATAAAACTTTTCCAAGATGAAACAAGAGGAAAAAATGACCCAGCTGTAGCAATGTGATTATCTCATGATTTGATTTTGTAGTTTTTTTGTAAAGTCGAGCTTTTATGCAGGAAACTGGGAAAAAAAACATCCCAGAATGAGATTGTGGTAAGAGAAGAAAACCCATGTAGGCACAAGGCACCAAGCAGAACGGCGCTATGATTCTAGCAGCCAACGTTAAACGTAGCTTGAGTCATGGTTTCATGGACACCAGGGGCTTGCCCCTTCTGACCACTGAAGTCGGTGACAATTCACCAACTGACTGCGGTGACGCATGAGCCAGTCCCTGAAGAAGCAGCCTGGCTTCTACGTACGGCACTGTGCAGAGAGCCAGGAGCTCTGAGCTCCGTTCCTAGCTTTGATGCAAACTCCCTGCGTGATTTTGGTCAAATCTCCTCAGCTTCTCATCTGTTAAGAGGGTGATCTGTCTCTGTCTGCTTCCACTGCTCTCAGAATTGTCATCGCCTCTCTCCTGGCATGCCAAAGCCTTGATTTTTGGTGTTTGTAGGTGTAGATGTGCTGTAACAAGGAATGACTAACGCACAGCCTTAACCAACCTACCAGCTCCAGCACCACAGAACGCTGCGGTGACTCAGGACACTGCCGTGCCCACCTCTGCAGGAGAGAAAACTTGCCAGATCTGTGGCAAGTACTTAAAAACGTGCCTTAAGCACCACGCACAGCTGCAGCAGGCCGACCTATGTACGCTATACTGGCCTTTCTGTGCATCCTAAAACTCAAAGTGCATCAGCTGGTTGATTTTCAGGGATCACCTCCTCCAGGCTTGAGAAGGGTCTTCAAATGCACTTTTTCACCTCTCAGAGCAGAGGTGTTATATTAACTACAATGTTATTGTTTATTTTAGGCTACCAGGAAACCTTTTCAATGTCCACTATCTTTCACGAAACTGACCATGAGAGGGCACCAACACTACTTTACAAATACAAAAACAGGCAAATAAATAATTGGGAATTTTCTTACTGACTGTATAGCTTCAAAGGCCTTGAACAGTGCGTTCCCCAGAAAGCCCTCGTGTCAGGCAGCAACCTGGGTGCACTGCAACAGGGGAAAAAACACCCAGCCCCCTAGAGCTGCTTCCCCTACAGACACCCTTTATATACAGAGCCCCTTTCCTTAGGGCTGATGAGTTAAAGGTTCACACGGCTTCTGTCAATGCTGTCCAGAGCCTCTCCCTGCAGCATCTCTCCTACCCCAGACCTCCCTGCTCCTTACAGGAGCAGTCGTTACCTTCACCGCTGCTCCTGGGCGACCCATCCCCTTCTCTCTCAGGACTACACCCCTTGCCCTGCAGTTTGGAAATCCGGGCTGCTAGCATTCAAGGGGGAGAACTCGTTCCTGAAAGCTGGATGAGCAGCAACAGCTGAAACCACAGGTTTTCAGCCCAGCTAGCCCTAGCAATAAGTTTGCTCATTTCATCCTCTTTCCAATCCCTACATATGCTCTTTTGTATTACGAGCCCAGCTCTCGCAAGCTACTTACTGACAGCATGCAACTTTACAGCACAGAAGAGATCCCTCTGTTTCCCAATTATACATACATAAATTTAAAAGTACTCTGACTGTAAATTACTTCCCTCAGCTGAACTAATTTCTAAGGGCAGCTGCAGCAATCTGAGAAGCTCCCCATGGTACTGCGATGCCCGGCCACGCAGCCCCTGCAGCTGCAGTGTGAGACCCGTACCAGCAGACGGCCCTGTTCTGAACTGCTCATTTACATTGCAGAAAGCTGGAAAAACAAGGCAAAGATCAGCATTAAAACAGGTATCTGAAGCTTCCACTGGGAATGATACTCTACTTGTACCCCAGAAAGCTGCCAGCGAATGTTCATTTCATATGACTTTCATATTTTAGCAAAGACATCACCCTAAGGTATTCCTCTAGAAATAAAAGAAACTAAAAAGCATATTATTTTTCAAGACTGCCTTATAAATACCCGATGCATTATTACTCCATGTAAAAATACAACTCCTGGCCTCCCAAAATCCCTCAGTCAAATCTCCCTGCCAAATACCATCTGGGATGCAGACACCTATGCCAAGAGAAAAAAAGAGTCCACAAATTCCCTCTTCAAGAGCAAGCCCGATTCTGTATGACCATATAGATCACTGAGAAAGCTAATTCTGCTTACAAAGGAAATATCTCATCACTAAAAGATCTGTATGGTTAAGCTAAACCTTTTCCTGCAGCATTGACTGTGGATACAAAAGGATTGTTCTGTTTTGTTTTGCCTGTAAGTCAACAAAATGCTGTTTTCAACTTGTTTCCCCCGAGTTTTCATGACAGTTCGATTAACTCTGTGCAATTATTCCATGAAAGTAAATTTACTCTAAATGCCCCGGTAAATTTCTGGCAGTTCAGAGGAATCTCCCAGTTGGGACACATCAACTGAGAAGAACACCAGGTAAGTCAGAAACAGGGGGAGATGAAAATAACTCAGCCAGGGCGTGGGATAACGTAGCATCTGCAGAGCAAGAGGGTCAATGGGGAGTTCTTTATAACAGCCTTACTGTCTCAATTTGATAAACCTTATTTTCTCCTACTGTATTTCTAAAGGTATATGCCAGACAAACAGAACAGAGGAGTTCCAAAAAGCATGTATTCATTTGAAAAGGAAATTGATAGAACAGTCCACAGCGAACTGTGCATGAAATAAGGCTGTTTCTGTGAGTACGGGGTGTTGTAAAACTTTCAGTTTGTTTAAAAATGTGCTTCTTGTATAGCATGCATCATGCAAGTAGTTGAGTAATTGTTGCAGTACTGACATTTGTAATGCAGTTCTCAGATGAAAAAGCAAAAAGATCTACTGATTTTGATTAACTGTTGTTCCTAGCTCCAATGGAGTTATACAAAATACAAATCAGATTGTTGTAATTGTATAAAGCCATAACAAACACCCTAAAATTTTATGAAAGCTATGTTCTAGAATTGGAACTGAAGTATCAGCCCTCCTGCAAAAGCATACACTCCTCTTGCCTTTGGGTTGATCACGCTACAGAAGCCACCAATCGACATTGCAGCACGTTTTCTGCTCGCTTTGCTCCTTTTCACCTGATGATCAGTCATTGCTAACAAAAACACAAAGGGTAATGCTAAACTTTAACAAATGGATTGACTAGGCTGAAGAGAGAGATTTACCTGTCAATGTCTAAATTAAAATCACACACATCTGCAACCTGTTATATTAAAAATACAAATACTTAAAGAGAATTTAGACACTGTGACCTATAGCATGGAATAATTAAAAGCCTTTCCTTAAGGGCAATATTAGAAGACCCCTTGTGGACCTGCCGGCAGAACCAGGCCTTCTTGTAGCTTCCTCCTCATTAGAGGATATTAAGTTCATTATGCTTTTCACTTTCGCCATCCCCAGAGCAAAATTATCCACTGAGATTTGAATATTTGGCTTCACCCTCCACTTTGCTTTTACAATTGGAAAAAATGTAAATGGCTGTAGTCCGCTCTCTTTTTTTTTTTTTCTCTTGCAATTGAAATGTTCACATTAGCAACGTACAGTTGAAGATTCCTTTAATTCTAAGTTAAAAGCATTTGACGTAAAAGTGGCTACATTTTTGCAAAGCAGCTTTGCAGTTCCTGAGCCAATTAGGAGACACGGTGTGCTGTCTAATGAACACAGAACAATGGGAGAGAGGCAGATCTCCGAGATCATACACTGACTACACGTTCTTTTGCCTTTCGGTTTTAACCAAACTTGTTATTTTTTTTATCAGGAACCAATCTGTAAGCAACACAGATACTACATGGGCCCTTTGGACCTGGTCTAAGAGATCACTAGAGCTCTCACCTGCAGGCCAGGGAAGTCAGTGCAAGGTTTCCCACCAGGCTTTAGCTCTGTTCCTCAATTTTTACATGCAAGAGTTAGATTCTACAAAATTACAGTAAAAAGCATGTCAGAAATAAACTGCTGCTTAGCTGAAAAATGCTGCTTAGCCATGCTGTCCCATTACTGACATCTAACAAAAAGGTGAGAGAGCACAGTGGGCTCACCACAGGCAATCTGATTCTGACCATGTTTTTTCCACCCTGATTCTGTCACTTGCCCCAGGGCTATGCAAGAAGAGCTGATGAGAAGAGGTGTTGTCTAAATCCAGTTCTCCTTCCTGCATGTCGCAGAACAACTGCAAGGCTGGTTTTGTACAGGCAAGCAAGGATGGAGTGTTTTCAGACCTTCATTTACCTGCTCTTGGGATCCCCAAGGCTGTTAAATGCTCTGACTCACAAAAGCAGTCCAACTGATTGGCTTAGCAGACAGGTCCAATCCTGTAACCCCAGTTTCCTTTTCAAAGCTCCAGATGCATTTACTCTTTGTACAATGCTCCAATGCAAAATACGATTATTTTTAATTAGATGTCTGTTCTACTTTTCCTCACTTCCTTCCCCCATTTTCAAATTTACCAGCAGAGGCTCATGTAAAGCAGGTCCTTTGAGAACTGTATTAATTTTGTAAAAACAGTATTGTTCTACAAAGCTGCTCTGCAACTTCAAATAAAATGGTTACAGCAGGTCATTACTATAGTTTAGCCTGCAACAGCAGTTAGAAATACAGTGCGTACATACTAGCATACACACTAGTATTTTAAATGACTGCTAGAACAGGATAAAAGGGACATCGTCAAGATAAAAGCTGCAGGTATTTAAAATTACTAAACAAACCACAAGGTTTGTTTCCATTACATAGCGTGTTTAGGTGGCAAGATGCTAGCAAGATGCTAGCAGCATAACCGCCTTTATTTCTTGCTCCCGCTCCCACTCACTGTTTGCAGGGTTTCAGCTACTTACATTGGTGGGAGAGTTTGAAATCCAGAATGAAGCAGTTGTCAAAGACACTTTTAGAATATAGAAAATATAAATAACATTATGAAAAATATGCAGGAAGCACTTTGAATAGTGACAACTTTGCATTTCATTCTTATCACTCTGCCAGACGCTTAACTGCATCTTCCACTTATCCCAAGCACTACTTTTAGCTTTCACTGAAAATCATTCCCATTCAGCAGCAAAAATAAGCTTTTCCCTTTCAGTCAGCCTAAGCCTGCTTTGCAGAGGGACAACACTTGACAATGCTGTTCTCTTTCATCAGGTGGGAACTTGAAGAGAACTCTTTGCAATGACAAAATTAACAGGGATGAAAATTTACACTTTGAGAACATGGTATACGCTCGTGCTGGCACTACATCTGAACACTGCTGAAGATTTCCAGTGGACAAAGATTAATCCCAGCTCCTTCTATTACGGCACTTTTCCACCTGGTACTTTTCAACTACAGTTGATTGTGGTTTTTATAATGCTCTAGATTGACCACTGTTTGCACAAAAATGCTACTGAAGTATTTTCCTTGCCCTTCCAGGAAATAGCTGAAACAAAAATTTTGGCTCTTACAGAAATGCATTTTCTGTACCTAGCCCTGGAAATGTAAGGATTGGGTTAACCCTGCCCTTCAAACAGCCATTTAAAACAGTAAACTCGGAGTAATTGCTATCAGATTAATATTTTATATCTAGATCTCCCTTTCATGTCTGTGATGAAATAAGATGCACAGTATAACAAATCAAACCTGAGAACTCCTCTCCTTTTGACAGATTATCTACAACTGATGAAAAACTACAAACTAAAAATATTCTTTGCTATGCAAAAATATTTATACACACACACGTTTAATTCAACCAAAACCAAAACTTAAAAAGATTTGGTTTTCTGATTTGGTTTTCTGATTAAAGTTTTTCATATGGATTTTATATGGATTAATCATGTCCTTTTCCACAATACTAGGAAAAAAAAAGAATAATAATCTCTTTAGATATTTATGGTAAAAAAAAATAAACTTCTCACCAAGAACATAAAAAGCAGCAGGCATAAATAACATAAAAACATATTTTTTTCTTACTGTAAGCCACTTCTACCATCCTATCAAAGCACTACTTCAGCACTATAAAATAATAGTAACACAGCTCATTAAATGAAAAACAGATCATTTTTTCAGTGAAAGAGCAGTTGGGCCAGCAAAGTGTTTGAATTGTAACTCACTTCTTCTTACCCTTAGGCTTTTCATGGGGCGTTGGAAGTTCTGCGTATCAGACTGAAGGGGCCTGGGACGTGGACGGGAAAGGACCAAGTATCTGGGATGCTTTTACTCACACAAAAGGGAAAGTGTTCAGAAATGAAACAGGAGATTCAGCCTGTGATGGCTACTACAAAGTTCAGGTATCATTAAGGAGGAACTACGCCTCTAGAAACCTTCTGGAGCCATTTCATGACACTGATTTCCCATGTAGAACTAACAACAAAGATGCAATATTTTGGTTGCTCTCCAGCCACGCTGTATTAAGACAGATGAATAACTGAAGAGTTATTCTGCTCGGATATGACATATGCTAACTGGACTTTCTTTTCATAGGATGACATTCAGCTACTGAAGGAGCTTAACGTTAATCACTATCTACTCTCTATCTCATGGCCTCGGATTATGCCCACTGGCATCAAAAGTAAGCACAATTTCACCATACACTTACCAGTAGTAATAGACAAGCAATTTTACTTCCAAGTAAACCACAGTTGTATTTTTTTCCCAGTTTAGAAAGCAGTCCAGGTAATTTCTTGTTTGTGTGTTTAATCAGCAGAACTGAACGAGAAAGGAATACAGTTCTACAATGACACAATCAACAGTCTTCTGGAAAGCAGCATTATCCCCATCGTGAGCCTCTACCACTGGGATCTTCCACAGGTTAAGACAAATTGGTGAAATGTCTAATGCAAATGTTTCTGATAGGAAATTTACTTCTACGTTTATGGACTACAAATGCATTAGAAAAATGCTTAAAGGTGCTTGCATGGTTTTAAGTGTGCTTATAGTTAATTTTATTCATTTGCATTGCTGTATTATTTATATTCCAGTAGCTCTGAAGAAAAGTCTTTGTTATTTTGAAACTGAACTTTAGATAACATTACTGATTCTTGATACTCATATTTTTGAAGGTTCTCCAAGAAAAGTATGGTGGCTGGCAAAATATAAGCATGATAAATTATTTTAATGATTATGCCAACCTATGCTTTGAGAAGTTTGGTGACCGTGTGAAGCACTGGATTACTTTTAGCAATCCGTGGGTGAGTTATCAATGCTTTCCTTCCAATCACTTCAGTTGCTCAGTTCTGTTCCCAAAATTCCATGGAAGGGACACTACAGAAAAGTAGGTTAAAAATTGTAGCTTAAAATGATAGATAGACAGATGGATAGTCTTCTGTAAGCAGTCTTTGTGCCCAAAAATTGGTTTCAACCAGTACTGAATTTCAAGATACGTGAAATTCCAGTGAAGTTTTGAAAAGTCATCAGCTAGAGAGAAGACAGGCACGGAAATGAGAAAGGCAGTTGAAATGGGTGCAGGGCAAGCTACATCAGACAACAGCAAGCTGGCAAGGCAGTCCCTATGGCTGGTCAGCAGCACACTGTTTCCAACAAGCTGCAGCATACCATCAGCCAAGCAGTAGGACAGTAGACAAAAGACAAGGGCAGGAGAGGGAAAAAGGGGCCTGGAAAGGATGGAGAGATTAGGAGACAGATTCCGCACTGTCTAAATCCATGTTAGCAAATTCATTAACTGCACTGTTCAATTAATAACTATTTCTATGTATTTGTAGGCAGTTGCTGAAAAAGGTTATGAAACAGGAGAGCATGCACCAGGACTGAAGCTCGGTGGATGTGGAGCATACAAAGCAGCACACCATATAATTAAAGTAAAATTAGAGTTGCACTTTAAATTATGCGTAAATTGAAAATTATTAGCAGACTGATTAAGCTTTTGATCCTGCTCTTTAAACAGAAATTTAGTTTAGTAATGATGTAATTTCCAATTAGTATATCAAATGCATTCAGTAGCTGAGGTAACCAGGTTTTAGACCACCAATGCACACTCAGGTGTAGCAGGCAGTCAGAGGTGCTCGATGTGACACTGTTGCAACAGCTCAGACTTTCCTTGTAATTTAAACGTCCCTTTGAAACATCCTGTAAAACTGGTTGAATAAGAAAATATCTAGGTTACTCTAGAAACAAGGAGTAAAATCCTGGCCTAGTGAAATGAACTTGAATTTTGCAAGTGACTTCAGTGAAGCCAGCTCTCACAGAAAAACTTTCACTTGCCTCAGTAAATTATGCAAAGACATCCAAAGACCAGAGACGCTGGAATGCTGTATTGAATGCTATTACCTTTACAAGGACCTTAAGGAGTTCAGGGAAGAAATATTGCAGCAATGTTTTTTTGATATCTTCGATGAAATGAAAGCTTCCACAATATACATGAAAGAAATGATGCGATACTTTCTGATGTACCTTAATGCAAAAGCTTCTCTCCATCTTTGGTGTCTCTCTATACTTACTGTGTGACTGTATTTTACCCTTTTTTCCCCCCCTCTAATTCTTACAGACTCACGCAAAGGTTTGGCACTCTTACAATAACACTTGGCGTAGTGAGCAGCAAGGTAATAAATGTTCATTCTGTAATTATGCTTCTATTTACATCAAGGGCTTAATGATTATGCATCAACTGCAGAATTGTCATTTTGTTTTTAAGGTATGGTTGGAATTTCCCTAACCACTGGCTGGGGTGAACCCATTGATCCTCACAGCCAAGCAGACATCGATGCAGCTGAAAGATACATACAGTTTCATTTGGGATGGTTTGCAAATCCAATTTACAGAGGAGACTATCCAGAAGCGATGAAAAATTATGTTGGTAAGCCTCAGTAGCCCACTATGACATGAACAAATCACACAATTACAACATGCAACAATGGAATACCCCTAACCAATGTGCACTTTAGTCAAATATGAAGACAAAGGTAAGACGACGCTAACCAATATGGGCTAGACACATCCCCTGAGTATTCCAGGGGGACATAACAGAACTAAAACATTTAACTGCTGTTGAGCTCAACAGTTGCCCATCTGAGTGTCCCAGTGAATGACTGGAAGGGAAGCAACTGTCTTTTCAGCAATAGCCTGTTTGCAGTGGTCTAACCAGGACTGGGAATTACTAGGTATTTTCAGTATTTTCTACCTACGCACAAAAAAACTGCAGAATTTTTCATCGCTAAAAGCTTACATTTCTCCAGGGTCCCACTATTTCACAGATAGAAGATAAGTGATGCACCTAGCAGCAAAGTACTTCCTTTCTCATCGCATTACATTTCCATGCTCTTTGAAAAAAGCAGCACATGAATTCACTGTCCTCTCCATGTACTATACCTGACTTATTTCTGCAAACCAAAAGGAAGACCATTTATTTCACCTAAAGGAAAAAGCAAGCAAACTAAACTGTCCTCTACACTAAGTTCAGGGAAACCATATTTATTGTTTGTCATTTAAAGAAAACAAGATTCTGTGCTGCGCAGAAATATGTTTCCTGTATTTATTTTGATAGGTAGGAAGAGTGCCCAGCAGGGCCTGGGGACATCAAGGTTACCGACTTTCTCAGTGCAAGAGAAAATTTATATTAAAGGCACATCGGATTTCCTGGGAATAGGCCATTTCACTACCCGGTACGTTACACAGAAGAGCTTTCCATCTCTACAAGTGTCCAGTTACCACATGGACCAGGATCTGGCAGAACTGGTGGACCCAAAATGGCCAGCTCCAGGCTCGAAGTGGCTATACTCTGTGCCCTGGGGATTCAGAAGATTGCTCAACTTCATTAAGGTAATTACAGAGTAAATCTTTAAAAAGAACAAAAAGTCTGCTTTCAAGCAGGAGCTTCACCTACTTAAACTGGCAAGTTTCTTTTTTGCCAAGAAACTTCATTTCAGTTCAGAGCAATAGAATTCAATAATTTTAAAAGTTAAATTCCTAGTTACACATTCTTCTTATTAAAGATAACTAAGTAGATCTAGAAAAACAGTCGTAAAGCATTTTAGAAAGAATTTTATGTTCTATCAAAGTGATTTTATTTCTACAATCCAATTTAAAGACAGCTCTGTTTGCAGACACAGTATGGAAACCCTCTCATTTATGTGACAGAGAATGGAGTTTCAGAAAAGGTACAGTGCACTCAACTGTGTGATGAATGGCGGATAGAGTATCTGAAAGGATATATTAATGAAATACTAAAAGGTAATTTTAAAAGCATGTTTTTCACTTTTTAAAAAACTCTTATAATTTACATCATAGATAAATAAATATTCACAGATTAGACTGGACAGCAATCTAGACTACTAAATTCTTTCACGAAAGTGACACAACCTGACTAAATGTACTCGTGTTAATAAATACAATAACCTACATGAGGTCAAATACTGTAATAGAGCATCAGTTTCGGTAGAAAGGAGAAATTGCACCTAATTAACATACTTAGGGAGCTCTTTGTACCTTTAAGCTAAAGAAAACACTTTCAGAGGATTTAAGTTATTTTCTACTTTGTCATTTTTCTGTCCTCCACCCCTTCCTCCTGCCCTGTTCCCACCACCTCTCTCCTTTCTGCTATAAAACAAAACACCCACAGAGCCATATTTTAAGGAAGATAAACATAGGCAACAAGTTTAACAGAATAATTTGTGTTCTGTTTACAGCTCTCAATGACGGTGTTAATGTAAGAGGCTATACTGCCTGGTCTCTGTTGGATAAGTTTGAATGGAACAAAGGTTTCTCTGAAAGATTTGGATTTTATCACGTTGATTTCAAAAACAAGAACAAACCACGATACCCAAAAGCATCTGTTGACTACTATAAAAATATTATTAGTGCAAATGGCTTCCCAAATCCAAGAGAGGTAATGTCCATCACGCTTTTTCATGTGCATGTGTGTGCTGTGTATGGAAACTATCACACAACTTCATGAAAAAACTTGCATGACCATGGCACATGAAATTTAATGCTGTGGTACTGTACTTTAGGGATGTGTTATATACTTATGCTTGCAGAGTGGAAAGGGCCTCAATTACTGTTTCAAAGGCATTCTACAAACACTAATTGGACTTAGTTATGTGACAAAACTTTTGAATCACAAGTTAACAGTACTTGGTCAGGTTTCTACGCAAAAAATTACACATAGGTGATACTTAGCTGGAAAATGACATAGAATGGTATGTGCTTTTTTCTTTTTTTTTTTTTTTCAATTAAACAACTAAAATGCATTCAAAACAAGTAACAAAGATGCAAAGAAACTTTCAGAAAATCATGTATTCACAGAGTAAAATACTTTAAAGTGAATTGTAGTGGACAAGTGTTCAGGGACCAAGAAGAAGCTGCTGTGAATAAGACAGAAAATTGCAGTCTAACGGATCTGCTGTGTGTCAATCTTCTCAGGTGGAAAACTGGCATCAAAAGGCCATGGACACTTGTTCTATCACACACCAGCTCCTTGATGCAGGTAATTATGTTTATTATTTCCCTTGAAAAATCAAAGGAACAGTAGTATACTGCTCATGTACTGAAGCTCATTCAGGGTAAGCAGAACTTTAGCAGCCCATTGAGCACTGACATCTTAAAATTTTCCTTAGAAATAGAAGATGAAAATATGTTATGGATTTACTCCAGCTTTTACAGAGCAACAAAAATGTTTGTTTTATTTTACTTGTTATTTATGCTAATGTCAACATATGACAAAATAATTTTAGGTTAAGGATTTTTTGAGTATTTATGGATATCTGTAGCCTAACAATGAGTGAAGATGAAGTTTCTTACATATTATTCATTTCTCAAATTTTAGATTCCTTGGTTACTCATATGGAAATGGTGACAGAGATCGTTCTTCCTACAATTTTCACGCTCTGCATACTCATCAGTATTGTCCTACTGCTCTTCTTCCTTCAAAATCATAGCTAAAATTGCACACTTGCACACATCTTCATCTTGCATTATACAATGCAACTGTTTTATTATATTGTTTAAATCTTACCACAAATGCCTCTTTTTGTACCATTGTAAGGGTGCAGGAATATTACTTTACCTGTCCACACAGCACTGCTTCTAGTTTTTTTCTACTTAATTCTCAAAATGATTTTGAAATTTTATGAAAACCCAAAGCACATATTTTTTCTGCATTATTTTCTACAAATTTTAAGTAGATTTTGTTTCTTGTTATTTTGGAAACTATTATATATTTTGTTCACCAGAACAATAGTTAGCTAAGTATAAAGCAACTCTAAACTTGTCACTACAAATTTCAAGTGATTAAAAACTATTTTATTGTTTATATTTTATTTATTAAAAACTATTCTATTTTCAATCTGTTCATCATCACACTTCTAATTATCATGTAGCTGCTATTTGAAGAGATAAACACAACTGTAAAATGGAAGGGGACTTAAGTATTCCAATAGCACTGCTTAAATATTAAATTCTTATTTCATGTCTAAACATTAGGACAATATATGCCTTACTATTTAGGTGTGGAATAGAATTAGTTGAAGTGATTTATCAAAGATAACTGCTGTGTCAGATTTAAATTAAAGAATCTATTTTTTTTTAAACAGGGAACTAGGTTTACCTCATACAACAATATATTTTATTGCACACAGAAGTATGTAACGTAAGTAATCGAAGCCACTTCCAGAATATAATATTCCACTACAAATTCACTCAAGTAGGTACAAGTCAAATACATGATTAAAAAAATAAATAAAATGCTTCAGATTATGGCCAGCTGGCTACATTTGTCTTTGGTGTTGTGCTTGAAATCACTCCTCTAAAGCAAACCAACAAACTAGTTTCCAACTTAGCGTTCAATACAGCTTCAGCAGTGCTGTACATATTCTGAACACAGTAGCAGCCATATATACAAAAAGGAACTCATTCTTAGCTTCTATTCAAAGGCATTAACTATTAAATTGATAGTTATTCTTTTAAGATGCAATATACTAAAGCAAGGAGTAAGAAATAAAAATATTTTTTTTTTTCTGAGGAGAAACGAGAAATGGTAGATGCTTCAGTTTTTAAATGCATGAATAAGGTTTTTCTTATTCTTACGTATCAATATTTAAGAGTTTTTCAAGCAAATACTTCCCTCTCAACTTAATCAGCATATGCAATTGTTTAGTTATAATACCAAAAGGTTACATACAGTATCTTATTAATGCACGACCATATGTAACTGTCAGTAACTAATCCCAACGCATTTAAGTGATTATGTTCAATCAGCTATACTCAGTATTTCTGAAGAAAGTAATGTAAAAGTATATATGACACCATCTAAAGTAATTCACTCTGCATTAAGAGAAAAACTGAATACAAGCAGCAGAAATAAGTATATCCAAGATAACTCCAAAGTATAAATACAGGGATGAGGAAAACCAAGCTGTCAGAAGTTCATGATGCCCTTGATGAACAGCTTTCCAAATATATTGGAATGATGAAATATCACTTGGTACCAGAAAAATGTGACAATATTGCTTGTTTTGTAAAAACCAAAATAAAATTTTAAATCCCGAAGTGTAGAACTTTATTGAACGTTTGTAAATTTGTGAACCAAAATATCTACCATATTTTCAAAAGTAACTATACTGTACATTCATAACTGCACAATATTTACAAACTAGACGGGTACAAATGAATTATGGCTGCTTATGTCACAAGAGTATACTAAAGCAAATAACTCAGTAAGATGTATTGCTCTTCAAATCAGAGAATGTTGCTAAATATACTGAACTTTCCCCTTTACTGTACCTTTCCAGTGCCTGCCTGGAGAGTAACAGCTATTTATGTGAAATGCACCTGACTGCAATTAGTCATTGTAATAAAATACATTCTTTCTTCAGTGCTTCCATTAACTGTAGAATCGCACAAGAGACCTGCAGAGACGAAAGATTAGGTTAGCCAGTGTATTTAGTTCATGCAGTAATTCTGAAAACAGTTCTTGAAGCTAAGTTTTAGCAAAAGCACTTCATGACAAAAATTGAGAAAGATAGGAAAGCTTTACCAAAGCATTACCCTCTAACAAATCTCCTCCACCCAAGACAAAGAGGCAAACCATTTCTATACCAGTCTATATTCTAAATTTGTCCCTGACTTTATGCATTTTCACTTATCCTACATTTGATTTTATGAATCAAGGCACGCCTTCTCTCCTTAGTGCCTGTTTGCATCTCAGGCTAGAGGCCAGCATTCAGTAACAGGTAAGTTTCTCTTCAAACCCATCCTCAGATACACTGGCAAAGATTTTAAAAGTTGTAAGATAATGTGGAGAATACTAAACAATCATGTCATATTTAGAACTCTACTGTCATTTTAACTCTAAAAACATAACTCAGCGAAAGTAAGAAGGCAGGTCACAACTTTCTGAAAATCTTTCAGATGCTACAGACACCATCTCACATTTTTATTAAAAAAGCAAATTGTGTTTCAGTTTTGCTGGAGATATAAACAAGGAAAAGTATAGACCACTGAACACAGTATAAAAACCAAATTTCTTTTAAAATGTCTACTTTCATTATTTCCTTTCACCATACATGTTCCTTACCTGTATTGTTTGATATCATATGTTCAACAGGAGGACTAGTACTAACTTGCCATGTTGTTTTAACCTCCTTTTGGCCGTGCCCACTACTTATGTCCACCTTCCATATTTCTGGGTGATCGCTGACAAAATAATCAAAAAATGTTAAAATTTAATTAGGTATTCAGATCTGAATTCACAATCTGAATTTTAACGCTACTGATTAATTTTAAAACACGGAAGATTATCTTACTTTTCATAGAACTTCTTGACGAGAGCTGGCCTGATTGGCAGTTGAAACACATGCTTCTCATTTAGAGGGTTTTCCTTATAATATTTCAGACAAGTTCTAGAATAATATAAATCAACTAGTTATAAACATTCTTTGGAGAAATACTTGTGTGACACAGCATAAGCCTTGTCCAAAATTAACTAGATCCCCATGTTTTATAATTTCATTCGTTTTATCAATTTTAATCACAAACCAAAAGTTAATAAGATCCAGCTTCTGCACTCTCAATCAGGAGGGTTGCTTTTTTTTTTTTTTGAAAGTTTCTTTACAAATTATTAAGAATTTATTTGCTAGTACTATTGAAAAGGAAAGTAAAATGAAATAATTACTGCGTCAAAGGGAAGAGGTTCTCATGTTTAAACTGAAGTAAGACTGTACAGCTGACCATTATTTCCAGCATATGGTGAAGCTTTTGAACACGATGAACTTGTTCTTGTAGATCTACTGATGTGGAAATGAAGTAATCCTGGAACAGCAAACAGATTCCACTCTTAACTAGACACTAAATTTCTACAGACACACAATGCGCTCTCAGTTTACTTAAAATGTTTTCTCGCTTCTTTTGAAAAGCAAAAATATGAAGAATGGCCCAACAATCAGAATAAAGTCAGAACTATACTGCCTGACAACAACTCATACCAGATACCTAGGAAATAATATATAATTCAGGAACCAACATAATGACATTTTTGCAGAATACTGTCCCATCCTTATTGGTTTGCAATTCAGTTACTTATCAGAAAGATGACCCTGCATCCCACCATCAGCTACGTGTGCTGTACTTTAGGAGTTAAAAGTAAAGAAACTCACCAAATAGGTTAACGTTGCAAGTTCCTGGCCTGTAAAGTGAACGGGAAAAAAATTACCTCACATTGCCTGAATGTTGCTTCTATGTCATCTGACAATCTAACAGGGAATTTCAAAAACAAAACAAAACGGCAGTCATTAAGATACTAAGATTGAGGATGTTATTTATTTACAATTACTCATTCAAAACAAGAAAAAAACCTGCCAAGTGGCATTGTCTTACATACTACCAGGGCTGCACAAACATGGAAACACAATGTAGAAACCTACCATATACTTTGAGACAATCAGCCTTCTAGAGACATACAGATTTACACATAGCAAAAATGAGCAAGCAAATTAAAGAAAACAGTGTGACAAAGCAAAGAAGAGATCAAGAAATTAAGACATGAAGGAAAAGGAAGTGGATAACACCAGTGGTAAACATGACACCCCTCCCAGATTCAGAAAAAATAAACCTGTAATACTGAAAACAAAGCCACAATGTTTTCAAGAAAAAAAAAAATTCTTTACAAAAATCATTTCAGCCTAGTTTTTGTTTTGAGAATAAAATATGTACAAAAAAATTATCTAATTACTACAGACCATACAAACACAGCTATTACATACAAACACCCTTGCCTGATTTCTTTTTAACCCTTGTAGACCACAGAAGAAAAGACAAAAAGAGCATGAAGGTCTTATTTTATCACCTATAGCAAACAGATAAGAAAAAACATTCCTGTTACTTAAGTATGGTATCATTTTACTCGAAGTAAAACCTCGAGATTTTTTCAATTAGAAAAAGAAATACACAGCTTTGCTAAATGTAGTTATTTTGAAACATATTCATTTTTTAAGTTTGGAAAAATGTTTACAACTGAGAAGTACAAATAGTAAGGATACTGGAAGTGGACATTCAGCAGATGGCAGGCGGAAGTGAGATCAAGGTTACCACAGACTTCATTATTTCACAGAATGGCTCAGGTTGGAAGGAACTTTAAAGGTCATCACGTTCCAACCCCCTCCTGTAGGCAGGGATGCCACCTACTAGATCAGGTTGCCCAGGGCCTCATCCAGCCTGGCCTTGAACACCTCCAGGATGGGGCATCCACAGCTTCCCTGGACAACCTGTTCCAGTGCCTCACCACCCCCTGAGTGAAGGATTTCCTCCTAACCCCTAGTCTAAATGTCCCCATTTTTAGTTTTGAAAGTAGTGAAAGTAGTTTTTTAAGTATTGAAAAGCTGTCACGAAGAGACCCAGGAGCCTTCTCTTCCTCAGGCTGAGCATCCCTGGCTCTCTCAGCCTTTCTTCATACATGCTCCCTGGTAATCTCCATATCCTGCACCAAGTAACCTTTTCCCTTGAATTTCTAATCATGTTAGCAGATAATAGGCTTACCTATGAAAAAGCTGATGTAATCCTTCTTCATCTTATCCAAACCGATCTCCAGAAGCATTTGAACTGGAGTGATGCCACTGAGGGAAACGGCCTTCATCTTGCCATGGTAAGACTGCTTAATCAATTTACTTAGCAAACTGCTACTCCCTTGGTGAATCTAAAAGTTATAAGAGTTTTATTATGTTGTAGCTGTGTACAAAACCTCATAATACTAGAAATACAACACCAAGGAAACAACCTGTAACATGCGAAAGTACTTAAAAGCAACGTAACATGGAAATAGGGGTCAGCTAAATGAGAAGAATCATGTTCTTCAAGCAACTCAAATGGGTAAAATTCACTGTGAAATACAGATACATACCCATGGCTGTACTTCACCATGTTGCAGGGATTTTATGATCAATGTGAAACACTCTACCACCTCCTGATAGGAACTGACACCTTAAGAAAAATGATGCAATATTTTATTTATCAATGCAGGCTTTCCCTTCAGCTGTTAGATCAGTAACAGGCTAACACATACTTGCAAAAACTAAACTGCTCATTTAAAAAATGACGACTGAAATGACAGATTGCATTGCTTTTTGTTAAGTTTGTCATACCATGACTTTGAATAGGGTTACTCTAAGGAACGACAGTGGCTGCAATACTAGGAATGAAAGGAATTTTTAAAAGTTATGTACACCAACCCCACAAACAGTAAGGAGTTGGTCTAATCTCTTGGACGGTGTAACAAGCCAATTAGTAATCTGAAAATATTGTAATAAAATGTATTTTACTGAAGCACTGTGAGTGCTATTACAAGGATAATAAAGTTTGTATGCAGCTTCATCAACTTTAAAAGTTAGTCCTTCAGATCTAGAAGAACAATTTTTTAAGTATTTTATGTAAGTGGACACTTCTAGAGCTGATGGGTGCTATTGCTTATTTAGTACCTTTTACAATCAAAAAATAAATAAATACAGTATCTCCTGCTAGATGTTGGTTTATCTTCATATGTTGTAAGAAAGTACACTATCTTACATACCTAAATTTAGCTCTTTTAGAAAAAGCCTGTTGGTAAAAATTTTCTGAAGAGCTGATCAGCCCTTAAAACTCAGAGACATTTACATTCATTTCATCAAGAAAGCAATACAGTACAGTAGGTACACAGAAGAGAAGAATTAAAGGGCAATGGATGGGGTTAAGAAAGAAAAAAAATCTACTTACTTCTCATTTTGCACCATAATTGTTCAGCAAAATCCAGGCCTCCTCGTTCACTGAAGATTGATTTCATAGAACTATCTACAGCAGCAGTGTCAGATTTGATATTCTGAAAGAGTTTAAGTAAAAAAGTATGCCTAAGATTCAAAGGCCTTATAAATTCAAACCCCCCTCCAGAGATTAAATTTGGGCACGCAACTGATTTTTCCCCTCTTTCATCCAGGGAACGTACTCCATAGAAGCTAGCACTGCACAATAATTTGGTAGCGTATTTTTATTGAAAAGTAAAATTAATTCTTTTCTGGTTTACCACCCTGGATAATTGCTAGGTCTAGTCCAGGAAGTGAAGCCTACTGTTGGAAAGATTTTTTGATCATAGCCAAGTAAAGACTGCCTTGTAAAAAACGCCTGCTTAGCTCAAGATGATCTTTTTCAATTTACAGTGGCATGCTGCACATAGCATCAGTAAACAGCCAGAACATAGACCAGCAAAGTAGCATAGACCATATTTTGTGATAGGATACTAAACTCACAGATGATTAAATAACAGTATATATAACCACTTATGTATACATATACATGTATATATATATATATATATATATATAGTGGTTAAAAGGGAAGGGAAAGAAGCATGAAGGTACAGCTCTAGTACCTCAGAGACTGCTGCTGATAGGCTAAGTTATATCAAAAATATGTTTAACGGAGACTGGTAGAACATTTAATATTAAAAAAAAAAAAAAAGTTTTTTTGAAGGTAAAAATTATAGTGAACTTATTAGAGGGCAGCTACGGAACTTTAAACTTTATCTTTAAATTTTGTGTCCATTATTCTTAAACAGAAAAAAAAAAAAAAGCAAGAGATCTTTCGTTATTTCTTTATGTCTATGTATCTACATATATGCCTAAATAATATACAAGACACAATGAAAACTCAGAATAACTACTTAACAATGGAACAAGGTGACACAAACTGGTAGGAAATTGCACGTACCTCTGTTCCATTCTCATTTCCTGATGTACAATATATATCAAGTTTCTTCTTTAAATCTAGTAGAGGAGAAAATAAAAGTCACCACTATGAAAAAAATATAGTCAAACCAACTGCATAAATCCCCTGGTACTCCGTAATTAACAAGCACTTTAATGGGTGGCTAATAGACAAAATGTATCCATTTTTAGTTTTTTTCTACTGAAAATAATTTCTTAATATGTTTATTATAAGATACACGTTTTTCCTGTATATCTTTACTACATTCTTGTAGCTAAGCATTAACTCCTTAAATTCCAGTGATGAAGGAATAAGGGTTAACCAGTGGTCTAATAATCGTCTCTGGCTTTCTTCCAAATTTATTTGTCAGAGATGGTTTTTGTCTGTTTCTCTAAGTTCTTTCTATACAAAACTTTCTGAAAAACATACTGTCACATTTGAAAACCTTTTGGTGTGTTCCTACATCTGATTTTCTTTTTAGATTCATTTTCTAATATCTTAAACTTCTGATTGCAGAATTTCATAGCATTTCTCAGAAGAAATCAGTAATTTTGGGTGCTTTATTTCAAGATATCAAATTACTGTTCTCCACCACCACTCACTGGGACATTCTACACTGTTAATGCTCATATGCATGTTAAGTAACTTGAAAGATGCACCCAAAACTTGTCCAATTGTTTTTTAAACATAGTTCTCATTTTATAAAGAAAAAAAATATATTTATTTTTTACAAGGTATTGGGACAAAGAAAATTTCAGAGATGTACTGATTAACCTATTTAACTGCTCTGTGCAGGCTATTTCAGAATAGAAATTACAATCACTAATTCTAATACTTTAAAAATTAAATATGTGGAATTTCCTTTGCTTCTGTGAAATCTGGCCTTCTTCTCTTCCCACACAACAAACAGAAATTACCAGTCAGAAATCCTTGGACCAGTTCAAAAGCTGATTTGGACTCTAAGGACTCAGGCCATTCAGTCACACCTGTCTTCAAACCTTCAGCCAAAGTCTTAAAAGAAGCATCAAAAACAAAACACAAAACAGTTCTTGTTTAAGGTTCTGCATAGGTCTTTCTTCAAAATGTAGTTAACTTCTCCCAGAATCATACATCTCTGTACAGCTAACTATGAATTTTGAAAATTCCCAGATTTCCTCTCTTTGCAATTCACAATTTGTGCTCTGTGTATTCCAGATTCCTGAAACTGAATTCAAAGTTTATTCTGAACTGAATACTTAAAGATATCTTTGAAACACCTGATGGAGTTTTAAAGAGTAAATTATTAACACACAAAGTCACCATTCCACATACATCTGAAATTGGAATTTCTCATTTATACTTACAAGGAGAAACTGCAGTTCTCTATACAGCGGATATACAGGACTCCTGGGATCCCCAGACTCCAGTGAAATATTCTGAAAGTTCCAGAAACTTATGTCAGACTCAAGCTTTAGAAATCAGGTGTCCTAAGATTTTCATTAGGGAAATGCAGATTAGCATAATTAATAGTTCAGCCTACGAACACATTGTACTGCTTATATAAAGATTATCTCTTATATAAACACAAATGGCAAGAGTCAAACAAATTTTCTATTCTTTACACTATTCACGATATAAGCAGTGGAAAGAGTTTGAGCTCCTTGACGTACCAGTGTGGCAGCTGCAGTAAGTGGGGGTGGCTGCAGAATCTTATCTACAGTATTCCATATAATGTCAATAGATATATTGCTTTCAGATTCTACAATTGTGTCCTCTATTGCAGCAGCTCTAATAAGTTCATACTGAGCAAATCCTTTTGTTGTCACCTAGAATAAATAGATTTTAAAAATTATTAAGAAGCGCAACATTATTTGGTACCCACACAAAATATTTTGGAAGTATTTCACACACACAAAAAAATGGCTAATGTGAGATATACTATGTAATATGAGGAGCCCAAACATCACTTAAAAATAGATTATGACACTATAGGGTTATGCTGAGTTTCTAAATAACATCTACAAAGCTTCCCAAAACCAGTATGATAAATGCAAATACAGAGTTTTTAAACTGGAGGCATGACAGATCATAGAAACCTACAATAGATGAATGATGTTTGACTTTATGTGCCATTTTAAGTTCCTCTAGGTTTGCAAAACAGGTTTTATCAGCTGTAGGACCTGGAAAAGGAAAAATACAAGAATCAAAAACAAAGAACCAGTTGCAACATGATGCAAGTCATATCTGCCATGCAGAATTAATGCTCAAATATTCTATTTAGATTCATGTTGTCCTTCACAAAGCTGTCATTTCTCTTGCATCTACTCCACTGACAATAAAAGCTGACATTAATATTTAAATGTTTAGTAAGAGTCAGTACTAGATGATTGCACCTGACTGAAGGTAGGCCTGCACAGATACTGCTGCAGTAAGTATATTTAAAAGTTATTTCCCAAACTGCACAGCAGACAGACATCTTTCTCTTTTCTTTCACCAAAAATAAAAATCACACATACCCACAAACAGCAAGGGAGCAGTGCCAAGCCAACATCACAGAAAGGCAGAATCCCTATATTTGTATTCCCATATTCTTAAGCCTTCCTCACTCAATTTTATGCGGAACATCATAATCTTACCGTTACATGTAACCACATAAATATTGATCCCTGTGATTTTGTTTCCAGCTTTGAGAGGCTCAGCTCCAAGCCAACGAGTACACTCCGGATCAGAGCCATCACACCTTATCCAGAGGGGAGGAAGCACAACCCGCTCACTTGTCTTCAAATGGGTCATGTTTGGATTTTGTGCCATCGTATATAAGGAAATCAACTGCCTAGAGATATGAACAGGAAAGAATCAGATGCCAGCAAGTATAACTAAACCCTTCTCTTACAAAAAACTTTGAATAATACATCAGTAACACTTAACTCTTATCTGCCCTGCCCTGCTTCATCAGCAGACATTAAATCATTTTACATAAAGAATGCAGCATTATGATCTTCTTTTTACAGGTAGAGCAATGAAGTCATGAAAGAAAGTAAGACATAATTGATAATATATTTAATACAATACTTTAATTTACACTAACAATTCTAAAAGTGTAATTGAATTTTACATTTCAAGTGTTTTAAAAGGGTAAGTTAGTTAAGCAAACTAGTCACCATGCTTTGATATCACACCTTGTATTTTAATAACAGTCAAAAGATTAAACCCCAATGAGATTTTTTAAACAGAACTCCTAAAAAAAAACAAGAATTTAAGTCTTACTAAACTTTCTTTGTGCATCTATGCTCAGGCAGTCCCATTAACAGAATGGGACAGGCCACAAGTGCTTTTCCAATACTTGGACTTTAGTTACACTTTGTTAGGAATACTTCTACCAGGGGAGGTCATTTTGCAGGTTGAAAAATGCTCAGCTCATCATTTCTCTGATGTGTAATTTAATTTTGAGGGATCAAAAATAACTCATGTGCTGAATATTAGCAAGAGATACAAAAGGTAGGAAAAAATAAAAAAAGAAGTTACATTGAAATAAGTGGATGGAGGCAGACCTTTGAGCACTTACTTTGCCCTTCTAACAGAAAGAGCGACTGGTCCAGCACTTTCCTTTGGTAAAAGCTCAGAGGCATAAAGAGCATCATCTGATTTTGATTCTTCCATTGAGTCACCTCCTTCATTGTGGTCCTTTAAGAGAAAGGCACAGATGAGTCTAAAAATACAAGGTATATGGAAATATTTGATGGGAATAAATTAAAAACTTGATATTACATTTAAAAGTTTAACAAATGTCATACACACTTACTGCTTTTTGTAAAATATACACCATACTGTTTCCATTCCAAAATCTTTCAATGGGACTTTTGCAACCATGACCAATCAAACAGATCTCTACATCGTTCTGAAGGAAAAAGAAAATAAAAATAATATATTACATGTAATTGATGTATTTCAGCACCTTTATAATACTTCAAATTGTAAAATTAAATAATTAATTAAGTCTTTTTCCAACTCCATTCATGAATTTAAGGTTTTCTTTTTTCAGGAGAATAGTTACTGCATGGGCAGTTCTTGGTGTTCAGTTCCACAAAGAAGGAACAGAATATTAAAGCAACTGTGAAAATGCAACAACTTTCAAATAACCAACATAGAAACCTTCATCTTTAACAGTTTGGTTCTTTGAGAAAATTAAGTTTACCCAGATGAATAGAAGTTCAGGTATGAAGTGAAGATATTGTCCCTCAGATAATGAGGGATCGCTGTTGTCAAATAGCAACTGTAGTCAGTAAATATCTTTAAGATATACTCATTTAAAGTAAAAATTAAAGTCAATTGATCTCTGAATTTCTCTTGAGAGCACTAAACATTGTTTGTAGACATCAAATAACCCATGTCTGTTCTTGAGAATGAAAGAATACCTTTATTTGAGCATTGTTTCACTAAGAATACAGGAAAGCATTGCTTGATCCATCATATCTACTCGGTTTTTCATATTACTGAATCTTTAAATGATCACTTAATTTTATTTTCAAACTGCTACCAAACTTCTATAAACTTGAAATTATTTTCTTGAGTTAGCCCTGCCCCACAGTGCCTTCATAGTCGCTGGTTCCTACCAATTCATTTAAACAAGTTAACCGTTCATAAGTACGAAGAACAGGGACCAGGTCGGGGGATGCTGTGAGGTAAATTCAGCGTAACGCCATCCCTGAGGTGAATTCTGTGGTTCTAATTTCCCTTTCTGCACGGTGCCCGCACACCTGCTTCAACCGGGACCAGCAGCCGCTTTGCCAACACACAGACGTGGTTTCGAGGCTTTACTTCGACATATTTACCTCAAAGAGACGCGGCTGTTCGGGGATGTTTTTCTTTCCTTCTTCATATAACCTGAAACAAAACGAAGCATCACCTACTTGGCATCTCCCTCACAGAAAACCCCCCTCCGTACACAAAACCACCGGAGACCCTCCAGGAGCCCCCCTCGGGCCCGGACCCGTCGGGATTTCTCCCCGTCCCCCTCGGCCGGCCCCGTCCCGCACCGGAGGAGCTCCCGGTACAGCTCGGTGCCCGTCGCCCGCCTCGCGCTTCCCGCCGCCATCGTCCCCGCCTCAGCCACGCCTCTCCCGCCCACCCCGCCCCACGCCGCTCCCGTTCCCCTCCCCACGGCCAAAAAAAAATATTTTTTTCCCCATCTAGGAAAGGATTTTATTCGGTTTTATCCTCTCCCTGCGCCTTTCTGTGGAAAATAATAAAAATAATTAAAAAATATTTAAAAATTTAAGTTTTGTGAGGCGGCACAGACAGGACGTCACGGGAATCCCTCCGCCACAAAAGAGTCCCTCGGTTTGGGAGGTGACGGGCGGCGACGGAGGTGGCCGGGGGGGCTCGGAGGGCTCCGTGCGGCGGGTGGAGGGGTGCAGGGAGGGGACCGGAGCCGGGACCGGGGCTGAGGCTGCAGCCGGGGTCGGGGCGGTGCCGCCGGGGGCGGTGGCAGGGCGAGGAAGGACACGGCTGGTAGCGAGGCAGCGGCGCCGCGTCCTTCCTTTTCCGGTTGTGCCGCGGCGGCGACAGGCGGCAGCACGAGGGGCTCCGCCGCTGCCCTCATGGTGAGGGGGGACGCGGCGGGACAGGGCCGGCGGCGGGGATGGAGGCGGCCTGGGGCGGGCGGCGGGACCGGGCCGAGGCTGGCGGGACGGGGGCTGAAGGCAGAGCCGAGCTGCGGGCAGCGCGAGGGCTGCAGGCGTGGAGGGGGGTGGGGGGGCGGCCGCCATTTTGGAGGCGTCAGCGCTCGGAGCGGGGCCTGGGAGCTGCCTATACATATATATATATATTTATATGCACACACACATTTATATATGCACATATTGCTGATGCGATTCAGGTCCTGAACCATTTCCCTTTTCCTTCACCCTAATGAAGTTTGTGGTGTGCGGCCCCTGTGCCAGCTCCAAGAGTCGGGGCCTTGCCGGTAACCACCATTAGGAACGCAGCGCGGTGCCCCCCGTGCAGCTGGCTTGGAGTTTTGGGGTGTTTTTAGCATCTGTGAAATAAATTATATATGAGGAAGGGAAGGAAGGTACCTTGCATGTGCCGCTGCCATGAGCTGTTTGTGACAAACACGTTTTAATGCTCAGAGATTCTTTGGTAAAGATTGCTGTTCAGACCTGCAAGGTATCATTGCTCATCTCCAAGACCTTTTGGAAGGAAGCTGGTGCTGCTGGCCACTCAGTTTTTCATCCCTCAAATTTTGAGGCACGGGACTGTTCGGGGATCATTAAAAAAGAAATCACTGATCCTAAGTGAACTTGCTTGTAGACCTTGTGAGTCTCTATATTGTATTAGAGAAGTTGGTCACAGCGTTTCAGCTGCTGTACATAATCTGAATCTCAAATCTTTGAGAAACTGATAAACAGAGGTGGGTTTCCTATTGTTTTTTTTAATAGCAGATGGAAAGTTGTTTAGAAGGCCTAGAGATTGGGTTCTAGATTAACCTTACTCAAATAATGTTGACATCTGAATTCAAACCTCAGATACGGTGTTTAGAAATTGGGAAATGTTGGGGAGCAGTATTTTAAGTGAAGACTATTGCTGTGATGATGTAATTTGCGTCTTATCCAGTGTTCAGTGACAGTTGCCTGCTGTCAGCATGCTGGCACTGTCGAACTGAAGACACCTTTCATTCTGAGCAATATTTGATTGTTCCAAATGCTAGTGATGGACTTGACTTGTGCTCAAGAGTTTTTCCTTTTTTCTTTTTCAGGCTTGCGCTCGACCGTTAATATCTGTCTACTCCGAGAAGGGAGAAGCATCAGGGAAAAATGTCACCCTGCCTGCCGTGTTCAGGGCTCCCATTCGCCCTGATGTCGTGAACTTCGTTCACACCAATTTGCGCAAGAACAACAGGCAGCCCTATGCTGTCAGTGAACTTGCAGGTATGGTTTGTCTGCAGAACGGGTGGAATAACTTGTGGTGGCTGTTGGTTTTTAATGTAGGTGGGTTAAAATTGAAACAAATCTAGAATTGAAATAAGAGAAGCAACAATCAGTAGGATTTTGAAGAGAAAACAAGGAAAATACTCTGATTCTTAACGATCCGACTTTAAATTACATGAAATGTTAACTATTAGGAAAAGCAAATCCTTAATGTGATAAGAGTGATTTTACCCGATCAGGGTTTGTTTTGCTGAAATGATGAGATTCCACTTCAGTGGTCCGTGTTTCTGAACCATATGATAACAGTGGAAGTTCTGATTATTGGTATCGAACTCAGTGTACCGGTGACTTAGGTGAAACGGCAGTGTTGTCACTCTCTGAATTAAAATCTTTCTGCTGCAGGTCATCAGACCAGTGCCGAGTCATGGGGCACTGGGAGAGCCGTCGCTCGTATTCCTCGAGTACGAGGTGGCGGAACTCACCGCTCTGGCCAAGGTGCTTTTGGGAACGTATCCTTTCATAGCTGCTGCTTGCGTCAAGTGTAAATCTAAACTCATCCAGGAGAAGTAATTGTAAAGTAACTAAAAGTGAAATGGAATTTTTCCATGTTTTGGGGTAATGGCTGCCCACAGTGATCTGGACCCGAGTCTGAGAAAATTTGGATGTGACTAGAAGCACCTGTGTGCAAATTCAGACTTACTTTAATGAACAGAAGCATTCATTCTTTTTTTTTCCCCCTACAAAATTGGTGGACGAATTTTGTGATGCACACTGTCTTGCCATGATGTCGTAATTTGCGTCTTACTCTGTGCTCAGTGACAGTTGCCTGCTGTCAGTGTACTGGTACAGATGATTGACGAACAGTTGATGCTGAGCAAGTATTAAAGAGAGACACGCTAGAAAAAGTAACTTGAAAAAGGTTGTTCTTAACTGTAGATGCATAGATGTGTCGTGGAGGCCGCATGTTTGCCCCAACCAAGACTTGGCGACGCTGGCACCGCAGAGTGAACATAACTCAGAAGCGTTACGCCATCTGCTCCGCGCTGGCAGCGTCGGCTCTTCCAGCACTGGTCATGTCTAAAGGTGAGAACTCTGCTTCTGGAAACGTTTTCCTGCAGTTGGGCATTGCCTGAGCATTATCAGTAACTGTGTGATGACTTGAAATGGTCGTTGTGGGTAAATAAAAGCTCCTTTAGAGAGCTGAGGAGGCAGTCCCATTCTTCAGCAGGATGAGTTTTTGTTATGTACAACTGGGGGAAGTCACACACAGCTTTGCAATGTTGGAAGTTAGGTGGTAACTGAGGTGCTCCAGTGTGCATTACTGGCATGAATCTTGTCCTCACAGTTACGGAAAATGAGACTGAATTTTGAATCACATGGCAGTTCAGTTTGATTTCTGTTGATAGAAGCCAGAGATTATGCTTAAAATTTACTTGGGTATTGTTTGAGGCAGGCCTGTAAGACTTCACAGGAACTTCTCTACTGTTGTTACTCTGCCTGCATATTAGAGACTGAATTTCATTTCTACTTCTTCTGTTGTTTATTGTTTCTGAGTAATCCTTGTACAATCCTCATTAGGCCACTGCATTGAGGAGATTCCAGAACTTCCTCTGGTCGTTGAGGACAAAGTTGAGAGTTACAAGAAGACAAAGGAAGCTGTTCTTCTTCTGAAGAAACTTAAAGCTTGGAATGACATCAAAAAGGTGAGTTGCTACAGGTATGTTCTTAAGAACACATTCCTATAATCTGCTGTTGTTAAATTAGGAATCCCCAATAGTTCTATTTGGGTTTGATGCCACAAAAAATCCATTGGAAACAAAACTGTTTGACTGCTTAAACTTTTTTTTTTTTTTTTAATGGCAGCTTCTTCCTATGCTGTGTTACTCTGAGCTCATTTCTCTTCATTTCTCTGCTGCTTAACATTGATAGCTTGGTCTTTTTTGATTCTTGGGAATGATGAACTTCTCACTGGTCCGTGTTTCAGATAATCAGTGATGATTGTGAAGTTCTGACTAAAATGGATTTGTATCTTATTATTGTAATGTGGATGTTTTTGAATATTCACAAGTTTGATTTTTTTGTTTAGGTTTATGCCTCTCAGCGTATGCGGGCTGGAAAGGGTAAAATGAGGAATCGCCGTCGCATCCAGCGTCGCGGACCCTGCATCATTTACAACGAGGACAATGGGATCATTAAAGCTTTCCGGAATATCCCAGGTAACTTTAACTTGAAACATGCTTACTCTTCTTGGGAGACTGCCTTAAATGATGAGATTCCACTTCATTGGTCCGTGTTTCTGAAACACATGATTTTGTGGAAGTTCTGACTTAGAGCAGTTAACTTCATTTCTGGGAATTTGATTTGGTGATGCTAACAAATGTTTACAACAAATTTTATGGCTATCACCATCCATAAACTTTACTTGGAACAGTAAAACTGAAGTTCTTAAGTTTGTTCCTGGAAAAGGCTGTGTTTTTGTTTTTGTTTTTTTTTTTTTTAATTTAATAGTTTTTCATGTATATGCATATATAACTTAGTAATGTAGAAGTTTAGTAAGTCCATTATCAGTTTCTGTTTCTTTCTTAGTTCTGTGTTCTTTAATTTTCATTACAAATCAGAAAGGTGTGTCTGTTTTTCTATAGGAATTACTCTTCTGGATGTGAACAAGCTGAATCTGCTGAGACTTGCTCCTGGTGGCCACGTTGGGCGTTTCTGCATTTGGACTGAAAGTGCCTTCCGCAAATTGGATGATTTGTACGGCACCTGGCGCAAACCTGCTACTCTGAAGAGCGACTATAAGTAAGTACAGCTGATCTCTGACACAGCTACATGAGGTAAGAAAAAAACAACACGTGGCAGAATAACCTGTTAGTGTCACAGATTTTTCAGGTTAGATATGGAAAACAAACACAAGTCAGTAATTTTACTAAATATCTCTTTTAATTGAATTAGTCATGTTTTTTTCGTACCAACCTAAACTCTGAACGTTTGCTTCACAGCCTGCCAATGCATAAGATGACCAATACGGACCTGGGAAGAATCCTGAAAAGCCAGGAAATCCAGAAGGCACTGCGTCCTCCAAAGTAATAATTTTTAACTAATGACTTCCAAGTGTAGTCTCTTTTTAGTAATTGCCAAGTGTAAGACTTTGTATTGAGATCAGAAATCTCTGTCCCTTGAGATGTGAGAGAATGCTGAGGTTTCTTTAGTTACTGGGTGTAAATATTAGGAATTACATTTCTCCCAAATCAGACTTCAGGGAGAGTTTTACGGAACTTGAACTGAAATGTGGTCATGATGCATGTCTGTCCCTTTCAGGAAAAAGATTCACCGCAGAGTCCTGAAGAAGAACCCACTGAAGAATCTGAGAGTGATGATCAAGCTGAACCCATACGCCAAAACCATGCGACGCAACACCATCCTGCGCCATGCTCAAAATGTGAGTACGAATGGAAGCCAGTAATACAGTCTTGGAGCATTACAACCCCTTTTGTATTTGCTAATGTATTTGCTTTTCTTTTTTTTGTAGCACAAACTCAAGCAGGAGAAGAAAGCCAAGGCCAAGGTCACAGCTAAGGCCCAGGTCTCAGTTAAGGCCCAGACCAAAGGCAAGGCTGCAGGAAAAGCTCCGGCAAAGGAGGCAGCAAAGGCCCAGGCTGAAGCGTAAACCCCGTGCAGTTCTCATCCACCTAAGTTCAGAGAGCTGTATTGTGGATTTCCATCTAATAAATTCTATTGGAACAGTGAAATGCTTCCATGTTTTTCTGACAGTTTATTTTGGTGGGGGCAGAATGCAGTTCAACAATCAGGAAAATAAAAATACCAGGTTAATGTGGCTTTAGAAGCACATGAGGAGGGGATGTGTGAAAGAATTGTCTTATTGTCCAAGTTGAAGGCAGTAGCCTGGGAAAGAGTCTTCTGCAACAAAGGCTTAACTTAAACGTCTTAGGCTGTTGTTTTTACGTCTTAAAACGTGTGCTTGATGGGTTTGAGGGGAGTATTACTTAAAAGCAAGGATTTGCATTCTTTTTAAGTATCTTAATTCAGGGATAGGAAACGCTTACCTGACTTAGCCCACTTGGAGCAGCTTTTGGAAGAGAAACGAGCAGCCAGCAGGGGCGGGGGGAGAGCTGAGGCAAATTCCTGTCAGCAGCAGGGGGCTGGAGCTGGGGGGAACTCCCTTATCCCTCAGTAAAACTGCTGTAACGAGCCCATTTCAGGCAACACAGCTGCACCGAATTACATTATTTTTTCCCCTTCCCGTGCGTGACGAGTTAAAACGCACGTTTAATTAACACGTTTAATTAACGGGGGCGGCTCTGCCTGCGCTTGGGGCCGCGGCCGGGCGGGGGCAGCCTGGCTGCAAATGGCGGCGGGCCGTGACGTCACGCCAGGCCTCGGCTGAGGCGGCTCCGCCCGCGCTCACGGGGGCGCTGCCGGGGCCGGGCCGGGAGGAGCCGGGAGGGGATCGGGGCGGCGGTGCTGGGCGGTGCGGGCGGGCAGGATGCTGAGCCGCCTGCAGGAGCTGCGCAAGGAGGAGGAGACGCTGCTGAGGGTGAAGGCGGCGCTGCACGACCAGCTCACCCGCCTCAAGGTCGGCGGGCGGCGCGGAGCGAGGCGGAGCGGGGCGGCCGGAACGCGGCGCTGGGCGGGTGGGTGGCAGCGGGCCCGGTGCTGGGGCCTCCTCCTCCACCTCCTCCTCCTCCTCCTCCTCCTCGGAACGGGAGGGGGTTGCTCGTGGCCCGGGGGCTGCCTCAGGGCACGTCGGTCCCTCGTGCAGTGAGGGCAGAAGCGCGGCTTCGCGGCTGTGGCTGCTGCCAGTGCCTCAGGCGGACCTCGTTGCGGTGTGGCAGAGTCGCAGCAATAAGGGTTTGTCTGTCCCCTGCCCGCAGGTGGAGGAGCTGGCGCTGCAGTCCATGATCAGGTCCCGGGAGGAGGACGCGGCCGTCCCGGCGGCAGCTGCTGTAGAGAGCCAGGAGGTGAGGGCAGCGCTCGGCCCTGCGGTGGGAGCAGCAAGCTGGGCCCCCTCAGCGGGCACCCTGCTCGGTTGTGTGCACGGGAGGTTGAGCTCCTTTATGCTTGCTGTTGGTTGGAACAGCCCAGCTGTAAAATCCGCCCCGTTTGTTACCTTTCAAGGTAAACCCAAAGGGGTTTTCCCACCCCTGAAAGCAGCAGGTTGTTGGCAGAAGGGTTGGGCATACCTTCGCTTCACAGTATGCAAGTACACAAGGCTTATTGAGCATTGTGGCTACTCTTAACTGTGACACTGTTTTAGCCATCTGATCGTAGGGGATGGAGGTACAGGTATCATCTGAACCTTTACCTGAAGTGTGGGTTTAATGGGTTGAAACTCTTCTGTGGAGAACTGATGCGCTTTGCTTTGATGGGCTTTTGCAGCCAACAGTTCTAGTACCAAGATCTCTACCAGTCACTGTAACCATTCTCTTTTAGTAGTGGTGTGAGAAGCATTCGGTATTGCTGCTTGTTTTGATAACTGGTAAATTAAACTCTTTTATTGTAACAGACTCTTGGGCAGATGGACAACGAGGCTGCTATCAATCAAACTGAATTACAGCTGAGTCTTCAAGATCATGAAGAGGAAGAAGAGGAAGAGGAGGAATCAGATTCTTGAGAGAAAAAAATCAAAGATGGCTTTTAATACAGACTCAGGAATTTCTTCTTCGTTCATATAAAATTTGCCAGCAGATTTTCATGTATGGTTATGATGCATATGACATGCAAGACTTGGGGAGTCTGGGGAGGCTTACCCTTGAAGACGAATATCAGAAGCTTGGCAGATTTTGAATTAGATGTTAAAAGAATGAAAATTTGCTGCACGGATATGTAGCATAATTCATTTTGTGTTTAAAACCTAATGTGTAGCTTATTACATCTTTATACATGGATGGGAAAAGTCATTAATCCAGTCAGACTAATTTAACACAGTAAAAGCAATAATTTGTCTGTTCTTATTTCCAGTTGCTGAAATATAAAACCAGGCCACGGATGCTGGTTGCTAAACCAACGATTATGTTATAACCTCATCTGCTTTAACTGGGAATTTTAAGATACGCAGTGAGCACAGATGTGTCCAGGATAGTCTCCAGGCATTCAGCTGCTATGTATGTTCTCAGTTACACAGACCACCAGATGTACACTTCCTATAAATGTGACTGATAGATGTAGGTGTTCTTACACTGGGAGAAGCAGATATTGCACTGTTGACCTCATTTTAAGTGCAGTAGCAAGAGAGCCTCTCTTTGTCCCTACTGGTGCTGTTCTTAAGTACTGTCAGTCTGACTGAAACAGTGAAGTATTTTCTACTTCTTGCTCTTTCAGCGTAGCAGCTAATTGGCCTTCTATTGTGACACAAACTGTATGGTAATAATTAGTCCACGTTACTTGTAATAAAAAACTGATACTTTAAAATTAGTTTTATTTTCTTTTTCCCTCATGGTAACTTCATAGATCAGTGTAAGGCCACTTTCCATTTTCAAGTTATCTTCGAAGAATAGGAGGAGCTTATGGAAAGGGATATGAAGTCTCCTCCACAGTTTCTTTTGTACAGTAACAAGCTAGTGCTGCTCCTACCAGTAACAGTATGTTCTTTCTCCTTGTGGAATGCAGACACCATGTGGTACAGTTATTTTATCAATTCTTGAAGACTCGTTTTGACACACACAAACTCAAACTCTGTTAAACTGATTAAAAACAAATAAAAGTAATATTCTAATTCAGATACTTTGTCAAACTGTCTTACTGAGAAACTAGTCAGTTACAACAATCCAGGCCTGTTCATTGCATGGCTAGTAGCTAAAGGTGCTACTGCTGTCTTTGGTATTTGGTATTAGTAGCTCAGAAAAATAATCCTCTCAAGTTTGCTTTTAAGAGTGGGAAAAGTACTTGGAAAAGTGTCCAGGATCCTGGGTGTGGTCAGAACACTTGATTCAGCTGCCAATAACTTTCTGCCACTGTTTGAAGAGCGATTATTTGGCTCTTACTTGACTTGTAGCTATAGGAACTGATCCTTAGAATGTAAATGTAGCTTCATCCTGTACTCAGGACTAATTGTTTGAGAAGCCTGGATGTCCTAATGAGAGCTTAGAACACCAGCGCAAACACTTGGCAAAGCCATCCCAAGGTGTACAGGGAGAAAAAAAGCCTAAGCAGATGTTGTGGCTTGGAGTGACAATTCTTTGGAAGTATCATGCAAAGAGCTGCTTTGTAAGGGGCTCAGTAGACATCCTCTCCCTCCTTTGCATTCGTGTTCAACCTGCATTGGGCACTGCATGTGGTTCCTTGCCTCCATCCTAAAACAGGTGCACCTGCCTCAGGCTTTGCTTCTCCAAAGCCAGTTCTGGAAGGGTTGTTCCAGGGTTTCATTACCAGAAGTTCATTTTGACCTTTGAAAAAATTGTTTTACTCTTCAGCATGTTACAGAGTAGTTTTCAGGGCTATACTTTTATCTCCTTTCTTCCCTCTACCTTTTGTGAGCCAATGCCTTTTGGATTGGATGTTGGATTAAAATAGACAAACTAGTTTGCATGTTGCAATAAAGTACTACCGCTGTTGTCCTGTCCTACTACATCTGACTGTGCTTACAGCACTCACATTATTGTCGTACGTGGAGCAAACAAGTAAAATCAGCTTTCTTCTCTAAATACTTGCTATTCACAGGCTGCATATTTCTTTTAACAAATGATTAAAAAAGTACTATCTTTTTTAATTTTTATATATTCTTAAACTAAACCACACAGCCCTGTCAATACTACCACCACTCACATTCAAGTCGAAGGAAGCCCTGGAACTGTCATTGAATGATCTCCAGCTCTTCACAGATTGACAACTAACTATTCATGGAAGTTCATATCTAGAATGATTTGGATTCCATGTGGAAAGGAACTTCCGAATTCTCCTTGTCTGGAATGCCCTCTCCTTGTCTGATATGTCCTTTCATGCAGCTAAGCTTTGCATAGCATTGCCACACAAATCCAGTATGCAGGAAAGTAACAGGCTCAAGTGACAGCTGGCTCTAGCCCTCTAATTTCACAGCTATGTTAGAAATTCTCATTTTATATACACAACTTTATACTTCTCAGACCAAGGATACTACACAGTTGTGAAAAAAAGAGGCACAACATAAAACACAGTCACAATTTAGGATTAAGGTCTTGGTTAAGTTTTTCTTCTTGAGTTCAAATAAAAACTTCAAGAACTTATTTGATAATATATTTATTAAGAGAACTCATTGCTAAACATCTGAAAGAATAAAACAATAGAGGATCTTCATACACTTTAGACACCAAACACAGCTGTCATGAATCTTTAGGTTAAAAGAAAGCAAACTGCCTGGATCTTTGTCATGATTCTGTAGGACACTTCCAAGAGCTAACTTTTAAAAATCAATTAGAAAGACATACATCACTAAATCCAAGTATGATGATACATTTTAAAAATAAATATAGAAATATGAACAAGTCTACAATTAGAATATTGCCCTGTACATTCCAAGAGATACAGAGCTCTTGCCTTCTTTACCTGGAAAGAGAGATCTCTAAACAACAGCAAAATTGGAACCATTAGGCCTAACTTTCAAGATACAGTTTGGCAGCAGCAAAAGCATGCTCAACAGATACAGTTTTGGAGCATCCCTAACCCTTTTTGCGTGGGAGATTAGGTAAGCATGATTGAAGTACCAATGATTTACAAAGAATCTTGATAAAGTTCAAACAAGCTAGGGGTAAATGCCCCCAGTGATATTTCATTAAGAAAGAATATCCATAATCACTTAAAATCAGCAAGCACTGTAACTTAAACATCTTACGTTTTGGTCAGCAAACAAATGTAATCCAATACAATACCAATTAGTTTATGACAAAATTTAAAACCATTTGGCACATGCTATAAAGACATTCTTCCTTAAGAGGTGAAATACATGTTTGAACAGGTACAAGCTTAGGAAATAGGACCAAAGTAGCGCTGTTAACAGACGTACAGTACAGTATTTGCTCTTCCATATTCAGACTCCAGCAGCATGCGTGGGTGTACTTGGTTGGTTAAGGCCTATGGTTGAACAAAGCCATCCTGCAAAATCCACCTCCTCTGCTTCAGATCTCTTAATGAAAGCATGAATCTTAGCAGAGGAAAACAAAATTACTCAAACGCTCAAGGTAACATGATCAGGTAAAGAATAATTTTGAATAATATGAGGTATAAAAAGTCTAGTTTCCTTCCTGTGTTTGTGTGGTTTGCCAGATCTTATAGCTAGCTTGAAGTGACCAGTAAAACTTTTCTATAGGATTAATGAGATAACCAGCACATGAAATGTTCACATTGCAAAGTATTCCAGAGAAATACTGCCTACAGAGTGCCTATTGCAGAATAATTACACCACAGTATATGATAAGGATGTGACTCAGCCACTTGATAACACTCTGGAAAATGTCTGCCTGTGCTTTCATACACAAGGGCTTTTTGTAACAGGCTTTGATTACATTTTGCACTCTTACCACACAGCAGTATCAAGGCACAGAAAACTTGATTTTTATGCAGTAGAACTTCAGTCCTATCATTAAACTTAAGGCCATTACATAAAGTCATTTCATATAGAAAAAAATGCAAGATTTGTTTGTGGCCAGTAGTTCTACAGATTTTGTAAGAAAAAGCTGATGAGAGACAGGCAAATTTTGTTTCTCAGATGTTGATAAAATTTCATTTAACTAGCTCATAAGATAACTAGAATTTGGTTCTTTTGTCATCTTGCATACTTTATGATTGGTTAATAAACCAAAGTACAAACCAAAGTAAAAGAGAATTCTTCTGCTAATCAATTTAACAGTATGAAGTCATATACTTCTAATTATCAAATGTCAGATTGAAAAACCCACCAGTATGGGGCTCCTGGACAATTCCTGTTCTAGGGGTGTGTGAAAGCCTGAAGCCCCTTGATCTCTGGATGAGAAAAGTGGCCCCTTCTGACAGTTTGAGCCGTTTGTATCAGGAGGCACAAACAACATTCTAGGCCATATGCTCATCCTGGTCTCAGGTCAGCTGAGGAACCCAACCTGCATGGAAGTAGTGCTCCTAGCTCAAGTGAAGAACTTTCACTTACCATCAGCTGCTTCAAATCAGCTCTCTCAGCAGGATTTTTAATTAAACTAGGAAAACAAAGCGTTACACAAGTTATACTCTTAAAATAAAGATCAAGCTAGATTGTTAGTATACTGCTTTCATCCTGAGAAGATACCACTCTAGATAAAAGCATGAAGTAACGTAGTGCCACTCAAACAGAACTTGGCCTGTAAGCAATTCTCTTCTGTAGGTTTCATAGGTATAGTTTTAGGTATGAAAACCTGAGTTGCCCAATATTGTTCAGTGGGGGCAGGAGTGAGCATCTGGGACCAAGCTGGAGAGATCAAATTCCCATTTAAACTCAACATTCTCAGTGGCTTTATCCCTCAATTCTCTCTTACCCAAGTCTTTTTCAAGCTCAGTATCAAGTATATGTTACTTTGTATTATGGCTCTTTCTTTGAGAAATAAGTAATTCAGATCTGTAGCTTTAGAAAAAAAGACAACTCATTTTTCCCACATTAATGAACTACCTCCCTAAGCACTGAATATACTGGCTCAGTGCAGGTATCACTGAAACAATGTTGGAAAAGTAAACAAATGGGAGAATGACTGGTAAGATAAAAATGTTAGTTCAACAAACCATTAGGGAAGAGAAAAAGCATCTGGAGCCTAGAAGACTTCTGCACCATATGGAATGCTCACTACAGAATGCTGTGAAGGTTACCCATGAAAGTCCAGATCCTCTTACAGAAGCGTGTTGTATGATCAGTCCACAAAAGTACTGTGGTGTCTTCAATGCTGAGAAAGTACTAAATTAGAGTTGCACACAGAACCAGAGATCGTATCTTACAGAGGGGAACATCTCTTAGCTCTGGGGTTCTCTTTGGATGCATATGCTGTCAAGCTGGTCCCTGTAAAGTGAGCTTTAGGCACATTAAGAGAAAATACTTACCATTTGTTAACAAAATCTTGAAATTCAGAACCAAAAACACCGTTGGGCAATTTTGGAGGTGGCTTAAAACAAAAGAGAAGAGTTGTTTAAAGCAGAAGAAATACATGAGGCTGTACAACCTACCCAGAGATCTCCCAGTTATACGTCTAATATCTGAGTAAAGGTACAAACACAAATAATGCAGCCCTAGCACTTCCCAAGCCTTCTTTCAAAGCTGAGCTCTGAAGAAAGTCTCAGGCCGACCTCCGTCTCCATGCATACGAACAGAGCATGTGCTGCCATATGATTTACAAAAGTAAAGATGCTCAGTTTATTACTGGTTAATTTTGGTCATTACTTACTGATAGCTACTGGATTTTACACGTTTCCATAATAAATCAGACTAGTTTGTGTTTGTGTTTTTATTATTGTTTTTAAACACACATACCTCAATGGGGTTAACACAGCTCTGAGATGTGATTAAAGAAGGCTCAGAGCTGTCTACAGTGATTAGTATTGTGTTATTCTCCTTACTACTAATCCCTAGTTTGGGGAATGGAAGACACCCTGCATGGTATTATTTCCATAATCCTTTTGATCTGAATATTCAGTCCCAGGGAATGAATTTGTTCAGATTTAGAACTCAAAATGAGTTTTCAGGTACTATATAAACCTGCATATTATTGTTGTGTTTTCCAAGCATTTGCTCTAGGGTCAGTGTGAAGTTTTCATTCTTAAACCATGGGTCCTACAAGCACTTGCACTTCTGATTACTTGTAACTGCAGACTTGAGATGCAGCCTGCAGTGGGTTACTGGTGTAAAGGCCTTGATACAGCAGCTGATGCTGAAGATCCCTTGCACTATGCCAGAGGTAGCAGAACATAATCTTGTCAAATTCTCAGATTTAGCGACCTCAGCTTAGAGTGACCTCCTCAGAGAAGCTACAAGATCATGACACCATAGTATCTTATGTAACCCGAAGCTAACACTATTCCAAGACTTAATGCCTTCACATTAAGCATTATGTAATGTACAAAATAAATTCGTACCATGAGAAAACAGTGCATGCAGCCAAGGAGCAGAAGCAGTTATTAGTATCGTTCAGCAGCAGAAACGAGTAAGAGCTAGCCTTTGCAGACACTAACTGTGCTTTTTAGATAAGTGGCAGATGCATCATTTTATAATTTATTCACCTTGAATAACTGTTATCCAGCTGTTATATCTGATAGCTAACACATGCTTTTTTTTTTTTTTTGACAGACACAGGTAATGAAGTCGTGAATAATGAATTTCCGTGGCATTTGCAAAAATACAGAAAACAGACCATCAATTCTGACGTACTACTCTCTTAACTAGCCTTGTAGCTTAGATATCTGAAAGACAGTCTTATGAATCAGCGTATTTTCTTTCAAGGTGTTATAAATAATAGTTTTGTATATGCTTGATAGTACTGTGTGCTATTAAATCTAACAGGTTGTGTGATCCAGGCTGGAAAACCCATAAAGCTACTTAACAAGGGTGTAAAAGAACAAGCTAAACCATCCCCAAGAATAATTTAAATTCAAGCTGACACAGAAAACAAGGATGTCTGTCATACTGCAGTAATAAAAGATCACAAGACCTGACATACCATAATCCTAACCCCACACCCACTCAAATTCTGGAACACTTTAAAAGTGTACAATTAAATTGGTACAAGTGCAAGTAATTGCTTACCTCATTGACGATGTAATCAAGGAGTTCAAAGATTGCCATTGGCGGCCTGCTGTCTGGTCCATAGGCTAAGAAGAAATTTTGGAAGCAGAAAAATACAGTGTTACTCTCCACCAGAGGCAGGGGTGCTTTAAAAAGCTAACAGTCATAGATTTAATTCTTCTATGGTGGACTTGCCGGGCACCCAGTAAACTTACAGAGAAGTGGAACAGCAACAAAGTAATGCTTTCATGCAAGGAGAAACTATTATTTTTGAGTTGATCCAAATCATTAACTTCACTTCCCAGTAGGGAGTCTTCCTATTGTACTTGGATCATACTGCATCTTAAAGAGATGAACCACATCAACAGAACACGTCTTAACAGTGTTCATGAACAGGTTATTAGCAAAAGCACATTTGGTCCTTGATTTTCAAGCTCAAATAGGAAGACTCATAGTAAGACTGAACCAGGTGCCCAACGCAATCCTGTTCTTTTGAAATTTTAAAGTCATGTTATGCAAATCAATACTAGGTAAGGAATTAAAAAAAACCATTCTAACAAATTGTATATCTTACCATTGGAAACCTCAACGTAGTTCCAAATGACTTTAAGATGCTGTAGAAGTACCTCAGTGGTACAGATGAAAAGCTACTTAGTAGGGGTTACATTGACACTTTTTTTTTTTTTAATTGGTTTATAGCAAATATAAAAATATTTGCCTCGCATTGGAACTTACAGCTCACTGGTCGACCAGGTGTTCTTTGCCTGGGTGAGGTCTCAGCGACTGGAGAATCTCCCTCCACTGGGCAGCCAAACATTAACTCGAGCTCCTTGGAGTCAGGAGGAGGAATCGGGTATCTGCCAATGGCCATTTCTACCAGTGACAACCCCATACTCCATATATCTGATTGCACAGAATAATGAGTTCCCTGTAGTCTTTCCGGCTAGGAAAACAAAGAAAGAAAAAAGGGGACACAGTAAAATACCATAACAAAAAGGAAAAATTAGAAATTGCATTCTGCTATAGTATGGATAAAGTGAGAGATGAAGCCCCAACTTACTAGTGTGGCATGTGCCAACAAGCAAGGTACCTTTATTTAAATCTCAGCTAAAGTTCCAGAATCTTCAGAAACTTTGTATACAACCATTACAAATAAACCTGGGACTTAAAAAACATGCCATTATGTTGCTGCTTTATTCCTTTAAGATAGTATCTCAATGTTGCAATTATTAATAGTGATGGAATAATTAAAGAACAAGGAAACAGAACTAGTATTGCTAACTAAACATTCACCTTGCTTCCCTGAGAAGCCCTGCTTGGTCTTATACTTTGAGAAAAAGAGGGAAGGTGATTTTATGGATTCTACGTGGGCCTCTGGTGCTCTAGCAATAATCCTGTGGTTTGTGACACTTCTCAGCTGATACCATTCTCATAGGTCCCTACAGAAGAAATGCATTTATGCAAGGCACGCATACTTCAGTTTTAGATCCATATTCAAATAATTTCTAAATAAACTGCTGACATCTATAATCCACTGAAATAAAGAAACATAACACTGAAGTTGAATGACAAAGTCTTATGCAGTGCACAGACTTTTCCTAGAGGTATAATGACTGGAACAGATTATATATATATAAAGACAGGAAGATAGATGCCTGTTGCGTTAGTTAAACCACCTGCAACTTATGAGCTGACCACCACCAATGTAACAGGCTTAAGTTTTTCTAAGGAAAAAAACAAAACTTGAGTGGGATGAACAAAAGCAAGTTCAGGAGAGGTTATATATGCACGCTAATATAACTGTTACGAAAGTGTATGCAGGTAAGACAACAGATTCAGCTAAAAATAGATTGTGCATTGTTTTTACGTGACTTAGACATTGGAAAGAGACTTAGCAATGCTTTTTTGGCCATCAGTTGAGTTATGATGGAAACCATACATGAATACCCCAATCATATCGCTCCAAAAGAGTCTCAGTTCTCCTCAGTGTAATCATCTCCTATTTCCTACCTAGAGAACTAAAGTAAGATTAATCCTAAACTAACTCCTCTTGCCTAGTTTTTGTACTTATTCTATCAGTACTCTTAGATGCTAAAGGTATTTTCTTCAGCGTTTAGTATATTGATCTACATCATCCTTTGATCTGTTTTTACTGAGACTCCTCAAAGAAAATAATCCAGTGTCCCACCTCAGCAAGGTTTTAACTATTTGGCTAAACTACATGATTGCTAGGCAATTGATAAAGATGCCCAGACAGGAGGATACATACATTTTCATAAAATTTCTAGTGCTGCACAAAACATTTAAGATCTAGAAAATATATTTCAGTTAAGTAATTTTGATTATACACACCTTCGTATAGTAGAACATGATGTTCTTTGGCATGTAACAATTCTCTAGCTATCATTGGAAAACGAATGCTAAGGGAGAAAGATATTGCAGGAAAAGGTACTTCAGAGACTATTGGAAGAATAATATCACCAACACAGCTTGGTCTGTGACATATGGTGACAGAGCACAAAGCTGAATCTGTTTTAGAAAAAAAAAACTGATGAAAACTGAAGGCAGGCAGCACTCTGCTCTCACTCTTTCTACTAGAAGAAAAAGGGAAAGCCAGTAGTATGCTGAAGGTTTACAAGAGATGGACTTTTTTTGTGCGCTATTAGCAATAGTCCCTAAGTGTATGTGGGAACATAAGCCACAGTTATTTCAAGTATGTTACCCATATTAAACGACAAAAAAAGAAAAGACTGTCTTTGATGTTGAAAAGCAGGTCCCACGCTGAGCAGAAGCAGCATTATTATGCTTTTTTCCTTTGAGTTTAAGCCCACACAGTTTCAATCCTACAGCAGGATCTCTGCACACTCTGGTTTTATGAAGTAATTGGCGTTATGCTGAACAGGTGAGTACATTAGAATAAGAGATCTGTTATTTCCATTAGCACTGAATTCACATAATGCAAAGAGCTCCTCTGAAATGCAAGTTTCAAGGTACTGCTCATGAACAGGAACAAAGACCTGTGTAAGTAGTCCCAGATTAGCTGCCATGGCCTTGTTCACACCAGCCACTCCCATACTTTTCCTTGCTGCTAGAGCCAGATTGGGTTCCCAGGAAAAGTCACAACAGAACCCCTAATGAGGCAGCAGCTTGCCTAAGTGACTGTAGCTAAATGCTGGAGTGGAAAGAACTGGATTTAATAAGAGCAAGATATAAATACTGTTTTTCCAGAGATGTATGCACACAAAACCTAAACACATTAACCAATTGGATTCTGCAATGTGGATGTGATTGCATCTCTTCAGTAGTGTTATGAAAATATTCCTGTTGCAAGAAAAGCCAAGCAACATGTTCTTCCTCCCCCCCGCCCCCAATCTGATACGATACTGGCATATGCTGGGAATGCAGGAAGTGAAATAAAAACTATGAACGTAGCAGAGGTAACAGCAACAGTTGGTTTCTTGTTTGATTACTGGAATCGTGATAACTCTACCATAATGTATAGTAAACTCAAAGCTGTAAAATCTGTACTTACAGACATGTAGGAGCGTGTGCCAACAAACGAGTTTGCCATAGAATCTATCAGTTGTCCACTGACACCAAAATCACAAAGCTTGATTTCACCTCTAGAGTTTACCAAAATGTTAGATGGTTTAACATCTGGAAAAAAATGAATGGATGATTTATAACTATAATAGATAAAATGGGAAATTTGACAATGAAAGTAACATGAGAGGTGAGAATTATCATGTGTCTCCCTTTGTCCCCCTTCTAACTATCCCATAACTCCTATCCCTTCTCTGGGAATACTCAGAGAAGAGATCTGGTTCCCTACCCAGACCCAATTTGTGGGCTCTCTTTAAATATACGTAAGTGTAAATAAACTTCTTAAAACACAAGTGCAAAAAGACTGTTGGTTTTAAGTTTGGATTTTACCCACCTTCTTGGCTTTCAAGTACTATGTTTGTGCATCTACAGCTTCCTTGCAACAACTAATATTTGGCATATGCTGACATACCAACCTAACTACTCATTAGTGATGTTCTTCTGCCTAGAAATAATCAAGAAACGCTATAAAAATTTTTAAACAAAATTCATTGAACTTCAGCAGCTACTCCATAACCCCTGACTTAAACTTTGGGTGCATATAAACAAAAAAAATGGTTTTGCTATAGGATGTTTTAAAACACTCCTGAAAAAATAAGCTAGCCTATTATTGCAGTGCTACACTTAAAATACCTGGAGATTGTTTACCTGTGACAGAACCCCTTTGTGATTTTAAATCCATCACTACCTAAATGGAAACTTAATGAGGGCCAATGGTAACTATGCAACTAATAACAGCTATTTGTGAATGCAAAGGTACTCAGAACAGTTTAGCATTTCTTTGATAGGTGTAAGAAGTGCTTTTTTTTTTTTTTTGCCTAAATATATCTTGCAGCTTTTCTGGTCTTTACCAGTGGTGCATTATCCACAGAAGTAATCAGTAGCTCACAATTGCAAAGCTACAGGTCAATAATAAAAGAGGGCACTATAGGTTGTTTTTGACGGAAGCAATCAGCTCATGGTATCAGAATTTCACTTTAGTCTCTGCTATTCAAGAGCAGATCCAGAAGTCTGGAGCCTATAGACTATTTTCATTTGCTTTTCCACTTTTAGACACAAATAAACTCCAGGTAGCTTTCATTTTGGTGACTGCAAAACTGACCTTTGTTTGTGATGTCAACAGGATGTCACTGGAAAGATGGTACTAACGTGACTCCTCCTCACTAGGAAGAGATCCCCATGCAGGAGGTTATGCCTCACTGAACAAGATCCAGCAAGATCGGAAACGGAGACAAAATATTTTGTTTAATCCCCCCAGCCCACTTTCAAAGGACAAACCGAAGCTTTAATAAATAAGTTATTTACTTTTGTAAACTGTGGCTACATTTTCTGGCTCCTGAAATCACCTTTCTAATACAGGAAACAAACTGTCCAGGCACACTGGAAACAAGGGTTTGTGCTGATCTTGCACACGAGTTCCTCTAGGCTCTGCTCTAGCACAGGGAGCCTACAGCTCATCCACTTCACTTGGAGCAAGCAACGGCTCACAGGAAGCCCACACAGTGATCTAGAACTACCCCCTGGCCTCAACACACTAGATTCATGTCTGCATACACCTTCCTTCTCCTGGAAGAAAAAAAAAAAAAAAACAAAAACAAAAACAAACAAAAAAAAAAAACTACCTGGCAAGAACAGTTGGGATACATGAAAGATGGGCATGTATTTTGTGTGTACTCCTTTTAATTCCACATCCCTGGGAAAGTAACTAGTTTATCAACACTGCTCAGTACACTTTCCTCCCGTACAAGTACCAAAGGCACTGGGCAGGTTGTGGAGCCGTTCACCAGGTAGGAACCACAATGTCAGACACTGGTTAATGGAGCAGGGAGCTCTCGTACAGGCACAGGACTTCAGCAGAGGGAGGGACTTTAGAAGCCCTTTGGACCTACAGCTCTACCTTCTGCAAGTTCTACCTTCTTGAATACAAGTTTTGACCATTTGTAGAGACCTCACCACAAGCACACTTCTCAATGAAAAGGAAAAGTCTACTCTAGGAGCTCGTCCTGTTTAAAATTTCATTAGGGGGAAAAAAAAACAAAACCGGTTTTGTTGGTGCAGAGAAGCAGGCAGCAGAAATACAATACTCCCAGCTACACAGGAATCTTCACCTAAAGTTCTGTGTAAAAGCAAAGCAGAAAAAAGTGTTTGCAAAATACACAGAAAGCTCTGCAGAGCCTGGACAACTTCTACAGGCCATGTTTATGTTTGGACTGCACACCTATGTACCTCTGCTAGTTTGATTCAGAACACGGAGACGTCCCCACTTACCTCTGCAGCTCATGAATATTTCACGTTCATAACTAAAGGGCAAGATCCCATCAGCATTCCACTGCCAATGAACCAAACGACGCTCTGGAAGTTTCACATTCTAGAAACCACCCGGTCTTTTGAAGACTTATCTTTTACCTTCAATGTTTGTCTAGCTTATAATCACATACTGCAACTTTCTTACAATAGCACAGCAAACCATGACTGCTCACTGACTTTTATATCAAAGTCTGCCTCTCCCTGAGCATTTCAATTCTTCTCTCAAGGCCCCCAGTGTGATCAGAAAGTGCTGTTAGGAACGCTGCTGTCTTTCCACTCTAAACGCAGCTTGCTATGCTATTTTAACTCCAGAGTGCCTAAGCTCTTAAGCAGTTTCTCTGGAAACCAAAATAAAGCAAAATGAAACAGGAACACCAAGGCATCCTTCACAATGTACGCTTAACTTGCAAGCAAAAGACAAGTCTCAAAAGGAAGATCAAATGTGCTACAGAAGCAAGGTATCTAAGTTCTAAGCATGAAAGGACATTGCTTGCATCACTCCAGACTGTCCAGAAACAGAGCTGTGCAATTCTAGGGACACCCTTAGCCAGTCCAGATGCACAGATACATGACACTGAAGAGGGAGCTAGCTAATAAAAAAAGGCTTCTGAGTTTATAGGATGTCAAGTACTGTCTGTAAGAAGTATGCCTCCCCTGCCTGAGCCTTGCTCTCCCTCACAGGAAGAAAGTCAGTTCATTCCAAAAGAACGAAGGCTCAGAACATGATCACAGCAACATCAGGCAAGAGTATTTTATTTTGTATGTGGCAGCTGGGTAGCTGCACTTGAGTGTATTTATCTTGCAGTGCATTATTGGTATCTTCCAAGCACCCAAATATTTAAAAGAAAGTTCATCCCTGTTTGTCACAAGTTCAGCAGTACAAGTGTCCTCTGGATATTCAGAGAAACACAGCCCAGAGCTTCAAGACAGAGGAGTGACATCATGGACATTAAAGTCAAAAAAAAAAAAAAAATAGATGACTTAGCAAACTACAAGGTCAATGTATATCAAACATAACCAGGAGTTTCTTTCCATCTTTCCCCCATTATGATTTCTGTTTTTAAGTAAATTCCCAGGACTGGATCTTGGGAGAATGACCTAGGAACCAGCGCACTGGAACAGCCCCTTGGCAGCACCCTGCTGTGCTGCACCTCCTGCCCTGAAGCTGCTGGCTACAGCTGGAGCTCAGAAATCTCAGAGTACTTCTGATGCAGGAGGAGATTTTTCCAGAGGAAATTACACCCCTGACTGTGTTCACGAAGAACTAAACTTACCTTCTGATTAATTTATAGTATTTTTATTCACCCAGAGGAAAAAAAAAGAAAAAAGTTTGTATTAAAAACCTACTATAACATACCTTGCAATTAGGGAGAGGACATTTCTTTCCTTGTCATTTGGTGCCTTCTGGTATTAACCAAAGGTAAACAGGAGCACAGAAGTCACATTTTCTGTACCATTTTTTGTATCATTCACTGTTACAAATACATTCAACTGAACAGGAACTAGTATGAGGATATCTACTACAGTCATGCTCCTTGCCCCCTTCCTTTTCTGTGCCGGTTTTGTATCCCCCAGTTTGTTTCTCAGAAGCTTTGCGATTTCTGTCATGGCTTTTCAGAGAACCAAAACAAAGCATGATAGTCCAGATGAGCTAACCGTCTATAAAAAGATTTTTCCATTCCTTCCTTAATAACCCCTAATGACTTCTTCCTTGAGCTGTCTGCAATGACATGTGAATACTTTTCCTCAGAGGTCACAGCTAGTTCAGGACTCGTCTGTGGCGTGTGAGCACTAAGCTGAATCTCATGATGAGTAGCAACCACATCCCATTGGGTTTTTGCTGTCCTTTCTGGTTGTCACTACTTCTTAATACAAGCAAATGCATCACTTACCAGTTCTGCCAATTTATTTTTTATTCCTTTCTTTCAGCTCAACATTATTTGGCAGTCTTGCATTCCATAAACTCTTTACCCTGAAATACTCTGGTTGGTTTTCCCCCTGTGGTGACACTGGCAAAATCCCCTTTGTGCTAGCCACCTCTTACTGCTGTCAACCACACCGATACACAGAAATCTGACATCATAGACACAGAAGTCTATACAATGCAACAAAAGCAGTGAACATTTGATTTACAGAATATATATTCATGGGTGAGACTAATCAGGAAACCAAAGAAGAAGCAAGATGCCTACAAGTTTCAAAGGAGGGATTCTACACACAAACAATTCCTTACACTCCCCAAAATCTTATTTTATAGTCTTAAATACTACCAGAAACATGTAACTGCATGCTTATTTGCTGGCTAGCTAACAGCTGTTACCTATGTAGAATAGTTTATTTTGAAGATGGAAGCTCACATTTCACATCTTACTGTTAAAAACCATTTTGTACTATCATCTACCTCTGCTCTTTCTGGAATGCTCAGTGGCCAGGTCGTTACAAACCACTGCTGACATTGCAGCGTCACACACATAAAATGAATTAATGGAATTAATTCCTCCCTGAAAATGAGGTATCCCAAATCTCGCTCATGCTTGATTTAAGAACAAGATTTTTTTTGGCCTTTTTTTGCTACTTGCTCGTGTTTAGCGAGGATGTCTATTTTCAGGTCTCCCACTCTCACAACAAATACAACAAACCTTACTAAACCAAGCCCACCAGCTGCACATATTTTTCCCCAGGAACAGGATGAGTTCTAACAAACTGTACGTGCCAGATGCTGGTCACGCCATGTCAGTGCAGTATTAGATAATCACAGAGGGCCAAATATAGAGGCTAGAGAAAATAAAACAAATCTCCAACAATTACAACTGTGTCACCAAAATAATGCTGACCCACTTACACCAGAACTGTGCACTACTTATTTCAGCTAGGATTCTAGGAGGCACTCTGGAAAAATTAATTCTGCCAGAAAAACCTTCACCTGCACTAGAAGGGTTTTCCCAGGTGAATATTTTGATATCCTTATAGCACAGACTGGGCTTCAGCTTAGCTTCAGTAGGTAGCCCCCTTGAACCAGGGCCATATGGTACCAAGAATTCTTAAATAAGAAATAATAATAAAAAAAATCTTACATTGCCATTTTACTTAGGCTTTTTTATTAAAAGGTCAAGCTTCTAAAGTATCAAATAGCAGAGACGTCAGTACATTTACAGTGGTATTGGGCTTTGAAGCCAAATTTAGCATTTAAAGAGGCATTATCTAAGCACGTTCTGACAACACTAACCCCTACTGACACTATTTCAGTCTATATATTTTTAATGCCTGCCATTTTTTCACACGCCAGCACCCGTTAACCAGGGGGTACCACACAGCAGCCCAGCCCACACTCAGCTGAGCAAGCAGCCAGCCTGCAGGACTTCGCAGTGCAGGGCAGACCTTGCTCATAAGCCTGATGTGCAGAAAGCTGAACCAGGGCCTCCTCAGCCACAAAAGCTGTGACAGCTCAAGCCCATGTGCCAGTTTACACGAGGCTCATCTTACACGGGGAGCCTACAAATAACACACACACAGGGCACACTGCTGGACAGGACCGATGATAGGAACCGGAGAGCTTGTACGCAGCAGCTTACACTGCCAGGCACGGGCAATCCAGGAACATTGGAAGCAGCATAAGAGAGGAACTTGTTTGTCCACATACTCAGAGTAACCTCTAATGCAGCCACTGCTGTGAGGTTTCACTGTGCTTAAAATCAGATTGGCTGCGTTTTGGACGTCAGATTTACAGATTGCAGAACTGTTAAGAACTGCTGTTTCAACAGCCAGCTGAACAAGAGCAACCTAAAAAATCCCTCAAGCAACCAACAAACAAACCACTGCTGTACCTGAACTGAAAACTACAAGATGCAACGTTCACTCTTCCAGTGTGCCCTAAAATAAGATGATCTTTCCCAGGAGTCTCCCTGAAACAAAGAACTGAGACAAATAACTGTGCAATTACCATCAGAAATATCTAGTCCACCTCATCCAGCTCGTTTTTCCAGTACAAAGCTATATCTGATTTGTTGTTTTTTTTTTTTTAAATCCAACATTAATGTGTAATAAACACAGTCTATACTTCACATGCAAGGTGATCCACAATAGATTGCATAAACTGGGACTGCTAATTACTCTTTTTGGTCTGGCCAAACTCAGTGGCCAAAATCAGCCTCTCAGATGAAGACACGATCTGAAGACTGGTCTCATATGGCACCAGACCCACTGAACGCATGGCATGGTTTATACACAAGGCACAACTGCTGTTATTGAACAGTGCCATTCAAAGAAAAATATGAAGTGCTCCATCTCCAGTCTTCAATTTGAATTTATGCCAACAATAATGGTTTATAATCCATGCTTCAGATAGCAAAAATTGCAGAGCAATGACAGCCATAGTAAAAGATAAAAGTCTGCCTTACGCTACTCAAGAAAAATCCTCTGAACCAAAATCAGACTGAACCACAAAGAACATATAAAGGAAAAAAGTACATATTTTAACTTGAATTAAAAAAAAAAAAAGAAAACTTGCAATGCAAAATTTTATCTCACCTCTGTGCATTATTTTATGCTTTTCTCTCAGATACGTGAGTCCTTTTATTACCTAAAGACAAACAAAATAATTTTTCAGTTTATGAAAAGATAATTGCATGTTTTTTCTTGTACAAGAATTCCAACTGAATACAACATAACCGAAATACCAAAATGTAAACATTGCAAAAGAATATTTTGTTTAAATTTATACCTCCAGCTCACACTAAAGACCAGAATCAGCTGCAGCCTTACTGGAAGTTTTGCATATGCAGCTTGTTGCACAATAGATATGAGAAGCATAACATCCACTTTTTTTTTTTTTTTTAAATGAAATGTTGCCTCTGTTCTTATCCAGAAGCATCATCTGATACAAAGGCAGAAAAATCAAAGCTAACACAATAGAATGTGTTACTTGTTCCAGTGCCCCGAGCTACCAAATAACGACACGTATAAAGACTGCCTTCTTAAAAGGAAGCAACATGCTTTGAAACCCAGTAAAATTTCTCTCCCACATCCTCCAATCCTGGAGCGGCTGCTTCCTGAATCTGGCATTACCGTGCTGAGACACACATCTACCCACCTACAGCCTTGGAGAGCTACGAAGACACTTACCGCAATGCTAACTTTGCCCAGTATCTGCTCTGGAATTCTTCCAGCCTTTTTCAGTACTTGATCCAAGGAGCCGCCGTCCTGATAATAAATGTTTGAATACTCAAGCTTCAGTCAAATTTCTCTAAAACATGTCAAACAGAATTTCATTCTAAAGCCTAAATTTGGTGAGAAATGTTGCTTTTCACATGTGATTTGATATCGTTATGGTGCACATCTGAAAAAACAAATCATTCCTCAGCAGGAATTAGTCAGTTTTATGCTTTTTTTTTTTTTTTTAAATATATATATATATATATTTGTCCAGTAATAACATCCACTCAAACATTTCTCACAGTGATCTTCCAAGCTAGTATTTCCATGGTTTGACTCCTGCTAAGGAAGTGCTGAACACAACGAGCTGTTGACCAAGCATTAGTAGTTTTACTCCTGAAAGTCTGTAACTTTCAGTCCAATACATTAACATGCTCTTCTTTCTTTTCACACCCATCACATGCTATTCTTTTCCCTCCAAAGATAGAATGAGGAGGGCTGAAGAAGCATACATTTTATGATACTGATCCCAAGGATAAAAATAATTTATGATGCTGGAAAATGCAGAGCTGCTTCACAAATATAATATGTGCTTGCAGCACCCCATGATCACAATTAATCTCGCAGTCCTGTCCACCTCATTCCTGGACTAGATCCTACACAGAAAACTGGCCTCTTAGTCCTGCGTATCTGGAGTGACTGTCAGCTTCCAGAGGTAGGGGGTTGATTTGACACAGCTCTCAAAGCATCAAAATACTGTGAAGCCCTTAAGTTTTTATTTTTATTTTTTGTAAGTAATGGTCTTACTAATTTTACTAAGTAAAATAAATTGAATGCATGCCCAGACACCCCCAGCAAAGTCAGATACATTCCACTGTTGCTAAGGGCTTCTGAGAAGGAAAACCATAAAAAAATATATATACATGTTTTAAGTAACTGATGCAATAATAGGCATGCGCTTAAGATCTAGATTCTGTAAAATAGACACTATACAAAGAAACTAGGAAGTTATTTCTCAAATTAAAAAACAGTACCATGTTGTCCAGATAGTTGTTTGGTAGCTCCCAGTAACTATGACAAAAATCCAACTTGCAAAAAAGCGATTTCCTCCTGCCTTAACTTATCTGTCGGAAGTTTTCATCATTTTCACTACTCATATATGCAGTGCAAAAACTAGACTACATCAAGTTTATTACTTGAGGACAAACATCTAAAATTCTTATGAGAAGTGATGTATATTAAAAACTTATTTATCATGCCTTTTTGGGAAAAAACAAACTTGATTAAAAACGCACTACCAAAAATATTTTGTGTATATATACATGAAATGTTTTTCCTATAAACAGGCCACATTTCTGGACAGCTATTGCTTCTGAGACACTTGTATATTAGCAAAGATCTCATACAGAAAAAAAACTTTTTTCCCCTACGGACTAACTTCAATCGTGAAAGGTGTTGAACACAATTCACTTGTCTAATGTGCGGGCTGCAGCCTTCAGCATCTTTCAGGAGCAGACTCCAGACTTTCTGCATGTTAAACACTTGCTGATACGCAAAGTTATGCACTGATTTTGAATTTATTACCTAAAAATATCCCTCAAATCTTCAACTTCCATGCCTTTTCCACCAACAGCTCTTTGTATTTATATGCATGTTTTGCTAGAAGCCTAAATTTTGTCTGATGCTAACTGACAGAAAGGTACATACAGAAAAGACAACGGAGTCTCATCTAATCTCCTACCCAAAAGGAGAACAATAGATTACACCTAAAGATCTACATTATGCCAACAGCTTAATCACTTAATTAAGACTGTAAATTAAACAATCCACTAGCTATTTCTTATCTCCTTAATCAAGTGTTCTTTTTGTAAAATCTGATATCCAGTCTGTCTAGATTCAGCACTGAAGTAATAGATTTCATACCACCTTCTCTTAAATTGAAGATGTCTACTGTCAGCTATATAATTCCCTGTTTAGGAACTTGCAAACCCCAATTGCTTCTGTTTTTTTTTTTTTTTTTTTCTTTTGTATATAAATTGAGATTCTTTAGACATTGTATTTACACATGTAATTATATATCGCTGCCATCTGTCTTTTAGAAACGACAGATGTGCACTTCTGTGGCATTTAACAATGTATTCCTAAACAATGCCCAGACAGTCATTTTTAACATCTATTTTCGTCTCATTTTTCATGACTGTTTTCAATTTTGACGAACTAACTTCTGTATAATTCCCAATAGTCATTTGTATTTTAGGAGTATGCACACTTTCTATTCAGCTTGCACATGTTTAAAAACTGGATCATGATCACTTGTTCCTAGGCAACCATCAATTTGTTCTAAAAATTTCCATAAGAGAAGACCAGAGAAGCATTAAAACTTTCTCAAGAAAATAAGGTTTCTCTCCAAAGAAAGAGTTTTGTCAAGTGAAAAAGTAGTCTTAGATTTATTGTATTGCATGTTGTTAAAAACTTCCTCTACTAAGCAAGTGAGGAAAAAGATTCACTGACCTTTAATTACAGAAAATTTACTTTTAGTGTTTGGCTCCATATGGTAATAGAAAGGCAAACAGATGTCAAGAAGAATGTGTACTTTTCTATTAAAATGAAACACAGTTAAAAATATTTTTGGTATTAAGAAAGTTGTTGAAGTTCCTTCTAGGTTTGTTCACTGCCTGTGCAGTAATCTTTATGCCTGCAATTCTGTAAAGTTTGAAAGGAGACAAAATATAGATCTGTCTAAATCACAATAAATTACATTCTCATTATCATAGCTAATGAGGGCCACACAGCTGTCATACCAATCAGTCAGTGTGGTCTGATCCACGTGCTCTTAGTACTGCATAAAAACAAGAACGAACCAGAACAAGTGAATAGCAAGATCAGGTGAATATTTTAAAATAAATTAAGCATCATGGATATAGAAGAAATCAGGAATCTGAAACAGTTTCAGATTCCTTATTCACACAGAGAAGTCCACATTGCTAACTTAAGTCCCGGTGACGGCCAGGTTTTGCATTAATGATCCGTTAGTAACTTCAATTAGGAGATTTGAACGCACTTACCATGTGTTCCATGCAAATGCTGATTTCTCCATCACTGTAAAAAGCTCCATAAAAGCCCACAATGTATGGAGAGTTGCACTCATGTAGAACTTGTAGCTCACGAATGATCTGGTTGCGAATAGCTGGCTTGATCTCTAGATGAATTAACTGTAAAAAAAAAACATTTTTATTATTTTCCTAGGGGCACAGGGCCTTGCAGAAGGAACAGGTTGTTCAGAAGCTGGGCACTCTCCACCTTCAGAGAGTTTCAAACCTCTCTGGATAAGGCCCTGAGCAGCTCTGCTCTTGCAGCTGACTCTGCTTTGAGCCGGAGGTGACTACACAACCTCGTGGAGCCCCTTCCAATTACAACTATTCTATGACTTAATTGTAAAATAATTCCTTCTTATTGTCTTAGTAGCAAAGGGAAGGGCAAAACACTATAATACAGCATGAGGAGGGCAAAACATCAGTACTTATGAAAGATGCTAGATTTAGGAGAAAAAGTGAAGTAGAATGTATCCCTAAAATAGACCCATTTATTATATAAACCAACAGATGTTCTTCGTTATTACTCAAGTAAGTCATCTCCACACCGTTTCTGAGCCAGACAATCGACAAACCCCTTTAAAAATTTCTCATTAAAAACAGCCAAATTCCTATTTTAGTTAAACTTGTTAATGAGTAACAGCTGTTAACCTATTAAAGCTACTGTCAATGTAAGTAACAGACACTAACCTTTTCAGTTTAATGACAGATCAGTAACAAAATCTCATAGCATCGCAAAAATGTTACAAGGAAGTCCGGACAGTGATGCAGTAAGTTTATCAATGGGATACTATTTTCATACATAAACTTTTAAGGGGATAGATTTTCATATCTAAAAGCTACAGGAGTAATATCAACATTCCAAGTCCTAGATATTTTTGCCTTCAACGGAAAATTTTACCAGAAGAAACTCTGAAGCAAAATCCATTACAAAACAGAGAAGAATGTACAATTCCCCAATGTGAGAGGGAAAACAAAAATTCATCTTATCAAAATTTCAAGTTCTGATTATGACAGGAAGTCAATACATGAAAAAATTGCAGTTCAAACATCTCAGTTGCATCAAATATTAACGAATTGGGGTAAAAATTCCTGTTAAACTTGCAGTACATGAAAAATCAAGTAAATTGATTTAGTTCAAATAAGCCTCAGCAACTTGTATGTTTCATAATTCTCACTCCCTTGAAAGTTGGCACTTTTCAACACCTTTCCCCAAACTGTTGCTATACTGAGCACAGTTATTAAAGTCAGCGTGTGCATGTTCTCCTCTATTTTGTTGAAGATGACAGCGCACACTTCTTCAAAGGCTTTCAGTGATTTCTTCAGCTCCTCAGTTGAAAAAAATAGAAATTTTCAGTGCAGTGTAATAATGGCACTGGCAAATCCTCTCAAAGGAGAAACCGTTTCTTATGAGCTCAGGTAGCCTGCCAGCTTTCTGATCCACTGCAGCACATTGATGTATGCCTGGACTCTGCCTCCTGTGCAAGGAACTTCACTCCTGGAAGGAACAGACATGAGGAGCCCAAACACAAATCGTACTGTAGATGCATTTCCATAGCTGTATTTGATTCCCAGGGATTTTGAGATAGCTGTTCTTGTATACAAGATGAGAATTAAAATACCAGGACGGTTAAGTTAAACACAGTTCTTATAAGCTAGGTCACAGCTGCTATAGGTTGCAAAGCATAAAGCTGAATCACTGAAATCCAGTCTCCCCTGAACGAGAGACGCCTTTTCACACAGGAACCACCTGCATCCCATGAAGAAACTGGGAACAGGAGATGTCACCATGCTCCAACGCATTCCCTTGTTCTTAAAGCTCTCATTTTTTCTAGTATCCAGTAGCACCTAAATGCCATTTTCTGGTTTGCAGCTGAGAAGGAAGATCTTACAACAGGGCATACTTTTTCGATTTCTCTAGACTTACAGCCCAGAACACAAGATACTGTCACTTACCCTAACATACATCTTACAGTAACTTTTAATGCCTTCTACATAATGAGTCTAATGCATTTTCTCTGAAAGATACAAACACAGCTGAAAAGACTGTTTTTGTCAAAATGGGAGGAAGGGGGGAAAATGAGAAGGGGGAATAATATGTAACCTTTCATTGTTAACAGGTGGAATATTTTCTGAAAAATTTTAAGTGTAGGATAAGCAAGCACAGCCCTTCCTACTTTTTGGAAAGCTGGCATTAAGCAGTTTTTTGTGTCAACATCACTTATTTCTCCAAATACTTCAGAGAGCCTCCTCAATAAAAGTTATCCACAAGTTCTAGTTTTTGAGGCACTCACCTTTCTTGCCATTATAAGACCAGAAGGCTTGTGAGATACTTTGAATACCACACCGCCATTTCCTGCTCCCAGCTCACTGATCTTCTCAAAGTCATCATCCTTCAGCTCTCCAACTTTTTGTTTCTGGGTAAGGAAAGCTTCGAGGCGCTTTCGTTGCTGTTCATCCAACTCTAGTTCTTCCAGCTTCTTCTGAAGTGCTTCCAAATTTGTCCTGTAGAATAGAGAAAGAATAACTCAATTCAGCTGGTTGAGCTTGCTCAGCAGTTTTGCAAGAGGAAGAGCAATAGATAACTGAGGTCAGGGATTAAATGCATGACAGTTTTGCACCTATGTAAATTATCTAGATGAAGCAGACCCGTACAGTCATACCCATGAGAGACGTATTATTGGATCTCTGTTTTAAGTAAACAGTATTTTTTTTCCAGATAAAACAGTGACAAACACAAGCAGATTGATACCATTTCTCCATCTCTGAGTTTCTGTCCGAACTCATGCATGTTGAGGTTTGGTATCTACAAGAGTGGGTTTAATGACTCAGCATTCACGATCAGAGACCTCGTGAATCATAGCACAAGTCTCCCAGCTATTTTTAGTTCCACGTTTCCAGGATCGTGTTGTAATTTCCTACAGAGCGTGTGTTTCAACCACTGACTTTCACACAATTATATTACTAATAATCCACTTAGATATTAATAAAAAGTTACCAAACACAAACATGCATAGATTGCCACCGGAAACATGACTCTTTAAGTAGGATAGGAAACAGACCAAAGTTATTTAAAAAAAAGAAGTATATCTATCAGAAATCTAGGCTTAATGTCATTGATTACTACCAAAACAGAAATACAGGACTCTAAACAGAAGTTAAATTTAAGACCATAGACAGGGATTTGGTTTTCTGGGAATTCTTTTTTTTGACAGTTTAACTTCAGATCCTGTGAAAACACTTCATCTCGGTAATGTGAAAGCTTAAATGCTCATTTAAAATTTCCTGCTTCCAGCTACAACAGTCAGTTTCTACAGGAGCAAATATCTGTTTTGCTTAGCCAAATTTAATGCAACATTCCCATGGATTACAGTGCTGCTAGGATGAAAAACTTGAGGAACAGAATCTACTTCTGCAGAGCCTACACCACTTCCAATGTAAAAACTGGATTAAAATTCACCAGCAACCAAGAAAACTGTTTCTATTCATCACTTCATAAACATCCACTTACAACTCGTGCTGCAGAGACGCATCCCCTGGATGCCCAGGCAGGCACTGGTCAGCTCAGAGGACTCACGGCTGACTCCAAGGAGCTGTGACTGATAGTCCACAGACCCAACAGGAGGCCAGAATCACAGGATGAAGCCCTTACCTTGTTAATGAGAGCCTTGTTAATGAGAGCCTGCACTTCCAGCCAGGACAACAATCTTGGTTTGAATGTGTCTAAGGTTTAATTAAGGCAAATAAAGAAATCTCAAATATTCACAACTCTTTGCTAAACGATCTCTAAATTCAAGCAATCCCAAGCTCCTACTACATTTAGCAGTTTAAACGTGTTCGATGGGATGCTTACTGAAGCTAGCTTGGGAAGCAGTAACAGGTAGAAGAGCTTAGTAAGGGAAACAGAAGGAGACCTTTGACGGAAAGGTGAGCTGTGTTCAGTTATTTTGACATTTAAACACTCCAGACCTAAGATTACCAAACAATGATGAGAAAATAATGTCTATTTGCATGTCAAAAAGAACAAAAAAGAACAAGAACAAAGCAAGCTCCACAAAAATATTTGCCCTGGGCAAATGCCATCTGGGAATGCTGCTCAAAAGCAGAGGAGTTTTACATAGTAAAATCCGACATACACTGTCTAATGTAGTTACACCAAGTCTCTCTTAGATAGCATTTTCGTAACAAAAATAACTTCATCCTGTACAAATGGAGCAGGATACTGCATTTCCAGGCTATCCTACGAGAAGCAGCACACCTTTATTTCTGTTCTCATCCATTGCTTTATACCAGTATAGTCATATCTGTGCATAACCATACAACAAATATCCTGGAGCATCCACAAAGTTTTCCTTTGTAGATAAGCACAACTTGTTAGAACATTCCAGTTAATCTGACTTACAGACTCTTGTAAAGATGAACCATAAAGAGACATTTTTGAAATCTAATTTCTAAAATAGAAAACCCATCACTGGATACCGTTTTCCATGATGTGCCCAGTAAAACCAACAAGCCCCAGCCTAAAGCTGAAGTAACGCATGCTTTTACACAGAACTGAAGTTGCTCTTCTTACAGTATGACCCCAAGATAAAAATGGGAGTGAAGTTCAGTACCCCTTAGTGTCCTACAATAAACCCCAGCACAATGAATGACGGACTCAAGTTCTGTATTTTGCCCTAGAAGATTGCTGTTCTGAAAACACAAAATTGGTGTTTTTCAGAGGATGTGCACTGACAAACCCTGCCAGTACTCCCCACAAGCTCTGCTCGGCATCTTGCAGGGCAGGGAACGCACCAGCTGCTTGCTCTTGTAGGCTTTTGACATGCATTTGCAAGATACACATCATTATTTTTTGTTGAGATGTATGTTGTACTTTTTTGGGGGTCATTTTTTTATTCTGTTCACACCTACAGGTCATTTTTCTATTCTGTAGAAACCTCTGCAATCAGTAGAAACGGAGAACAGACCTCTGATATTTTTGGGGCCAGTTAAAGATCCTATTCCTCCAAATATTTCTTTATATCAGTAGCACAGCAACTTTATAGTGCATGCTCACTACATAAAATCTTTTACATCGTACTTTGTAGCTGCTTTAACCCTGCACTTACATTGTGAGTGACCAGAAAATACAGCCTATTAAAAAAAATCAAATTAATAAAGCAGTTTTATCAGATGCAACTTTTGCACAGACATTTTCTTCTGTATCACTGCTTTAAAGAAGTCACGACCAAACTGGCAAGAGCTCAGCATCTAACTGACCTTACCAGGGAATTTCAGTTTCCTTTGAAAAATCCAGTGTGCCACAGCAGCTAGCGGTCCCCAGCTTCACTTAGAAATTCCAGAGAAGGAACACTGAGCTTGCTGTCCTTTTAGAGATTACTGAAGAAGACAGGACTGCTCATTTGGAAAGATAAAGGAACTAGAGACACAGCGACAGAACACAGCATAGCTTTTCTTGCTCCATTTTGAAGAAAACAACTATTGAGTTTTTTCTCTGAAGCAGAAGAGGCTTTCAGGGCTTGGAGACAACACAGAGACGCTTGCGCACATGACCTGGAGCAGACAAACAAGCTAGTGTGATGAAACAAAAACTCAGTCATGCTGAAGCTTTAGCACCAAAGATGACAACTTGCTAATATAGCATTAGGCTAACACAGATGTGATTACTGCATATCTGCATAAAACTACTTTTTACACCGTTTGTTTTGATCTCAAACTTTGCACTTCCAGCACAAGTGTTTCCTTGCTTGAAAGCACAAATTACTGTTGGTGTCCTTGTTCAAACAAGCACCAGTCAGAGGACTCCAAAGGCTTTCACAAAAGGAAAAGCATTGGCGTCATGAATTTCAGCACATGAGATTTCTCCATTTATCTAGAATGTGGCCGCAGAAACAAAATAAAAATTAAAGTACACGATCTTTGGTCCCAACTGAGGCCAGACCTAATCCTCTAGAGAGGCAAAACCTCAAACTTCCTGACATCAACACAGAACCAACCAGAGCTTCAGACCAAAGTCACCAGAATGTTCTAAGCTCTAATGGCAAAACCTCCACTACTTGCACTGACATTCAGGACAGTAAAAGCAAATAAGTTCAGATCTCACTTGAATTTTTCAGGACCAATTCTTTAACTGTAAAGTAAATCAATCTGAAAATTTCCTGCAGAAGTAGTTAACCCAAAGACATTGTCAGATCTGCTGTCCAGTATGTAACTAAATAACATCTGCAGTTACCTTTATGATAACTGAATGACAAATAGCAAGGCAGAATTTAATTTTTTCATTCTGGTCCTCTGCTTGAAGCACTAGATATTAATCAATTTCAAATGTAAATAGATAAATAGAAAATATTTGTAGCATTGAAAGAGATGGCATTAATCTAGTTCCAGTACTTCAAGCAAGCAGGATTTATGTAGCTTTAGTTTCGTACTCAAGCTTCTGCAGGAGTCCTACTCCCAGCCAGGAACTATGATCAGTGTCCGGACCTTCCCTGTGTAAAAGCATCACAACAATGCTGCAGAGCAAAGAACATCCAGAAACAGATGGGTAAGTAACGAACAAGTCACTGCATAAAGTTGTACAAACTAAAACACAGACAAATACAGAAGGGGGAACACACACCACTTCTACAGTAGGACACCATGAAAACATGAAGGAAGTTTGGGAGCTAAAAGCAGCAGCACGCTGGTGTCCCAGTATCTGCCTCCAGAAGCAGCACTAGTAGTTACTTAATCTTACATAAAACTTACTCAAAAAGACAAAGATTCCTATTAAAATTCATCACCATTACCTTCTGCAGTCTTGGAGTTGTTTTTTCACTGTCAAAAAGCTAAGCCTCTGCCAGAGCTCCATCACAGCAGGAAATCATCAAACCACCTCAGCCCTTCGCTGTTCCAAGCACTACCCTAAAGCAACAGGTTATCCTTCAATTTATTACCAGCAGTTTTAAAGCCAAGCACACACTAAACATCCTCTGCTAGGGAAAGAATCCAGCTTTTGTAATGTGATCATCTGAATGAAGCAGCAGGGAGGTCAGTGCCGTTGTCCCCACTCGTTAAAGACACAGCGTAATTTCACAGACCACGTTCGATAAGTGGCAGAAATGGACAAATCTGCTGTGTAGCCAGCAGGCAATGCCACTCTACAAAGTGGACCACTGGACTTCAGGTGCAATTATTACACAATCTCTCTCTTCCAGATCAAAAGCTACAAAGCCACACATCGCATTCAGCAGAGGTTTTCTGAGGGAGGTTAGTTGTTGTCTCCTCCCAGGGCAGCACCAGGCTGCAGGTGTTGTGGAGGTGGGACTGCCTCTGCCCACACTTGATCGGGTAGGAGCCCTCCTGTAAGTCAGCATCACTTCTTCTGTTCTGCACTCGAGGAAGGTCACTGACAGCTGTGCAGCACTGCTGTGGCCTCCGAAGTATAAAGACACAGAGCAGAACTTAAAGCAGTCTCCTACCAAACACAGCCACCTTCTTGACTCAACAACCATCCTCTGGTGCATGGGGAGAGGTTCTGCTCCTGCCCATTTATACCTCACCAAATTCCCACTTTTGAGGCCAGCTGCAATCTGACATCCTGCACCCAAACCCATATCTGCACAGCCAGCTCCTGTAAAGCCAGAGGTTGGAAAGTTTTTCTGAGTAGGATCACTGCATGAGATACTTGGAGCTTTAAGCCTCAGGACCACCTCAGGTCCATAGAAGGAAGCTGATCTCAGAGTTTGTGCGTTGTCTCACCTGTCCCAGGATCTCACATCCTGACAATGGCCACATGGATGCTTCGAAATAGTACAGGGGGGTGAGGACAATGGGAGTGCAGGCACAGCAGTGCCCCTAGTTACTACTGGACTGGATGCTGTGTTAACTAGCCACACATTTAACCCTAAAATCTATATTAAAGCTGTACTTAACCCTGAAGTCTACTTCAGAAACATAAAAAAATGGTAGAGGAAATTAAAAAAAACAACCAATGTCATCTTTGCCAGTACCTTGTCACAAAGCTGCTCGGAGTTATTACTATCAGTTTTGCAAGCTGAACAATTAGCACAAGTGAAAGCACAAAGACATACATTCACTTTCAGATCTACTGTCATACGAGGATACAAGCATGGGGGCTGTTTTCTAGCATAGTGACAGTAACACTTTCCCCAAGCCTACACAGCTGTCAGTTTAAAGCAGAAGTAGGCAGCTCACTACATTATTTCCGTGAACAGCCTCAATCAGGGAGCTGAAACAAAGTACAAAGATGAAGGCATTTTTCAGTTTTGAGAAGACACTACTATTTTGCATGACTGTGCTAAACCTGGGCAATAAGGCAGTTTTATTATTTAACTTTAACAAAGAACAGCTCAGAGAATAACACGGAACAAGCAACGTGAGCAGTCTCGCAGCTAACAGGACAGGTGTCTCCGTCTCTGGGCTGACTCCAGCACAGCCTCATAAAACTCGCACTTAAAACAATTCAGCAAGATCTGAACTCACTCCAGGTGCAAAGGATTCTCACTTGGAAAAAAGGACACTGTATTTCAACTCCCACTTAGTTTTCACTTCCTGCAGCGTGTCAGAGGTCCTCCATACACGTCCCACTAAAGGAAGCGCTTATATGACTGCCCAGCACACTTGCTCCTTTCTAGCACCGATATTAACACCCCATACCGTTCCTCTTTCAGGTTGGAACAGACCCAGTAGGGCACATTTTGATATTTAGTGCTACCAGAAAAGAACTACCCAGTAAGAGCAAGAGGCAGATGATTCTGGCTAACATCTATTTCTCTGGAAAAGATAAATAAAATACTAGAAGTGTATTTTTCCTAACTTAAAGTGTCCTGCCAGACCAATAACACCCAAAATTTCTATTCCCATTTTTCCTGAAGCAGAATGGGGTATGTTTTAAAGATGAAAATGTGGTAAGACTTCAAACATCCAACAAACGACACAACATAAATAACTCCTTGTAGGCTGATCTGTCAGGCAGGAATATTTGCTTGAGAATTCTTTCCTCCTTTGCTTTAGCCCAACCAGCGTGCCATTAAACTTTGCACAGTTTTTTTATTCCCAAATAATGTTTGAATTGAAGATTGAGTTCAGCAAAGGAAAAAAAAAAAAGCCACAAGTGGATGGCAGCACCAAGGGACAGCCATCAGCTTCCTGCCCTGGGTGCCTTTTCCTCCCAGCTTCTTCTGCAGCTGTTCCCAGCCTCTGCTAAGGGTTACAGCCCTTTGTCCCACGTGGCAGCAGCTGCCAGCAAGGCCCAGGCACCCCTTTCACATATTTAATGCTGTGGCTAAGCTACACAAACAGTGCTTTGCTCAGTTACTAGGCTTCCTCAACGCTTGCTGCAGTAGTACATCCATAGTTTGTTACACATAAAGCCTGCAAATCCTAAAAACTGAGTCTCCAGAACTGGAAATCCAAGTCCTGGATGCTCCTCTCCCAAACACTGGTGCTCCTGCCGCCCATTTCCCCAGGCACCACTGGGTCTGCAACACCATGGGACAACCTCACGGAGCCCAGCTTAGTTGTCGGGCATTCAAAACACAACACAGAGCACAAAGATCTTACAGAAGTCTAGTCAGCCAATACATGTGGATTTAAACAATCCCTGGTTTTCAACTGTTTTAACTCTCTGAACTCCAAATTGAATTTAATGATAAAAAGGGATAAATATGGGCAACAGCCACGAAATCCATATCTTCACAACTTCCTTCTGTGGTAAGGGCACGGCTTCAGGGAAACACTATAATAAAAAGATGAAGTTACATTATCTGTTTATAGGGCCTGTAAAGGCCAAGGTTAGAACTGAGCAGCTTCAAGTGCAAGAGCCGAGCAGGAAGTCCAGAACAGAAACTGTCAAAAGCTGCAGCTGAGACATCAGGGACAGGCAAAGAGCACTGCCTGGACACTCAGGTAAGTGCATACAGAGAGCCACAGCTGGGATCCAGAGAAAACCACAAACAGAAGGCTTGTATCTATCCAGGGCAGGTTGGATGGGGTTTTGAGCAACCTGGTCTAGAGGGAGGTGTCCCTGTCCACGAACAGAGAGGAACTGGGAGGGCTTTATGGTCCTTCCAACCCAAACCACTCTGTGATGCTGTGATCTTTGCCCAAATTTGCAATAGAACGATTGCACAACACAGGACATTTACCAACAGAGCCATTTAGTAAAAGAAATTAATTATTTTGACTTTTTATGTACAGGCTTTAACAATACATATTTACACACACACACACCCCAAACATCTCAGCAGAATATCTCCGCATATAAGAACAGAATTTCTCCCCCTCCCCAGAAAAATGCATTCTCTGATTGCTAGATTTCTGCATTGAAGCTGTTGACTCATCTTCCTGCCACACTGAAAAAAGTTTAGAAAAGCAGAGAATAATGCTGAGTTGTGAACACAAAAAAAACCAACACACTGAAGGAAGGATGAGTTACCAGGAAGTTTTAAGTTTGTTTTAGAAACCTTCAAGCTGGTTTTTAGGAAGATACTTGTTCATACAAGGAAGCACGCAAACTGGCAATGCTGGAACATCTCTGTTCTAGCTCTCAGAATGAAGTAAAACATAATCTTGCTTCCATTCTTATTTCTTTTGTATGTGTCACGCAGCGACAGACACCACTGTTCACTTCCTCCTGCTGGATGCCTGTGAGGCAACGAACCCAGGCGAGAGAGAACGTCCTCAGCTGTCAGGAGGCAGAAGTTTGCTGGAATTCACTCTCCTCTTGTTCAGACAAGACTCAGGTCAATGGCTGAACAGCAGATGTTTGCAAAGGGATGGTGAGCAGGGAGTTAGCCTTGCCCGTTTGCTCAGTTGCTGTGGGCAATGACTGGCAGAAAGGCTCGCACACTCATTCCAAAGAATAAAAGATTGCCTGAGTAAGTAATATTGAACGCACATCAAACCAGAAATCATCTGCTTGCCAATTCCTAACAGTATCAGCAAGCCTTCAGAAGCAAGATTCCATTGCTTCCTTACAAAGGAGGAACGTGGGAAGACGGAATGCCCTCCCCAAAAATTCAGCAACCCAGAAACTGATGTTATCAACTACCATTGCTTCCTTGGAGAGACGATTTTGTGCTTTGGCAGTGGAATCCATAAACTGCTAAATCCCAGGCAGTCCCCAGGGCAGTGACGAGAGAACAAATGCAGCTTCCAGAGCAGCTGTAAAAAGGGTAACACAGGGAGGAGGATGGGGGAGCTTTTGTACTGGAAAATTTAATAATTTAAAGGGGCCACCTAGGTTTACTGCACATAACAGACAATTCCTTCCCCAGTTCATTTCAGAATGCTTCTCCCGTGTACATTGAAGTATTTAGTGGGTATGCACTCAAATTGCTTGCTGATGTATTTCCCACCTCCTGTAAATTTCCCACAATTTAAGGCTTTTTTTTCCCCCAGCTAGCACTTAAGCAAAGACTCTTTACCCAGATTAACAACAGCAGCACTGCTGTTATGCCAAACTAAGAATTCAGCTGCGTATGGGGCTTGCCTAGTCCCCTTCTTTTATTATTTTTTAAATGAAAAAGCCTTCTTTGACTATTAAGTAATACTGGAAGATCTCGAAGGTAATCTGGTCCTCTCGAGACAAAGATCTAAGACTATTCAATTAAAAGATGTGCTACTCTGAAACTGTTGTAATTACTGAATCTCTGCATTTCTCTGTAGTATCTCAGGCTCCAGGTATGCTGTCTCATAATCCTGCAAAACCTTGGGCTCTTGGCACAGACTCTGCCCCATTCTGCCCCCGGCCATTCATTCCTGAATAACCCCACTCAGAACAGATGCATTTCAAAGATCACCAAAAAAACTGCATATTTTCAGCTGTAGTATCTCCCTGATTAAGTTCACCATGGGGCTATATCAGTGCTAACATGAGCCCAAGCAGACAGCCCCACAAAAATTTATCTGGGATTCTTTGGTGGGTAAGTTCTAGGTTGAATCAGCACAGAAGCCTGACTCACTGAAAGAGCTGATGCAAGAAAAGGAGCCTCAGGAACACGTGGGCAGAGCAAGAGGAGGACAGAAGTTCTGAAGTAGCAGGATCTCGCATGTGTGCAATCGTGAAATCACACCTTTCTAATTCCATCTGCAGAACTGCTGTTGTAAAGGGCAGAAAAAGGAAAAAAAAAAAAAACTGCTGGCTCCATATTAACCACCAGCACTTGCCTTACCTGTGATACCACTGGAATGAAACATTTTTATGCCTGGTTTATTTAACTCTAATAAGCTGATTTATGCTTTCTGAACAATGACCACATCATAAGAATTAAAATAAGTTGCCATTACAGTCATTATGTCTACATGTGTGTGTGTGTAACAAGACTCAGTACTCTTACTTCAGTATTAACTGTCTTTTTGAATTTTCTTGTAAATATTTACAGGTCCACAGTAATTCCCTGTACACATGCAATGCGATAGCAATCTTGCCAGCTCAGTCATAAAATTTCAGGACCTAATCTTCCAGAACACGACACACAGAAATCCTCTGAAGTCAAAGGAATTCCATCCAGGGGCTGCCTCTAATCAGAGGCTATTTGGTTTTAAAAGCAAAGGAAAAGAAAAACAAAACAACAAAAGCAGCGGTGATCCAGCAGGCATTAAAACAAACAACTTGGTGAAAACCTTCCCGTCATTTCATCTAAACTCACATCCAAGAAAAGCGAGCCAGAGAAGATTTACTCTGTGCAGGATGATTCTGCTGGAACGAGGTCTGTTCGAGAGCAGCCCACCGATCCTGCTGCTCACCTCCCACCACTCCAGTTTTCAATGCAAGCATCAAAAAGTGAATAAAAACAAAATCAACCTCCCATCCCCACCTACTCCTACGAAGCCCAAACTGAAGTTCCCTTGAGAAAGATGCTGAAAAACATGAAAATTGCAAGACACATCACAAGCAAGCAACTTCTGGAAATGTCAATACAAATGGAAGTTCAAGCCACTTTTGTGTAATTCCCAAATTACTCTTTGACTATCAAATGCAGGCAGCTGCACTCAGAGGTCATGCCAGCTACTTGGTGGCTTCCTTAATGCAATTTGAACAGGATAAACAGAAAGCGACAAGAAAAAACTCACATTAAGAACTGAATTATAGTTTATGACTGGATTTTGCCAGTCAATTTCTAAGAAATTACGCATTGCTTCGAACGGTTCTAAGATGAGGATATGCTGCAGTTAAGACAGAACACACGTAAGCACTGCTGGCAACAGTTAGGTTCAGAACAGTTTAGAAAGCCTTTGGACTTTCTGTTAAGACACGTCCTGTGAAGAAATAGAGTCCCTAAGAGGTGGTAGAAACCTGTAGCCAGCACCTTCTTATATTCTCAAAAACTTACTTCCTTACAGCACACTAGAAGATGACAAATTCCATGTTCCACTTTTCCTTTCACGTGTTTCTTCCACATTTTTTTGCACTGTCTTTAGTGCCAGTCACCAAAAACACAGTCCTGCTCTGCTCGTTCCACCTCACATCATACCTCATCACAGCTGAGACTTGCTTGGCACCATCCTCCTGGAGCAGAGACTAAGGCTTAGGCTTGATTTGGGAGCTAGCAGCTGTTACCAAAATAAATAAGTAGTTGTGGATTTTGCAATTCTTTAAACAGATGGGAAAAAAACAGACTTCAATTGCAACCACTTTTTCTATATGAATGCTTATACAACACAAAAGTGACACCATCTTAAGAAGTTTTTAGTCCCAGGCACTTCTGGAAGGTTCAAATGATAGTACCAGAGAGAGCACCAGTCTTTATTTACTCAATAAGTAACAAAGCGAGGCTTAGAGCAATTCTGCTAGTATGTGCAACTGATAGACAGGCAAAGCAATCAGAAAACATCTCTTCTGAAATGAAAAGTTTTAAGCTGCAACAAACTTTAATGCACGCTCCTAACTGTAGCAGTAATCTCTTCCATGACAGACAAACGAACTAAAAAACTAATTACAAGGCTCCGTCTCATTTTGTGGCTCATTGGATTGTTGCATTCCATGACAAGATGTTGTATTGACTATTTACTCCACTTTTTCTAATAGCATTTTTTAAATAGCCTACATTACATGCCAAGACATTCTCTAGTCACAGCCTCTCATTAAACATAAAATCCATGCCCTGAGATCTTGAATTACCTTTTTTTTTTTTCTTCCCCTATATGTATCCTTCTGGACATGGGAATTTTAACTGGCAGATTTTCATCCAATATCCTGAGGTCAGTGGGACACTTCAAAACTCACTGCACAGCCTAACTCATAAATGATAGGTTTTGATGAATAAAAAATGTGCCAATTTCTAAGTAAGTTTATACTACAAGGCTGTAGCTATAGAACTGTTGCATTTTGTGCCTTCTCAGTCAACAGCACTTCAGGTAAAGTGACCACATTTAGATACTTGCATTTTTGATACTTGCTAAGACAAGACAGTGGAAGTTCTGTTTTGGAATGGTTTGTAAACACCATACACATAGCCCTTACCTGACCTGGCATTTACTGGAGTACCTAAAGCAAGGTGAAAACTAGCTGTGTTTGTTTTCACTGGCATTTTACATCAAAATAACTCCCTCATTATAAATACAACCCTTCCTTCTGCTTAACTGCTTTTGTAAAGATGTAATTAAAAATGACATGGAAGTAACTTTGTTCTCATGTGAACAAAATACTTATTGTAATACAAAAACTTCAAACGTACCCTCCTGCCTCTTTGCAAAGCGTCTACTTAATATTGCATGTCTAGTTTGGATTTAAATAAACCTAGAAATTGAGCAACAACTATCAGATATTCAAAAGGATGGAAACCTAAGTTTGAGAGGAAGAGAAAGTGGAGATCTTGTTCTTGTTCCTTTTGGCTGTTAAGACGGAACTATCCTGTCACTTTCAGTCAAAAGGGAAGGAGCATCCCTCTTACTGCGTTCAGGTTTCTTTCACTTTTCTCCCATTCTCTCTGCAAAATCATTGCAAGTGCATACCTGTGCCGTTCCAGAAGTACCAGAATGAAATTAAGTCTGCAGCTGGCCAGCGTCATCCCAGCCTCATTCCGATGATATAAAGCAACAAGTAGCTCAAGAAGAGCAGCACGGGGTCAGCTCTGGGTAACTACTTCTCAGCAGGAAATGTCAAAAACAGAAGTGAAGTTCACAGCACAGAAAAATCTTGTAATACGTGCTCTCTATTGTCCACTGAGTAGCTAGGGATTTGAAGGCACCAGAGAGCACCAAAATACACTGCACAGATTACAGAAGTAATAACTGCATATAACGAGCTACAAATAACAAAAGCTGTTGTCACAGAAAAACAGCGTGAAATTGAATTGAATGGGCCGCATGCACATATTTAAATTGCAAGTGCTCTACTTCTCCTTTATAACACTCTGACAGGATTTTTTAAAAATAATTAACACGAGCAAGGATCACTGTGCACTTCTTAACGCACCACCCTTCACCCCACAAGCATTTGCTCACTCCAGTCAATTTGATCCCAAGGCCAAATAAGGATGAAGACAGAGGACAAGACAGGCATGGGAAGCAAGACATCCTCAACCACCCAGTCTCCTCTTCTTTTAGTTTTGTGTTTTCCCCCTCCTTTCTGCCACGAAGTCCAAGTACCACATGCACCCATTCCCAGAAGTATTAAGCTTCAATATTTGAAAGCTAGCAGGGGTAAGTGGCTGTTCAGAACGTTGCAGAATCTTCTGACCCACAGCCAGAAAGCTCCCAATTTCTAACATAAGACCACTGCTAGCCAAACAGTACCTTTTTGATTTTGTGCTAGCACTGCCTTTGAGCCTAAGAAACTCCCTTCGTGCATTTACAGAGAGCAATCATATCACCTCTCACTCAGTCTTCATGTTACTTAACCAAATAATTCGAGCTCTTTTCATTCTCTCTTGAGAGGTTCACTTCTCTGAAAAAGAACAGGGAAGCAGCCAGGATCATTTGCATCAAAGTGACAGGTTTGTGTATGGTGGAAGCAAATAAGTAGCTGGAGACTCACACAGCCAAAACTCCATTAAGTCAGGAACAAAGCTTCAGAAAGTGTTAATATGGTAGTCTGCAGCTGCATAACATACTTGAAACACTTCACCATGTATACAGACTGACAAACACCTCTACAGTTGGTTTCAAGCACTGACCAGAAGGAAAAACTACACAGCAGGAAAGAAAAAAAGAAAGCTTGCAGATGAAAGAAAAAAAAAAAAGCCTGTTTTCAGCTTCATTCCAAAACCGTTTCCAAATTCTGATATTCTGATGCAACTATGCTTTGCAACTTAAAGTCTTTCACAATGAGGATTTATACACCCTCATCCCACAAATTAATTCTGGCTGTTTATGGGACAACAGGTTACTGGATTTACTTCTTCTCTAAGCTGCTGTTTTTAAAAATCTTTACGCATCTCTACGCTTGGCAAAAGCCAGGTATAGGACTAACATATAACGAAGAGCAAAAGTCTATATATACCAAAAGTCTCATATACCAAATAAAATCCAAAACAGAAAATGCAGCAAGACTCTTCACTGGTGTAAGCAAGACTCTACACTCCCATGGGTCTCTCTGTAAGTTTCCAAGAAGTAAATGAATATCAGACATCTAAGCAATTTCAGATGAACGCTGTTTCTTAAGTGAAGAAATGTTTAAGATAAGTACTGTATTAAATACTGTGTATTTGGTGCTTAACTTTAGATGGCACAATAAGCGATAGGTATATCGGATTTATTCCATAAAACAAGACCAGTATGCAGGAGGGATCCCCGAAAACTGTATAAGCTTATCTTCAGCTGCCTTGAAGAAAATCAACTGTAAAGTATTATACAGACAAATATAAAAAAATAACATCTTTCCCCCTATTGATCCAGAGCAAAAACTGTACCTAAGGATTATGTTCTGACTATTATGCAATCAGGAATCCCTGCCACAAGACAGTTTTTAAGAGCTCACCCTTCAGTTCGTCATCAAAAGACTTTGCTAGAAACATCACAGCAGGAGCTGTGAGATACCGAGTATATTCTGAGGTTTGAGCCTGCCTGAAAACGTGGCAACACCACCACATGCGGAACAATTCGGAACCTGACACTTGTACATCTCAGTGCAGCCCTGTACTGCATATCCTGACAGTGCAGTACGTAAGTACATCAGAGCTCTGCTTATGTATCCAAGAAGAGTGAAGTAACCATACAGGGAAAGGAATGCGCTCTTCCAACATGCATCTGTTTTTCACGCCTTCGTTAGGAGCTAGTCCATCACCTTAACCTAAAGACAGAGCAGTAAACACAGACCTGCTAACCTGAGGAAGCTCTTTTTGTGACACCTCACGGTGCTGCCATTGCAATATGAAGCCTGACTACCGTGCATGTGCTCAAGTGCTACTTTGTAAGCAACGCTTTAAAAAAAGCACGCCCACGATTAGCCTCGACTTACCTTCCTTTATTTTGTAAGGCATAATGCTGATACTAGAGCCAGGAAAACTCAAGAACAGCTTCTCCCAGCGCACTCACGGATTTCTCTAGCATTACAAACTAGTTACGGAGAAACAGCTTCACTGACATCAGCTTAAAGTCAAAAAGGGGACAGATAAACAAACCCCATCACTTTTCCTACAAATTCAGGACTCCCAACATAACTTCTCCCTGCACCCACGTTACTCAGGAAGGCAGAACCTGGCCCTCACCCCATCATTACATAACCCAGCCCTCTGACAGACGCCCCCCACACTACCCCCGCTTTCCTCATCCCCCCCCCTCACCCTTCGGGAGCCGCTGACCCCGTGAGGCGCCCCTCAGGGACACCCCCCCCATAACGGCCCCTCAGCGAACGCCCCCCCCCCGGGCCTGACTCACTCGGCGGCGCTGGTCCCGTTGACGGCGGAGCCATCGGGCGCGGGGTTCAGCTGGATCGGGCCCGGCTTTTTTTTCGGCATGGCGGCCCCCGGGCGGCCCCAAACCGCTGCCCGGTGCCGGTGCCTGAGGCGCTGCTCCGGCCGCCCCCGCTCCCTCCTCCCCCCCCCCCGCGCAGCGGCCCCGAGCTGGTGCCGGCGGCGCGCGGAGCCCGTGCTGAGGCCGCGCCCTTCCTCCGCACTGCGCCTGCGCGAGCCGCTCCCCCACACACACACACCCGGGAAGGTGAGGCCAGGCAGGAGCATGCGCGCTGGCGGAGGGTGAAGCCGCGGAGCTATGCCCTCACAGCGCTCTGCCCTCACTTGGTGGGAGGGGCTGGGGGGGGAGCGGGTTCGCATCAGCTCCGGGGCTTGGCCAAAATTTTGTGGGTTTGGTGCTGCTCTGTCCCTTCAGAGAGCTCTCACCGCAACCAAGAGAAGCAGCTCTGTGCAACGAGCCCCAGCATCTTCCCCGCAGAGCAAACCACGGTGCTAAGGCGTGTTTTGTGCAGCTGCTTGTTTATCTCCCTCCGTAATGCACCCAGACAGGGGAACTGCTGCATTTATAGCTACAACAAAACCTCACCTTGGGCTACTCACAGCTACTAATTTATTTATTTTTTTTACTAAACTAAGTGCCTGCAGTAAAAATTTTAAAGGAAACTTACACTCAGAGAACAGTGAGTTATAAAGAGCAGAAAAAGTATGAAAACACAAGGCCAAAGGTTTTATTCTCGCTTCTCTGGACTTTTATTTTGCGTAGCTGTTAGGAATGATCAGGTTTGGTCACAGGCATTTCATGCTTAATGGGATCGTGGTTTTCTCTGTGTGCGTTTCTGTGAAGTTCTGACTCACATCGCTGTTTGGGGGTTTTTGTAATTGCATTAGTTTAGGCAGCCTAAAGGCAAAACAAAAATGTTACTTACCAGGAGCTATCATATATTGGCACACAGAAGTGAGATATGGCTGAGACAGAATGCTTTATAAAACAATAATAGTGATAAAGACACCATTGCATATTGGCATTGTATGTTATGAACCCACTGATTTTTTTAACAGTTTTAAACATAGAAGTCCTAACTAACAAAGAACAAGGCTACAATCCTACTCCACGGAGGGAACAGCGTGTCTTGTATACAGGTTGTTTCAGGGAGAAATACACCAACAGAAATATGAGGTTAAAATTCCAGAGAACTAAAGCCACTTTGTCACTTAAAAAAAAGCTTCCACCTTGGGATATAAGCTGAGTGGGGGATATAAGCTGAGTGCTGCCTTGCTTTAAAATCAGCTTGCTTCCAAACATCAGGGCCAGGTGTGGTGGGTACACCTTGAATGGCTGAAAAGCCCAGCTCGGCCTGACGCACCACATTTACAGCCTGGGATGTGCTCACAGGGCAGCAGCGAGCCTTACCTTCGGTAAGAGCTGAGCACCCTCGCTCCTGTCCATCGGTGATCTCACCTGGCATAAGCAGACTTGCTCAACAGTAATGGAAGTCCCTTTTCTCCAGTCATGATCAGTGATCCCTCCATGCCAGTTCTCTTCCTGAGAAGGAGAATTTAAAAAGATTCTGGTCATTTATTTGTAGATCTCAAAAGGAAACAATGGAATATTGGTGTACCACCTATGGACCTATCTGGATCAACAGAGTTGGCTGGGTATTCCTTATGTGCGGTGCTTAAAACTAGGACATTCGTATGCTAATAGGACTCCGGAGGAATTACACGTATTTGACTTGTGTGGATACAGTCATCTTAAAACCTTGCCTCTGATGCTGAGATGCTGTAGACAGGTTTGGTAAAGTTTGTGCTTCTTTGGAAGATTAATTTCTCATTGTCTGAATCCCAGAGAGATGAGATGAAAACCCTTTTAAGGCCTGTACTCAGAGAAGTTATGCATCAAGAAGCACTTGCAGATTTCTTCTGCTTTCTGACACAGCTGCAAAACTCTTGCAACTGCTACTGTAAGTGCCTGTACCGTACAGTGCTCCAATCCATCAACAAATGGGACAGATCTACAAGAAAAGACTACAGTTATTCTGAAGTTTGCTTCAGTGGTAAACAAAATCTCCCACAGAGCTGTGAACCAAGAACTGAAGAAGTTCTGAGCACCTTGGTGCTAGGGCGGTGGTTAGCGGCTTGGTACTTGGCAGAGTGAAAGCTCAGTTCCTCTGGCAGTCCTGGCGCTGACTGCTGTAACTGGCATTGTGCCAGTTTTGTTTCTTTTGCCTCAAGTGAAGAAGCTTTTTGAAGCTGTAGTTGTTTTGCTATACAAGGCAGGCATATGAATACCTCACTTAAATTAATAACTGCTTCAAAATGTTAACAGATTTTACACTCCAATGAGTTGATTCAACCAGAAATTATTATAGAATAAAATACGATTTATATAGTTACTTGAGAATGTTTAATTATGTATGATTTTCCTTTTTTTTTTTTTGCCACAGCATTAAGACACTGTAGTAAAATTGAATGACTACTATTTACAGTAACTCAGAAGTATCAAGTCTTTCTATGCTAAAATCAGATTTTTTTTTCTAATGAAGAAATTGACCTGTAGATGAGGTTGTTTCTCTCTTTACACAACTGTGTGGGGAAACGCAAGGACTCCTTTGAAACACCAGCCTCCTCTGCAGAGAAATATTTGGACTGAACTAGGAAGAATTTTAGTTCTATGTTGTGAATTTGCATGTAGTTTGTTATTTCCCCCAGTAACAAAATTGTTTTTTCTCCATCATCATAAACTACATGCTGAAAATCTACACCAACAGATGAATGATTGACATACCTACTGAAAACAGAGGGTTCGGTATGGAGGAATTCTGAAGCATAGCAGGAAAGAAGCAGGCATCATAGATCACTCTAGCTGACTGCAGTGAGAGTGAATTCCATAACAAAACTTACATTGGAAATGCTTTGTATGTAGAACTGTCAATTCCACATTTTAATGTTCTATCATTTTCAAAAGTAAAATAATCAAAGCAGTCATTAATGCTTTTTTGGAAACTGAAATTATGAACAAGGTACATTATATATTACACAAAGATGCTGTATTGTTTGCAACTTCTTGCGCATTTTTTAAATAGAAAAGATTGAATTATTATTTTCACAGCTCTGCTAGTCACAGACATGGTCCCTCCATCAGATTCCAAACACTAAGAGACAGCTCCCTCCTCTGGAGCACGTTACACTTGCATTGCGAACGTAGTCCCGTGGAATCTTGGAGAAATTACTGAATTCACACACCTGTTTTAAAGGCCCTTTGACCTACAGACAAAACAAGGGGATTTTTGAATTGACTGAATACAGAAATAAAGACGTGGGTCTCTGTACTGATGCCATACAGAACCGTTTCTGTGTAGTGGTTCTGCAGGAACCATTTCTGTGATTGCTCTTGCCATCGTTGTCTTCCGCAGGCACTCCTATGGAATGACCAATTTTCCTGTATATGATTACAGAGCACATTTGAAATGTTTCAAAATTGTTATAGATTGGTTTGAACTTCTGTAAAACAAACAGTTTTAATTTCAGTAGATTTGCAACCAAAAAACAAGCATATTTTCCAGCCCAAACCAAAACACGTTTTGGGAATTCAAACATTCTCGGTGGGAGGAACTGCATTTTGCTCACTGAACAGGTGCTTCTGGAGGTGGATCCCACAGGAAAAGATAAAGAAAAAATATAAGGTGGTGTAATCTCTGTGAATGACTTCTGAACAGGCAGCCATTCTGATTTATTGATTCTAGCACCACTGGAAATAAATAGAACTGAAATATGTCCCTGTGAACAGAAATGCATCAGAGGAGCTTCTCTTTATTACTACTTTTTTCCATCATGGAACTAGCATACCAGATTTTGTCTAGTTTCTTGCATGAAAAAGAAAATGTGACTATAGGATACATTAATTGCACTACTGAATTACCCCTATTTTTAAAACTTAACTTTTAAAACGCCACAAAAAGATGCATATTTTAATGACAGAACAGATGCATGCAAATTTTTATGTGAAAGATTTAATACTTTGTAATTTATTTAGTGGCTAACAGAGCAATTTAAGGAAATAATTAGTCCCAAAAGCAATGGAATTTAAGAAGCCTGATTCAAATTCTAATTAAATTGGTCTACAGGATCAGAAATGATTAGAAGGCAGCCAACAGACATACCTTCTTTTAACCAGCCAGAGATCACAGTCTTTCTTGCACATCTTATATTCCTCAAGAAGCAGAGATTGAAAAAACCACTTTGGATTGGAACACTATCTGAAATGTTGAGCAGTGTACCAACGGCTTAAAAATTAACATTTAAGATGACTGCATAATATAAATCTTAGGTTATAAACAAGTTATAACCCACAAATACCTGATCATTTCTACATCTGTGAGGTCTGATCCACCACACAGCTACCCTGGTACAAATACAGCCTCCTTTGCCAAGGGCTCACTGGATCCAGAGCACTTTTATTGCATGAACAGCTTTGCCAATATAAAACCCTCCAAATGCAGAAGTAGCCAATCATCCATTTTATAGATTTTCTCTGCCATATATCATGTGTAACATAAAACAGAAAATGAGACATTTAAAATTAAAAAAAAAAATCCTAATTTTCAGCACTTTCTCTAATGAAATAACACTATTCGATAAAAAACAAACAAGCAATGCTTCTGTTTCACTTCAACTAGAAACCAGAAGTATTTTCTAGAATTGAAGCAAGGTTTTCTTTCTTTTTTTTTTTTTTTCCTATCTCCTCTGGCTTATTATTTTATCAGCATGTGTCTGCTTATTCATTTCCTGGGGGGGAAAAAACAATAATCAATGCCTGCTGGCATATGCTTTTCATTTAATTAGGAACATAGGAGGAGAAAGAACCACCTAGGGCATCAAATCCAATCTCCAATTAAACACTCTTCAAAAATATTGATTAATCAGATGCATAAATATGACAGGTTTTATAACACGATACTCCTCTACAGAGATCGTAAATGATCTTCCACTTTAACTCTTGGATAGTATTTTTTTATACTTCTCAAAGCACTTTTTAATATTCAGTACCTACCTGTTCTGGCTAAGACAAAACACCTGTCACAGGACAAAGCTCTGCTCATATCGACCAGCTGACATGGTGAAATTGTTAGCTCTAGCAAGTTCAGTTGCCATTACCTAAGAATTTAAAACACAGTTATTTCACATACAAAAAATAAAAATAATAATAAAAAAAAAAGCATTAAATACTAAGGAGAAAATTGAAGTGAAAAGATGCGTCACACTAATAGTTGTAAGTTTGATATTCAGGCTACATGCAAAACCTGATTCCTTTGCTGATAAACAGTTTTAATATAGAGGGACTATTAATTCCAATATAAAGAGCTCTCTATATAGAAATTGGATTTTCAGTAATTTTATTACATCTTTACAGTGTTTGGGATGGAAATTAGCAGCTCATGATCTATAAGAACTAGAGTTATCTTTGTGTGTATTTTTCATACTTTGTGTGCCACAGTTGAGGAAAAGTGGTCATATCTAAAAAGTTCAGAAAAATTGATTGAATGCCAATAAACCCATCAGCGTGTTCACTGTTATTATGTGTACTCCTGACTATAAAAGATGCTCCTGCATTTGGAAATACATCTTTTAAACACAGTTAAAATCGTATTGACTAAAGGGTAATACATTTATGCTTTCAATTTAAAGCGCATGTAATTGATTTTACTGTGTTAGATGGAATACATTAAATTAACAGGTACATTACCTACATCAAACTTGGAGAGGTACCAGAGAAACCCAGTTCCCTTAAGGCACTGTCGCTGACTTTGCTCTTTCTGCTCCATGAGGCCAGCAGGACCTCAGCCCCCCAGGCCATAGAATCACAGAACTTTTAAGGCTGGAAAAGCCCTCTAAGATCGTCTGGTCCACCCATCATCATACCACCAATGTGACCCACTGAACCATGTCCCCAAGCACCACGTCCAACCTTTCCCTGAACACCCCCAGGGACGGGGACTCCACCACCTCCCTGGGCAACCCATCCCAACACCTGACTGCTCTTTCTGAGCAGAAATGTCTCCTCATTTCCAACCTGAACCTCCCCTGGCACAAGTTGAAGCCATTCCCTCTAGTGATTCGTGGAAGAACTCTACAACTCAAAAGCAAAATGAGTTATAAAGCAGGTATGTGGTTTATTTCAGTGCCGGGCGTATGCAGCATAGCTCCCAAAGCTATAAATAACTTTATATATGCAGGATATATGTATTTATATATACATGTAACTTTATAACTCTCTCTCTATATGCATATGTATCTTTATAACTCATTTTACCCCGCTCCACCCCTCCCTTTCCCCTCAGCCTTTTGGCGCCAAAAGCGGCGCTCCAGCCTCCGCGCATGCGCCCTGCCCCGCGGCCGCTCTCCTCAGCGCCGGGGTCTCGCGAGATCGGCGGCTCTCGCGGTGCCTCCCCTCAGCGGGGACCGCGTTGAGGCGCGTTGCTACTCTTTTCAAACGCTGTGGTGGTTCCTGCGGGAGGAGACCAAAACCTTTCGTTTTTGGCCATGATCGACCCCTTGGAGAACAACCTGTTCGATCTCCCCGACTACGAGAACACAGAAGACGAAAGGTTCCCGCCCCTCCCGCCCCCTGCCTCCCCGGGGGCGGCTGGGGCTGACTGGGCTGAGGCTGGCGGAGGTAGGAGGGCGCCGGGGCTGAAACGGGGATTGTGCTGGAGCTTGCTGCATAGAAATAGTCTTGTATGGCTTTAAAAAAAAGCAGTCAATTCAAATTGAAGCTGTTCTTGATTCTGTGGATTCGTACTTGTGGGAAAAGTTCATTTTTGCATGTTCCGTGGAAGCGAACACGCGCGCGAGAATGTCGAGTGTAGCATTCCTGCTGGAATTGGGTAGTTTCTGTAGAACGTCTGACCTGGAAAACATCCAAGGCACTTCAGGACAGTAAAACAAATTATTTGCGTTTGAGAAGATCTTAGTGCAATCCAGTGGACTGAACAAGCTAATAGAAAGTATAAAGGCTTTATTTTTGGTGTTATTTATAGTCAATTATGAGTAAAAGTAACGTTAAGTATGTGTTTTCCTTTCAGTTCTGGATAGCTACAATTCTTTGATGTATGAAAAGTTCTAACTCATGAGTTCCTGATGCTCAGAGTATGAAAATGTTAAACAAAAAATCAGTGTAATAAATAATTCATTCTTAGATGTGATGGACAGCGGTACCTTGTCTGTTGCAGTCAAGCTAGCTCTAATCAAAAAAAACATTAACTTTGGTTCTTAAAATGAACACAATCAGGTGCCTACGTAACCTCTTTACTCTGTTTTTGAAGGCTGTACTAGAGTTTTGGCTCTCAGATTTCAGTGGAAACTTTGGGAAAGATTATTTATGTTTACTGATGTTTTGATTTTTTTTTTTCAACTTTTAGAATTGGCAGAATCTACTCTTGGTACACTTTTCACCAGAAATAAAGTATAAAAGTTCTAAAATTAGGTTGGCTGAAAGAGAAAAGTTTTCCTTTGCTAGAAAAGTTCATTCAGAATAGTAAGATATCTATTTTCTTACCAGACTTGCATGAGAAGGTAGATGAAATATTGCACTCAAATGCTTGTGACTTGCCCTTCAAATAGGGTAGAAACTTAAATTTTATGTAATGTAATTCCAGTTGATGCTATTTGTGCTGTGTACTTACAGTATGTTATTTTCTTTGTTAGAACCAGATGGAAACCAGCAGTCACAGACAAAGGATTCTTCTGTAGCTACACGGAAAGCAGTTAAAAGATCAATACCTAAATTAGATGCTCACAGGTATTATTGCATAATGTTTCTTTGAATTTGGTATATGTCTGTGGCATAATAACAAAAGTTACAGCAATATCTGCTTGGTCATAGCCAAGTCAAATATCAAGGAGTTTAGAGATGAAAGTGCTTGTGTGCTGTATCTCAACCTTTTATTTGTTGCTTACCTCTGTAATGCTATTGTTAGTCTTAACTTTCTTGAAGTCTCCTTGGGACTTAGTACGTGACTCATAATTTTGTTAATAGATATTAATTATTCATGCATAGGACTCTTCCAGCGTAGTATTGTGGTTTTCTTTAATTTATTTCAAGTGTGTTTCAAAATAAATTCTCAGTTAAACAGTGGCTGTAAATGTTAAAGTATGCTTAACACTCATCTTACTTACAAACTAGGTAAACTCCGTGTAAAGGATTTCAGTATTTTCCTTGCTTTTATCACCAAAACTGCTCTAAGTTCCTTCTTAGTGATGGAAAACATCTGACGTTCCAATTTCTTTCATTTTAAAGATACTGATGAAGTTATTCAGTGATACCACAGGTGGATGCTTTGGTCATGTGTCTAACAAGCTTTATTTGGGCAATATGGATACTAGAACTGACCATTCCATTTTCTTGCCATGTACCCAAAATCAAAAAGCAGCTTGGACTAGAAGTATAGGTATTATGAATTTTGAAAAACGTGTCGTCTTACAGCAGTCTTCATTGTATTTCCTTTGTTTTCTTAATGGCTTCTAATTCTGCATCTCTCTCAAATAGAGCTCTGTAGCTTTAGACAACGTAAGGGAATGTGGATTTTTTTGTTTGTTTTTATAACAAAAGAAGGTTGGTTTTCAAATAACTTCACCTGTTACAGGTTAGTTTCAGAAAGAGGACTTCCTGCCTTAAGACACATGTTTGACAACGTAAAGTTCAAGGGTAAGGGGCATGAGGTAAGACATAATGAACTTTTCAGTTATTTTCTGGAAGATTAGTTTAAATTGATAGATTTATTGCCTCTCTGTGGGGAGGATTGATATCAATCTCTGGTTAGCCAGTTATGTGCAAGGGGGCTTACTAACAGTATTTGTATGTACCCTGCTGGGATTTTTAGTTAGAAGCTTAAAAAAAAATACAAGACTACTTAACAAAAGAAATGTTTTGATATCAAAGCTTTTTGCCTCTCCTTCGAAGCTAGAATACCATGTCTCTGACTTTCTGTATTGTCCATAGAAAGAGATTTTGGGAACTGGAACAGGTTTATAAGACTTGCTAATATATCTGGAATGTCTTACCTTTTTGTTTCATGATTAATTTCCTCTGTAAGTGACAGTCTCCTGGCTGTTGTGACACTTGCATCCCAAAGTTTTTGATATTAAAAGTGTATGACATAGCAGTATGTTCTCTACAAACTGCTTTATTGTCTTGGATGTGCTTAGCATACACAGACATTTGCTGGCACGCTTGCAAGAATGCCAGTGTATCTCTGGTTTACAGAAAACACGTACAGTATAAAATTTCTTCTTACAACTGCAGGCACAGAGAAGCTGGACAATACTTTTAATCTGAGCAAAAATCTTTATCAGATAAGGTTATTTAGGTGTATGTCTTTCTGTGTGTTCTAAATATCAAAATAAATACCAGCTGTGCCCCATAAATATTACTTCTTTAGACTGAGATCACACCTAGGTTGCTGACGGGCAACTTTTCAGAAGCTATCAAGTGTTTCACAATATATGCAAATGCTTTCCCTGAGCTCTTATCACTGTTTTTCTCATAGCTTGAAATTGCACTCACAGACTTCATTATGGGAGGAATGATTACCCAAGCATTGATATTACTTACATTTTCAAGAGACTTTCAAGCTGCAGGTGCTTAATCTTTTTAGAAACATTACTATCGTGTTTACTTCTGCAGTCTGCTGACTTAACTTCTAACAGCTGGATATCTTGTTTTATGTTTAAGGCAGAGGACTTGAAGACGCTTATACGACATATGGAACATTGGGCTCATAGATTATTTCCAAGACTGCAATTTGATGATTTTATTGACAAAGTGGAGTCTCTGGGAAGCAAAAAGGAAGTTCAGGCATGTATTGTTCTTGTCAGTTTGTCTTCATGCAATGTGCAGTAGCGTAAGGAACAGGTTTAGAACAATTATACAGCAAAAGGTGTAAGTTATACATGCTGCTTAGGTGTATAATGTTATTTAAATTAATTTATCTCGTTCTAAAAAGTTATTTCCAGTATTTGAAGTATTTAAGGCATCTGGCATTTAGATATAGCCTTTATTTAATGTTTCAGAGAATCTGCTTCAACTTTTACAGGGCATCTTTACCAAAGTGATTTGCTGAAGAGTTCTGGAACTCTTTTTACATTTGAATCTGCAAAAGAAGACTTAGGAAGAATGCTGCTTCGTTTGGCTAAGGGACAGATTAAAGGCTAGGAAAACAAACCACAGCATTCAATTCAAGTTGAGGGTCAGACACATAATGAAGGGAATATTATTTTAGAGTAATAAAATGTAAAGAGAAATGCAAGTACTATTAAAAACATACCAACGTAACGTGAAAGATTTTGTCACAGGTGAAATACTAATTTCACTTGTTTTGCAGACCTGCCTAAAACGGATTAGACTTGATCTTCCTATTTTATCTGAAGACTTCACAGGTAATGAAGGTATGCTTGTTACACTGTTAGTTCAGTGGTTTAAAATTTTTTCTTCCCCTCTTACCAACTAGAAATCAATGCCCACGATACATTTTTATGTTTTAGAAGAAATTGTTGAGTGGTCCTCTATTTTAAAACCAGGCTTCTGGGGGGGGGAGAAAAAACAAACAAGTTTCTGTGAGACTCAGATCTACAAAACTGAACTGGTTCTCAGACTGAAGTGCTTTCTGTATGTGCATGAAGTGCATGGCATAGAGGAAGGAAATGAAAAGTGGGTATTACCACTGGTGGTGTTAGCAATGTTTTTGGAAAAAAAAATAAATAATCTTTGTCTTTCTACTACCGGTTCTTATGGTGAAGTCAGGATGTTGAGCCTTCTATAGGGAAAGTACTCACTAATACCTGTGGGCACTGGTGCGTGTGTCAGTCTTGTTGTGTGCCTATTGTTGAGTGTTCTTTCTTCTGATACCAAAATCTATCCACTTAACAAGTAAATAATTCAGGAGTCTCTTCTACTCAGATGATATTTTTTAGATAACTCAGAAACAAACAGGCTTTTTTTAGAAAGAGGGAGCAGAGTTCACCTAGTTGTTTGAAAGAAACCTCATTAGCAGAAATGAGAGAATTTTGTAGCCCTTCCTAAGGTCTGTTGCAGGGTTTTTTGCTTTTACTCTAATAAGTAAAAGCTGATTGCTCTTGAGACAGTTATCTACCCATTTGTCTAGTTTGTGTTCACACCTGGGGAATGAGTTACCCAATGCTACAGCCTTGCCCTACTTGTGGGTAAAACCGTGGGGGTGGTTAATGCTGTGTGGCTGTCTTTGCTGTTGACTGCATTTGCTGGAAATGGAATGCAGCCATAAGCAGCCACAAACAGTGAAGTAAATGGTTCCTGCCGACAGTGTCTGTAGAGTTATCAGATTTTCTGTGCGATGGTTCCATACATCTGTATTTCAGTGCAGTGCTGGTGAGGTCTTGAACCGTGTTAGCCAGTGTACTGCTACAGCCATCAGTCCTCAGTTGACAAACCTGAGTGGGTGTCTTGCAGTTTGAAATAAAAACTCAGTCTAGGGTATAGTATTAAAAAAAAACCCTTGTCAAGTACCTTCTGTGTTCATGGGCTTCGAGTACTGCGGAGGCACAAGCTTACTTGGCCTCAGGCACTCTTTCAAGAGAGTGCTCTGCCTTCTCTGTTTGTGGGTGAAGTTCTGTGACAGAATTGGACTGCCTCCATTTTGCATGTAGCAAATGAGTAAATATTCTGTAACAGTAGCACAGCAAACTCGAAACTATTTAGTGTCTGTGACGAATCTGTCTGATTCCTGGAACTACTCCTTCTACTTTCCAAAGGGATGGGAAGAAAAGTATCTGGTCTTTTGGTAAGAACAGCTTGAACTTACTGTCCCTTCAACTGTCAAGCACGGCTTACAATTGCTAACTTAGTACCCAGAGCTGTACTTCCCTTAAACTTGGGTATTTATTACTGAAGTGTGTCTGGGTTCTGATTTGTTTCCTATTTTGAGTATCAGGAATAGGGACCTAGACAGATAATTGCAAGTTAAAACTAAATCACGGAATGATCTTCAACTTTCATAATGATTTTAAAATGTAGAACATAATCAGAAATTATTTAAAACTCTTTGACAGATATTGAGCAGCAGAATCCTCTCCATGTTCAAAATACTGCTTTCTGCCCCTCCTCACCCTTTTACTTTTTCAATTTTTATCCAGATGGTGGAGGTGAAAGCAATGGACTGGATACAGCCAATGAAGAAGTGTATCCATGCTCTGGGAATGTAGAATTGGATACTCTGCCTGGTACAACTCTCACAGAAGAGCAACAACAGCGGATCAAGAGGAACAGGCAGCTGGCCTTGGAACGTAGGCAAGCAAAGATGCAGTGCAACAGCCAGTCGCAACACAACGGTAAGAATTCTGACTGAAGTGTTAAGCCAATAAGCTTAGGCAACTGAGCTCCTGAGTCAGGAGCCGTGATTCGAGTGACAGAAACTGCAGTCATTAAGCGCACAGCACCAGTGCTTTCTCACTGTGGGCCACCTTGTTTTTCGTTTAACAGAGCTCTCTCCTAGTTACCCAGAAGAGGAGGAGTTTAATACCCCAATTGCGCAGGGCCTGGCTGATGTCACAGAAGACCCACAAGTTGCTGTTACAGAAGCTGAGGACAGAGATACAGAACTGGAAAGTGCCAGTGGAACGCAGAGACCTTTTCCCAGCCCTTGAGCGACTTTCTTAGAACTGGTGGGGTGCTTCGGTTAAGTACTACCCTTCTTATTGAAAAGCTGCTGGCTCTTCACACTCCGACTCCAGAAGTGCAAGGAAGCCCTAACTGTGACGCCTGCGTGGCTGGGCAGAACTGATTTCTTCACACTGCCAATGAATTGCTCCATATGCTGGCAAACAGGGCGCCATCCTTCATCTGCATGTGGGACTTCTGTTATTGTTCACTGATGTTGTTTAGGAAATGGTAATGAGTTTTCTGGCCTACTCTGACCTGTTCTTACAGTTGATGTCAAACTGAATGAACAGGGATGTTGAGAGGTTAAGTTTGTATTCAGGTTTTTAATGGAAGATCTATAACAGGAGTGTTAAGTCTGGACAGGCACCCTGGATTTTTTTAACTCCTTTATCAAGTACCTCTATCTTGTTCTTACACAACAGAAGCGATTAAATTTCAAAGTCAAACCTGAAATTCTTGTATGAGGCTGTTACACTATGGGCACTGAAAACTTCCCCCTCCCTGGTGCAAGTCAAACATCCTTAGACAAGTACATCTTAGAGGACCATAGTTTGATAAATAAGCTGTCTTTCTTCATCTAGTCCTCTACCTTGAAGCTGTTTCATGTTCCTTTTACAATACTCTTTTTCCATCTTATGCAATAGCACCAACCCTAAAATAACCTTTTCTTTTGGTAGAATGAACACGAAACTAGTCCAAAGTTACCAGCATTGTGGTAAAGCTCTGGGATTGCCCTCCAGTAGCTTAGGGTAGGCCTGTTCATAACAAACTGAATTTCTGGAAGTTGAATTAAGACACGAACTGAAGTTAGGACAAGAACAGCCTTTACAGCAGCTGGAACAGGTTCATGTCAATAGCTGTTACTTTATGCTGGCCGGAGAACTGCAATTACCAAAGGCTCTAGATTAGCGTGACTGAGGGTGCTGTTTGTATGCTTGTAGTTACGAGTTAAACTTGCTAAACTGTGTTGGAGGGGAATTAACACCTCTAGTCAGTAGAAAGACATCAGGAAATAATTAAGTTTTAAGAAATTAGTTTATGAAGAACAAGGACAAGTAACTTTTTTGAATGGCAGCTGAAAGAATGTACTATACAGTCTTAAATCTAGAAGATTTATCGTGTATAAAATCTTTTAAAAAGTCACATGTATTCCTAATAAAAATAATTCTAATTTAAAATAGACATTTAGTTTACCTTAAAACAACTCAAATATTTAAATAGTTTTTTTTTTTTTTTTTTTTAGAAACTTGTACAAATTGAATGTGAGTAGAACATCAACAAGCATATGTTAGGTTACAGTTCAAGTTCTGATATCAGCTGAAACATCCAATAGAGCCAAGTCCCTGATCTCCTCTAGCAGCTGGTATAAGCTTGGTCCCTTTGTCTGGCAGTACTGCTGATACTCTTCCTCAATCACTTCAACTCTTGCTTTTTCTTGGGTGTGCCGGGCAGTTTCTGCAGACTGGCTGACTTCTTTTACCAAATCAGATTTCACCACATTGAAATTCTTCTGGGAAACCTCTGTGGCTGAAGTCTCGTACGGTGCATTCCTGATTATTTCAAGCTTGATTGTGTCAGCATGGCAGCGAGACGTCTGCACAAGTATTTTCACCTTAAAAGCAATTCAGTAATTATTTTATTTCTCATCATGCTATTTCCTTTTACTTTCTTCAGGTTAAATACTCACTGTTATGTGATCGAAAAGACTTAATGTAACTGAATCTCCAGTGGTTGTAGTGGAAGTAATTTTGTTTTGAAACCGCTGAAGCGATCCAGGCTTCCACTCGCAGCTTCTGTCACCTCGACAAGAGATGACTAAGCCTTCTTTGTTTTTCATATAAGCAGCACCTTTGATTCCATATCTTCAAAAAACATGAACAGAATCTTTTAAGAATTTCCACCCTTATCAGTTCTCTCACTAATTTTGAAACCAAAGGAGGACTAGTGAGGATTATAGGAAAGCAACAGAAAGGTACAACCAGGGTAGCTTGATAATCCTGCTTCAGGAGCACTTAATGTGTATTATCAAAAAAAGTAACCCAGCAGTATATATGAAAACAGCATGAGATGGTGAGTGAGGTTTTTCAAAAGCAGTGAAGCAGAAGTAAAATACAGTCAGTAATCCATTATCTGTAAGCCCAGAATGCCCAGATAATGGAAAAACAGCTTTGTAACGGGTTATTGGAACTGGTTCTCCATTAAAAATGAGTTAAGGTTCAGCAGCACGAGGGGAGAGGAAAACAGAAAAGCAGTCTATGATTTACAAAAAATAAAATAGCATAATCAGTCAATATTTCCTTTCTTAAGGACCAGAGGTGTCCTTACAGCATTCCAGTAATACTTGTGTCTTATTTTTAAACAGCCCCAACTCTAATGAACTTACCTTGGTACAAAAACAAGCACGCCATTTGTTCGAATTGAGTAGATAACACCATCTGCTATGCAGCGCTCATCTGTTTCTGGGGTTTTGTCTTTGAAGTACATGCACTGGAAGAGTTCAGTAGACTGTTTCTGAGCATGCTGGGCTGCCTGGGAGCACCCCCACAAAAAGAGAAGAGAAAACAGCCTACATAAATAATAAGCTTGTTTGGTTTCGGTCTTTATATTCATTTTTCCATGACTTACTCCCCTACACTCCCCAAAAAAATACATGTGAAAGGAAATCCTATCTGTGGTAAAGGTGAGTACTACTCTCAGAAGAAATGTGATAGTTAAGTTAAAAAATAATAATAATAAAAAAAAAAGTGATACTAGGGCATTGTAGTATCCAGAAGCTGCAGTCAAGACTGGTATTCCATTCCACTGGGCAGCAAAGACAGAGACGCACTGTGACCATCTTACCCTGTTCCTGTTATTAATGTGTTTGCACAGTTCCTCAAGATCCTTATTGCTGAGTACTTTATCCTTAACATCTTTAGTTTCCTTCAGAGTGGCTGCCATCAAGAGTCTGTGGACAACTATGTCAGCGTATCTTCTAATTGGAGAAGTAAAATGAGTGTACTTATCTAGAGCGAGTCCTACAAATAAAAAAGGAAGCAGTGAAAATAAGTCAAAGCAATCAACTGCCTCTCCCCAACAGTTCAGAAATATCATAAATAGCATAAAAAATAAGGTGACAGGATACCGTAATGATGAAACTCCTCTTCAGAACAAGAGCCAGTTGAGAAGTACAATGCATTAGACATTGCATGAGTGGCCATACATCGCAACAGTTTGTTTACAAGTGGATCCAATGGATCATCTGCTTTATCCAGGGACTCAGCCAATGTTTTGTTAGACCTGACAAAAAAGTGTTAATTCTCAATAAAGTTACACTGCCCTTATCCTAATAGCCTACAGTTAAGCTCCTGCAACTTGGAGAACGAAGGACTCCAGCAAAACCCGCTTTTGTCCAGAATGAAACATGCTGAGCTGCTCATAAACCCCTTTGTACAGCAGAGCTCAGCTGAGGGATGGAAGGGGGCTCCCGAACAAAATCACTGCCGCTGGCCTTCATGCTCTGGGATCTATCGAAATGATACCTCAATGTGATGAGGCTTACAGCCTTCTCATTAGATCTCAACATACACGTTCATTCTAAATTATTTCAAATCTTTTAAAAGACTGTACTGTAATGATTACAAAGCCGAATAGTTAATTGCTTTTCTCTAATTAAAGTGGTTAAGATAAGTAGCAAAAGGTACCGTGTGTCTATTGGGAAACCTTTGGCACTGGCACATTCTCGAAGTTCAGTAAAAAATTCCTGTCGTGGTGGAGGATGTTGACGCAGCAAAGCTTGATGAGGGAAGTTTTCTGAAATCTTTTTTGCCACCCAGTGGTTGGCAAGAATCATACATTCTGCTACAGTCTCATGCACCTCCAGTGGCTGCTTGGGGATGAGATCGTGAATGTTTTTTTTGTCATCCAGTTGCACTCGGATTTCTACCCCTTCTAGTTCTAGAGCACCACAGCTGTCCCGCTTAGCTCTAACGTGCCGTGCTATGTCAGTGAGTTTTGATATTGCCCAAACCAATTCATCCAATTTCTTCTTTCTCGTTCTTTCATCCAAGTCTTTCAGTTCCGGGATGTCATCAACAACACTTGTGTCTCCATCTAATAATCCCTGTGCTACTTCATAGACTAGCTTGTACGCAGACCGGATGATGGTTTTATTGTAGCAGACTCTCAGGATTTCATACGACTCTCTTTCTAGTTCCCACAAGACGCTTACAGCATACCTTAAAGAAAAAAAAAATCACAACGCTATAAACAGTTCTGGTTAGCTTCACATTTCAAGCACATACAACTGCTCCAAATTTACACATTTCATCCTGTGTTGATTTTTTTTTTTTTTTACTGGAAACTTTTTTCTTCATGAAACAAACCTGTGTTCAGCGATGCTGCTAAATAACACACTTAGCTTTCCGTTTTGTGCATCACTTAATAAATAAGAACCAACTACATCAGCAGTATTTTCAATCTACCTGTTGGGCCAGAGTGCACCTAAGATAGAAAGCCAAATCTCTTTTAAAGCACTGATACACTGCAACAGGTACTTTCATTCATATATTTTATTAGCTAGCTGTATCCACTGTGATCATATCTGCACCCTGCATATCCTCATTTTCGGCCAGCGAACCTACCCTGTAAATTATATATAAAAGAAAAGCAGGGTAACAGGGTAACAACACATTTGAGAAACAGGAACATATGCATTTTGGCAAGGTAAAGGATTACAAAGCAGTCGCCTTCCCTGAACATCATAGAAACAGAAGTTATTTTTAAACATACGTTATTCTTTCAGTTGAAGACTTAGTAACAATGCAAAACATGCACACAATTAATAAACAGAGAGACTGGTAGCAACAACTAAATTACTTGCAAAAATCTCTTTTGTCAGAAATATCACCAAATCTTACCTATCGACTCCACTAAGAAGAGAGCATATGTCAGCACTCAAGACAGCGGGCAGCATATCATAACGACGATCCGCCAAATAGTAAGTTGTTGCCCTGAAGAATAAAACACAGTCACTGTTCTTCTCACCGTGACTCATTGGTGTTTATCTGCCAAGCAGTTTGCAAAATAACTACGGCATCAGCAGAACGTGACACACAGTATGATTTTAGAAGGCTGTTCTTAACGTTATTCTTACCCAACACACACATGCGGTACTGAAATGAAATTATTCAAACGACTATTTGTGTAAGCACAAGCCTAAGTTTGCCTTCCTCTGTATCTCCCACTTGCAAGAAAGGCAGAGCTTGGTAGGACTGTACAAAATAAGCTCAGCTCAGAAGAGGTCATTTTAATGGCTATACAAATACCTTTGTTGGCCATTAAGTTTACATTTCTTTGTATCTACAGAAATACAGTATTTCTTTGTATCTACAGAGAACAATGCATTTCATAAAGTGATTCAGTAGTCTGAGTTCAAAACAGTGGTAATAACAGAAAAAAAGTATGGAATATAACATAAGGTTAAATATTAAAAACAAGAACTCTTCCAAAAGAATTAACAGAACTTCTCAATGTTTCTTCAGGATAGCACGGATAGAGGTTGGAAGTTTGTAATTTTTTAATTTTTAGAAAATACATTACCTTGCTTTTGCCTCAACATCAGTGTAAGAATTTGCTGCCACAAAGTAGGTTACGTCTGCAATGTGGACACCCAGCTCTAGATTCCCATTAGGCATAGTTCTAACAGATAGCGCGTCATCAACATCCTCACAGCCTTTCGGGTCAATGCTGAATATCAAGTGTGTATCTCTCAAGTCAAGACGTTTTTTTTCCTCCTCTGGATTCACCTTCCACGGATTCTTTGAAGAACTTGTGGGCATTTCGCTCATCTGTACAAAAACAGTGATGAACATACAGTTACATCTTTCCTATAAAATGAAGCCAACAAATCAGATTTAATTAGCCCTTGCTTTTGTAATCCATTGATAGTTCTGTGTTGGTGTACTTTTCCATCCCTGACAAATTTTTTCCTTGCATTTTCCAAGTCAGTCTACTACATTTACTTTCCAGAAAGTATAAAAGAGTATCTGAAAGAATGCTACATATATTATTATCAACTGATATTACTGCAGTGATATTGCAGCTCTGGCCAACATCAACACTGTACATTGTTTCTTACACTCTTTTTATTTTCTTCAATTAATTTTAGGTAAAAATCAAAATACTTCCCTGTGAGAGCTGTTTCCCATCCTGGTTGAGGACAAAAAGGATTTAAAGCAATGATTTCAATAGGTCTTGGCCTTTAGGATCAGTACTATAAACACATATAAAGACAATAATATCTTAACAGTCTACATCAAATTAGAACTACGAGTTTGAAATCTCCTTATACTGAACAGATTATCTTCAAATCATTATTGACTTGAAAATTCTTTGTATCTCTAGAACCACTGATATCCACAAGTAATTCCAGAAAAATACTCTAAAAATAGCTTTCAGTTTTCAAAAGCCTGCTGGCAATACGCTCAGCTGAAAGAGAGCCCCCCTCTTTGAGGAACAAGAGCCTAGAAATGAACAGAAAAGAATGTACCTAATCACAAAGACTAACCTGGATTTCTGAGAAAGGGGCTACAGAAATGCTGTTCTCCACCAGAATAGCTGCAATTTCCCCTTCAAGATCTCCAATTCTTCCCAAAACCCTCACAAAGTGTCCATTTGGATATACAGAATTTGATTCCCAAGAATCAATGCGCACAACAACTCTGTACTCCTGCAGCAAGACAATTCTTCTGTTAAAACAGCAATCTGCTCCTGACGAGCAATCAATATAAACATTCTTCAGAGGCAAACATAGCAATCCAAAGAGACAAGCCACAAGCAACTCTAAAAACTCTTCAGAAAGGAAAAATAAACCCCTGATCAGAAGCTTACTGAGAATTACATTTATTTCCCAATAAATGACTCATTTGGGTTCATTATATAAAAAAAAATCTCTATCTTGAAATAAATAAATATTGAGGGGAAAAAAAAAAAAGACATAACCAAGATGTAAACAAGTATTCCTATACCACAGAATACAATTGGAATTTACAGCAGCTAGGAATGGACAAGGCCATGTTTCTTGCTTCTACAGGAATGGCTGGCTAATCATCATCGTTCATTAGCAATTTGTTGAAAAGCTCTCCTTCGTACTTTCACCAGTTATATATAGTCATAGAGCCAATAAAGCTGCAAGGGCTATTGCATTTCAGACCCCTAATATGACTCTGAATTTATCAGGAAACAAAACAGAACAAAGCAACAAAAATACACAAAGCGAGCAGTGTACAAATGCTCAGGGTACCGGGACTGTGGTGCATCCAGAACTGCCATACGCTTTATTACCTGAAGGTCACAGTTTTGACAGGAATTGGACACATTTCTTCACATTGAACTGTGTCCTGCTTTCACAAACCTAACTTGATTAATAGTTCTCTACCTGTCTTTTTGCCTTGAAAACATCATGAGAGCATATAACACCCAGGCAATTTTGTAGGAATACAGAACTGAGAAACGCTTCTGCCAAATTACCTGTAGTGCTTCAGCTTGCTGCGTACTGATCCGGATTTTGGGAATTCTGTAGTCCCAAGGTGTAACAAGGATTTTCTGAGCATTTCTGCCCTGGGACTGGCTTTCTTCTTTAGAAGGGAAAGTGACCACATAATCCCTCCAGTTCTTTTGAATGATTCCAACAACTTTACCTTTTAATAAGGGACATTGTCGGTAGTACATTAAAGAGTTAAATAGGGACATGAAAGCAAACGCGGAAGAGGTATAGAAGATCCCTTGCTTTGTAATATGAACTAATGATTTCCACAAATCTGTATTATAATTGCTAACAACTTATATTATGCAGGAAACAATACAAGTTTGTAATAAATTATCGTTGGCACATCCATCTTTTAATGAGCTTTTATTCCTGTGGATACTAACGAAGACTAACTTATTGTATAGATTTAAATTGATATAACACATAAATTATTCAGCGAGATTCTCACTACTACCAAAACATGTCTAAGTCTAGTAAAAAATAAAGAAAATATTTACTAGCAAAGACCAAAATTAAACAGTATTTTCTGGTAGGAAGAGAACTAATCTTGAACTTCTAACTCTAACCTCAGCACACTTATAAGATGCAGGGAAGGGACTATAAAACAAAGACTACAATACAGATCAGAAGGTGAGGTAATCTTAATAAAATATTGTATCATTCTATCTACTTTACCTGTGGGCATAGGATCACCAGTGGTGTCTGCAGGTGCTTTATCCTCTGTCTCATTTTCACAAAGGGCAACAATCCTTCCTTTCCATTCTTGCAAAGGCAGTAACTCTACAGCTACCACATCACCGTGGATTGCACGATTTCGAGCTCTGGCCCCATAAATAAGGATGTCACTTTGAAGGTCTAAATTTAAAATAAAAATAAAAATGAATAGAAATAGGAACTACTAAAAAATTCTACATTTGAACATTTGAAAGTATTTACTAGTGAAAGCTGAGACAAAATACTTGTGCAAGCAAAAAGTGCTGTTCCCTCAAAGGTAGTAATTACTAACTCATACCAGAAAGACAATACCGGTGTTCTGATTTGATCCTAAAAGCATTTTTCCTATTACAATCACAATGACCAGCTCCCTAATCCTGCCAACATCTATGCAAACACGTATTTCAATCAAATGAGTGGTCATATGAAGTTTGAGCAAGCACAAATAAAACAATTTGCATCAATATTTAACTTCAGAAAAAGTCTAGAGACACTCATTAGTAGGACAAGAGTCCAAAACACAGCCAAAGGTACTAAGAATGTGGAAGGAGGATATACAGGGTACTGTCTTCTCAGGAGGTCCGATCTCTGGGTTAATCTCTAGCCTCCTTTCTAGCCCATAAAGGGAAAAAAAAAAAAAAAAAAAAAAAAAAGCATTGCAATATCTGAGCTTTCATCTTGATTAATAACTGAACATCTCTCTCTATATATGGTGGAGTCACATAAAAAGCACAGACAGCATCAAGAAGTCATTGAACACATCCTCTCATTGTCTTTTCACCTGTTTCTTTGCTGCCAAATCCCTGAAGTCGAACAAAAGCTTCCAATTGTGCTCGATGCTTATTGACATTCAGTGTACCCTAAAAGTAATAAACCAATAAACAGAATGAAATAGCCACATCTCTAAATAGCAAACTTTAAAGTATATGTTTTTGTTCTTCCAACAATTTTTAGATAAATTAGTTGTTTTCATTGATATTTAGGTTATGTTGAACAGGACTGTACTCTCTACAGAGAGAGAACATACAATGCAGACCTTTAAGCACTCCCTTCTGTAAAGGAATGGCAAGTTCTTTTAAATGCTCAATTTAACCTAAGGCGGTAAAGGTCATTTTATTCAAATCGCAGACAGTGTAAGATTACTTTTGTTGCCTGCCCTAATACTGAATCTCCACATCTCAAGAAAAAAAGAAAACTCAAGTCTATCTGTTCACATTCTGTTTTCACCTCACTAGTGAAACAGTCAAGCAAAGAACAAATTACTGCTTCTAATTCTTTAAATTATTTCTTAACTGAAGCCCACCAACAATTAAGGCCCTGACAAGCTAAAAAACTGTAAATTCACTTCACTGAGATATAGACTGTGTGCAAATGAAGTAAGAAATGCTGCCCTCATACAGCATTATCTATATTTGAGAATTAGATACAGTTGTTCCATATCACACGTGGCACAAGACTGCATCTTTCAGTGTATAATCTCTAAATAGCAACTGACCTGAATATATCTTCCAGATTTGATCCCAGCCTCCAGTATTTCCATGGGTAAGTGCTCAGGATATTCTTTTCCATTGTTTTCTTGGCTTTCAGTCTCCCGTTCATGCCGAGCTTGAACTATAGAGTCAAAGAGTTCGTGGGCAGCCTTTAAGTCAGGCCAAAAGTTATCCAAATAATTCTGTATGCACATATATTAACAAACAAGAAAAGATTTAGAGGTCACTGTTATTTTAATAATGCTTTATTTGAAAAGCCTATTATAAACGAGCTGTCTCATGCACTCATGAGGTGTCTAGTGCTTGCTAACACATGCTCAGACTGCATTTCCAAATGGTAGTGATGTGTCTGCTCTAAATACCACAGATCTGTTCCAGATTCACCCTAAGCCATTTGGTAAATATAACAAAAGAGATATGACTGTTAGGAAAACATCCTAAACTAGAGATTCTCAAACTTCTGCTAGCAATATACCCCATCCAAGCTACATAATTATTGTAAAGTGCCACAGCAAAATCGTCAAACTGGCAACCCACTATTATCTGTATGAATTTTGTATGATTCTCTGTACTACATTTGAACCACACTCAAAGGAACAATTTGAGCATAGTCATTTTTATACAAATTTGAAGTAAATCTGGTTGGTTTTACTTAATATCCTATCACGGCTAAACATAAACATCCTATCCATGTATCCAGCTGAATACAAGCCGTATCAGAGATCAACAACTAAATGACAAATCAATTATCTTCTCATGCATCAGTGTATCCTATATAGTCAAGGCTAACACATGCTGTCAGAATAATGCTGAATATTTCGGCTACTTCTGTTTATGGAATGCTTGCACTACAAATTTAGACATGTGGCTGAGGTAACCTATTATTGGTCACGGTGCCAAATTCTTTAAAAACAAGGAAAACAATAAAAAGGGCTCCTAAGAAGGATGATCTGTATCTTTAAAGCTGCTGCTTTTCTTTTCAGTTCTCTGCTTTGCTCACTCACCATTTTTAATGACATTCCCATGTCAGACATCTTTGCTATCTTTGAGAAATGAAGTCATGAGTTAGCATTGTAGAATTTTTACATGTAAACTCCGAAATGATTTGCACTATACATTGGGCTTTAAAGTACTTGCTTTGTCATTTTGATGAAGCACCAAGGCAACCTTCTTCTATTTTCCTGGCATGTTACCTTGAAGGAAATCACAAACACTCCTTCTGTTTCATTTCCGTACTGCCTGATAGCATCTTCATCTTCTGTTACCATAACAACTGGCATCTGACCCAAGCAGTGATTGTAATACCAGACTGCTGCATTGTAAATACTCCTAGAAAAGCAAAGTTTGAAATAAGACTCCTGGTATATCTCATTTGCTACTTGCAAGACATTTGCAGACTTTGTATAAATGAGATTTTGGTTTTACACTTATACCTGTGAGATACATACAACAAGCTACATAAATTTTTGAGGGTATAAAGTTTATGTGCCACACAAGAGCACTGAGAGGACAGAAAAAGAAAGTGCTTCCTCCCCAGTACATCTGTATGTGCCCCAGCTGAAACATCACATATTATTCCTCTGAATGAATACTTGGAAAAATCTAATTGGAACTGCCAGGAGTCCAGCTCTGTGGGGTTTGTAGGCTATGAGACACTACATCTAATGGGATCTAAAGTGTTCTGTTTATTATGCTAAAGCACCCTGTAAAATGGTTGTCCAACTTTAAAATGATCAATGCTTTTTATTTTAGCATTATTGCATTTAATTAACATTTGGCTGTTTTCCTCTGAAAACAACGTTGAAACTTTCTTAATCACAAAAGGACATTCTGGACTTTTATAATTATTGTGAACTGTTCCAGAGCTAAGCAGAGGAAGAGCATGAACTCTTACATAGCCAGTGTCTACTAATATTTCTACGTACAATGTCATGATGTTATTCAGTGTAGTACTATGCAAGTTAAAGCAAACCTGGTCTGCCATTTCTCCATCGATTCTCCCTTCTCTCTTGGCTGGTATGAATGCTGGTGGAATTCATTAGCAAACACTATACAGTCATGACGGGCATCCTTCACTAGATTTCGCAACTTGTTGTACTGTCTGGAATACAAAAAAAAAGATCAATATAACATTGTCAAAAGAAAGCATGGGAGTATTTTAATTCCAGCTGAAAATATGACTGAAAAACTCAAGGAAAATTACTATAATTCATAAAGAAATGCATTTATTAAATTCTGCAATTGACAATAAAACCTAAAAAACCATCTGTAAGCAAGCTTTTCTAATTTTCATTATGAATGTTTCTGAGTTTTAAACATAGTTGTTTTCCAATGAGCCCCACAAAACACTGTAAATGTTCAGGAGCTTATTTTATTATTTCTGAGACAAGACATATTTTTTCAAAGATGTTTATGCTTTATTAATCCTGGAAGACCTTGATAGCAAACTACACTCATATGCCACAGCAATATGGTTTGTGTCTGATAAGGTAAGTACCATGTACTAGTATTACTTGCTCCTCAAAGACAAGTGCTCAATCCGTAATACAGCAGGAACAAAACCACATGCATAATTTAGTTGTTGCATACAATACATCATTACTGCAAATTCTCCTTAATTCCTGTAACAAGCCATTTGATTAGTTAATAATGTTACAGGCTTAATATTAATATTCACTATTAAGTGAAAAATATGCCAAGCATTGACGCCTACGGATCACAAAGGATCACAGTTCTTTCTCTTCTGTAAAATCATATTAAGACACTTGAAAGACCTGAAAACAATTTAAGCACAGCATTTTGCTGACTTTGGGAAGCTGTGCTTAAATATGTATTTTACAAACTTAATATGTTACTGCAATCTATATTAAAAAATGAGTTATTACAGGATAAGTACCTGCGACCTTTTTGATGTTGCACAGCTTGACACGCTGTTTGCATGAAAATAATACCTTTCAGCTCAGGAAACTCAAGAACCTCAAGGTAATCTTGAACAACCTTCCAGTCTGGGACAACGTAATGAGTCACATCATCTGATAACAATTTGCCATCTAAAACACAATTCAGAGGTTAAAGGTTTAAACTTTCAGTTGCAATACACTCTCTTAAAAATGCCTTCAAATGCCCAGACATTAGAGTTGTGTGTCTTCAAAGGTATACATATGTATTTTTCTGATGAACAAAGTTATAATGACTTCTAAAGTACAGTTCTGCAGTACAATCTCTACGATTTGTGACAGAGCCCTTTTGCTATCCATGGATGCCAAAATATAGGGTAAATTCCATCCAAATGTGTGAAAAAGATGCAATTTTATTGGGAAAGGAAGTTACTTGAAGTGTAACATTCCTTTTTTTTTTTTTTTTTTTCTCTGCTTCCACATGAAAAGAGAGACAATATATCTACCAGAGAAAATCTTTTCATGGAATTATTCAAAGGATGTACTGCTTCCACAGATCTCTCTATTCAACATTATCCATTTACAGCCAGCTCTTTTTGTGCTCCTTCGAATAAAAGAATACAGATAAGAGAAGACATTCTCAAATCTAAACTATTACCATCATTGCCAATTCTCTCTATTAGAGACTCCATCCCTTAGGCATACGCCATCAAAATATCACAACAAACCCCTCATAGATTAAATCTTAAAATGTCCCCCCAAATTAATTCGTTTAATTACTTTAGATATTTCAATGATTATCCACTAAACTTTTAGCTGGCAGGCATTAACTCCTCTGTATTTTTTCTCAGTATCTATTCATCCCTTACAATATTATAGGAACAACTGCTGAATTCAGTGCAGGCAAATTATAAAGAATAAAACTACACAGATCTTGACAAGTCGGGTTATTGTCATGAATTTCTTAGAAGCTGTCACAGGACAAACCGTCTATTAATTGTTATCACTAGAAGTTTGATTCCAGTAAGCACGATTCTGCATACCGTAACAAGGCTACATCTCATTCTGAAGGTATATAATGGATGATGGCAGAATGCACATAGGAAAGCTAATATTTATTAATAATTCAGAAGAGCATTAAAACTGAAGTGTCACTTGAAGAGTTATGTGATCTGCTCACGTTAAGCTATCCTTTTCTAACCCATACATCTAGATCAGAATAACTTTTAAGTAGGAACCGCATGCCATTAAAGGTATCTATAGATTCATGATTCATGATTTATGTAGGCGGTTTCTCTCAGCACATAAAGAAAGTCTGATCAGCACAGTGTGTAGAGTCAGGAATAAAAATAAATGTTCTCCTTACCTCTGAGTTACCTGGAATAATTATAAAGGGACATATTCTGACACTCATCTACAGCACAATTTATGTTCAGGCCCAGAAGAGGGAAAGTTAGGCATGGGGAGAGAGGTAAGACTTTTGTCTGGTATGTGTCTGTAATTTATCCTTAGGGAATTCAGAACTAAATTCAATATGCTCCTCTACAGCACCGAGATCCATAAGGGAGCAGAAATTATAACTAGTCCTGACACCCTAGATCACAATAACGAACAATTATGCTTAATTAATTAACAGAAATAACTGCTGATGCAGAATAACAAATGCTTCATGATAACCCCTTGGCTGCATCAACAGGTAAGGCACACAACGTAGCTCACGCTATAAAGCAGCACCCTGTAGAAATTAATGTACATGTAAGAACTTTTTTAAAAGCAAAGTGCATAAATGAAATGTACATGTAAAAGGTGTTTTTAAAAAGCAAAGTGTGAAACATGGGCGTTTTCTGTTACACCTCCATGCCACTTCAGCCTTTTACCCCGGTCACCAAGCTGCTGCCAGTCAATTCCTGCATCAACCCCCGTCTCTTTTCGGTTCATTTTTTTCCTCCCCTAATACTCCATTTACTCCTGACTGGTTTTGCCTTGAAGCAGCACTCCCCCCATACCCCCGAGCTGCTCATTTCCCCCCTGCTCCGTGTGCTGCCGCCCCTCACACCACCCCTAAAGCTCAGGACGGCAGAGGGAGGATTCCAGCTTTTAGAAAACTTTCCCCCTGCCCCATCTCCCCCCTTCCCCGGCTCCTCGATGCCCTTTTCTCTCCTCAGCCCGCCACTACCCCGCCGGTTCCTGTCAGGCCCCGCCGGCGGCGGGCTGAGGCGCCCCGGGACGAGCCCGGGCGCCCTCCCTCAGCCCCCGGAGCTCGGCTCCCTCAGCCCTCGTCCCCCCTTCCCCTTCCTCCCGGAGCCCTCCCCGCCGGCCCGCTCACCGCCGGGGCAGCCGGCCCGGCACAGGGCGCTGCGGCACGGCACATCGAGCCGCAGGTAGTGCTCCCTCACGACGCGCACCGAGCGGCCCTGCTGGCTCCGCAGCTGCAGGACTTTCTCCGTACGGAGCATTTCGGCCGAGACACGGCTCGGCCAGGCCCGGCACGGCCCGGGGCTCGCCGCCCGCCTGCGCACGGTGCGAGAGGCGGTGCTGCATGGAGAGGGAGGGACGGAGAGGAGCGGAGGGGAGGGACGGGAAAGCGGCGGGAGGCGATGCTGGGGCCGGCCTGAGGGAGCGGTGTGGAGGCGGAGGGGCTGGGCTGAGGGGGAGCTCTGAGGGCAGGCGGGAGCGGGCTGAGGGAACCGGGCTGGAGCTGAGGGGAGTTTCTGAGGGACGGGCAGTGAGGAAATGAGGGGAGATTCTGAGGGAAAGGCGCGAGCGGGCTGAGGGGAAATTCTGAGGGAGAGGTGTGGAAAAGCTGAGGGGAATTTCTGAGGAAAAGGTGAGAGTGAGTTGAGGGAACTGAGGCTTAAGGCTGGCGAAGTTCTGAGGAATAGGCAGGAGCCAGCTGAGGGAATTTGTGAGGCACGGGTAGTAAGGAGCTGAGGGAGTTTCTGAGGAGGATAGGCAGCAAGGAGTTGAGGGGAGATTCTGAGGGAAAGGCGGGAGCAAGCTGAGGAGAAGTTCTGAGGGAGAGGTATGAAAAAGCTGAGGGGAATTTCGGAGGAATATGTGGGGCTTAAGCCCGGGGAAGTTCTGAGGGACAGGCAGGAGCAAGCTGAGGGACAGGTAGTAAGGAGCTGAGGGGAGATTCTGAGGGGCAGGCGGGAGTGAGCTGAGGGAATTTGTGAGGCACAGGTAGTAAGGAGCTGAGGGACTTTGTGAGGGACAGGCCAGGGCGAGCTGTGGGGAAATTCTGAGGGAGAGGGGTAAAAAAGCTGAGGGGAATTTTTGAGGGAGAGCCAAGAACAAGCTGAGGAAACCAAAGTGGCAGCTGAGGGGAGGCTGTGAGGGGCTGGGGAGCAGAACAGGAGAGTGCCCGGTGCTGGGCCGAGGGACATCCCCAGCTTGTGTGGCTCAGTGACCAGAGGAGACGGGCTCCCTTTCAGTGAAGGAAGACAGACAGATCTGGGGATCATTAGAGAACATACTGAAAAAATGGCTGGGATGCCTGTGGAAGGTGGAAAAAAAGAATCTGCCCTCCATTAGGCTGCAGTGTGTGGTGTGAGGCTGGGGGGTGTGGTGAAGATACGTTCAGGGTTTCTATGTTTGTTTTTAGGCCTCCTAATACAAGGGCAGACATGATTTGTGTTGGAGGCACCGGGAGACTGGAAAGGCTCCAGAGAAGAAGAAGAAGAAGCTGTCTTGCTATGCCTAAACTAGTCCTGCATAAATGCATGTGTGTGAACCTCCATGGTCATTCATGGCATCTCCCAGGAGCAGCCCCAGGTCTGTGAGCTAGGGAAGGTGGCTGGGGTGAGCAAGGGGTGCAGGCAAGCCCTAATGTCAAACGATTGACAGTAGGCACTAATGTTGTTCCTCACATTTACAGAGGAAAGATGATAGCAATGAAAGATTAATTCTTGCTCAAGATGAAACAAAAGCAGGGGAGGATCATGAGTGCAACACAGTGTTTCTGGGTCCCAGTCAGGGCTCCTTAAAAGACTGTGATGCAGCTAGTGTGGCATTTTGGGGATGATTTTGACAATAAAGAAGCATTAATACGTTTTCAGAAATGCCTACATCATAACCTTATTTGAACAGAATATGTGGCGCAAACTATTTGTCCTTACGAGGAGAAAAGACTGGGAAAGAGCCAAGGCCGTATGTCACTGTATGTTCCTGTTTATTCTACTTGCTTATTTTTCACATATTTTATAAAATGTGTATCTCCAATGACTAATACTTCTGAGTAACCAATTGGTGCCAGTAAATGGAAGTACCATCTGTAAGAAACTGATTTGTAGAAGCCAAGTTCTCAAACATATGAGGAGGAGGAGGTGTTATAACTTAGTGAGAGACGACTGAAGTGTGGACTTGGTTTTGGTAGTCTAGATGATTTTAGATGCGTTATGTAAGCAGGATGTGAGAGGAAAGGGGAAATGGAGACCAAAATGATGGAGCTCTTCTTCAGTAGGAACAAAGACAGGGTAGCCAGTGGTGACAGAAGGGGGAAGAAAAAGACAACATTTTTGGGAAAGATAGTGAATTCAATTTGAAATGCAGCAGCTGCTGCCTGCTGTGACATGGTGAAGAACGCAGTTCCGTGTGCCTACTCTGTGTCATTCAGTGACTGCAATAAAAGTAAGGTTAATTAAATGAAAGTGACTGAGATCACTTCTCTAATTTGTTCACCGTTTCACAGAGAAAAATATAAGACCTTTGGGCTAAGTTCATGCACTGCTGATACTGCTGAGGAGCTGCATGCTTATTTCTAATATACCAGTTAGACATTTTTTTCAAAGTTTCAGTTTCCCTCCTCCCTTCCTTCTTCTTTTGGAGAGCAACCTCTTAGAAGTAAAAGTCAGTCTAAGGTTGAGTCACTAAAGGTAAGAGAAATGTTTACACTTCATCTGAGTTTGTCCTAATGAGGTCAGAGTCAAACTTCTGTGCTGATCTGGTAATTGGTTTTATATATGGCAAGAAGTTTGTGCAGGGAAAAACAGAACTAACAGGATCACAGGAGCATCCTTAATTGTTTTGAAATAAAAGCTGCTAAAGAGTTCAAAATAATAGAATCAGAAGATCTCAATAAATGTCAAAGAGTGAAGGTGGAATGCAGCACAGCTGCAGACCAGTGAGACATACATTTTTTCATAGTTTTCCTTTAAGTGTTTGAGAAACAAAACATGGCAGAGCACATCCAAAGAGAGCAGTATAAATATTTCTTCTCATAGAGTATGCCTTACTTCATACAGTGCTCCCCTGGATAACAGTAGTAAATACTAGAAAAGCTTTTGTTTTATGAGTGAGAGAAGTCCTTTAAAGTTCAATTACATGTTTGTTCTTGCCTATGTTGAGAACTGTGAGCCTCTCAGGAGGTCTCTCCCTGCTTGGAAAAACATGTCAGGAGAAGCAGTGCAGAATTTCAATGTGGTACCTTTCGACAGAAGTTGCTCGGTGTTTTGGCAAAGAAATGTGTCGGGTCATTGGAGAGTACCAGCTTTTGGCTCAGGTTTCCCAAGCTCGAAGCATGACTCATCTTACAGATGGCTGACAACAATATGACCTAGGAAACTAATTTTGAACACAGAAGTAGAACAGTTTATTTTGTAGGTTATTAGGCATCTATATGAGGAAATGGAACATGTACAAGGCAAGAGCAAGTATTCACACTCAGGTGTGATACATTGTTGGCTGTTAAATGTAGTGCCATTTCACTTGCTTACCAGTATTTTTCAGTTGGCACCACACAGGTGAGCCTTTTAATGTACCTGACTTCCTGTCATGGCAAAGCAACAGCTGGGTTTTCTTCTTGTGAAGGGACTTGTTCCTCAGCTTTGTAAAACCTGTGACTACACGATACTAACTCCCTCCCTCCCTTCCCCATGTTATGAACTAGGCTACATAGCTAAATGGGGATACATAAGCCAAATTTGTGTTTATATTTAAGATAGCAACGGAGAAATATATAAAAATGCATATAGAAAATTATCTTATGGTCAGCTGCTGTGCCTGTAAACACAACTCTAACATAGGCAACCTAACGGTGGGGTTACATAAGCTATGAGGTCTGATACAGGCTGACAAAAAATCATGAAATGACAAGGAGAGTCAGAGTATTAAAGTCCAGGATTCACACAGTTCTGGAATCAATAGCAATCTTATTTTTATATATATTTTTTTTGAAAAATACTTTTTTTCTCTCCAAGAACTCCATCACCTGGGTAGAGGATACAAGATTTGATTGTCTTATAGTGTATCTTTTGAAGTTGGTTCTTCCATTTTTAAAGCACTTTTGAAGCAACTGGCAGTTCAGTATCTGCTTCTAACTCCAATACAAAACTGAATAAATGCTTTATTTTCTCCTGGAGATTCTTTCTCCTGGATCGTTGGTTCAGTAAAAGCCAAATATCATAAAAAATAGTACCCATATCTGGTCTGAGGATTAGTATGCCACTCCTTGCTCTTGTAAAAATGTGTAATACAGTTCTCACCTAGCTGTACTCTAGATGCCAATACTTACTGTCTTTTAAGGATTTAGTCTCCTTCATACTCTGCAGCAGAGAAGTGCTAATAAGAGAAGTTGACTGTTTTCTGAACAAAGACCATATAAAATCAAGATCACTGCCCGTAGCTCTTACATTTGGCTGCACTTCCAAAGTAGAATTCTTTGCCTTCATTTGTGGGAAAGCATATAAAAAGTCCCTCCATTTGTTAGCAAAAGTGATAAAATATGCATAAATGTCATAGCTGAAGGTCTGGGGATTTTATTATGTTAGATCAGAATGGCTCTGGGTGATGGAGCACTGGAACAGGCTGCCCAGGGAGGTTGTTGAGTCTCCTTCGCTGAAGATGCTCAAAGCCTATCTGGATGCCTGCCTGGGCAACCTGCTGTAGGAAACCTGCTTTGGCAGGGGGGTTGGACCTGATGATCTCCTGAGGTCCCTTCCAACCCCTAAAATTCTGTGATCCTGTGATTATAGTGACAATATTGCTTTTACCAACAAATCCATAGTCATATTTAAGAAATATTTCAAGTTAGTTTAACAAGGTCTATTTTCTGTAATCCCATGTCAACTGGCATTAGTTATCTCACCCTCCTTTAATTATTTTTGTTGAATCCCATATTAATTAGACTTTCTGTTATTTTGCCTGGGATTGCTCTTTGACTGACAAGCCTATAATTACCTGGATTATCCCATTTATCCTTTAAAATTATTTTACATAACATTACAAGGAACATGCTAATTTTCTTTTTTATTCTGTGGAAATAAAATTATGATGTATTCATGCATTGTTAGGATTCAGATTTTCTCCTGGGGTTCCTGTTATGAACCACCTTGCTATCTTTAAGTTTTCAATACCGGTTACCACCACTGGGAGACACTATTAAACTGATTTGCGGTTGAAATGAAACTTCAGCTTCCATTACCATGTCTAATAGGCTAAAATTCAACCTTTTTAGCTTCTGTGAACAAGCTGCTTTGAGTTGCTTATAACATAACTAGACAAATTTCTTCTACAAAATACACTGGAAACTGATGCTGTTCTGTAGTACAATAAAAAAACACACACTTCAAGCATGGCAAGAGTATGAAACTACATGATGTTTACAATTACTGGAAGCATAAAAGCAATTTATTTATCACAATCTCTCATACCTACTATAGTGTGCATTTGATTTTCTTCCCACAACCCTTTTTTTCTTTGGATACAGTTCAAAAGTTTATCCTATTACTGGATTGCAAAGATGTGTTTCACCTACTTTCTGTACCTTTGTTCATTCCAAATACTCACTGATGAGAGAGATAAAATATTTAAAGGAAAACAGCCTTTGTACTAGCATCATTAGGATGTTAAACTTTAGCTGATTAAGGAGCTTTCATTTATTTGTAGATGGTGGATTGTAGTCTTTTTGTTTTCATGATGTTTGTATTTGTTGTGTTGGAAATTACCAAAATAATTTAGATGGATCAAACGAAGAGTCCACCAGATGAGTCTTTTTGCCATCAAAATGTATTTGAGTTGGTTGGAGCCTTTACAATGAGATGACGCTCTGTTGTGCCTCAGCCTCTGCAGTAATTCCTGTATGGTTCAAAGGATAATCACAGTTACGGATGGAAAGACCTAACAGGTCACCTTTTCCACTCACTACCAAATTGGGATTGCTCCCTACAGTATGTCTGGCTCAAGTTTGGGTTAGTGCTGCAGAATATAATGCTCTGAGATATATTTATTTATATACCGTAGTAAATAGAAAACAGAGTTGTGTAAGGGTGACTTTTTTTTTTTTTTTTCTCTTGTCCCCTGCTTTCAAAAGCACAAGGAGGAATTTCTGGGTGATTAATTTCCTCCTAGGTTCCCATCATGAGAAATCCAATGGGCTTGTGGCTGACCTGTGGGGAACTCCACTGTACAAATGAGATACAAAAGGCTTTCCTTGAGAGCTCGGAGATGTATATTGAAACTAAAAGAAAATAGATCATACTGTATTTTTGGTTTACAGCTGTGCTTCTTAGCTGTTTTGTATTTTACTCACTAAAAGGGTATAAATAAAGGTTTTATATAGCCATAACTACTCTATCTGCTGGAGAAACACATTGCCTAGCAGGGCTGGGCAAGTAACAGTTTATACTTGTTTTTTTTAAATTGTTTTCAAATAAAAAAAGGTAAAATTTCAAAATGCATTCTTTTGCCAGAGTGATTGTCAAGAACTAGTTCTTAGCCTGAAAATAATACAGATATTCCTCATAGTATATAGCAATACTTTAACCTTCACTGTTTAGTTCTGTAAGTAATGATATTATTTGTGTTTCTTAACTGCCAGGGTGTGAAAACTGACCAGCAGTGGATTTCTTGAATTTAATGTAAAAGTCATAAAATGACATATATACTGCTAACCATTTGAGGTTTTCATTTGGCAAATGTTCAAGCTTAAAATGTGTTTTTCATGATTATTCCCCTTATTAAAGCTCATTTGCTATTCATGGAAAGTGAGCACAAAAGGGATGTGAACAGTCAAAAGAAATCCATTTAAAAATTCAAATGAATATCCCAGGGAAATGGACTGCAGTGTTTGCCCAACTCTACTGGGCATACTCTGCTTATGAATGTCTTATTAGTAGGTGCCTTTGTCATTGTCCTTAAGGCTTTCATCACAAATGTTAGATGGTTCTGTTATGACTTCATATTGCAGTTATTATGCAAAATTCATTCTTGAAATTGCTAAAATAATTCTGTTAGAGTGCTGCTGTGTGAGAGTGTGTTCACCATGTGGGTGCTTCTTTTTCAAATCCGTCCAAAAGATGTATTTATTGTGATGCTGGCTACTGAGTTTCAGTGTGATGGAAAGGAGTCAAAGAAACTCAGATGGTCATCCTTTGCTGAAAGCTGTGAGATTACTTCCAGTGGCCTTGCTCATAGCCTCAGACACTCCAGTTATCCCTCTTGTAACTGCCTTTGTAGAAATAATACTTGCCCAGTGATGGGAAGACTCAGGATCATCAATTGTGAGAGCAAAAAGGAGTAACTGCTGTTTATTTTCTACTTACACCAAGCTCCTGCTTGCTAAGAGGCTGAGCACCACTGAGGAGAGTCTGGCTCTGCCTTCTTTACCTCCCTCCTGTCAGATGTTTATACACACTCATAAAATCCACCTTGAATGTTCTCTTTTCAAGACTAAGTAGTCCTAGCTATTCTATCTTAAGGTACCTCACAGAATTTTTTATGCAGGGATAGACTTCAAATGAAACAAATAAAAGAATTTTCCGGGGTTTTGTTTTTTGCATTCCTGGATGGCAGTTAGGAATTATTTTCATTACAGGTCTATATAAATTTAAGAAAATTGACCTGAAGCCCAATGGTAAAGACTAATACAAGTAGTTGCTCTTTAACATAAAAGCAAGTTGCAATAGCCCTAGCATGAGAGCCTACTATGTTACTCCTTGCTTACTCTAATGGTCTATAAGTTTTGTGTTATAGTTAGTGTTATATTTGTGTGTCATCACTCCATATCATGCCATGTTGGAGGGTTGTGTGAGCAACTGCATGGTTTCTAGAGGTAGATTACAGAAAAATTATACGCTGCATCATTCAGCTTGAGGTTTTTGAGATGCATAAACTCGTGCAACATGAGGTCAAAGGCTAGTGCTTTTCAGACAGGTCTTGCTTCTTAGCCAAATTTATAGCTGCTTGAATGGAGACAAAGAAGGTCAAATAGTTTTCTAGGGATCATGTGCCAGCTGAGCAAGTCAGCCAGGACTTGAGCCAAAGATCCATTCTCTTGGTTCATCACCCCTGACTGTAAATAGTGGACTTCATTCTGGTTTATGAAGATCTTAGGCAGGTAGCATAATGTTTTATAAGTTTCTGGGAGATTCTGAACTGCTGCTACAATGAGAAATAGTTTAATGCCCTAAGAAAAAGTTGAGAAAAAAATAAGATACAAAAAATATTGTCAGAGGAAAAAATTAAAAACTGTGTGTGACTTTTGTCTCTATCATAGCTTTCTGCTTTTGGGCTTTTCAGGATCTGGTACCAGTTGTATGGGATATAAATCAGTGAGCCTGCGTTTAGGAGAGTTGTTGGTGCTTGATGGACATTTTGGAAGGAAGTATGTGCCTCTGCTCATCTCCACCTATCACTATAAACTAGAGGTGTAATTTTGAGAAAAAAAAAAAAATCCAAAACAACATAACATAAAAGTTTTCTTACGATTGAGCCTTGGACTGATAGTTTACTCTGCCGTTGAATAGTCTGGACCAGGACACACAGGGATTCTCTGGGACAACCAGTAACAGGTTACACAGACAGGCAGTCTGTCACCTCTGTCTCCACGACCGCCTAGGGGAAAATCCACTGTGGATATTATATACATCACTTAACTTCACTCAAAGTAGGCATCTAAAGTTAAGGAGGTAGGCTGGCCTGGCTTCTTTCTAGTGGAGAAGAAAGTGACTTCTGTGGTTAGATACAGGTGACATGAATGCTCTTTTGGGCATAACACTGCCCACTCAGTGCTGACAGTGTAAAGAGATTGCTACATACATTTTATGTCCTCCCTTTGCAGGTCAGAAAGGAAAGTGGCTGCTGCTGCACATGGTCCAAACAAAATCATCAGAGCGTGTGCTTTTCTAGTGTAAAGAGGCTGACATAGGTTTCCTTAGACATTGTAGATAAATCAGTAATAAGACAGTATTTCAACACTTCCTATTCAGAAAAAATAAAATTGTTTAGCTCTAGAAATGGAGCTATGTTATGTGGCAGTGGATATGATCTGGAAGTTTCTGGGGACAAGAAGGACATGAGAACACCCATAAAATACCAAGATGCTCATTTAATCTAGTGAGAGACTGCCAAATTTTTATATTTTTTCATCTCTCTCGATACTTATTTTAGGTATTTTTCCCTCTTTCTCTAGTTGTGATTCCTCATTCCGGTACGTAGTGTGTGCTACTGAGGAAGTGCAAGGCACCACTGTGAGGAGTGTCCCCACCTGTTGGACCAGCAAGGGCAACTCTGCAGGTAAGAGAAAGTTTCTCTGCTGATGTAAATTGAATGCAAAAGAATAAACCTAGTTCTGTGGCAGAAATGTTCCAGTTCTGTGTTTAGCGTGAGGTGACATGAATAATCTTTCAGGAATGACAGCCTGTACCTTTAGAAGCATATAAGAAGATGGAGGGACAATGCTGGATTATTTTGTTCTAATATTTTTTTTGCTTAAAATTGAGTTCAGCAAGTTATTTTCCAGCTTATCTCACCACCTTTCCTTTTTTTTTCCTGTCCTTCTGTCTCTTCAGTTTCCTTTTTGGAATTTAATATCTCCCATTGGTGATTTCTGTTCCTTATCTTCCCTTGATCTATTTCTGCTTCTCTGTTAGATTCTGTCCCCTTGAATCTCCAACTAATGTCTCCCCATACGTCAGATTAAACAACAACAAAAAAAAAAGATGCAAGGCTGTGAAAAGAACTAGAAAATGTTTATGTGGTTGCAGCAGGCTGACCATTAAAATGACTTTATTTCTGCAGCATTTCAGATGCTGGGCTTGACAGTTTCATTTCCAAAACTATTTATACTCACAAAAGACCATAGCAGCATTTCCATTATTTTCGTTTATGATTTTTTTTTTGCCTATATTTTATCAAGTTAGCTTCTTCTCTTCAGGCCTGATTTCAGACAATAGTAATACAAAGTGGAAAAATCCTTTCTGAAAGAGACTGTAGCTTTTTAGCTATTAAAGCATCTTTCAGTGTCTTCTCATATTTTTATCTCAGTGAACTTTTCAGCTTCTTCTGTTCATTTGATCCAATGTTATGCAGGGGAGACTCGGATGAAAGTTTCACCTGAAGTGTGTATGCTCTTAGCTGAGGAACCTTACTAAAACTGCCTTCCTTGTTATTCACCAAAGTCCTCTTGGTGCTCCAGGCATTACTTCCAGAGCATGCCATGTGAAAGCAAAGCATAACCATAACTATTCTTTCACATTGAAACAGAGGGAGTAGTTATTTTGCTAAACTAGTACCAGGGAGCATCACAATGGGCTAGGACAAAGAATTATTATCTATTTTTATTTTCTTGCTTTTCTAAATATAAGTGAGCATGTGTATGTCTAAGCGTTTTGGTATGTGAAGTTTCATTTTTCTTTCTGCTTCTGAATTTGTTTCATTGAAAAGAAAAAAAGGCACAATTTGGTGTTTTAGAAAGGAAGCTAAAACTAGTATTAAGTATTTTTGAACAACAATATTGTGTTGAATTCTGCATAAAAAGATTGTGAAATCTCATTCACTGGAAGTTTATGAGAACAAGTTATAAGTTTGCTAGGAGCAGTCTAGGTGTTAGCTCTCAGGACTTCTCTACAGACCACCAGGCCCCTGTGGTATCAGTGGCTGTTAAAAGCCTAATGAAGACAACGCTTGCTATGATTTCATAGATTACAGCATAGTGATGTCTTTGTTTCCTTCCAGCCTTTTACTTCTGTACTCTTGCCATAATTCCAGTGCAATGGTAAAATAAGTTTGTGATGATGTATGATAATAACAACTGTCTGAACTGTGGCCCTTACTACAATCTCATTTGCTTGCCTCAGAGAGACTGCTTGCCCGGGAAGGTCAGCAGGTTGTTTGCTTCCTGTTGAGCTAATTGGCAGGGTAACAACCACCGCCTGCCAAGCAAATGCATTTGTTTAATCTCTGCTGGTTGTGGATAAAAACTGCCAATAGACAAAAGAGACCCTTTTTTAAAGAGCTAATTTAGTGCTGGATGAAGATGAGTTCTTCCCTTAAACTCCGAAGTATCAGTATTAGCTGCTGTAGATATGTACCAATAATATACATTCAACCTCAGTTTTGATCCCTCTCTTTACCTGACAGTGCTTTAATAGATTAAGGGCACAACTTACCTCAACCTAGTGTTAAAAGTTTACCAGAACCAGGTGAGTCTCGCATCCATAGTTCTGTACTTACAGGCTGATACTGATTGTAACTGCAAGATTAAATAGAACATAGGAGAGTTGAGGAGCTTCTTGAATTGATTTAAGAAGTGTGTTGCAGAATTTGCCAGTGGACAGTAGCTTTCCACTTCTGTATAAAGGGCATATGCAAGGCCCGAGACAGTCAGTGCAAAGATTCTTGTTAATGTTCATGGACTTTTGATCAAGTCCTAAAGACGGAGTCGAGATTTAAAATGTATTGACTTTGAAACAAAGCCTCTGGTGCAATTACATAATTTCTATTATTCTCATTCAAACTGATGTGTGTTATTCATCATGCTGATCAGAACATGCTTTGCATCACTGTACTATTTCTGATTTGATGGTTGTGATAAACTTAGTAACCTCTTTCAGCCTGTGAAGTTACATGCTTCCTTCAGATCCTTCATTTAGCTCTAAGTGCTTTTTAAGTTTCAAAGGACAAAAATTACGTTTGTTTTGGCCATTTAGAGACTACTGGCGGGATAGCAATTTGTTATTGTTGTTGTTTTTTTAAGAATTCTTTTAGTACTGCTTCATTTTTGTCTCGGAGATTTCCATATTCTCCATTTGCATGTTTTGTGACTGTCGTTGTTATCTCCATATAAAAGAGGGCTATCTGTTTGGTATCCTTAGGATTTGCAGGTTTTAATTAGAATGGATTTATGTTGATTAGAGTTGATGGGATTGAAATGCCATGTAGTTATTAATTTCCTAGTTTTAATTTTGCTACTTAGTCATATGTTACCAAAAATATCTTAGAAATATATTTTTCCCTTGTAAAGTGGCAAAACAGAGAAATAAATGCGTTGCGGCATGCTGTCGTTTTGTGAATAAACTTCTGGCGGATCCTGACTTTTTTTGTTGAGCTGGGTGAAAATGTAAAGAAATGTTTTCAGCCAAGTTTTCTTCAATTTTCTTTGAAAACTGAAATAGAACTTGTGGGAATTTGGTCATTTTCATTCTGGAGCTAGGATGTTAGTGAACATAATTCCCTGAAATTCCAAAATTTGAAAATGTCCATTGCAGTTCTCATATCTGTAGCATATGCAGTACAGACCCAGGTTCTGTACAGAGATTAACGTTAATCAGCATATAGAATGGTATTTCCATTTTTACAGGTAGGAAAATGAGACATAAAATAACCTGTGGTCCACTCTGATACTCATTACAATCAGTCTGAAGATGATTTTCACTCTAACAGGATAAGGCTCTATGCAGAATGGACTAGCTCTGTAGGCTGCTCATCTCTGCAATAATGAATAAAAGCATGAACAAAAAGTGCCAGAGCAGATAAAAATTCAGATACCTCCTTTCCAAAAGGCCCACGCTGAGCTCTTTGAAGATGGAGATAGTAGACCACAGCACTGAGGTACACAATTCCAGTTGGCAGAGTTTTGGGCTAGGAATCTCCGAGGTTTTCTTTATTCCCTGATTTGTCATTGCAGATGTCAGCAGTTCATTTTCTTTAATTTTGCCTTTACTTTGAGATAGTATATTACTGAATACACAGAAATCATATGGAGTTCTGGTTTTGATTAAAAACTCTGGATATTACCTTTCTGCAAATAAATTATAATGTTTAAAAATAAATATGCTTATACAAAATGGGGTACAGTTAAGAGAGTGTTTATATTCAGTGTTCACATTCAAGCACTTCCTAAAACTTCAGGGTAGAGGTCTATCATGAAGATAAATTCACAGCTTCTTTCATCTTGTCTCATTTTTCTATAATAAAACCTACTCCTGACTGAATACAAGACCAGTGAACTTAAACTTTCTTTCAAAAGAATCAAAGCAATTTGATTTCCTTAGCGTGTCCAAAAAGCGCTGATTATGTAACAGTGCATTTAATACAGATTTAAGATCTCTCCTTAACATTATGGCTATCTGGAGATGGCCATTTGAAGAAAACTGGCTAACTTTTATGATAAATTTGCCTCAGCATATTTAGAGGTACGTGTAAATAAGGTATAAATGAATATAACACATGGACTCATTTCAGAATGTCAGTCGTCTGAATTTCTATCTGCTTTGGTCCTTTACCTTTATTTTCTGTTTTACTTTTGCTAGCGTTTGGAATTCCAGTCAGCTCTCTTCAGAGGGGAATTTGCTAAGGGAGAGCAGTCTCTTGACTTCCCATGTGAAGGAGCAGAATTTTAGGGAACTCACTCTGTTGGTGTAAGCAGACAAGTTGAATCAGCCTTCTTTTAGCTGCTGGTTCGATTCCCCTTTTTTGCTCTGTGCTTGCTCATGGCTATTCCAGCCTTTGGGTTTCAGTGAAGGAGAAATTGTGGTACTTAGTATCACTCCCTCTTCACTGAAGATCTCTTGCACTGTTACTGTTTTACATCAGCTCTAGCAGATAGCCAATTTGGGCCTGCCAGTTTGGTTTCTGGTTTAAGGAAAGGCAAGTACATTGTCTTTAAGGCATGGCTCTCTGGATGTTCGGACAAACTGAAGAGTTTGGTAATAGTCTGTGCAGCTTTTTATTCAATTATAAATACTGCTGATACTGTTTGCTAAATGTTTGATGACTGCTTGGTGGTGTGAAATTGGGATTCCTCCCATACCCTTGATTCTAACTCATCCAGTACTAAGGGTAATGTCCCGCAGGCATGCAGGACCCTTACAGGTACATTGTCCTTTAATTTTTAAAAACAGCATATGAGGATGTGGTTGGAAGCAATGGGTTTCTTGCTGGAGTTGCAGTCTGTGTTTTCTTGATAGAAAAAACATCTAGTCTTTGAAGCTATCTGCATAGGATTTTTCACTAGAAAGACAGTAGTTGCGGCTGATTTATGTGGATTTGCTACTGATTCTGCATTATATATGCTGCTCCTCATAATCTGCTTCTCTTTTTTTTTGTTTTTGTGAACAATCTCCACTTCTCAGTACATATGCACAAGTCTCATAAGTATTAATAAAAAAATAGATGTTCTAGAGTGATTGTCAACCTATTTGGATATCCTTCTCTAATTCTTACCAATATCATGTGCTTCAAATGAAAGCAGAATGTCATCCTTGTTGCCAGCCTGTGCTTGGGGATCCTTATACATTTCATATAGAATTACATATCAAAACTTTCTGTGTTCCAGATAGCTTGCCATTTATGCTATGAAGTTTGGGGACCATAACATACCATAGCGATTTTAACTGTTTAAGCTATCCTAATCTATCAGAACAGTTGATCTTTTCATACGACAAAAATGTTTGTCACAGCAGTCCTGCAGCAGGGAATTCCACTTGAATATTTTGCGAAAGATGGGCCTTTTATCCAGTTTCATTTATAATAAAAAGAGTAATAGCTGTGACTTTCTTAGCTATTTTTGTTAGTAGATCAAATTTCTCCCTGAAGTAATCAGCTATAGTTCAGTTGAATGAATGCTATTTCTCCCATTTGCATAATTGCATGATTATTTTCTTCAGCTTTACCAAATCCTTTTTTTATTTTTAAACTTATACCATACTAAACAAAGAATAATTTCATGTCCTGGTCTAGTGCAGATGCCTTGATTAAGAAAAATAGCAGTGATTAAGAATGATGGTCATACACATGATTAAGAGCAGAATTTGACCTCATATAGGATAAGATTTAATGAAAATCTCTAATCATTAGCTAGTTTTTAACTCAATTTCAGTGCCTTTTATGTTGTATATGGGGAAAAAGACTCCAAAGTTGTCTTTGTTCATGGAAAAAAACAATTGACTTGATTGAACCAGGTCCTTTGTCTTTAGAATCTTGGAGTAGATGAGTAGCCGCTGGAACTGGTCTGTATGCTTCTGGTAGTGTTACCCAGGATTAATGTTTTCTGATTTTTTTTTTCATTACCTCAGAGTACTGGAGCAATTTGAATGCACTTTCATATCTGTGAGAATGGGTCCACATTATTAACAAAGGTAAATTCATTTTGTCTCTGTAGCTGTGAGGTATATGTAGGCTTTTCACCCTTTGGACTGAGGTATTGTATTTTTCCAAATTTGGTAGCTTAGTCAACAATTCTGTCACTGAAGAAAGTGAAATGTGAGTCCTAAGAATGCAGGCATTACCTTTGCAAATGAGAATAAATTCTTGCAATTATTATTGGATAGATCAAGGAAGTCAAACAAAACATATGCAGAATTGTTTCTAGTTAGGAATGTATTTTCTATACTGCCTACAACTAATATGTTTGTATTTGATTTGGACACTTTGTATTTGTAGAAGGGAGTCATGCATAAATAAGGCCAACACTATTATTCAGTATTATTAATGATGTTGTCTACACTTAGATTCTCAAAAACCAGAAAACTAATAAATTTTACATATTGGAAAAAAAATCACAGATAAATCAAACAAATATATAAATTCTTTAAAGTATTTAATATGTGTTAAGAGGACAGAATGATGAATTCAATATTGAAAACCAATATCAAGTTTACAATTATGTACCATTTATCATCACTGATTGCAAAGACAGCATATTATTGCAGGGAACAGAATGATTCATAAACTAAAACCCTGAATGGCTTTATAAAAACTTAGAAGTCATGTTATGTCTGAAAAGCTTTGTTTTTCTCTTTCAGGCATTATTTTCAATAGTAAATTACACTTTCAGACACAAATTATGCATATTTAATTTCCTGAGCTTTAAAATTAAATGTGCAATAACTTTAGAGTATTGAAAACTGATGCATTTACAATCACCTGATTCTGTGTGGTGTAATTTTCTGAGGCCAAATTCCCCCTTTAAGAAAAAAGAACATATGGAAAATGTAAAAGTGGATAGGAACTAGTTTTGAATTGGACATGCAGAAGCAAGCAATAAGAAGCAGTAAAAAGTGCTCTTGAAGGTGATTTGGCTTTGAAGAGAAAGAGTATACAAGAGGCAATTTCTTACTCAGCAGATCTCCCAGGGTAAATTTCTGCTTTCCCCAAAAGTCAATGGCAAAGCTCCCAGTGACTTCATTGTTTTCAAACTTCCATTGTCTGTCTGTACTGAAGGACATACCTGCTTACCTTTGTGAAAGTGCTGCACTTCTTTAAAGTCCTGTCACCCCAGCTGTGCTCTGGGAGAGAAAAATGAATTCTTTTCTGGCTCACACTTTATCAGCAGAATTATTAAGCAGTTTTCTGTTGCAGACTCACTCCTGTAATGCACTCCTGCTTTTTCTTTTTTCCCCTCCAAATTCTTTTCTCAGTTTCATGTGGCTGCTCAAGTTGCATGGGAATAACCAAAGATACGATTTCACCAAACTGAGGTTGTGTACCAATAACTGAGGGTTATTTTGTCCTTCAGAATTTCAAAACTCATTCTGACTTATGGAATAATCTTGCTAAGCTTGAAGATTCAGCTTGATGTTAGAGCTATAACTCTGAGCTAGACTCACTGAGTCGTCAACAAGAAGAAAAAAGCCAAAATACCTTCTTATTTGTAAATGGTGCATTTTTAAAATAGACTGAATTAGAATCACAGAATCAATGTAATGCAATCTCATGCTGTTCTTTTTTTTTTTTTTTTTTTTTACTCACCCTCTGTTTAGAGGGCAGTTGCATTTAAATAGAGACTGAATAAATGAGTATTATAGTAGTCAACCTCAGATGTAAAACACATACATTGCCAGTTGCATTGAAATTTAGTATGGTCTACTACCCTTCAAACAGACAACCCTATTTCAGAGAATACAAGGACTATACTTTTGTTTCCAAATGAAACTGCTGAACTTGTATGGGATTTTACATGAAAAGGAAGAGCAGGAATGAGTGCTTTGTCTCAAATATCTGTAAACATTCATGCAACAGTGTAATATCTTTTTTGACATTCAGGGTACTTGTAGTTTGACAGGACACTTCTCTTGAAAGTTTTAAAGAGAAGACAAAAAAAACATTTAGAAACAAAATTATAGCAACAAATTGGCCTGAATTATTTTATGTAGACTGGTTATGTCTCCATGCAATTCAGACAGCACCTTATATTTTGAAAAGATCAGGGAAGCTAAATAGTTTCCCCAACTGGAAACTGGTGACAGTGCTGAGTCACAAACAATGCCATCAGTATGGAGCAACTGGTGCTTTTAATATTCTTATACAAACAACAAAACTAATTACCTTTATTCAATAAATCTAGTTCAAATTTGATCTATTAAATTTTTTTAATTTTTGAAAATAATATAATAAACACGATTGCTAATTCATTATTGAAATTCATTATTAGGATGTTTATAAAAAAAAGAAAGAAAGAAAAAAAAGTAATTAAGAACAGGTAGGGAAAGATGGGGATGAATTGACCTCAGGCACCAGTAGTGCCGCAGCTCCTGGTCAGGTTGCCTTAACCATAGCTAATGAAGAAAAATAGCCTTGCGGAGCTAGTGAAAAAGGAGGGAGCTGGGTTTGCAGAAAAGAAGTGGGTAAGCCAGCAGTCACTTCCAGCATATGTATTCTTCACTGTCCTTTGCTCCCAGTTTAGGTGGCTGGTGCAAGATTTAGGAGCGCTGCAAACCAGGACAGAGCAGCAAGGGGAAGGTTAGGGACCTGGAGGCACAGAAGCAGTGGGGGGAGTGGAGAAATTTTTCAGGAGGCTGGGAGGCTGCAGTGAGTCCCTTGTGGAAACAGTGCATCGTTTCTGGCCCAAACTATCCCATTTGAAACTGTGCCATCACCTGCGGTCATGTACTGGCGTGCTACCAAGAAATGCACAGCACAGGACAAAGGATTTTGGCAGCCTCACATGTACATAAAATATAGTATGATGGGGAGATCCATCGTGTGGCTGCAGTGACATAATGTTCCATTAGCCATTTTGCTATATTATCAAATTGGTCTTGGTCTTACATTTCTTACATACTGAGATGATTTAAAAAAGCCTGATCATGGCCAGTGTTATTGTTCTAATTAGAAATTTATCAGAAATAATACATAACACCAATAGAGCATTTCATCTTGAAGAGACTGTACAAGATTAGCATAAGATTGCTGGCTAGGAGCTAAGTTAATGCAGCTGTTAAAATCACTTGTCACAAGTATTTGGATCTAAAGATTTTTAGCGTATAACTTCTGGTACATCTTTCAGGAAGGAAACTGCAGCCATAGGATGCAATTTGTTCCCTGCCTGATATCTCTTCGGGCATCCAGTGTCACTGAGCAACCCTAAAAAGCAGCAGTAGTGCAGTCGATCTGACAATACAAGGGCAGATCCTCTGGACGGTAGAGGATGCTAGAGAAGAGGTAGATTTTCCATCGTGCTTTTCACTGTTAGCATCCGCTCGGTCTTGCCTGGCATCAGCGCCAGCCAGCATCTCTGTGTTTGCTTACAGCTGCATGCTCCTGAAAATGGATGCATGCGTGGAGTTGCAAACCGAGGCACCTTGAAACGGGTCCAGAAGTTTGCATGATCTCCCACTGAGCACATCCGAGGAGTTTGATAGGTTTCTGCTCTGGACATCCCGTTCTTTCAGCCGCAGGAGGCAGGGACCCTTGGTTTTTTTCTCACGTACCCTCTGCTGAGCTGCCAAGTGTTCCTGCCTCAGCCAGAGTTTGCTTCTTCATTTCCACATGCACGGCTCGGGTGCAACCTTGGGATGCCAGAGCGTCAGTCTGATTCTTTGTCCTTTGAGTCTATTTACAGTGTTTTCATTGAATAGGACAAGGAGAAAAAATATATAAAAAAATCAGAGAACAGAAGGCTTCGGCACTAGATCACGCTGCCTCCCCCCCCTCACCCCCCCAAAAATGGTTAAATAATCCCTCCCCCCCCCCCCCCCCCCAACAACAAATGGTTAAATAAACAACCAGCTAACCAGCTGCCGACCCAACCACGAACGAGCGAAAAAGCCCAAAACCAGCTGCAGCGCCACGGGTAACGGGAAAGTTTCGGCGCTCGGAGCCGGCCCCAGCATCCCGGAGCTGCCGCCGCGCCTCGGTGCTGCGCTGGGGCCGGACCGGCTCCGAGCCCCCACCCCCGTCTCCTCCCCGCTCCTCCTTCCCTCCCCCGGGTCCTGCGGGGAGGCGGGTTTAAGGTGGGTCGTGCGGCCGCGGTAACTTTCCGAACAGAGCCAAAGAGGCGCCCGGAGCCCCCCGCAGCAGCGCCGCGCTCCCCGTGCCAGCAGCCCCGGCTCGGCCCCGCCGCCGCTCGCCGCCTCCCCAGCGCCGCGCAGCCGCCGCCGCCGCAGCAGCCCCGGGAGCCGGCCCCGGTCCCCCCGAGGTAGGTGCGAGTCGGGACGGGCGCTGCGGGGAAAGCTGGCCCGGAGCCCCGCTGCCTGCGGCCCCCGAGCTCCGCTCGTTCCCGGCGTAGCCTCCGCGGGGCAAGGAGCTTGCTCGGCACCCTCTGTCTGCACGGTTGGAGCCCCCTCCCCGGCTCCTTCTGCTGCTGCCCGGGCGCCCGGCACGAGTTGGGGCCGGGGGAGCGACCTCTCGCCAGCCGCCCCCCGTTTCTGTCCTTTTCCCCGAGCCTTCGCTGGGCTCTCCTTGATGATTTTGGAAGTGATGATCTACGAGAGATAGGCGTAGGGGAAACCTTACGGCTGTATTAGGACTCTCCCCTATCAGCGCTTCTCTCCGAAGCTCCCCCCCACACACACACATCGCACGGGTTACTGGGGTGTTGTGTCGGCACGAACTTTCTTCTGGTTGCGGGAGATACGTTTGTCCCCGTTTGTCCCTGCCTTCGGACTGCTGCTCTGCGCGGGCGAGAGGACTCGGGCTGCTGCCTCGCTGCTTGGGGTCGCTTTGCTTCCCTTGCATTTACTTGACCGGGCTCGCGATGGAGAGAGTCTTGGGAGTAGGGAGAGGCACAAGGGAGAAGTTGTAGGATGCTGCCTGGGAGTGACACCTCCGTTCCTGAGGCTGGGAGCTGGTGTAACGATACTCTCGCTGGTGCTGCTCGGTGCTGCTCACTGCTGCCAAACATTCCCTTCGTTTGCCTAGGAAGAGCTCTGGCCACTCTGCCAGATGGTTGCTAACAAGGAGGGAGAAGTTTGGGAATGTCGGGGCACCAGCATCCTTCAGTGCTCTGCTGAGATTCTCAGGTGACAGCCCCGAGTTGTGATGTTCGCAGTTATTAACATGGTCTGCAAGCACTGGGCATCTGCGTGGCCCTGAGAGGTGGGCAGAGGATCAATGTTTAGTGAAAGCAGGGCAGCCAATCTCTTGAAGTATCACAGGAGTTGGAGATTTAAATAAACCCTGTGACCGCTAAATACTGCAAAGGCTCAGGCTAACCCCCTAGCAGGAAGAAGTCTGGAGTTAACTAAAAGGAAGCCTCCAGTTCATATCTTGATGACCGCCTGGTTTAGAACATAAATATGTAATGCATGAATTATGAATTACCTGGAATGTAGCAGCCTGTCTACCTTCTATATCCAGGCAAGCAGGAGAGAACCCCCTGTAATGCCCAGTCCTGTATTTCAGTAACAGAGATCTCAGTTATGTGAATAGAAAATTCTGTAGATGTTTCTTCTGGGATACCCAAGACTAAGACCAAATTCTTCCTATACTGTCAGAGTTCCCTTAGAGTGCATCCAAACCTTGTCTGTCCCTCTCTGTTTGGACTTTCTTACATGTCCACTTTGTTATTAAATTCCACAAGTTTTCCTTCTCAGAGTGAAGTCTGATGGATGGGTTCTTGCTGTGCTGATAGTAGCGCAAAATAAAGGCGAATAAATCAGCTAATCAGTTTCATCATAGGATTTGATTTGATGTGATCGTTTAGAGACTGAGCATCTGGTCTTGCAAAAGCTGAAGAATAAGTTTATGTTCATCAAACCTGGTGTGGAGTCTGTGAAAGTTAACGTGAGGCACCTCAACTGGTTTTGCATTAGGATAGTAAATAATAATGAGCACGTGTGTTAAAGGGTAGTGATGTATGTTAGCAAAATTAGTTTCCGTGCAAGTGCATGAGTTCTTATTTATTAGTACCAACCTCTGGAGACTTCTTCAATGTTCAAACTGTTGAATTTATTTATTTTTTTTTATTTTATTTTTTCCTGCTTCTTTTTAATAGCCACGTAAATCTAATGTGGAATTGTAAAAGTTGTATGGTGAAAGTGTTTAGACATATGAAGCAGTAAAAGTAGTCATGTGGGGATTTCAGTGTTGTCTTTCTAATCAGCCAGTCATCTACTTTATAAAATTACATAATTTTAGTCAAACTATCAAAAAAGATGTCTGAGGTAAAATATAAAATATTATGATGAATTATGTTGTCCCTGTACTTTAGCTATTGAAAAAGGGCTAATTTGATTTCTTGCTTTTTCAATTAAATATACGTTAATAGTCAAAATATCAAATAGAAGTCAGTGCTGTCTTCCACTAAGTTGAGTGTCTGTGAGTGTATTTACTATGAATGGGGCATTCAGCCATTTTTACTTGGAATACTTCATCATGCTTTAAATATTAGACAGACTTAGTATTTAAGCAAATGCATACAGCAAAACTATAAATCTCTGAATACAGTTAATTGTCTTGGAACTGGGAACGTACCTTCAAGTACAACTATTTCTCCATAGTGTGGTCACAATTCTTGCAAACCTTTTATCTTCGTCTGTGAAATCATTTCCAGTTCTGTGTTCTTACAAAGCATGTGTTTCGTTATTGTTTTCAAAACCATGTGGTTTGGGCTACTATTTAAATATAATATTTATGATACTACTATGGCTGTTCAGCTTAAAAAGTGCTGCATACTGCTGCATACTAAAAAGCTTCGATGTAATTACTACTTCTGGTGGCACTGCTGTGCAAATCTCTGGGGCAGGAATTTAAATGGAGACTTTATACAGTTCACAGGTACTTTATATAAAAGCTATAAGCTCTTTTATTTATTTATTTATTTATTTTGAAACACGAGGGCTGGAGGCATGGGGGAATGGGGAATTGTGTGCCCGCACTGTTTTTACGCTTTAAGAGTTCCAACCTGTATGCTTGCTGTTGGCTGTCAGGTACTTTCAGGTGCATTGTGTGTGTGGTGGATTCCCACAAACCATCCATCTGTACCACCGTGGGTTTGAATTACCTATTTACACACCTCTTTATAATTGTCATTCCATGCAAATATGTCAGTTCTAGTTGCATCTTGCAGAGGAGTACTGAGAGACATGGGTTTACTTACACAGCCCCTTTCTCCCTTGCATATCCATGCAAAGGAAGCTGTAACACTGCAAGAATCAGAGTCTGGCTGCAGTTCAAAGCCAAAGTCACTGGGAATTTCTCCATTGGTGGTGATGGACTTTGGGCCTCATTGTAGTACCAGGTAGGATTCAGGTCTAGGTCATCTTTGGTTCTCTGCGGTAACCTGTCTAGTCTCTAGTTGTTGCTTCATCAGCATTCAGTTGTCCTGTGAGTCTTATGTCATATCTGATGCCCTGGTATCCATGTTCAGGTACCACTTGGACTCCATATTCAGGCAACTAAATCCTTCCCTGGCTATCTAACATACTACTAAAAATGACTCGTATGTAAAACCTAGGACTAAGGCAATAGTTACAATTACCGTTGTGAATAAATGGGTTACCCCTAAGAAAGGGTTGTTCAGATCTTAATGGGAAAGATGAAAAAAAAAGTCACCCTCATTGTTCTGTACTGTGCAGGCTGACTGTACCGCAGTAGCAATTGGTACTTTTCTTTGCACAAAACTGATTGGAACCTCTGTGAGGAAGTCCTGTGTGTTAAGGAGAGATACATGAAAAAGCTTGTAGAAAATTAAGAGCTACTCTCAAAGGAGACAAATCCCAAACAGAATCAGCTGTAAAGACTGCCGGATGAATCCTGACACATGATACTTCTATGTGACTCCTGCGAATGATGTACAATTGGTGTATGTGTACAGAGGGAAGGAATTTTTTTCGGGTTTACAAAATGGGATCCTTATTCTAGGAATTAATGATTATATACCAGACTGATGAAGAGCCAATGTTACATGCCCTTGTGAAGATCAGAATGGGTAGCTGCAAAACAGTGTGCTACAGCACAGAGTCTAAGGTGTTTAGTAAGGATATCCAAAGACTAATCCAGAATTCTCTAAGATACGTGTGTTTACAAACACTTGTGTATGCGCGGTAGTTCTAAGCCCTCCAGGCAGTTTCTCCTGTCTGTTGCTGCTCTAAGGGGAAAGTACTGAAATTTGTATGAAAGCTTCTTTCTAAGAGAGGAAGAGAGGTACAAGATGAAGGTCACCACTTAGCCTGCTTGCAGAAATGCAGCAGGAAAGAAGAGCACATCCAACTTGAACCCAATTGCAAACAAGTCCAGAACTGGTAGGCCTAACTTTTTCCTTTGCAATAAGAACTGGTGTGGAGAATTTCCCTTAGTAACAGCCTGACTAGAGAGGCTAATGAATAAATGGGCATGAGGCTGAAATCATGTTCACTGCTAGAGAGATGCGTTGTCTGGAAGAGGAGTAAGACACAGTAGTTGAGTGAAAAATAGTTCTGTGCTGTGACTTTGTGCACTTCATTTTCTAAGGTTTTCAACCCAACACATTCTAATGGTCACTGAGAACACTAGTACTAATAGTCACTGAGAAATATTTTGAAGAGTTAAAAAGGTACTTGAGAACTGCCAGAATATGATAGCCTAAAGGTTAATCAAGTGTGAAATTTGTGAACAACCTTTTTCTTTTTTTTTTCCTTTTAAATTTAACTGGTAGATATGAGTAGAAATGGATACAGGTTCTCTTAAGTTCAAGTATGGAGCTAAACTTTTCCTTAAGCACTTTTCTTGGATTCCTTGCTAAGATTTAGACTCTTGCTAATTGCCTGTTGTTATCAAAAGTCTTTTGGTACATGATTTTTTTGCAAGGTTTATGAAGTGTTGTGAACACATGAAAATCTGCTTTCTCTGGAACAAAGTAAGAAAAAAGCTACAGAGAAACTTTAAGATGGAATTCTCAGTTGTCTTGTTAAGGTACCAGAACAAGAGAGCAAATCGAAAGCTCCAAAGCTTAAAGGACGCAACCTAAACCTACTGTAGGTTCTGTACTAGGTTAAGGTGATTGTGGAGCATATTCTACTTTTCCACAGGGTTTGAATCTTTAATACTCATGTCTGGTTTTGACAAAGGCAGTTGTTTGACAGAGACATATTAAGAGTCTTCATAAAGCAGAGGCTTTGGTACAGTTTTTTTTTTTCTCTCTCTTTTTTTTTTTTTTTTAAACTAGTGTAAAATGTGGAAGTATACTGATATAAAGTCAGTGTAAGCATGAGGAGAATCAAGTTCTTTATCATGCTTTTAAAATCTACCAAGTGAGAGAAGCATGGATGATTTGTAAGTAGTCGACTGGCATATGGTACCATTATGATAACATCATGTTCACAGCACTTTCCAGATTGATATACAACCTTTCTAAAATAAGCTTGGTAGAAAAAGAAAAAAAGAATGTAAAGTCATTTAGCAGCCAACATGCTTTTGGTAGCAGCATAGGACACTGGTAGGTGACTTCACTGACACTCAGTTTGTCAAATGAGTCGTGCATCATAGTCTACTACCTACTTGACAGGCAGCCACTCCAGAAAACTGCCATTGCACTTTGTACAGTGGAGCCTGATTCGTGCTTTCTTAATTCACAATGAAATGCTGCATTCATTTTCATTCCATGCAGTCTTGGGGAAGTCATGGAGGTTAGCGCAAGGTAAAGAATTTTTTCCTCGGGAGAAAGTCCAGTATTACACCCTTTGTTAGCAGCATAAGGAGAAAGACTGGGGTTATCTGGGGATGGAGACTGAGTTATACTCTAGTTCAGGATGGAATTATCCAGACTGAGATTGAAACTCTCATTGACATGCTATGTCATTTATGGTTCTCAAGGAACAGTAAAATCATAAATATTCTTAGAAGCAGAAGCCTTGACAAGACAAACTATAGCAATGTTTCACTATTCAAAGGGTTTTTATCTACTTGCCACAGCTAGCTTAATTCTATTAAAGAATTAAAACAATGACACTGTATATGGCATTATTATAGCATAAATTATACTTTTTTGCCTTCATTTAAATGTAAAAGCTGTAAATATCACTTTAAAGAAGTGCTGCCTGATTAATTTGAAATTGTATTAACTTGTGTGTGTTGAAATGGATAAGGCAAATCAAAACCATTAAAGTTACAACACCTACCATTTCTCAAACTTAGTAAAAATGTCCAATGTAGCAATGTTCTTCATCCCTTTTCCTCTTCCAATTTTCTTTTTTCTGCATATTTCAGGGAGGCATTTTATCACCCAAACAGGGCCAATCAGTTATTTTATAGATACAATTCAAGTATCAGAGAATTTACTTCTCCCTGTTATTACGCATTGCCTTCTACAGAAGGCCATGTGACTAGTCACATACTATAACTCTAGAGAAAGATGAGTTTTATAATTCTTTGCAAAGAAACACTGCTTAGTAGACATTTGGAGGCTTGTTTCTGCAGATGGTAGGTATCCTCTTTAGCATGAATTGCCTTCTGGATAGGATGTCTGTGCCCCTTCCTCCTCCAAAGGGGCCTGGCAGCCCAGAGCAGGCCAGATACCTTACGCTTGGATTAGTCAAATCAAGTGAGATTAATCTTGTACTTTCATAATGATGCCTTGTTTTCATCCTTTCTGTATTTAAACATTTGTTGTGAATGAATGAACAACTTTGAAGATTATCATTTATAGCTCTGAGCTTTACTCTAGGTTTCACAGCTTTTGACAAAGTTACGGTGCAGAAGCTAGAGAGTTTTGCATGTATGTATGTATCTTGTGTGAAGGATAGTGATGTTTCTGTTAATGGCTTAAAGTTTCTGTAAGCTTTCTGAGATTGAGGATTTTTGGATGTAACTCTAAGTACTTCCAGGTAATCTTAGGACAGGAAAGATAGTTATGCTTAGTTATGTAGAGTTCTGTTTTGAGGAGCAAAGTCCAGTAACTGCAGTCACTGACTAGAATTAATAATAATCACTTTTCCAGAAGACTGCAAAAATCTTGAATAAGTACTCCAACAAATCAGTCTTCTTTAGTGGTGGTAAGTATAAATTATAGAGAGAAGTTCTTTTCGTTTAGAGTCTTTGGTGTCGTTATAGTTGGCATTAATTATGTATTAAGTGTTTGAAAGGAAAGACATCAGTAGCCTATAGGATATATTTGCATAGTAATTGAGGATTGATTAGATACAGTCTCCGCAGTGAGGGCTACTGGGAATAAGTCACAGAAATTAAAACAGTGGTAAATTATATTTACAAAACATTCATTTGTAATAACGGTAGTCAAATATACAGAGAGATTTGTAAACTGCAGATGGAAGAAGGCTCATTTTCACAGTATTGTCTGTTGCAGGAGAGGATTCAGCCACTTGTTACCTAGCACTGGGTTACAAACTCTGGGGCAGGCATTGTGACTGATGTAAACTGAGGTCTGTCAAATGACAAAATACCATCTGTTGTTTGTGGTCAGAAGATAGTGAAGTATCTGTTAATAAACTGAATGAATGCAGTGGGTGCTTTTAACAGTTGAGGCACGTGGTATGTCCGTTCCAATCCATAGGCATTTTGAACAGTTTTATTTTTCTTCATCTTTCTTTCCCACTTAGATTTTATCACCTTGGATGATAAAAATGGAAGTGAAATTTGTTTCTCAAATATGGTCCATGTGATTGTTTGTGGATGAACAGAGTGTAGTCTGAAAACAGAGCTGTTCCTTTTGCTCTGATCTGTAAAATGAAAAATATGTGGGAACTCTGAATAGGGGGCAAACAATGTTAAACAAGAAAGGCAATGGAAAATAGCTTGGCAAGCAGAGGTGTGTGGGTAGAAATAATACAGAAAGTCACATTTATATATGGAAGAGAGTAAGAAAAAGAACCACAACTAGATAAACAAGAGGGGAGAACAAGACAACTAAATAAAATTCAACAACAGATAAGAAGCTCACCTCAGAAATACACGAGTTAAGTGAGAATGGGAAAGTGAAGAATCAGCTCTGTGCATGGTGTTCAAAATTGTTTTGCCTGGGAGAAGGAGAAAGAGGGGAGGGGAAAGGAGAAGCAGGTAGCAGGATGCTATTGCACTGGTTAACATCCCGTGTTTAAAGTTGGTGCTTCATAGATAATTTAGACATGCTCCTCACTTTTTTTTTTTTTTTTTTTAGCAGCTGATATATTTTCTTTTTTGTGCTCTTTTATTTTCCTGCAGGTCTTTCTTTTGCCTTATCCCTAGTGTTCTGTTAGGCTTTGTTTAAGGATAACATTCTCCACTTGAAGGGAGCTTGTCAGAATATTTGGCAGAGGATAATTTTATAGTATGTATTCTCTGTGTAGTAGAGAACTAAATTTAAGCTGCTCTGTATGCAGGCATTCCAAAAACAGAATACCTACAATCTAATCCTTTTGCTTCGTTCTAAGCTCCCAGAAGTCCAGAAAACTCGTGCTGTAGGACTTCTGCAACTAGAACTCTGTGGACTATGGGATATAGCAAGAAAAGAAGGAAGGAAAGGATGTCAGCCTTTTTGCTTTAGGCTGTTGGTTCCTGAACATATTCTGCATCTTGTTTGGTTCCTTCTTCACTCTAGTTAAAACAATGCAGGAGCAGAATATAGACTTAAAGTTCTGTTGACTTCTGTAAAAGATGGGTTTGCACAGGTACTCTAGAATGAAATAGGCTCTGACTTTCATACACAGCCTGTGGATGTGCAGAATATGCTGAAGGGGAAAGCAAATATGCGTTCTGAGCTCCAAAAATTGCTGTTGTGGTGAAAATCGCAGTAATCTAGCACCCTGTATTTACTTGAAGGGAAAGGTAGATGTTTTTAGGATCCAATTGTTCCGACCTGCTGAATTGTGCTTGAAGGAGCACCCAGAAAGGTAGAAGGACTGGTGTCTCAGTGCTACGTCTCTACTTCACCAAGGAACACAGCCTCAGTGTGACCATTCTTGTAGACTTCAACTCTGCTATTTGTGTGCTCCCACTCTACTCTGAACGGTTACCACCAGTCCGGTACTATTCAAATTTACTGTGCCTGTCTTCAGCAGTGCCTTTCAGTGGCAGCTTTCCAGGTGTTTTTCTCGAGGATCTGGTAGTCAACAGACACCTCGTTGGTGTTTGGAATAACGGGTGTTTGGGAGTGGACTGGTGACAGCAGCGAAGAGAAAAACTAGAGAGAGTTAGGAAGACAGTGAAAGGAATTCAAGTTAATCCTGAAAAGGAAGTAGTACAAAAGGAGGACATGGATCTTCTGAAAGGATAGTATTTGGGTATGTAGATTTATCTTTTGACATGCATTTCAAAAAGCTAGGGGCATAATCTTACAAAATAAACTGCAGTGAGTTAAATACTTAGCAGTTGTAACTAAAGAATGAACAAACTTACCCAATGTTCTTTTGTTCTTTCATGGACACTGAATTCACTAGAAGACACAACTAAAGTTCTTGCTATTGCTTCTGTTTTATTTTGTTTTTGCCATAGCTGAGAGACAGCATTATAGATTTGTTAGCACTGGATTTACTTGAGTGAACCCATTTAGGAACATTGACTCTTTCTACCAAAAGGTTACTTTTTACATTTAAAAAGGTCTCCTTTGCATATTTTGGGTTACTTGAACACCACTTGTTTATTACATTGTGTGGGGAAAAATAACAAGTAATATTAACTTTTTATTTCTTGCATGTTCTGTAGAAGAAACTGTAAGTTAGTATGCAAAACCTCAGTTAAGAGGGTGCACTGTATATTATGAGCTGACTTTTTGTGAGGGTTAGTGCATCTGCTTTCATGCATTTTTCTCGTTACCAGCATGAAGAATGCAGTCTTAAAAAGGTATGTCACTTCAGGTAAACCCTTAAGTAACAGTGAGAAAGATCTTATGATCACATCAGACCATCTGATCAACTCACAGAGCAAGCAGTGCTTGCATGTGTGCATTTCCTACTAACTAACCCCTGCTGCTAGTCAGACACTTTCTTTCCAGCTAACTTCTTAGACGTGTGTATGAATTAAAAGAAATTTCTGTTGTGTGTTGCCTGTCATAGATATATATGTATACTTTTAATGCAAGTATTTTCTTATATTAGAAAAATAGATTATTATTTATTATGAAGGAGTTCATGGACAAAGAATTCTTTTCATATAGCTAAAAGTAATTGTTCAACAGCATCAGGTATTAGGCTGTTTAGAAACAGAAAAAGGTGATCTTCGTACCAGTCTCCTTTATACTGTAATATTATTATTATTTTTTAATTGTGCACAGGACTTAAATCTGTACAGTGTATGCCAAAAATATAATACAGCCTCTGTGTTGCTCACAAGTGTAACAAAAATCCAAAGCTTTGCTGCATGAAGGACATCACCTTTTATTGTTTGCTACCTCTGTCAGAATTGAGTTTCAAATCTGAACTCAAGCTAGGTCCACAATGATGGAAAGTGCTAGCAGTTGGGATATTCAGCTGCACTGAAGTCTTGCTGTTCTTTTGAAGATGAGACTTTCATCAGATATATGTAGGACAGTAAGTTTTTTAGGACAAACAGTTTCTTTGGATGTCTTTACATAATATATAGGCCTTCATTCTGCTTGGGACCTTTGAGTACTTTTGTGAATTTGATATTAAGTAATAAATATACTGCTTACTGTTGTTTATTGGATAAGTCTAGTGCCAGAAAAAGAGATGTGTTACAGAATTGTGAAAGATGAAGCCTGTTCTTGGCTTTGTCAAAGATTCACTCTAATATCAATGCATTATATTTCCTGGGAATACTAATGCTCCTGATATTTTTTTAATCTTAGTATATTTGTAGAGTGCTCCAAGATTCTGTGCAAAGTCCTTGTTAATACTCTACACATCCCTCGGTGAATTTAGTCTTGTATTAGCTATGGACCAGTCCACCCTGCTCATTTCCCTTTTAATTTTGTGGCAGTTACTGCTGTCAGTTGCTAGCAACTCCAAAGCCAATTAGTTCTGTTCCCATGTATTACTATATTTTGTTCAACTGGGCGATGATAGTTTTCTTCAAGAAGATCTGGTTATGTATCAGTTTTGTCACCTACCTGGAGCCTGCTTGCAAATAAAACTGGATATGTGAGCAAATTTTCTATTGTTTGATAAAATCATTTTGGATTTTCCTTCTTCTAATTTGTAATCAAGTGGAAGTCTTTGTAGAAAGAACAAAAAATCTGGGGGAAGAGCAGAAACACCATTTCAAAAAAATATTTAGTGTTAGGTCATCTGTATCAGCATTGATTCTGCATAAGTTAAAAGCACTGCAAAAGATGACCACAAACACAAAATAGTTTTCATTATTTAAAATATTATTTGGTGTGACAGAGTTGTCAACTATGTGAACTTTCAAAAAGGTGGGACAGGATCTAGTTTTGAGAACCAGTGTTGGAAGTTAATGATCCAGATGTCTGCTGCCTCAACTCTTGTAGTACTCATGTGAGCAACTAATAGCCAAATAACCCAAAGTCAACTGAAGTCAATGCATCTAAATTAAGGTTTGTGTTTCTAAAGAGGCATTACATTTGTAAACAGTATCTAGAGTGTTATTCAAAGATATTTAAATTAAGTAGGATTTTTTGGTTTAGTTTAAATAGAAAAAAAAAAAACACTTAAGAGGAAGCATACATGTATACTGAAAATCCTGAATGCATTTCTAAACATGTGAATTCTGCTAGTCATATTTTTTAGATCTATGATCTCTTAGCCAAACCACTTCCTCAAGATATATGCCCTGCTAATCAATATTCAAATAGAAAAAAATTGAACTTGCGAATGAAGAGGCACTCTTTGGGCTTCTCTACTCACTCCCTAAAGCTTCATGTCAAATAGAGTAGACAAATCTTCAGGTCTAAATAATTCATCTGCAAATGGTGGGAATGGTGGGAACAAGGGCGGGGGAAAGTTGTTCCATGCTAAAATACAATAATGCATTAAAATTAATCAATTTCCTCCTGCTGGGGAACAATCATTTAGAAAACATTTTAATTACCAAAACTGAATAATGGGATCAGTATTTTTTGAGAAGGTTGGATTCACCCTACTGAGCAGTGGAGAATCCTCTTCACAGGAGCCCATAAAAACATTGCTGTTTTCAAGTTGCTAGTTTCAATCATAATACTTCTGGGGAGAAGTTTGATTTGTTCACAGCAGCTTTTAAGGAAAATGTCGAGTGGACAGCAGGCGTATCTTAACTGTTTTGTGCAGAGAGCAGAGGTTTGCATGCAATTTAGCATTTCTTTCTCTTTTTTTCTTTTGGATGAGTATTTATTGTACATTACTTAACACATATCTGAAGTCAATTTTTCAAGCCAAAGTGTTTGGCTGCAACAGCAAGACAATGTTGTGATGTAATGTTGTAAAAATAGCATTTTTTGGTCTATATTCAGCCTAGCAATGAATAGAAACTTGCAGGAATAAGTCAGCCTGGTTCGTTGTTTTGGCTAGAAGTGGTGTACAAGGAGAATGGTCATAGTGACTGCATTAGGTGTAATTAGATGTCAGAATTTACCAGAGAAGAGCCTCTTTTTACTGGTTGATGTGTAGGGGTTTTGGTCTCCTGGTTTCATGGACGTTTGTCAGAGATCTGAATGTTAATCAGAGAAATGACTCACTAATTGTAGCGCATATGGTGACCCCCAAGGAACAGCCACTACCTGGCCATCTGGGAAAGTTGTAGGAGACTCGGTAATGAAAAAAATGTGTTTGTAGCAGAAGTTTCTTCTCATATAATGGGCTATATTCCAGTCTATAATAGTTTGTCACTTTTTTTTTTTTCCTGTTGAATTGTGTAAGCTTTGTTTTTTTCATAAATATGGCACAGCAGATCCATAGTCATGTTTACTAATTCTTCAAAAAGTTTCTGTGGGTGATGGATGAGACTCGTACAAAGGTATGGCTGATGTTGTTTAATATCTTTACCCTAGCTGCAAAGCCCTATCCAAGGTCCTGCAAACAAAGGGATGTGAAGGCTCTACTTAAAAATACATTTTTAAGTAAAGTGATAGAAACTTTTGGATAGCCTACATTTATACTGAGGTCAAGTGAGAACTGGTCTTAGGGTATATATTAGTCATGAGAGGGAACCCATTGTTTTGCAAGGGTGTATTGTAACACATCCTTCACAACACAGATCATTGTTCAGCAAAACATTTCAGTAAACTGCTAACTCGGTGCCCACTGAAGGTTTAGTGACATTAAACCATAAAGATAAGCGTGCACTTAACAACTTAGCAGAAGCTGCCCTGCATGAATTCAGGAAAATTTACACTGGCTGAGGTCTTCAGTGTGTGCTTAGAATTAAGCTTGTATCTCAATAGTTTGCTGAATCAGGATATTAAGTTTGCAAAGAAAATTAAAATAGATTCACTGAGAATGATGTAAATCTTTATGCTCACAGTAGGGCATGCAAGCAAAGCTGAATATCCTAGTAATAAAAGTACCTTGTAACTTGTGGAATGAACAAAGTTCCCCAAATGGTTATTACATGCTGTATTTTCTGGTTTGGATTATTGAAATAGAATTACTAAGAATTAAGTTGTATAAAAGGCATTTTCTTCTTTATTTTCATAATTATTCTGTCATCCACATAAAACTTTTTTTCTATCTGGAAATGGGCTTGGTTGGTACTGAAAATTGCCGTAGGATAAGTAAAACCAGTCTAATTGAGATTCATAAATCCACTTTTTAACAAGTACAATTAGGAATAGTTATTAGAGACCAGCTGGAAAACGTTAGGGATAAAAATTTACCATAGGAGGTTTTTTATGAGTTTGAAGCATTTGTTTTATACCAAAACCTAAATTAGATCACCAGAGGAATGAACCTGCTATTTAAAATCTAATTTGTACACAGAAAGTTAATTCTGAATATTCCTATTGATAAAAATTTTATTATTAGGTCTTGTTAAACTGCCTGTTTTTAATGGAATTCTGACTTTTACAATGCTTCTCCTATAATTAAAATATGAGAAGTAGCAACTTGATTATATTGAATGCATTTGTGTCCAGTGGCTGTGTAATAAACTTTGGTACTAGTCAATTCTGTCCTCTATTATGATTTTGAAAGTAGAGCAGTTTATTGGGCCTAATTCCAAACCAATTCAATTCAAAGGAATTGTTCAGTTAGTGCATTTTGGATTAATGTTTAGGACCTAAGCACAGCTTTTCAAATATATTAGCATATCTTAACACCTGGGAAGACAAGGAAGAAGTAATTCACAGAGACTATCTCCCACTGAGGAGCATCTTACAAAAAGTAACAAACAACACAACAATGGCTCTGTTGGGTTGCATCTTTTTTAAATATTTTTTTCTAGTCCTGTATTTGGTCCTCAGCAAGCACAGAACAGTACTTCTCTGGATATTCTCCTTAGTTTTCCTGGGCTCTTCTACAGTTGATGCAGAAAAAGGAAGGCTGCTCTAGTGGCTGAGTCAGAGCAGAAAACTAGCTTTGATGTTGTGTGTAATCCTGCACACCAGCCGCCTTAAACTGCAATCACCATCGTGAATTCCCTTTTTAAGGGAATACTTATTATCATGACTTTAGCCATCACTTCATTATCGAAGACCCAAGTTTTTCATTTCTGTCTTTTAAAAACATACTTTTGAGGGAATGTATTTAGTAATTAGTTTGCTAATATTTTTCATTATTGTACCAAAGAAACCATTCTATAGAATAATTTCTGCTGGCTGTGTCTAATAGTGATGGCTGCACAATAGAGGAAGACATGATATGTGGGAAATCCTTCCTCAGGCTTTTGGTTGAGTTTTTCACATTACTTCTGTTGCAACTCAGGCTTTATTTTGGAAGTGCTGTTGTAACAAAGAGAGAATGCTTTTAGTGTAATTGAACTGAGTGTCTTAAAACAGCATCTCATCAGTCAACTTTAAATTTTTTCCTCTTATTTGTGGTTAATTGTATTTCCCTCCTGGAAAAATTGGGCAAATCACTTTAAATGAAAGAAGGATTTTTTTTTATTTTATTTTTTTTAGGATAAATAAGTAAACGCTGTTAGCCATAAAAAGCCATTTGTGAACAATACAAATCAAGGATGTAAATTCACTGCAGTCAGAGGTTTTATACCATTGATAAATTTGACACAGGTATTCCTCATCTAATTAAAATGCGCATACAGAACAGGAAGGAACCTAACAATGTGTGCAACGTATATCATATGGGTATTTAGTATGTTTCTGATATAAGCTAGCTGCTCTTAATGACATTGTGTTGATGCTCACGTTTTAACTATTGTAGTGTCTGTAGAGAGCTGGTAGATGGGAAAGTGAGGTTGTACTTGTGGGAAGCCCTATAGCAATACCTCAGGGAATCATTAGGTTGGGTACAGCAGTTGCTTGACAGAATTCAATGGCATGTGGCATTCGGGTGGCCAGGTTGGAATGTCACAGCGCTTTGGAGACTAGAGATCAGTGAGACCCCAGGGAAGTTGGTGAGGAAGGCCAAACTGTACGTGAATTATGTGATACTCCATGTTTAAATAATCTTTATAACAACATGCCTGTAGAGGTAGACAGTAGAACGTTCTCAGTTTCCATCTTATTTGCACAAAACCCAGTCCCCATTGCCTCTTTTGTTCATCTGCTTTTCAAATACCTGCAACAATAGTCAGTTGCCTAGAGGGTGGGAATTAGGCTTTCTCCTTTTTGTCAGTTCACTCCTACAGCCTTTCTCACTGTGAAGCATAAGCAAAGGGAAAGAACATTTCTGTTTCCTCTTTGAAAGGTTCAAGGCAATTGGTTCCCATGTTGCTCCCTTCTGACTTGCAGCAAAGGGAGGGAAAGTTGGGTATTCTTCAGCTGACTTTTGTCTCTCTGCATGTGTAAGTCAGCTAAAGCCTTCATGACATACAATTCACAGAGAAGAAGAGGGCAGGACAGCAAAGAATTTTACAATTTTTTTCTGCTCAACTTTATGAATTGGTTTACCCATAAGCTAGGAAGGTGTTTTTCTTCCTTGTATAATCACACTGGTTTGTTACTCAAGCCAAAGCTATTTATTTGAGGCAATTAATTACCATTTGTTATTCCTTCCAAATGTACTTTTCAAGGAATTGCTTTGCCGGGGGCATTCTGTTTTTGGCAAGACTAGCATTGTGTCAAGATTGGGGTACACGCATCCATATGTGTCAAATCCCTGCAGTAGCCTATTTGATTCCTTGTGGAATCGTGTGAGGGCAGTTAGCATCAGGATGAAATATCAGGAAGAACTTGTGCTTGCAAGTAATGCAAAGCACAGATGTAAAGACTTCGCTTATCAGCCTTATAGGTGGCTGGAACTCGGGTATACTTCCAGAAAGTAAAATTCCCAGAGATTTTCTGATTCCCAACCCTCAATTCATTGTAGCTTATGGCACCGACTGAGTCAGAGGCGATGGTTTCAGAGGCATGCTGTTTGGACACTTGAGGGCTTGTAATGCAAAAGCTGGCACTTAGAACTCCATCCAAAACCAACTGGATGTCAGTGGCCCACCAAGACATCTGCTGCTCTCAATCCACTCCATGTATAAACGGGCAGATACAAGGAGCTTTAGAGGGGTCTTTTAGCACAGCATCAATTGAGCAATAGTCTGGCCACAAAATGGTCTATAATTTAGATTACTGTGATCAGTGTTTAAGACTGATCACTGATTTCAGAACACTTGGAGACAAAGGTGATTGTTTCTGGTGACTGTTTTATTTCTACATCCAAGAGCATCAAGGAGTCTCATGGGATTTCAGGTCTTTTGATTTCTTTGAGATATCAGTTCTAGAGAGCGTATCAGTCTGCCTGGTATACTGGACTGTCAAAAAAAAAAATAGTCTTCTTTCCTGGCCTTGCAGCCACTGAAAAGCAGATTACTGATAATAAGCTGATAACATTTTAGTTCATACTAGTATGTTCTTTTAGAGCTATAAAGCTGATGTAATTCAACAGAGATACCATTAACTTTAGCAAATTTAAACTACTACTGTAAGAGAGCATGAAACTCATCCCGTGATTTGATTTTGCTGCTGTTTTCTCAATCTGGTTAGGAGATAACTCGATAACATTTTCCAATCAGCTTCAAATTAAATGCAAAATCTTTGTTCAGCTGAATAACTTCTAACTTATAAAGAGCCAGAAATATCCCACCCTTACGGCTCTGCACCTGGACAAAATTTTCTGCCTCCCACAAGGGCCATGGATTGGGCCACTGGTAAAATAATGTGCTGTGACGTTGTCTCAGGAAATGCACTAATTTCCATCTGAAACTCAGAGAGTGCCTCTCTCAGTTTGCTTCCTCACAGAAGCTTGAAAAGATTTTTTTGCGTTTCTATTTTTTTAGCTTGTGTTTTGTCTGCTTTTTGTATGAATTCCTACCTAGCCTATGATTGTAAGTTTATAAAAATAAAATAAAATAAAATAAAAATGTACATGTATTCCTGTACTGCTTGTATTTCCAGGTATTCCTCCTTCCAGGGTGATGGCACCTGTGTCCCACACCCCACACCTTCCATCCCTGCGCCCCCCAGGCCTTATGGAGTGCTTTACAAGTGGGATATTGTCCTGGTTGTTGATTTTTCTGCTTCACTGGCTTATTCAGTGACACACAGGAAGTGAGCAGTTAGGACAAAAAGGAAGGCTTCATTGAAATTAAGACATGATAAATGCGTTTTACCATTTCGAGAAGCCAGAAGCTTACCTCCTAGTCATTTTCTAATAATATGTCTCCAGCTTTAGCAAGTCCTGCTCTGCACATCTGACAGCAGGTCTTGTAACTAAGTAGTAGTACATGTAATTGTGTGTAAATTGTTCCCTTACTTTTCTTCTGTCAGTCTTTTTGTGCTATTCCTTCTCTGTTCCTTTCTCAACTTGTAAATCTTTCTTCCCAAATTTCTCCTTGCTGTTTGAACCCACTCCCGGCAGCATTTCAATAGAGTTGCAGAACCAATATTTTAATTCATACATATGAACGTCTGGCTCCTTTTACTGTGCAGCAGCTCAAGTGATCAGATGAAATAGAGTCCCCACAATGATAGTACCCTTGTTCTTTCATTTGAACAAGTGAAATGCCTGTAAGTCAGTACTAGGGTGAAGGAAACAAAGGCAGGCATTAATATGTCTGCTCTATTTATGAACTAGTTGGAGCTGCAGTTTATTGACCATTCAAATTGCTTTTGGTGTAAGATTTCAGATGGAAACATTTCATTACCAAAAATCTTGTTCTTCTTTGGAATTAAATATTCTTTTTTTTTTTTTTTTCTTTTTTTTTCTGACACTGCTTTCATTTTATTACAAACTTTATCTGAATAATCAAATCCAGCCAATATAAGACATAAGATCCCTTTTTGCTGTGGCCAAGTTTATATGCATAATTCCTTTTAATGCATCAGTACATCAAGAAAATATACCACTTGGAGCTCTCAAAGCTTAAGATTGAATATTAAAACAAAAACAAACAAAAACACCAAAACAGTCTTGTAACAGGTGTACCTGTATGCATCTGCTGTCAGAACACGGAAAGCCATATTTTCAAGTCCTTTACAATACATTAGCCAAACTGTATATGGATGTGCTTGCATGCTTCATTGACCTTCCTGGTTTTAGGAAACAACTGGTTATTTGGAAATAAATGTAGAACTGTGAATGACAAGATGAGCACATGAGGCTTATAAATTTTATATCTTCCTTTGGAAAGAAGGGCATAATTTGTAGGGACAATTAGGGGGAAACCTTGAACCATTGTGGGAAACCTTGGAATACTTTCAGTGCTGCTGTCATGATCATCATTAAGAACTCCTTCAAACTGAAAACCTCCATTATGTAAGAGAAGTATTTAGGAAAATTACGCTCTTGTGTAGTTCTTCATGTACTTACAAAGACCATTCTCAGGTCTGTGAGCATGGGAGTTTAAGAGAAAATACCAAGAGATCGCTTTTGTGTGTGTGTGTATTTATATATATATATATATATATATATATATATATAAATTTAAAGAGATTCAGTACATTTTTGTTGTTGTTCAGTGGGTATTTTTTGCCATATGGGTGACAGGAATGTTCACAGGAGGTTCATTCAGAAATATTCACAGTAAGTATATATTTAGATAGGTCTATCAGAAGGGACAGCACTGGTAATACATGACAGCAACTGGAATATTGGTAGCTTCTAGAACTTTGGATCAGCATTCAGCCTATAAACATGGAAGGGGCACTGTAGGATTAACACAAATTCATGTGTCTTCTTATAAGCACATAACAAAATCAAAGAAAAACAATACCTAGAAGTAGCAACGTTATAATTACCATATGATTGCAAGCATAATGATTTCCATTACATTTTGTAAGCTGATGCCATAACATATATCAATCTGTATGTTAGGCTTCAATTTGTTTATTATTTTTTTTAATTCTTCTTAATTTCACAAATGGAAGTTAAAATAATATGTTTCAATGTGTTTATGCTAAAGAGCCAGCTATTAAATGTAAACAATAATAATATTGCTGGTGTAAAATTTTTTCAGAAATCTGCATGCTCGCTTTTGTAATGAATCATTCTTTCACCAAGAAGACATGGAACTAAAACAGATAGCAGTCTTAATGTGTCTTGGAGTTTTTTTGCTATATTTGACTATGGTCAGGTTCACTCTGGTGCAAGCATGTTACTCTTCACTGTAGTTAATGCTCCGTTAGCAAAAAAAAATGGGATTGACAATGAGTATTCATTATTCAACGCTTTTTTGTTAAGTGTTGAAATTAGTACATAATATTAAACACCTATATCATATTAAACACCTATCACAAGTCACAAACCCAACTCACAGTAGATAATTTCCACAAATACAGACGTAGATCATGAACCCTATGAAATAAGGTGCAAACCCAGAAATGTAAATGAAATGGATACTGCTGGGGTGCGGCAGGAGTATGCTAGGCTTGGGACACATTTTTAACGTGTTTCCGTTTTGTATTTAGGGACTGATGACCTTTAATGCATGCTTTTCTATGCACCAGAATATTGTTACAAGTGTAAATTTGCCCATGATGACCTTATTAAATAGATCAAAGTGAGAATATTTTTGAAATGTTTATCACAGATCTGTGCTATGATCTTGAAACTGTTGTTTTTGTTCTATGTTTTTACCAAAAGCTGCTACTTTGAGGTTTCTAACTGCATTAGGTTGGTATGTACAGCATTCTCTGTCAGCGTGTCTATCTCTGTCACTGTGTGAACACCACACACAGTAACTGGTTTTGCAGAGAGAGTTTTGCAAATGCTGCCCAGCATTTACAGGTAAAGGTGAATGCAGAAAACTTGTATTCAGCTGATGGACTTAGATTATTCAGATAGAGAGAGAGTTTCCTCCTCTGACTGTAATCACTGTCAGATGTCCGGTACTTACTGAGAAGACCAAGTAGGCACTGCCTGGTTGAGCCAGTCCTTTGCTTCTCCAGCTCTTGATGGAATGTCATTCAATATCAGATCTTTATTCGGTTCACTGCACAACAAAGATTGCACTATGCTGTTTCTAAGCATCTTTTTTTCCTTGGGCAAATGTTCCACATTCTGTAGAGCTGGCAAAAGCTCCTGTTTTGTCCACCTCTCTTGCTAGCGGGCATTGTCATCCTACCCTCTGCTGGTTTCCAGTCTGTCAAAGATATATCATTGTACTATTTCTTTTTGCACTGGAAGCCACCTAGAAATGCCTTTGATAAGAACAATGGAATAGCCAAAGTGATATCGATGTGGTATGGCAGGCAGTGTTTCCTCCTGATTTGAATCTCAGATCAGAATAAGAGTTTGGATGGGATGTCCAGTGTGGTGGTTTTTGGTCTTGAATGAAGGACAGAGGAAATGGATTTAGAGTATTTTCATTTACTTTGGGGGAAAAACGGAGGTAGCAGCTCAGAAAAAGAAGAGTAACTGAGAAGAATGAGAGGAATGTGAAGTGGTGGGTTTTGTTTTATGTTCTTCAGCAGATGTTCTCAGTCTTAACAGCATAATATTCCTGCCTGGAGAATACCAAGTCACTTCATGAGAAGTCCATACAGGTTCTGATCCAGTCTGAGTCAGTAAAACAGGAGTATGAATGCTGAGCAAGGGGACTCTCCTGGGGTGGATTTCTGGTAATGCTTTGCAATTTGTGGGTCTCTAGCAAAGCACTTAAATACGTGCTTATTTCTAATTAGACCAATAAGTCCAGTTGATTTCAACGGGAAGAGACTCTTATAATTGAAGTAGACTCCTGAACTGAACTCTGATGCATTCAGTATCTAATTTTAGAGGGAACTCTGCAAGCTGAGCCATCTGAAATGCATATAGAAATCCCAAGGCCATGGAGAAGAAAGATTTGTAAAAGATGTATCTTCAAAATCACATCTTTTTTTTTTTTTTTTTTTTTTTCACTGACTGATGGCAACAACATCACGACACTGCTAGCCAGGACTTGCTTATCCTTTGTTTCACACAAGATATTCAAAACCTAGGTACTTAGTTCTGACCTACCCTTGGTTTGCTTGAACACAATGTGATTAAAAAACAGCTTTCTGCAAAATCTCCCTTATTTTAACATGGTCCTTGCTTTGTGCTTTGTTCACTGAAAGGAACCTGGAGAGCTCCGCTATGTGTCTTCACATACGTTTCTTCAGCCTCAAGGTATAAACTCACCAGAGCTCTCCAGCAGTGAGTGCTGGAGCCTCTGCTAAGAAAGGAGGCTGGTTATGGCTGAGAGAGCCCGGTGTTTGGTGTTAATTTCAGTGTTAATTTCTGTAGTGTCCAAGAGCTAAGTGATAAGACCAAAACCTTTCTATTCCATGTCTGATAACAGTTTTAATGGTCAGAATATAATGGAAACTCCGTGACATGTTTATTAATATATTTCCCATAATTAATTCTCTTTAAAATACTACTACTTCCCTTTTTCAGGACTGCTGTTTGTAGATGACCTTGTCTGTCTTTTTAACTTTGCCCACACGCATCAGTTCTAACTTCCTGCTGTATAGCTATAAATCCTCAGCACTACTTGCAGACAAGAACAGATGATTCAGTACTATCTAGTGCATTAATGTACGATCAAGCAGAACTTAAAACACAAAGGAAGCCTTGTTGATTGTGTCATCCAAAGGCACAAGGCAGGAAGTTGAGACAGTACTGGGCATTTATTTCACAAACTAACAACTTTTAATCTTAAAAATCTGTATTTGTTTGCTTTCATGTAATTCTTACTGGACTTTTCTGGCTGCTGCACCATCACTGAGTTGCTCTGCATGCATTACATCCTCTTTAAATGTTCCCTATTTAGAAAGCTATGCAGAGCCTTCATAGAAGATTTGGAAGAGCCTCGGTGACTTTTGTGTGCACCGAGTTCTCTGCTTTTTCAGCTAGTGTTATAAGCTGAAGTTCGGGAGAAACTATATCCTCGTTTTATGTGCTTTATGGTGTCACCTTCAAATTATCTGTAACTAGTCTGTGCAGAAAGATCAAAAAGATTGCCAGATACAGAACTTTTTTCTCACCTAATTTATTTTTGCGTTTATTGATGATTTATTATGCTGTAAAATGTCCTCATTTGTACCCTGGAATATGGCGCTCCCTTCTCAATCTCTTCATAATAATCTCTAAAACCATGTTTCAAAAATATAATCGGAGGAAAACCTGAGTCTTGTGTGGGGAATCTGATTTACTCAAGTTCCTACAGCATCAAGTGGTGAGTGGGACCCCTTGCATCTCCTAGAATCAGTTCAGATTATTAGTTTATGCAAATATTGTTTTAAAAAGGAGGCATGGTATATCTAGATTTAGTTGGTTTCCTTTTTTTTCCCCATTATGATATTTTATATTTTGTTGAGAACATTGGGCTGCAATGAAAGCATGTGCTTTTATCATATATCCCTGACATAGCAATACGTTGTCAGTGCTATATTGATCTAACTACACAAGTTAGTGTAACAGTGTAGTGTAACTTTAATTCCTTTTGATTGTGCTTTTTGACAGGCTATATTGTCTTCAAAAAAATCAATCTTCATGCCTGATTAGTACTGTAATTCTTATATTATACTCTCACAAGCATTTTATGATTTAAATTTCAGATACCTGTTAGAGAAACAGCACAAAATCTTTACACTTCCCTGCCACCACCTTGAAGATTTAAAAGCTCCAGAACCTTAATGTTTTTTAGATCCATACTCAAAAACCTTACTCACCTTTGCCGTGGCCCTTCCAGCTAACTGAAGGAGGGCACTGCTGAGACTGGTTGTCACCTCTGCCTAAGTGAGCAGATTCCTGGTATGAGAGGGATTCAAACACTCATCTTTATTGCTGTCCAGCTAGGACTGTGGCAATCAGGGCAATGACCATTTAGTTGTCAGTGCTTGTTGCTATTGTGTCTTGCACAGTGCTACACTGAGCTATACTCAGCATGATTTGCAATATTAATAGTTAGCAATAATAATAAGGGCATGAAATGTGGTGATTTCAGGCTGATTATTTAAAGTGATGGAAATTACAAAGGAGCAGTGTATTTGAAAAAACAATTTTGCAGTCCATTCCTTTTTTTTCTCATACTTAAGCCCATGTTACAAATAGCTGGTGTTTCATTTTAAAGAGTACCCTTATTTATTTAAAAAAAAAAAAAAAAAAAAAAAAAGGCTAGGAGCAATACATTGTTTTAATGTCACTTAACATCCTGGCCTAAATGGTGTTTTTGTCTCTTGACATGAAGCTTCTTTTGTTCTGTTTCCTTTGAATACTATATCATAAAAAACATGATGCTTGTGGGATGCTTTAATATGGAAATCCCAGTGTTAAGGATCAATGAAGTTAATTAGTAGTGATTAATGAATGTGAATTGCTAGACTGGAGCTATCAGAGTTGCAAGTGGTCACGTAGCTGTCAAAGAGGCATAACTGTTCGGCCTGCAAAGTCAATTGAGATTGTTTGTTGTGCTGCTTACAGTTTGCTTAGTTTTATCATAATGCTGATTAAATACCTTGATTAGAAACTATTAACGAGGTATTTAAGTTGTGTATCACCTTATCTGTAAAAACTTAATGTGTCTTTTCAGTTTGCTTTATTACTGCCCGGTTCTCTCACCCTTCTTCATGGAGGGTCAGTCTGGAGCAGCACAGCTAACTTCATTAGACTTATTTGAATCTTCCCCAGTACAACCAAAATCAAAAACCTGCCCATTGTGTTTTGTGTGCTGGCTTGCTGTGCTGCTCTGCCTCACGTTCTTCTTACTATTCATTGAGTAGCTCTGTGTAGTAAACAACCGGTGAGTGAAGGTGACTTTTTTCTGGTACCAGAAAATAATGAGGCAGATCGATGCAATTGTTCTATTACATCCATGCATGTAATGCTGGGTTATGTGAACAATTAATGCTTATTTTTTTTATTATTATTTTAAGTATGTGCATAGGTTTGGTGCTGTAGTCAGCCTCTTTCAAATAGTGTGACTGTAGTGAAGTTTGATAATGTTGCAGAGCAATAAAATGCAACCCTTCCCTTTCATCATGTCATGAAAGAAGAATAATGCGCAATTCCAAAGAAAACCCTTTTCTTTTTGTATGACATAACCCCTTTCTTATTTGAAAGTGTAGTGCCAGAAGTTGAATTGCTTGCTATTTAATCTTTACTAGAAGCAGCACTATTTAGCCCTTGGCTCTCTTTAGTAGGGTAGGAACTGGAGGACAGAAACAAACAAAAATACATGAATGTCTTTCTAGTACAGATAGCTATTAATGGACTCCAACTCAGGCCAAGCTTTTACTCAATAGCACAGCAGTTTTTTATATACCAACAGAGGGCTTTTGGTCTTTGTAGCATTATGCTTTCCTGCTTTTAAACAAAAAGAGGAATAAAGCTTGTGTTCAGTTGATGAAATGTAAACTGACTTTCTTTAAAAAGAAAACTCATACCCGCGCAGTGGGTTGTACAGCTAAGCTTTCCAAGCTGAGGAGGGATTACCAAACATTATTTTAAGAATCTGAAAAATTATCAAATACTCTTGTCATTTGGATTAATACTTTTTTTTTTTTTTTTCCTTATGTCTATAGTTAAAACACTTGCCTGATATTTTTCAGCCAAGATATTTGAGTAGAAGGGCATATTTATACCCTGTTAATGAAACCTTAGTGTGTCAGCCATTGAGATGGCTGGCCTGATGACTCAGATCTAGAATTAAGTATTTGTTTATGAAGAGCCTAGCTCAATGCGATCAAGTCACAGCTGGAGTATGTAAATTCTAATGCAAAAATTATAACTTATTCTTCTGGCCTAAATTATTTGGCAAAGTAATCTGAAAATTAAGAAATCAACATGCTTCAATTATTCGCTATCTTTCTATCTCTCTAGCTAATGCGTGTGTCTAAACTCCCACCCCTTAGGAGAAGAGCTTTCCTTCCCACAGTCTGGATAAGTGGTAAAATCCCCAACCAGGTTTTCCCATCAGGCAGAATAAAAAAGAGTAGAAGGTTGTAAACTTAGGTTTTGGACACCTCCTAGTCCTTCCCCTTTATTTATTCAAAAAAAGTAATAAAGGAGAAAATTAAAGGTAAAATATATCCACATAATATTAAGATCAAAGAAAACCAATTTAACTTTTAAAAACCAATTTAAATTTAATTAAAAACAGTTAACCAATTTGTGGTTTTGCATGTTGAGTTTTCATGCCACCAGACCAATTGGTTTTAATATATAGGTCCTTGAAACAGAAAATTTGCAAATAAGAATATTTCTCTTACAAGAGAATATATTGAAAGCCTTGTTAAAAAAAAAAAAAAAAAAAAAAGCAGAAATATATATATTTCTGCTTCACCTCTTGCCTTCATGGTATGTTGCAAAAGTCAGTACTCTTTCTTTTTCAGGCTTCTGGATTTTTAAGTATAAGACTTTGAAAATGCCAGCATTAGGCTTCCCTCTATGCCTGGGGTACTTCTACTGCCAAGATGCTTTTAAACATCTGTTTTTTCTTTTAAATTTCATATAATCTCAAAATATGTTGTTTTCTGATTTTTCTGTTACTATTGTCTGATAAGTATAATAGTCTTGAAATGCTTGTGACGTCTCTCCAGCCAGTGAAGGTGGACAGCTTTGCTTGACGGAGCCTCCTGTTTCTATCTGGCCTAAGTAGCAAGAATTCTAGGGATTTCCTCAGCTGGGATCTTTTGTTTGGCCACTCGCTGTTCAACATGGACTGCATTGAAAAATTGCTGTAATTTTAAAGTGTTTAGCACCTTCTAAATGTTAAACATCTAACTGTAAGTTATTTCTCACTTCGAGTATCCTCAGCCAGCAAGTTGTGCTTAAAATTCCATTCAGGAGTGATTTGAAAAATACAAACATCAGCAGTCTTTAAGCGAAGGCCATGATCCACTATAATAGCTACTAGTTCTAATTCCTGCTCGGAGAATTGGAGAGAACTTTGCACAGACCTGGAAATAAAGCAACTGACATAAGCCTGGAAAATGTTCTAGCTGTGTTGGTCCACAAATCAGCCTTGCTAACAAAGGGTAATGAAAAGATGCCACTGAAGGACATCTCTGAAGGGATCAGAAACTGATTAATTTTAGTACAATCTGAACAGTATGTCCAGTGTAGTAGCCTTAGTAGCTGGAATTGCTTCCCTTAACTGTTTAACGGCTGGAACATATCGTAGGTTCTTGTCCAGGCAAAAAAGAAAATGGAAAAAAAAAATCATAATATGCTTTGTGGATGCTGCTTTATATACAGATGCTGTGGTAGCCGGTAGGGATGGAAAAGACATCAGAAGGTCATCTCATCCTTTCTTCTGCCCAAAGCACGCTTGACTGGATGTAAATAAAGCATTCCTGATGGATGTGATAGTATCATATAGCGGTTGAAGTTGGAGGGGCCCTCGTGAGATCACCCACTCCAGGCCCCCTGCACAAAATGGGGTCAGCTAGAGCAGGTTGCTCAAGACCTTATCTAGTTAGCTTTTGAACTTATCCAGAGACAGAGACTCCACAATCTCTGTGGACAATATGCTCCAGTTTTCAATCACCCTTAAAATAGAATTGTTTTTTCTTAGTTTTAAATTAAATTTCTTAATGTTTCAGTTTATGCCTATTGCATCTTGTGCTTTCACTAGCTCTTTGCATCTTCCCTACACCCCAATCAGGTATTTATACACACCGATAAAATCCTGAGTCCTTTCTTCCCCAGGCTAAATAACTCAGGCAAATTAAGCCTGATTTACCAATCACCTTCTTGTCCTCCATATGTTTGTAAAGGGTTTCCAAATTTACTTGTTCCATCGCCTTCCAAGGAAATGCCTTGCATTTTGTCTGTGGCTGTCTGTGACTCCCCCACATGCTGATGCACTGGATATACATAAAGAACGGTAGAACACCTCCCTTTTCCCCCAAATACACCCGTCAGTGTAAATGAGGTAATGAGAAATTGGAAGGGGCTTTTCAGTTTGCTACTATGGATTTTGGCAAAGTATTGCCTTGTTTCTATAGGGTGGGAAAGAAGGAAGTAGTGCTCTGTGATGTGTCATCTGGTCTCTGCATTACTCCTATTGAAGTGTACTTACATTTCCCTTTTAAACTTGGCTTGGGACAAAGAATTGTAACTATTTGGTGGATCTTTCAAGGTTTTCCAACATAATACGTTCAAAGTACTGTAAAAAACATTGGTCTGGAGAAAGTATGTTAGTTAACTTGCAGGTATTTTAATAAGAGAATTTAACATACAGAATTCATAATGCTGAGCACACATAGCATATGAAACTACTTCAGTGCCTGAAGGAAAGAAGCCTTCACAAACTGATTCCACACCAACAGAGGCAGTGTTCTTTGCAAATGGGTGTGTCCATCCTCCAGGCTTTGTAAGTGATGACATTTAATCCTTGGTGCATTAGACCTTGCCTGAAACTGTTCTGTAAGTATTTTAATAAATTAATTAAAGTAGACTTTTTAAACCAATCAATTTTGATGTAATTATCATGTTGGTGTTCATTACTCAGCAGACAGAACAATGAATCCCAAACAGCTTTTGTTTTATTTAAATTAAATGCCAGTATCTTAAAATAGATTGTTCAGACAGCAAGATGATCATCTCTGTGGCTTTCTTCTGCATGGGATGTTCTCCTGGGGGAAGCTTTCTTCAGACCTCTTCAGGTTCTAAGTGCACCATTCCCAGTAGTGGCTGTCACAGCAGAGTGCTGGCCAGCTATAAGGGACGTGAACTTCTTTCTCTTCCATCTTAAGAAAAAACCTACCTTCTTTGCTTCTTGAGACCCTTCTAATATTACCATAAGCTTGTTTTGAGTAGCATGATCTGGTATCTGATTAGCCACACATGTGCAGTATTAAAGGACTAAGAAAAAGCTTTGGAGATAACAAAAGCACCTTAACACCTGTGTGAGAGAACAACACGAGAAGCAAAAGTGCCAAGTTTAGAGTCTGGAGCAAATCTTTGTTCCAGATGTGCTTTGGTTTTAGGCTTGTAGTAAAATTAGCATGTGAGCTGCTGCACAAATCTCATGGAACAGAGACTGCAAATTCATGACCTAACTTTGCACTCTGACTGCGTAACGGATTAGCTGGAGCGCGTCTCTGCAGTGGCTGAAATGCAGACTTACTGCAGCTGCTGTCTGCATCTTGTCCTGCAAAATGAATCAGTCAGTGGGCCTTATTTCCTCTATAATTCCTTGACCTTTTTCTGTACATGGAGGGAATGTGAAATCTCTGTTTTAGCATTGCCCAATGGAGAGAACAGCTTCCTTGTTTTTGTCTGGAATGTCTTAGACAGAAAGACTCCTTGTCTTAAGAGGATAAGCCATCATGTACAGGTAGCCATACAGTTCACTTTCATTGTAATAAATCCCAGGGTTTCTCAAGCCACCTGAACAATATGTACATCCCAAGTAGGATGTCATAGGTTCATAATGACTGAGAACTTTGATTGTGTCCATGATGCGGGAGTTTTCTGATCAGCCAGAACAACAGGTCTTGGAAAACAAGACAAATTCCCAAGCAAATGGGTATCTACGGTAATCCTAGAAGAAAGCTCGCTAGTAAGTTTATTATCAACATTGCACTATTTTCTATTTTATTAGAAACCCATATCCCTCTCCATTAAAGAGGGTTGTATGTTGTCTTCTGTATATAGCTTTCCATTATGTATAAAAACTATTTTAAAAGCTTGATCTCTAGCCAGTTGGAATCAATGGCCAAATTTTCAGTGATTTCAGTGGGTTTTGGATAAAACCCCTATTATCTACTATTTTTCACCTCTAAGCATTGGAAACACGGGATTTTGCTGTGGAGGCAGCTTTTCAGTCCAACACCACTTTCAAAAGCTTTGATTAAATTTTGAAATAAGCATTATTAGGCTAATGTCTTTTCAGTCATTAATCCTGAACTGTTTTCTCTGCAATTACATGTGACTGTTTTGTCTCATGGCAGTTAGCCTAACTTGAGAAGAAAGTTTATAGTTTGTAAGTTATTCAGTAGTAAATTCTGCTGGCACATGTAGAGAGTTTGAAAACATGAAACACGAGGCTTTTTTGGTTTGGTTGGTTTGTTTTGTTTGTTTTGTTTTGTTTTTAACCTACTGTTCTGAGCTAAACCAGGTACTGTTGATCCTATGGTGACTGAGTTGCTGGCTGCAGTTTTCAGATTTGTTCTCTTGGAAGTCTACCTAAAAGAAATGTAAGAAGCTATGTAGGAAACTGAGGAAAAAGGAACCAAACAGCAATAAAAACAAAATAGTGAAATCTGACGTTATGATAAGAATTTATTTTCAAATCCCAATCTACTCAATGTCTTTCGAAGTCTACTCAATGAACTTTCATTAGGTATCTATTTAATGTTTTAATTTAAAAGATAAACAAGTACTGGTACAGATAGATTTTGAATTGCTTAGGTTTAAAATATGTTATCCCGCTTTGCTATTTGGTAAAGGTGATGAAAAGAAAGCAGATGGCACCATCAAAATAATAAATTTCCTCAGAAAAGACACAAGCTTCCCACTCTCAGGATTATTGAGTAGTGTACAAGCAGAGACCTAATTCAACTAATAAACTGTCAATGGGTCTCATGCTCTACGGGCCATTCAAGCATGCTGATGCCTGGATAGAGACCTCAGATGAGAGAACGGAGTAAAGTAGGAGAGAATTCATTTCAGATCGTGACATTTTAGTGGGAAATAAATTTTATCTTTTTATAGAAAAAAAAAAATCTCATTCTTTTTGGTTTGTGTTTGTCCCAGGGCTTTAAATCATTTATTTTATCCTGCTAGAGGAAGTTCGAATACATACTTAATGCCAAGCTCGTTTCAGCCCTAGATTTATGTAGCTGGTGTTGTCATTTCCCCTCTTTTACAAGCTGGATGAATGCTTAGAATCACTGAAAGGGTAGCAAGAATTTATCAACAGAGAAAAATGCCATCTCCCCTTTTGCTGAATAACACTTAGCAAAGAGTTAACGATGACTACAGCTTTATTCTCTTTCCCTGCATTACAGCTGAGAACATGTATTACATGATATCTCAGGAGATGCAGGAGATGAAGCTTTTTTCACGTGGTGCACTTATTATCCTTTCTTCATGGCAAACAGCTGTAAACGAGTCTCGCTCTTCACAGTGCAGAGGCTGTGTCCTTATGAACCTGCCACAGTAATAGCAGAATCTGGCATTTGTTGAGGCTCAGTTTGGATAAACCATTTAAGAACAAGGTTGGCAATGCAGCTTTTATCAGCAGACTGTTTTCCACTTATTTCAGGCCTTGGAGAGACTTTCTTTCTAGATCTAGTTAAAGTAGTTGACTATATTAATTCCTTTGTAGATGACTGTTTTCATTGAGCAGAACTGGATGGTTTAACACTCTTTAGGGTTAGTTTAGTATTAGCTCTACATAAAGTTGTGTAGCTTGGGTGGCGGCTTTAGGTAGGTTTGGTTTTGTACTCAAGCAGGTAGACACTTACCCATTCCATTTGTCTACTTGTATTCCAGCAATTAGACAACGATAGGCAGTTGAAGAAGCAGCAAAAGCAACCTGTGCTGAGTGAAATTCTGCCTCTTCAGATTTTCACGATGTTTAAATGTTCTTCCAAAATGTGTCATTCCTGCTGTGGAAACACCGAGGAGTCTTTCCATACCATGCTAATTGTTGGCCATGCTAGCTGTCTGATTAGTGTAGTTATTATGCGGCTCTATTAGGTATTTGAAATATTATTGTACAGTTAGCTTCAAACATAGGCTAGTCCTTTTTCATCAGTGAATAATAAAAATGGCTACATGAGCCTTATTTTTCTTCAAGACGGCTCCTAATCAGTAAGATTCTGTTTTGCCAACCAGTCTAATGTTCAAATAATGTTAATGCAAAAATCACATCACTTTGTGAAGTAAGCGCCTGTTACTTGTCACACTGAGTACCTTGTGGCCATTCATTTTGATCTTTTGTCCTAGTAAAATGCACGTCCTTCACAGTTTGCTGCTTAGTCTTCTGTTTTTCCCTGTGCAGTACTTGTCTGAATTACATGGCAAATTTCTTCAGGTAGAAAAGGCATCTGTCCACATAGACTTGAAAAGAGATGAGGTTGTACCTTATACATGTAGAAGCTAAACAATACTGTTTTTAAATTTCAGTGTCTATGCTGTGGAAATACAGATTTACGATAACACAGTATTAAGCCTGCTGTAAAGTAATCCATTTAATCCATTTAAATAGCTCACTCATCTTGAAGAGTACTTATTGAAAGATTTGAACCTTTGTTCATACATAATCTTCAACATATTCTTACATAAACTCTGTCATAATCGAACAGATTGGGACATAGAAAGCTTGTATTCAAGATGCTTCCTAAACAAGATCTGTAGACCTGGCAAGCACCATCTACCTGTAGAACTGAGGACAGGTGTGTTGTCTGAAGAGCACTGCAACAATAGCAGAAGAGCAGAACTGGTATGCACATGCATTTGCTCAAAAGAAAGATAAGGACTGTGCTCAGGTTCTGAAGAGCACGTGAATGCTATTTTGGATAGTTAGCATAATCCTGTGTAGAACTGGAGTAGGAAGGTGCTGCCGTACCTTATGTGGCTCTCCCTGTAGTGGCCAGAAAAGTAACCAAGAAGATTACAAAAAATAGAAAAGAAAATATTTTAAATGTTCAGGAGTCTGAAGGGTCAAAGAAATACTTTGAGCAGATTGCAGAAGAGGGAAGGTCTCTTTAAAAACAAAAACAAAACAAAAAAACAACAAACAAACCACTATTGAAAATGTGAGATTGAAAATTAGAATGTCAGATAACTATTTACATCAGGGTAGGAACAAAACATTGTGTTTTGGAAGGCAGGTCTTGTAGGACTGAGGGACCTGTGTTGTTTTCCTTGATGCAGTGGAACAGTCCTGATGCTTGGAAGGTACGTAATTGAGATGTGCGTGTAGAAGAAAGGCTGATTCAGGTTCTTGGTTCATCTTTTGAAGGTCAGGATGGCTTTCTCTAGGACTATTTTAAAACAGTGCAAACAGTGATTAAAAGAGTGACAAAATCCCACCACCAGAAAATCATTTATGGATCAGATAATGATTTTCTTCTGTGCCATAATGACACTTCTCCACTCTTGATCCCAGCTGCTTTTGTCAAATATTGCTGATGCACTCAGTATGTCTGCCAATGTTGCCTTATTTGTAAGCAAGTGAAGGAACTAGATAAGAATTGTCTTCAGTCAAAGTAACTTGCATGAAAGTTCCTTGGCACCTTTGTTTACAGCAAGAATTACCTAAGTGGCAATGTACACTATGAAAAGAAGCAATTTAATATCAGAATTCTACTAGTGTCGGTAGTTTTAAAACAGTATTAAAAACCTTGTTCCACTTAATGGTTTTATCTTTTTAAATAGCCATTTTGCTATTTGTTTCCTTGGGGAAATTTTTAAAAATTGTTATATAGCATTTGAAGCTGGTGCATGAGTTGTGTGCTCAAATTCTATGTCTTTTACAATTAGGGGAATTCTAACTTAGATAAAATTTAATCTTTTAACGCTATATTTTTGTTAATAATTTGTAATAAAACTTTAAACTTGTAAACCACTGAAAAAGAATACGGAAAGTTTTTATCCCAGGAACTTTTTGTACCTATGTGCTTCATTTCTAAAGTATGGCAGTTTGTATGCTTATTTAGCATTGAATGTGTATTTCCTTGCTGCATTTCAGAGTGCAATAATAAATGTAATTATAATTTAGTCACTCAGTAAAACAAGCTTAACTAGAGCATTGTCATGCAACATGCTCTAGAATTTTGCTTTCCAAATAAACTCCATGTGTCATTGATGCCCAGATAAGATCAATAGAATGGAAATTGCTTGCAGTTTCCCCTAAAGTGCTGCAATGTTTTATTGCTCTCACATTTTCAGTCTATAGCCTTTTCCCTGCCAGAGAGGGCACATGTCCATGCCAAGCACACATAGCACAAGGAAACAGAAAGATGATTTACACAAATGATGGACAGTTCATGTTCCTTTTTCTTTCTTTCTCTGTATTTTGCATCCCACTCTGGTGAAGTATGGAGATTCTTCATCTCCCCGGCATGTAAGAATTTCTCAAAGGGTGCTCAGTGTCTTGGAGGTTTGTATTTTAACTTCACAAATACTGTTTCACCTGAACTAGAGAAGTGGGTTAGAGAGATTATATTCACATGTGCATACCTTATTCAAGAGGTTATAATAGCATCCAGCTATTTAGGACTGTATTTAGGACTGTAGCCTCATTGCTGCATACTTGCAGCCACAGAGAACAGAGCAGAATCCAGACATCTCCCTGTGTTGGGTGCTGGAGAAGGGCAGGTATAGAACTGAAATGACCTTCTATTGCTGGGCTGGGAACATGATTTGTTGACTTGTCTGCTGGATACAAAGCTTCTCAAAGCTGGAAAATAGGGCCAAGAAGCCTAAGAACTGTGCTTGCAATGCGTCTGAATAGCTGTGTGTATTTCTCACCTAGTAATGCTGCCAAGCGCACCCTGAAGCCAGTCTTTGGCACAAACGTAACTAGTTAAATTCAGCAGAAGCAGCTAGCAGAAGGTTGTGCTACTGCAGAACATACAGCAGACACTGCAGAGGAGTGGGATGTAGTGGGCAGCAGCTAGCCACTTTTGGAGTGTAGTCTCTTTTTGGTGTGATATTACTTGATTTTACGTTAATGCAAGTTACTTGTATGCATCAAACATAGATAGACGTTACAAATTAAGTTGCTGTCTCTGCAGCTTTCCCTCCCCCAGGTTATATTCCATATGCTGTACAGTATTTTGTTTGATTTGTACCCACACAAACTCAGAGAAGCAGTCTCTGTAATGCTTAGGCCAACAGTAGCTTGTTCATTTGTGGCTTGGTTTATACTCTGAAACAAGTAGATCCAACTTTTGGTGTTGAGTATCTCAGTATGTACACGGGATGCTAATGATTTAACATGGGGCAAGCTAAATGCAGTCTGAGATGAGACTGGACTCTATTATTTGATAGCTGCAGTCCATTGAAACCTGCTCAGATGCCTACTTACTACTGTAACAATTACTGTTACTTTATCAGGGAAGCCTTCTATACTACCCTTATCTAGTATATTTAATCTAAATTAATTTGAAGTTAGTCTAAGTCATTGCCAAGATTTGAATTTACTGGAGTTTTTCCTAAACAGAATGAAAATTAAGAAAAACATACAGAAGCTCTTTTTTCCTGAGGCCTATATTTATCACTCCTTTTGCCCTGTTCCCCAAAGCTTTTGCTGTAACTGAGATCCAAGCTCTTCCACCTACCAGCCACAGTGACTTACTCAATGAAGAGATTTCTGGGCTTTTATCTACTCCTTATTACCAATGTGACACTTACATATTTCTCGTATTGACTTTGACTTCTTCTAGGTAACAAAACTAAGTCAGAGGGTGGTATGCATGTATAGGCTTTTGTTTGTTCCACACTGGGACCACCTGTCTCGTAGCATTGAGAGTATTCTCACCTCAGTGCATCATATGAATGAGAGGCAGACTGAAACCCCTCCAAAGCATGGGTTTTCACAGTGGAGTTTTCCAACCATCATCTTGTTTCATTGTGGAATAGCAGTACAGAGGAAACTGCAAACTCCTATTGAATATTTTGGGTCAAATATGTTTAGTACTTTCCTGGGTACAGGCTACATTTTTATGTTCTGTGCTTCTCCTACTCACTGTGAGATTTCTTCCTCAGCATCTGAAAACTACTTCAGGATTTTGTGAAGGAAAGTTGGTATGTCCAGAGTACCGATCATAGCAAGTTACAGGGTCAGCTGCTAGACCTGAATGTGAGAACAACCTGACACAACATCCCCCGTATGATACAGCTTTTAGACTTAACCAAAATCACAGTCTAGTTTTCAGAAGGGAAATAGAGAGTAAAAGGCTTCAAGCCAGCACTGCTTTCTTTGTGCTGACCAGCTTAAGAAAGCAGTATTTACATTTTTTTGTTCAAGAAGAAGGGAAATGAAACGGTGTGTGCACTCTCTCATGCTTTTTCTCTTTGAAAGAGTATGAAAAATGCAGTTGGACAATGATGTTTGACAGATTAACTCTTGTATCCCTTTGGAATGAAATGATATTGCAGTAAGGCTTCCTGACATGCTATTTAGCGCAGTAGACAGACTTTGAGGCCTTTGGTTTCACCCTTTGCAGGCTCTGAGTACTATCAAAGTACATGCTGCAGCAATGTCATTCTTATATACATGGAAAAAAGCATTATCAGATAATTAGACTGTGTCATGGAGATGTAATAAAATCCTTAGGAAATTAATTAATGCACATGTACAATAGCTACTTTAAACCACAACACTTTAGCCATTTAAAATTAGGTTCTTTTTAAATAGCAAAAGCAATTAGTCTGCTCTGACTGATTGCTTGCCAATTTTTTTAATGTAAGACTTTTTTGATTTATGGGAGTAAAAAAATTAAGAAGGGGAAGGGCAAAATTCCATCGTGGCTGTTCTTAGCAAGGAATGTATCAAGCTCAATAGCTGCTTTTTCTGTTCTGCAGTTATCTCTTGCTTCCTACGGTCCTGAGGTAAAGCTTTGAAACTTTTTATGCATTATCTTCTCAAGTATTAGCTCACTGCAATAATGTTTACTAATATCTGCTATGTTCAGATAGAAGAGTTGGATGGTATTTTTTACATCAACTCTCTTCCTACTGAAGGAGAGATTATTTGAATTGAAAAATTCACATTATTTTTGGTGGCATCTTGGCTTTTGAAATAAAATTCCCCTGTAAGTCTGCAGCACCATAACTTTTATTTTAACAGAAATAAGCCAGAATATCAGCTGTGAAAGCAAAGCAGTAAATGCAGCATATCACTGAGATGGCCACAACCTTCAGAACTGAATTAGAATTTCTGCTCTTGGGCTGGATTCAGCGTAGCTGTCATGCTACATGCCTAACGAAATGGATTCATTGGTTCTAGTGAAGAACTTGTACTTTGGCATGCATTTAACTATCTAATTGAATCGCATCTGATGTTTGCAGTCAGTATTTACAATGTTTTTTGCAGCACAAATAAATAAGAAAATCTCCTGATTAGTTCCTATCTCTCCAAAGGTAGTATTGCGTTGAGATGTTGAGGAGCTAAAGAAAACTGTGATCATGTATTTTGCAGGATTTTAGGCAAGTAAAGCCTGCATCAGAACTTTGCTGACGGTGACTACCAGCTTCAGATGTGGTCTTCCCTTGCAGATGCACTCCTGCTGGCAGCTAGCATGCACTGTTATAACCTTTCAGCGCACCTCTCTGTTTGGGCTCTCTGCTTGCCTAGGCTTCTTCAGCAGAGGACACATTTACTTGGCTTCCCAACCTCCCTTCCTGCACTTCCCAAAGCAAGATTAGGACTTCACAATCAAGTCTCTTTGGGGACAAGTTATTGAGCAAGTGACACAGAAGAATTGCTATGCATATTAAACAGAGAACGATTGCTGACAGATGCAGTATTTCAAAGGGAATTCTGCACAAAATAACATACAAACTTTGCTGAAACTTACAGGTAATGACCTGTAACCTTATAGGACTGTAGGATTTACAGGTATTACATTGTTTTCAAGAGACTTCCCAGCTTAAATTTTCTTAAAGTTCTCAGCATCGTAGTGGTCTTATTGTCTTTTTCAGCTACGTGTTGAACTTTTTCTTGTCATATTGTGCTTGTCTCCTATCATTTGTGTGCATTGAGAGTCACTGTAGAAAAAGCAGTTCCCTTTTTCAAGAAAGACATGGTCAACCTTGGGAAATCTGTGGCTTTATTTCAGTCTCAAGGTTTTCTCAGTGTCTCTAAACCTCCTGTGCTTCAGTCACGGCATATGACTGAACTGCTGAGACAAAGAGCTGAGCTGCTGCGATACTTGTGTTCCACTCAGTGCTACTGGACTTACAATGAAAACATATTAAACAAAAAAGAAATATATTTTTAGAGTTAGTGGAACTTCTTTCACTTTAAGGTCTGTGTTCAGGAGGCACACAGGCGTGCACTTCTTGCTGGAGATAGTACAGCTTGTACATTGTTTGCTACGGGTAGATTTTGGCCACAAATTCAGAGAACAGAAAATGATTTTATAAAGTTAAGGAAATATCTAATTGTTAATTCAGTTCTCTGGAATTCATACAGTCGTTGGGAAATATGTTTTATCAGTCATTTATTAGTACTTTCTGTGTCAACATTGTGCTCAGTAGTGAACAAATGAGAAGTGCAAGGCCTGCCTCACTCTGCTGCACTTCCCACTGCTCTGCTAGAAAGGGAGCTTTTCTGTGGAGGTGAATGTGAAGCCTTTGTGGATTGCAGATTGGTGTACAGGAGCCTTAGCGTGTGGGTAGAAGATACAGATGACAGAACACTGAGAAAACAGTATGTGGCAGGAAAACAAAAAGTGTCTAGTCTTCTGCAGAGTTGAGTTAAACAGGCTGACTGAGCTAGGCAGAGAACAGTGGATCCAGAGCTGGGAAAAGGGAAATGGGCAATAGCAGAAAAGGAGGAGAGAGAGAGGCAGGAGAAGCTGGAACAGGCAGGAAGAAACAGGTTATCTAGAAGTCTGTTATTTATTATGTCAGAGAAAACTGCAGATTTGCATCACAGTGTAGCATTATTGCAGTGACCTTATAGATCCTAGTGTTATCCATCTGTTATTGGTGAAGTCTCCTATGTGTAATAGAGGGGCTTATTCAGCAAGAGAACTTGACCTGAAATCAATGGCTCAGACTTAAGATGGTAAATTAAACAGCTTTTGACTAGCATCTAAGATTTTTGTACTGCATAAGTGAGCTAACGGTCTTTTTTTTAATATAAGTCAGACTCCAACAAACAAGCTGGGATGGAGACAAATGCAATGGGCATTTTTCTCATCACTCAGTGGTATTCAAAACGTGTTTATATCACATTATGGTATCAGCCAGGTGGTAGCTTTCTGGAAGACTTTTAGTTGGACGTTAGCAGTGTATATCAGAAATACTAATGGTGGTGGTTCAGCGTGCCAGAAAAAAAAAAGCGATCAAATGATGGTTCTTGTAATAAATTTCACTTTATAGATATTATTTAAACAAACAAACAAAAAAAAACCTGCCTATTTTCCCCTCATATAACAGATACAGATAAATAAGAGGCATCTGATTTAGGTGGAAAAGGTCCCTTGGATTAGGAATTATTGGTCAGGTTCTGAGCTTTGAAGGCATACTGCCAAACGTACCTTTTCTGCAGGCATCTGGTAGGTCAATGAACTGGGTTATAAGGAGTTATCATATAGTGATTACTCAGATGGCTTGTGGTAATGTTATAATGACAGTTCAATTAATATGATAAGATCTTAATTGGTTGTGTAGAATATTGTCTTTTAATCTATGCAAAGTGCCAAGGGTACAGGAGAGGTGCATATAAATCTGACTAAACCCAGGGTGCCTGTGCCTCTTGCTTAGCCCCAGCCTTCAGACTCCTGGAGATAGGAGGAGTCCTGAAGGAGCCTCCCTTTTCACACAGATGGATGATATTGTTGGTGCAAATTCTGTCCACAGAAGAGAGATAGAAATGTCCTGTCTCCACTAACAGAGACCCTAGCTTCTACACAGAGAATTGAGACGCTCAAACAGGAAAGGAGCCATAGCAGCCATAGTAAATACTAAGAAAGAAAGCTGTGGGACGCAAAAACACACAACATGTTATGAATTTCAGCTGAAAAATTGGCTTTTGTGGCAGAAGCTTTTACAAAGCTGCATCATAGAGCTCAGTTTGTGACTTACAAACGTTTTCAAGTTTAGTTATGGACCTCTGTACCATGAATATAAGTCAAATGATGGGAGGCTTAGTTTTTCATAGTTACCTTTCACATGCCTGTTCTTCAGCCCCTCAAGGATTCCTAGATCAGTTCCACACCTGAGAACTCAAGAGAGAGAAGGCCTATGCAAACTGATAAGGGAGCTTCCTGCTCAGCTGTGTACAAGTTCATTTTGGTGCTGTGCACAAGTGAGGGGTACATGCTTGCAGATTAATTAGGTTTTAACTAGCCATGTACAATATGCACATACCCAATTTGCATGGCCAATTACAGCAATGCTGCAGGCTATCAGTGCTCCCCTTTGGCAAACAGTCCCTAAATTCTACATTTGAAAATAGGCCTTTGGGTTTGTTTAGGGGGTCAAGGGAGCCTTTTGTGGGGAAGTTGTGGTGTTTTGGGGGTTCTGCTTAAATAGAGGTCTCGCTTTCCCAGGATATTATTAAAGGTACTAAGGTGCAGGGTATAGGCCTAAAGGGAAATATGGTACATATTAATCCAGTAAGCCTCTTTTTGTTGGGCTAACAAAAAGTCACATAACCTCATGTTTGTCAAAGTGGTGTTATTATAGGAATATTGCATTAAATAATATTTAGTCATCCAGTTTAGAATATAATTATTTCCCTTTAAATTTGCATGATCTGAATGCAATAGGAGGTGCCAATGTATTATCCAGAGGACTGCCAAACTGATTTTTGGCTTTTCAGTTCATATGTATTAATAAATCTATTTTTTTTTTCTGTGTTGAATGCTCACTATTGTAACAGTATAAAAGAAAGCAAGGTGTTAGAAAACAGAACAGTAAAACAGAGATAAAATAACTATATTGGTCAGGTGGTGATTAGCCACATCTGGAATATTAGTCACCTAAAGTTTTAAGGCACATTTGTATGAACAATCTGTTCCCAAGCATTACCTTAATTCACACAAATGTTTAGGCTTTGGACACATGAACAGACCAATTGGTGGCAAATCAAGCTGGTGCTGTTTTAAAAATCCACAAATATCTGACACAACCTGTTAGTAATACTTTAGCTCTGCCCTACATTGACAAATAAACCTATGGCTGACTGAAATACCATGTACACACTGCTTGTTTCTCACATTTTAAATATCCGTTGGCTCATTTGTTTGTAATTGCTATGGTACTTCTTGTTCCAGGTTTATGCCTGGAGCTTTTCCTTGCTATTATATGTTCCCTTAGCCTTAAAATTGTAAAGCAACTGGGGTAGAATACTTTCTGAATGATCTGAAAGCTACCAGCTTTGTGGATCAGTTCTAGCAGTTTTGTACAGGGGAAAGTTATAGAGAAAACACAAAGACGTAGGGTGAACAACTGGAACATAGATGATATGGAGAAGATAGGAACCAGTAGGGGGAAAAAAAAGGGGCAATAATGGGTTGACTCATGCCCTGAAGGCAAGAATAAGCTCATTGTGATGAGAAAAGGGGTACCATTGCAAAGGTTTGAAGGTTTTGACATGGTTTAATATTTTAGAGTTTCTTGACTATGAAAGTAAAACAGTTTTTTTGCTGAGAGCCAGAATTCAGCCTGTCATTACACAAATCCATTCCACAGTTCCACTTCAGTCTGGAGAGGACATGATATAGCCAGTAGCCAGCAGGGCTATCACAGTAGGTATTACTTGCCCTTCTGAGTAATTCTCTTTTGCAAAAAAACTGCTGTTAATGCAGATGCTTTGCTATTCTTCATCTGCAGCATTCAGGTTGTTCATTTCCAACACTATAAGTGGCCTAAGAATAAACAGAAGACTGCAGTTTTCAGAGAGGAAGTGAACATTTACTTAATCGTCTTGAGCACATGTTCTCTCACCTAGAGAAACATTCTGTCTTTATTCTGTTTTTCCACCTCTGCCTTTTTATTAGGAAAGAGGACTGCTGCATCTTTAATGCACTACTTTACAACCTTTTATGTAGAAAGATTAACAAAAAGGAACCACACTTAATTTAAGATGACAACTTAGGTTTGCCTCTGGATTCTTTTTTGGCAGACGTTCTCTTAGTAAATTACATTTGACAACCTGAAATAAATTCAAACCAAGATTTATGCCTGCATTTGCTCACAGAGCTGTGGTTCATCACACTGTGTGGTTAAAAAGCTATGAAAAGTAACAACTAATTTTAAAATGTATTTTTAGACAACCTACATGGGCTACCAGTGCTAAAACTTTAAGAAAAATCAGGTCTCTCAACTTGTGGAGGTAAGTTTTTGGTTGATAATAGAGTTAGTTATAGATGCTTGTGTTTAAAAAAAAAAAAAAAAAAAAAAAAAGCAACATTACAAAACAAGAAGAAATGAGTCACAACAATAGGTTTTCACTTGCAGCTTAACACACAAAAAAAGGTTTTTAAAACATAACCAAGGACGTGGCATCTTTGAAAGTTTTCCCAAAGGAGAAGTCAATGTTAGCCGAGATTGCCAGAATTTACTTTAGCTATTACTATGGATGAATAATTATGCTCAATTCAGCCAGTGATATGGGTTCACAGCAGGTTAATTGGTAATAATGGGTTTCATTCCAAACAGTGAGGAATGATATTTCAACAAAAAAAAGTGCTCTCCCAGAAAGCTGAAGATGTCCTTGCTTTCAGTGCTTCATATTCACAATAACACATACAGGAGATCAGTGTTCTTGTTTCTGTGGCATTGAGTTGCCCTCAGTTGCTCATGGCTATTGAAAGCAAATGCAACAAGCTGAGGAAGCATCTAAGCTGTGCAACATGGTCCTGCTTTCTTTTTTAAATTCTTTTTACTCCTGATTGAACACTACATTCCTGGGGACTAGACAAAGGAGAACAGCATGATCTCGTTAAAACCACCAATGCAACTAGACTTTTATCTCTGTTACACAGGTGTAAATACAGAGTTGGTCATTTGAAGTGGGGCATGCTGATCTTAATTGGACACGGAGGAATTTTCTGTGTTTAGGAGTGCACTTGTGCCTACTGCATAGCACAAGAGTTCTTCATCCCTCCTTTGGTCTTGTGCACTACATCATATAAATAATAATGAAGAAGCAGGAGTAAGTCTGTTGGTTGTGATCTGGATGAAAATGGAATCTGAGTCTCACCCTTCAGAATCATCTCTCACTGCAGCAGCATCTTCTAAATCCTGGGTATCTGCTGTCATGTACAGCATCCCAGAAATGAGTAATATTAGTGTGTTAGACAAGAGAAGATATGAACGTAAATAATCCTAGATAAACCTGCATAACCTGAATTATGCCCTAAATGAGCTCTTAAAAAAAAAAAAAAAAAAAAAAAAAAAAAAGTTTTGGATCAAATTCTCCTGTCCTTCAGTTTCTGTGAACCTGTATGATTTGCTATCTCATCATTCCATTTCTTGCTTTCTGGTTCCTAAATTGTTTGTATTTTCTGCATTTGGTATCCTAGTGAGCCCCTGTCAGAAGCCCTCCTGACTGCAGTGAGTAAATCTCAATTAAAACCAAAAGAAAAAGTTTAATTTTTCATTACTTTTCTTGAAAAAGAAGGGAAAAAAATCTGTATGTATGTCTAGAAGCAGCAAAATACAGTTCTGTTAGAGTTGTATGCAAGTTATCCAATACAAAAAGTTGGAAAACATTAATACAACACTTTCAAGGTTGAAGTATTTGAGTTTATTTTCTCCTCTGCCCTAAATTATTTTTTATAAAATTCCCTAGACTGGAAAAGGCTGTTATAGCATTTGGTTATTCCTCTTTACTTTTGATGAGACAAAAGCACTGTGCCATCCCTTGGGATCTGTTACAGCAATAGCACATGGTAACTGTATGTACATGAGTACTGAATTGTGCTTGTAAATGTTTTTCCTCTTAGCCTGCTAAAATTAACAGGAGTATTTGAATGCGCTCTGGCAGCGGTGCCATAAATCCCATGCTCCTGACTGGGTTGCCTAGCTGTTGTGAGTCAGGCTTGCCTATCCACCCAGCTCCTTTCCTCAGACTTTTCTTCTAAAACGTTCAGCGTATTTCCTATATGGAACATCACCTCCCATGTATAGAAACAGATGCAAATGTCAAAATTCATTATGTCTAGATATAATAAGGGATCTATATTTCTAAGTATCTATATTCCATCTGATTTATTAAATAGAAAATTAGTAGGTATTAGCTTCTGTTTGTGCGTACCTCTACAGTACCTGGTGCCACAGATAGTCAGCTCAGCTGGGATTCTGAGTGCACTTCTAAATAGAAGTTTTAGATAATAAGAAAGCATTATCTTATTGGACAGTGTGGGCCTGTTTAGTCTTGATGACTGCTGCTTTTTTATAGACACTTTCCATCTACTTTTTAGATCTCGTTGCTGAGAAGCATCCACTAATACTCCATTTCAGTATTCTCTTCCTTAACCTTTTATTATTTGTTCTCAGTTTGTTTCTGCGTGATCTTTCTCCTTCTGTGTTGTTTGTGACCTTCAAGAAGAAAGAGGTTTTGGGCAGTTGTCTTGAGGAAGGTTGGAGCCCGTACTAAAAGATAGTTCAACCACCTCTTATGGTAACACAGATAACCCTAAAATACTGACCAGCACTGGTCTGTTCCATTCCCCAAAGGGCTAGGCTACTAACTGCTTTGCTTACTATTAACTACTATGCCCTGGAATCTCACCTTGGACTTTTTAAAACATTGTGCAGTGTTTTGTCTGAAAGATTGTCTCAGATACAAATGGCAGGTAATTATCTACATCCATCATTCCTCACTGTGCTTCACTAAATGTGAAACGGTTCTGCACTGGCATCTTGACTTCTCTGTTTCACTTCCCTTTCTGCCTGTTGGTGTCATTAAGGAAGTTCTGCATCCAAGGTCTGCAAAGGGCAGGTAGGACGAAGTCTCGGTACTGGAATACCAGTGTGTTAGAACAACACTGCTGCGTTCCCCCCAAGAATAATAAAACATACAGTGTATGTCTTGGGTAAAATAACCTTTTGCTTCAGGCTTTATGACTCCTGGGAGCTATATGTTACCCTGAGGAAATATTTTACTGCTTTTGTTCCCTAAGTCTGCCACTAGAGTGATATATATAATATACTCTCCATGCGAAAAATGAGGTGACCTATACATCGTACATTCAGATTCAGGAGGCTGATTCTGATTTCACTAACCAAAAAGGAACTCTCTTCCAGTCAGTGAGGTTATTCCAGTCTGAAGTTGGTGAAATAATGTATTAAACCACGGGACTGCAACTATAGCAGTGGAGGATTTCTCACAATGTAGTGCCTTGGATTCAGATGCTCAGCTTAACTGAGTCAGTGCCATTCTACCAAACCTTTGAAATGATCCATGGTATCTCCTAACATCCTTAGGCAAGAAAGAAGGATATCATGTGATGCTCTAATTTAAAAGTGCTCTGGTAGATCTACCATTTTTAAAGTCCAATTAAAAGCACAGAATCTTTTGCCCTTGAATGGGTGTTTTGAATGCTTATTTAAAAAATAATTTAAATTGATTTTTCAAAGGAAGTTACAAAATTTTGCTACTGTACCAGCTAAATAAGTTCTATAGATGTGACAGGAATGCTGTGAAACGTAACAAAACTTTTAGAATACATTGACGAGCTAGAAATTGTTTACCTTAAAAGTAGAAATTAATAATAAATATACACAGTACATTTATAAAATAAATATGAGCAGTCTAGAGAATGGATCAGACATTCAGATCAGTTTGTCTCACAACGTATAACACAAGAACAAAGGCATATCCAATAAAGTTTAGAGTTACACAATGATAAAAATGAAAGATGTGAAACTTGACACTGCACAGTATCTCGGAGATTAAGCATTTGACATACTTCAAATGAAAAGTCAGGCATTTGTATAAATGATAAAACATCTACTGTTTGATAGTCAAAGGTATCTTGCATGTCTCTAGCATGTAAATAGTAAAGAATGTGAACTACTTGGATTGATGTTTTGGCTAAGTGTAACATTTTTTATCTCCTTGCATCCCTATAATGTTTTCAGTTTCACAGGTACTCTAAAACAGCAATGATAGTGCCGATATGGGAGGTTTTATCAGCTTAAGAAAAGTTGTAATTCTCCTAAATATCTATATCAGGATGTGTATTATTTCAAATATAAGCAGAATCTTCATTATTTCTATATTATTATATGTATTAATTATAAAATATATTATTTCCACACTTAAGTAAAAAATGTATTGGTGTAAAATCAACTTGTTGATTTTTATTATGTTTTATATTGTGGAAATGGCTTTAGTTGATATCCCACAATGATCCTAATAATATCGTTTGTATTTTTTCACCAGTGTAACTCATGTAAATGAGGATATAGATCTGAAATGACAACATTTAGTAGTAATACAAATATCTTTTGATTGTGAAGGAAACTTCTGTTTTGCCTTTAATTTTTTGAGCTGATCATTGTACTAGTGCACAGAAGTAGATGGAAGCAGCTACAGAATTATCATCCATCACAATTTATAAAAACTTTATAGTAATCTGTGGGTTGTCTCATGCCTGCTGTAAGGACATAATTCACTCTTGCTGTTTTTACTCCTGAGGAAACTGAGTCTTTCTCTGAGATCAGCAGGAATTTTACTTCAGTTTGCATGTACTGTTACCACCTGATCCTCATATCCCCTCAGTGTAAGAACATAGCACAGCCTTATCTCAAAAGAGAAGCATGAACAAGTTGTTTCCTTAGCATTAATGAATATGTCTTTGAAACATTTCTTAACCAAATAGGTCAGAATAGAAAAGACGAAATTACAGTCAGCATCTTTCCATTCTGTTCTTTGTGGAAACAGTCCCATGTCAGCGAGTTTGTCATCTTCCCTGTAAGTAAATGACCAAATAGAACAATTCCTCTTATGTCAGTCAGAAGGAACTGATTATATCATGATCATGTTTATGTATGTACGAATTCATGTTTATAATGTTCATACGACGCTACATGAGCAATGAATGTAAATTGGAAGGCCCAGACCTATAAGCAAATATAAGTGTCTGTCACTGATACCAAGTAGAAGTTGAATACCAGGTATTTAAAAGACAAACTAGAATATGAAACTAGTTCACTTGTGCAAGTGTTTCTACTGAGCATTCAGGTGTATCCTGTAGTCTTCTGGCAAAAATCAATAAGGAAGTTCCTTCAGTGTTATTTGGAAAGTTGTACCATGACTTATACAGCAACTAGTTCAGCAAACACCTTTGGGAGTGTATGTGTGTGGCAGTGATTTAAGGCTGTAGACTCATTTTTTTAAAATGTTAGTGGAGAGAAAGTGATTGGTAAATTAGGTTATAAAAAAGCATAAGGTTTGCAGTTTGTTGACGGCAAAAGTTGCCTTGGTTTTGATTTAAAAGTCACCAACCTTCCTAAATTCTTGCAAGATCTGTATCAGCTATTCAGATGGAGTAGGCACTTGAACTAGCCATATGAGCAGAATATTTCTGTGATATGATACTGTTCTGCAGAAAACAGCTTTGGCTTTTTAGAAAAGCAGTCCCCTGTGGCGTCAGCTTGGGTAGTGGCTGCAGGGTGTATAAACCATAAGGTGAAGCATATGAAAAATTGCTTCTGAATCTCTCTATCCTCAGACATGATTCCAAGGAGCTTGATTTTAAGTGGGTAGATGTTCACTAGTTTCTAAAACCAATGCTAGAGATTTTATATATACTGCAAAATAATAAATTAGAGGTTATTTTGAAATATCTGATCATATCATAGTCATTCCTTGCATTTTTTTATTACTAGTTTAAAAAATGAACTTGAAAAACCATAATATTCAAATATAAAATGAGAAGAAGTTGAATATCTGTTGCAATCAAATAAATAAGTAAATAAATATGGTATTAAGAACCACTCACTTGTAAAAAAAAAAAAAAAAAAAAAAAAAAAAAATAAAACAAAAAAAAGCATTTTTCACATTCAAGACATGAAAGTCACATCTAGCACATTTAGAGCATCTGGCAGTGATTTGTGACTTTAGATCTCATAGGCATTTTCATCTATGTAACTTTATACCATATCCTTTTATTTGAAAAATCAGTTTTAGATAAACCAATAATTACTTTGTTAAATGTTGTGTACAGGCCTCTTGCTCAGGAATCTCACTTTTATCCAAAGGTCTTTGAACCTGATACCTCTTCCTATTAAAAAAGTAAACAAAACTTTAACCTTCCCTTCAGAAATTCATCAGAAAGGTCAGTGCTCTGTTGCCTCCAATTTCCCAGGCTCAGCTGGGAGCTGATTAAAGCTGCCAGCTATGACTTGTCAGTTTTGTCAGAGACAACTATATAAACTCTTTGTTATTCACTTTGCTGTGTATTATAAGTGTATTTATCTTCTTCTGTCAGGCGTTGGCTGGACAGGTGCTAGAGGAGCAGTGAAGCAGTAGCATTAAACGCTCTAACAATGTCATTACTTAGTAACTTACACCAAAAGCATGGGCAGAATATTCAGGAACTTTCTCTAGTTCTTCTCTGTGTAAGTGACTGGAGTGGCCAAGGGAAAAATGTTTGTTATTCCAGCAGGTTCCAGTGAGTGCGTGTCTGTAGAAAATCAGAATATATGACTGTGGCTGTTTGTCATTCTGTATCCTTGGGGCAATGTTCTGGGGCTGTTTGTGATGCCTAGTGTATTTGATAAGAAAATAGAACAACCTTGGGTAATAAAGAGGGTCTTAGAACTATGCAGATTACATTTTAATGTGAAGAAACGGTAAAATGTCGTGGTGAGAAGCTCAGAATAGCTTTGGAAGGAGCCGCTGTTGCTGGGCTTTACGGGACCAAGCAGAACAGTAAATTCTGTGCAGCAGATTCATGCTCGGGGGAGGAAATGTAGCAGCAAACTGGACAGGTTGGTTTCAGAAGCATTTCTGGCACAAGAGACAAGATACAAAGACTTCTTAGATTTATGATCTATTCTGTCTGGTAAAATTAGTGTCTGGGCAGACCACCGATGTAGGTGTGTTATTTTGCAAAGATACCCAGTGACCTGAACTTCAGTCTAAATAGAGATTCAGAAATGTGCAGAAGTAGTTGGAAAGTTTCTAGCCCAGCTTTCACGACAGTAAACCCAAACTAGGATATGCTTCCAGGCAGTGTTCACAAGGGTTTGTATCCCTAGCATGAGCAGAAACCGACTTTCTTCCTGTCTCTTTGTTGCTAAGGGTTGGCAGACTTCTCCTAGTGAATATGGAGATCGCAGTTCGCAGCTCCAGGTTTAGGCGTAGTGCTGTTAATCCCTGCTTTTTCCCATTCAAATAGATTAGGGAGAACCTGTGTGTAAAAATGGACTGTGTGAAGTTAGACTCACTCTAACTAGAACTGTTAAGCTGTTGAATATCTTCAGTGAAGCACGGAGATATCACGTCTGCATTCTGTTCAGCTAAGCACAGTTCTGGAAACATGGTTGTTTTCCCTTGGATTTGGTACCAGAGTCTTTTGTGACTTGCAGATATATAGGGATACAGATAAAGCAAAAAAATTCACATGATACGATCTGCAAAATGCAACAGCATCACAAAAATGAAAATGTCTCTATATTTGAAAATGATGGTTGTAAAAAGAATGGCTTTACAAGAGAGAGCCCATAATTGTATGAGGTTTATACCCTGGAAGGACACTTATCATTGAGAAGCAGATAGGAAGAAAGCAAAAGACTATGAATTAACTATTTTGTCAGAGAGATACCAGGCAACTGGTACAGAATTAATAAAGTTACATGGATTTCTGTGGGAATATACATACCTGGGTGTAGGGGTGCAATTGGGGATGGAAGGTGGCTGACAATAATGAGGAATGAGTACAGGTATTTGCAAATATTTTCTTAATCAGAAGATGTCAATAAATAAATCTGTATGCCAGAGCAGGCATACTGGTTTTGAAAAGGGTGAGGTCAAAAAGAGAAAGTGACTGTTCATCTCAAATTGATAGTTTTTGGAAGGGAGCTGACTTGGTTTCAAATACCTTTCCTCGATTCAGGTCAGGGTTTTGAACTTCTCCCTCCCTAAATGAGGTTAGAGGCTATTATATATTGTATAATATTGTAACACAGGTATGTGGCAAAATCATTCACTATTATTTCTCCTCTAAAAAGTTATAATTTATTTCAATGGAGAAGGGGAAACTTTGAAATCTTGACAATATTAATGAGTTCAAAATGTGATACCGATGCAATCTGGAAAAGACTAAAGGGCAGAGCATGGTTTGGGGTGAGCAGGAATGGAGAAAGTACCAGAAGGCCCTTTTTAGAAACTTTCTATCCATTAATTTAATTTTCTTACTTTGCAATCTGATATATTGTAGATGTGTCACTTGTTTTTTTCCTCGTATTTCTCAAGGGCCGTGGGCAAGTGGCACCATTTCAGGATTTTTGCAAGTGCTTCTGCCAAATTCTACTTTTAGTCTTGACTGGAGTATTATTTCCAACTGCAATAAATTGAAATGAGTGTTGTTATACAGCACTTCCTCAGAGGCATTTGTTGTATTCTGCTTTTCTGGTTGGAAGACGTGGCTTTTAGTTATGCTTAGTGTCACAAGCAACATCAATTTAATGGTTTTAACGAATTCCCTCATGGACTTTTTCATCACCAAATCTGACGTTTACAAGTTTGAACATGCTGTTCTGTGTAAGGACAGTCTGCTGGAAGAGGTGGCAATCGGGATGAAGAAAGGCAAATAGCGGTTTTCTTCGAGGTCATGTCTGAGTGATAGTGTTAATGTGTACATGCTTGTAGAAGACTTCAGTTTCTAGTTATAATCAATACTTGACATATTTTTCCCATGATTAAATTAAAGCTGGGAAAGTCAGATTTCCCTTAGGAGAAAACAAGTGGCAAAACAGTTCATTGGTGATCTGCATCTAATCCGAGTAAGTGCTACAATTACCTCTACTCTCATTCATTTATTTGTCCCTGTTTCCTCCTGCTGGCCTGCTGCCTAATATTTTTTTGGCTTCCCACCCACATCTGAAAGAGTAGTAGTTCATACATGTAGGTTTGCTATCTTCAGTACTCTACAGGATTCCTTATTAGTAAAGTAAAAGAAAATAGAGTGATGTAACCAGTGTTACAGCTATCTTTCCTCTCGGTAATATTTTGCAAACAAACCTATAGATGTGCAACGTCCTTAGGGTTCTTTGCCAGAGCCCTCCTGCCGCAAGGTCACGCAGTAAGCATGTTTCCCTACCAGTACTGAGAATCACTGGAAACTGGGTTCCACCCAGCACAGCTTTAGGGCTCTAAGAATATTTTTTTCTTAGACATTGAATGGGCAGTTAGTGCCTTCTTTGCCTTAATAAAGGTGGCTTTGTGGCTGTGAGTATTTTTGCAGGGGCCTGGATCTCATCCTCAGGTGCGCTCCTTACGGGATGTGGGGAGCTGTCTCCTCTACGTGCCAGGGCATCGTGGTGAGGCCACAGCTGCTCATGGCTGCTTTTCTTCCTGCTCCACCTCCCTTAATCGGGCACTGCAGTGCTGGCGGTGTGAAGGGCATATTGCTTGGTTCATTAAGGACAGCCTCATGAAAATGAGAACAGTCATGAACCAAAACAGCTTGAAGAAAGACTTCAGGTAGAAAAGTGTGACTGAGAATTGGAAAGTACTTAAGGAGTATTTGCCAGAAAATTGTAGTCCAAGTTTGTCTCCCACACAGCACTACTTTGCTCAGGTTCTGAAAGAGCTGCCGTAGAGCTGCAGGTTGGAGCTCCTTAGAGCTCCTCAGTGTGGGCCAGCCAGTGCCTTTCTGCTTATGTGAGCCAGCCGTAGCCCTGTTTCTTTGTGGGAATAGAGGTCTGCAGTCACCCTTCCACTAATCACTTCTACATCCTGAGTCTTTCCCTATGTGGCTTTATGAAAGATTAACCATTGGAAATAAATGATTCTTTTACTCCTCACAATTTGTTTTTTATTTTTCTTAAACCATGGAAATAGTTAAATGGCTTTGAATCTGGGAAATTGGTACATTAAATAAGTTGTCTGTTTTTTTCATTTTGAAATCAAACCTTATGCACTGCTACTGAGCTATGAAAAACCTTTTAAAATGCCCAAGTAAAGATGCTTATTAGGCAGTTGTTCCCACAGAAAGGAGAAGCCATAAGAATGTTGTCATCTCCGCTACCTTCCTGAGATGGCTGGTTACAGACTTCAAAGATTACATTCACATGCAAAGCAGAAAATTATGGTAGCATTAAATTAAAATTAATAACTCAATCTTTACGACATTAAGTCAGAGGCAGTCTAATGTTATACTGTCTATGAAGCCTATGGTTATTTACAACCCAGATGTTTACAGAAAGCAAACCAGCTTTTTTTTTTTTTTTTTTTTTTTTTTTTTTAAAGGAGCTGCTGTTTCCTCATTAAGTCTCCTCCTCGGTGGTATGTTTGGCTCTTTTAGGCAAACATTGTTTACGACACATCTCAGAACTGATGTTGATTCAGAGTAGAACAGATAGAAATTGGGAATAGTTTAGTCACAAAAATAAGCAATAGTTCAGGTGTTAAACCACTGATGTGGAAAATTGCTCTGACAGTTGTGATGCTGTTCTATCTTTTAGTAAGAGTTAAGCTATCATTTACTTCAAAAGAGTCAACTGATGTCTTGTTTTCTATCACATGCTATACTGTACTGCTTGTGTTAGTGCAAAGACAAAAATGTCCGTACCATTGTACAAAGTAGTGGCAAGACTTCGTTTAGGACATTATGTATTGCTGCTGTCACCTTTATTCAAAATAAAATTAATTTAAGCTTGAATAAACGCAGAGAAGGCCACTGAAGTAATTAAGGCAAGGGGAAACTTATCACATGCAAAGAGAGATAAAAGAAGCTGCCCTTTATCCTTTATTCCTTGGTTTCTGTTGTCACTCTTTTTTTTTTTTTTTTTTTAATGTACAGCATCCTAAAGTAAATTTGAAACTGGGCAGTAGGGGTCATTTTAAAACATTTAATTGCTTTACAACAGTCTCTTTGGAAAAACTTGTTATTGCTAGTACCAAAAATAGTGACAAAATAGTGGCCTGATCATGAAACAGTGGTGTGGCTGAAATTAAGAAAAGGATACTTAACATGGTTCACAATACATGAGATAAATGCGTTGTTTTCCCCTGGAGCAGTAGAACCTCCTTTTCCCTGCTCCCGTTTTCGTTTTTGTCCTTTCCTCAAATGTATGATTTTACTGTAGTCTATCGTAATTATTAACTGAAATAAAGAGCCAGCTGTAAATACATGACTTTTCCTGTGCACTGCTCGTGAAGTTGAATTTGACATGCCAAAGGGTGGTGATGGGAGGGGTTATGAGTGAACAGAAAAATAAAATTTGGCAGAAGGAAATAGAAACCTCTCTCGTGAAAACTTGGGTATTCATGAACATTATAAACCCCATCATCTTGACGAGCCCACTCACAGTGCCAAAAATGGCAGCACGAGGAGAAATGTATCCAAGAGCAAGCATCAGATGTGAGGCTATGTGATGTCATAGCATCATTCTGTCACTCAATGCCAATTGATTTCTAGGGCTGATTGCAAGCAATCATTAATCACTTTGTATTGAGCAGCATGCCAGCTCCATTGCATCTGGGGCAAATACAAGTGGCACCTATTTAGCCAACATCCTGCTCTCAGCACTTTCATACTTCATCTTTTTAGCAGTTTGGTTTAGTTTGAGATGCAACAAGAGGTGTTTTTTGTTTGTTTGTTTGTGTGTTTTTCTCTGTGTGTATCTTATTTCTTCCTAGGAATTTAGATTGGTGAAAAGTTTAGCTTACTTGCTAGCTCAGTGTTCCCTTCTTATACTGACAGTAGTATGCCACTGAACAACAAGGAACGTCTGAGGTAGAATTAATGGAGCTGCTGTAAGAATATTGAAAATTTCAGAAAGATGATACACTGTGTTCTGTGTGTGTTAGAGAGAAAAGTGAAATAATATGAGGAGTTTATTTTTTGCACATCTGTAAAGCTAACTAAATAAATTGTTGTTTCAATTGAGATATATACTCCGGTTTTGGAAACATTTATTCTCTCTTTCTGTAACTTTCAGCATTAGAATAGTCTCTCAGGGCTCAGGGATTCATTTACTATACATGGCTAATATTGAGCAAGAGCATTACTATCAGATCCAAAATGTATTGGGAAATGAGAACTAACAGACATCACATTAACTATAGAAGCTGGCCTATGCTGTTAAAACAGTGTTTACACTCTATCCTTTTCTAGTTTAGAAGCAGACATATTAAACATGATAAAATGTTTTTCATAAATCCCACTATACCTTACAATTATGAAAAATTGACTTTCACCCTTCCTTATGTGCCTGACAGTCATGAAAAGTTACTCAGACATGTTGCATCAAATTGGAATATTTTTAAATATGAATGTTGCTCAATACCTGGGGTCCAGACAGTCAAAGTAATTGGTAGCAAAACGGTGCGTTCCTATGAGATTATGAAATATTTTTGCTTTCTGTAATCATTCTTCTCTAAGGATTGTAGTAATTCATTTGAAATCCTTTCGTAATCTCTGCAGGTTCCATTATTTATTTTGTCAGTAACTTCAGCCATGATGGTGTGCTGTCAATCATTCATTGCCAAAAGATTAGTGAATTTCATAAAATATTCTGTTGGTGCTGCCCCACAGCTGAGGAGGAATTTACCCGCACCTTGGTGTTACAAACGGGACATCACTCACTAATAAACTGGGTCGACTCTTGTATAAACACCAGCTTAAGAAAGTGTTTCTGTAACGCAGGAGAATGTATAGCTAAAGCTGACTTGTCATCCTGATGTCTTCTTACAGTGGCCTAAACAATAATAATTGATTAAAACATAAATTACAGATATTACATACTTAATTTTTATGGTACATAATTAGGTAATTATCAAAAAAACTTTTTACACATGTTTTCCTTAATTAACTTTAAATGTCATTAGCAGTGAGCTTTGCTTGATCAAAGACAGATAAGTTGTAGCAAGATTCTCAGAAATAGCACGCCATTTACTAATTATATTATTGATTTTTATGGTCTGAAAAATCCTAATTATATGTGATACAAACTGGACCTAGCTGAGCCTGCTGGGGGTACTTTGAACATGAACAGTTCCTGGCAGTTCTGAGCATCTCGCTTGCATAAATCACTTCTGGGCCTGATTGTGCATCTGTTTTCAAAGGTGATGTTGTAATGGACTTTGAAATCCAAAAAAGTGCATTCTGTGTGGCTCCACATGAAAGAGGAAAGAGATTTGGGATTTTTTACTCCTGATTTTAATCATTCTGAAAAGATTTTAGATCTGTAGGCGGATACATTTGAACAGTCGAAGTAATATGGCATAGTTGATTTTAATTAGTAGGCCAACCTAGTACAGAATTTCCCATAGCTCCCAATAACTTTTTTCTTTTTTTTTTTTTTTAATGAGTTTTTATTACTTTCTTCAAAGTTAGTCATAGATTCAGACCTTCAAAATTATAATTTCTTATGAAGGCAAAAAAAAAAAAAGTCACCAGGTGAATATTTGATTAGAACAAATACTGGTCTGAGAAACAGGAGCAACCTCAGATGTAAGCACAGTGTTTCACAGAAAAGTGAAAAGGATTTTAGATCAGTGACAGAATTATGAAATGTTACTGCTACCCTTAATTGCTTATACTTAACAACATGAAAAAGCTAGTTTTTAAAGTATGTGTCTGTGTATGTAATTAGCCCATTCAGTTGCATGAAATTTCAATTTACTCTTAACTCATGATAATAAGGTGATATGTTACTAGTAAATATTTTCTTTAAATTGTGAAGTGTGAACGTCTATTAGAATTGAAGTGATCTCCATATTTCTGGCTGGCCTTTTTGTGTCTGTTTTCACTGGGATTCAATGAAGAGGATTTAGTGACCAAATTTTCTGAGGAGGAGCCTGCAGACGATTAGAATACTCTGTCAATATTTTTTTTTTAAGTGACTGGAAAAAAAAAGGTTGCTATTGTTTTTTGTTTGTTTGTTTGTTTTTAACTCAACTTCCAATTTTCAAACCAGCTTTAATGTAATTCTGGGAGCTCTGACTGCTCTGGTTCCCACCTACTCATTCATACTCCCACCTGATGTTTGACTTGGTTTGCAAATCAAAATACTGAAACAGTCTGAAAATGAGTGATTGGCCTGGTGGGTGGGCTTCAAGTTCAGACAGACAAACAAACAAGCAAAACCCATCACATCTCTATATCTCATTTCTTTCTGTCGTCTGCTTTGGCATAAAAGTGAGGGGTTTTTATTCCTCTGTATGCCACACTAGAGAGCTCCAGTTATTTTTAATAACTAAAATCAAGTTAACCATTATGTTGTGCATGTATATAATCTTTTATTTTATGAATGACAGTCAGTAATGGGAGGCAGGAATGAAGAACTTACTCCAGTTTCTTAGGGGAAAGACTGAGGCAAAGACAAGTCAGAGGGTATACGTGGCCATGAGTTAACAGTGTGCTTGCTTCTTCTGGGGTAAATGATGGATCACTGCTTCATTATGTCTTCTCCTTTACCCATCAACACCTGGTATACCTGGAGCCCCTGCAGACACTAAAACTTGGATTTAAGAGCCTAGAGACTGAACACGTTCCTTTGGAGACAGACTTGTTGCAGTTTAAACAGAGATGCGATTGCATGAAGTGAGTTTTTCGAAGGGGAAGTGGCAATTGGCCGCTGGTCTTGGGAAGAAATCTGCATATAATTTTAAATGAGGTTATTCATAAGGAGTGTTGGATAAAAGTGTATAAGATAACAAGACCTAGAAGATGATGAGAAGCTCGGAAAAATAGCTGAGGATTGAAATGGGAATCATAGCATTTACATCAAGAAATGGTGCTGCTGGAAGAAAGTGGATGGTGAAAAATCTGTGGTGAGCCTGGAAGACCTTCATTCGTGCTGTGCTTTGGAAAGAAGACCAAGATTAGCTCATGCTTACCAATTTAAGATTTCCACAAGTTTGGTGCTATAACAAAACGAGAGAATCTAAACTTATGCTTTCTTTAGCGTGCTGAAGCTTGTTTCGGAAAGATACTGAAGAGCAAGACGGAGAACACACTTCAGTCTCCTGCCAGCCAATAGTTTGTATGCCTGTTTTGAAGAGAGATTCTGTTTGGTTTTGTTTAGCAGGATACATGTAAGTGATACTTGCTCAGATAATCAGCACTGGGAGTAAGCTGCATTAAGTTTACTTTACAAAAAGTTCAAAAATGTCTAAGCAATTTTTAAGATCCAATTTTTGTTCGTCTGCACAGGGTTTAATAAAGCACTCACAGGGAAGTGTTCTCCTCGACCGAATGAGTGCTGTGCATCTGAGAGCAAGCCACAGAGAGGGCTCAGTAAGAGGACATAGCAGATGGTACATGTATGATGTTGATGAAGCAAGAATACAGAGAGAAAACTGTACTTGTCTTAACTTGTGGAATAAAAGCTTAATTAGTATGGTGATAAAATGATAGAGGTTAAGCCCTAAAATAAGCCCATAAATTCTCTTTTATAATTTTCTTCTTATTTAAATAAGTTTTCAGTGCCAAATTTAGGAGGAGGGGGAAGAGGAAGCAGAGCTAGTTCCATGCACCAGTTATTCAGATCTGTTTTTGTCCACAGTGATTTTTCTGGCTGCTGTTCTTTTGCCAGAAAGAAAATACTATCTCTAACCTGAGTAACTCCAGTACCATCTGTATCTGATGACTGGGCGGTAGATCCAAATTCTCTCCAGGTACAAATTGGCACAATGAACTCCGTGGATTTCAGCCATTTATTCCAGTAGAGACTTTGGTCCCGACATTTTCTTTGCCTAAAATATTCCTCTGCAGCCCCTCAGTTCTTTGTGGGTTTGCTCTGCCTGATGTATTAATGAATGTTTCTCTCTCAGTTTCATGACAGATATTTTGCACAGTGCCCTGTTACTGTAAGCCAGGTGCTCTTATCCTTAATGAACAATTTCCTGGAAAAAAAAAAAAAGGAAAAGAAATAAACAATAGATAAAGTAGGTCATGGAGACAGCAGAGTCAAGAGCTTTGCATAGTGATGTAAAATTAAATAAGACTGGGGTCGTGTTCTCATTTATCTCTCCAGTTATTGCTCTAACAGTCAGTGTCTTGGAACATCTCTTAAAAATTGTATGATGGTTCCTGGAAAGGTAAGGATATTCTGGGAGACTGTCTGGATCTGCTGGGGATTTTGACCACTCCCTCTTCTCCTCTCTGTTCTGCACAGAGCAGAAAACAGGCAAAGAAGTTTCAGACTTGGATATTGTGACAGAGAGCATTTGCAGATGCTGCTGTTGCCTGTCTCAGCCTGTGGAGACCCATTGTAGTGAAGGTGCGGTTGGGAACTGCTGTGTAACTGAATGAAAACTGTTCACGGTGCCCATCTGGTTATAGAGCTTAAGTCTACAGTCAGCGGTGGGTGGTCAAGAGATGCAAGTCTAAGTCTAGATTGCAGGGGTCTTTTGCTTCCTGGAGTGCCTCTGAGCACAAGACAGCTCCTTCCTGGTTCACAGCACAACCAAGGCATGGGAAGGACGTGGTGTACATCTCACGTGGAGTCAGGACTTTGCAAGGGAATAAACCTGACTACTCATTTTAATATGCATCTTGAGCTTTTTGGGAGATTGGCTTTAGCACTCTCAGTAGGTGCCTTGTTAACACCTGAGCAGCTGCAGGATGGTTGCACAGCAGTAACTGCAGCATGTCCCCTTGAAGCAATGACCAACAGTAACTGCAAAGACCTTGTTCACGCACCATGACTTTCCCCACAGCATCAGCATCCTGCCCTAGAGAAGGGCAGATCTGCTCAGTCTATTTTCCATGTTGGATGCCTAAACCTAAGAGCTTATAGCCATTTCTGGGCACCTAAGTAACCAGCCTGTTCTCAGATAGACAGAGATGTGCATGCTCTGAAAAGGAGATAAATTACATGGGCTCCTAACTTCAGGCTTTTACCTTCAACATGATTGAACCAAATACCATTCCTCCAGTATTGATAGTGTTCCAGATATGCCCTGTAAGACGCGCAGAAAAGCACAAAGGATTATTGCAGCTTCTGAGGAAACCTCTCATATTTCAAGTAAAATTGGCAGTTTTTAAGTGGCCACTCTAATTCTTAAGCCATTAGAAATCTAAAAATTGATTTAACATTTATCTTATGTTTAGCAGACTTTGATAGAAAAAGTTATATTCTCTGTGGGCCAGTCAATGGTTTTAATAGCTATGAAGTTAAAAAACTTTAGATTAAGATTTCAAGAGGCTCAGAGGAAAATTGAATGCAGGAAGAGAACATCTGAGTGCTGTTGTAACAGAGAATGCCACGGAGGATAAAGCACTGGGAAAACTCCGGAAAACAGATGAAGATATATACTATTGGACCAGTGGGGTTAGTAAAGGTATAGATGAAGAGGAGACAAGCATTACTTCCTTACTGTCTTATGAAGAAACTGAAGATAAAAAGCTTTGCCCTGCCTGCAGCATTTCTTGAAAATACATGTTTAGATTCAATGTTCATTTTCTGCCTGTGTTTGGTTTCATTTTATTTGGGCTGCTACCTTCAAAGTTCAAGGCTTTCACCAACTTTAAAGCCAGATTGGAAAAACTGAATCTGGATTCTCAGTGCATCTCCAAGGCTTGCAAATCAGCCTTCTCCCATAAATATCGCACTGTTTCTGGAAAAGAAGAGTCTTTAAATGAAATATGAGATGTAGCATTGGGATGTGATAGTACTGCTGTAGATCAACAGCCATCAATCTGCGTTACTTAATTTGTCCCTGGCTCAGCTGTTCGCTGTACTTGGGACTTTTTTGCTGTTTGTTTCATTTTATTTTCCTCTGAGATAAATGAAGACACAAAGAAGAGGCCAATTGCTCTTGACAAATTGAAGTAATTTTTTAAAATACAACCGCAAAGGATATTCTAGATTTCCAAGCCACTTTTTTTTCTTACTTTCATAACACTTTCACAAAATCATACTTAATTTATTCCACTGCATATATGTTACACATCCTTATACTTTATTTCTTGTTACTCCTATTTTCATACCAACTTCTCGTGTGTTCTTTAAATGCTCTAAGAAAATTCTGTTGGAAGTGTTTTTTTTAGAGAAACACTTAAAATCCTCATCATATTATTCCTCATCTGGGCATGCATATAATGCTTAGATGGCTGACTGTTCTGGGGTACGAGGCACGAGGTCTTTGTTGCTGTAACTGTGTAAGGAAGCTTGTGTTGTAATTGTCTGGCATCTTGAACAGGGATGGAGTGGGTGGCTAAACGTAAGCAAGCTCACTGGAGTTCTCAGGAGAGAGCTTTTCGCTGTGTGGCAGCTCGCTTTCCTCTTTCTCTTCTGAGGTAACGTATGTGAAGGAATACCTGAAATATGCATGGGATAGTGAATATAAATACAGCGTTAAATCAGTAGAGAATGCGACTCCCCATAGGATTTCAGCAGCTTTAAATTTTGCTCTGCAAAAAGACGAGGCTGTGTATGGGGAGCACTGCAACAAGGGCTGGCTTCCCCAGTGGTCAGACGGCGAGATGGGGGTAGGAGGGCTGGGAAGACAGGTATGGAAAGGGGCCTTTTCTGATTTTTGTTTACTATGTTTCAATTGAGGAGGCCCAGAGATGACCACCCCAGGATTTTTTTTTTTACCTTGCAGAAGGTCTTCTCTTGTTGAAATACTGCAGGATACCTGGAATTTGCCTTCAAAGTCTGCCAGTTTGCTTTTGGCACTAAGAGCCAGTAGAACGTCAGCCATCTCCCTGTGCTGTCTGACAGGCAGGGCTTGGACAAGGCTTAGGCTTTAAAGGGACCCTAACGTTTCAGTGGTCCTGGGTTTGCAGTAATAACTTAAAGGGCCAAATGTTCAAGGGCTGGCTTCCAATTTGACACTGGTAGTTGAGTACAAGTACACAATTATGGGCAGAAAATCACAGATAATTTTTTTCCTTGCTGACCTTTCTGAAAAGAAGCCAGCAATTATCTGGATTTGGGCACTATTTCAGCAATGTTTTTAGGTGTTGTTAATATAATATTTTCCTTGTATTTCTGCTGGACTATTGATTAACTATCCAATGATTTAAGAAAAAAGTTTAGTGTTTTCCTGAGTAAAAGCTTTGTGGATTGGTATGTGTGCTTTGCACAAGTGCGCACGTATATCACATATATTGAATTTGTGTAAGTACTGATAAATTTCTATTTTTCTTTGCATGTTGATGTTGATCTCATACAGCAGATGGATAATGCCAACTGTGTACGTACCTTATCACTTCGGTATCTGCTCGCTTTTTCATTTGTAGTGTGCTCATTCTTCAAGCACCCGGAAGGTTGGTCAGTTCTCTTCCTTTGACTTTTCTGTGGATAATCGGACTTTGAGAGTACATAAGCCCTACATTTCACCCCAAGTTTCTAAGCCTGGTGTTTGATATTGGTTAGGTGCCTCTGAGGGCACAGAGCCTGCAGGAAATGCTGGGCGCAGAACGTGGGAGAAATTTGAGCTACCCCAGCCCAGCCTACTTTGCTAACCCAGCGTCACGCCTGAAGTCTTCACCAGGATGATTTACACTCAGGTCCTCTGAGACCTAGATGCATACCCCAGCCTTTGCCTTTACAAACATATTTCATCAGCCATAACTAAACTAATTGCCTAAATTGCTTGCCTAGTGGCATGTTTCTGTTGTACTTTGACCCATTTTTCCTCTGAGAGCACTGAAGGAACACTCCTGAGCTTCCAAAAATAACATTTGATAGATCAAGAAGAGCTTACTTCATTATTCATTCCTGCTTTACTCTCTAGCCAAGCTCCCAATGACTCCAGTGGAAGCCAGCTTAGGAGTGCTTAGCACGGAAGCAAACCTTCAGACTTCATAAGAAGTCTACGTAAATAATCACAGAATTGTAGAATACCATGCTGCTATCACAGAATCATAGAGTATCCAAGTTGGATTGGAAGGGACCCTAAAGGATCGTTAAGTCCAACTCCTGGGTCCCCAAAGGATGCCCCCCCCCCCCCCCAAAAAAAAAATAATAAAATCAGTTCACGTGTCTGAGAGCGTTGTCCAAATGCTTCTTGAACTCCCACAGGCTCGGTGCTGTGACCACCGCCCTGGGGAGCCTGTGCTAGCGCCCGACCACCTCTTGGGGAAGAACCTTTTCCTGATATCCAGTCTGAAATGCCCCTGTTGCAGCTTCAAGCCATTCCCTCGGGTCCTATTGCTGGTCACCAGAGAGAAGAGAGCAGCGCCTGCCTCTCTGCTCCACTGTATTATATTTTAAAGCTTAGAAATTCAATGCAACTTATGAGATCTGTATTCTCAGTTGCTATTAAGATCAGCCCCCTACCCAGTTTTGGAAAACTGAGCAACTGTGATTCAAGGAATATAAGGGAGCGTCCTCAGGGCACTCTAGCAGGCAGGAGCCTGGTGTGTTTATCCAGTCTTTAAGACTCTAAGTTACGTCTTGGGACATGGGACTGGTTCCTTTAGTGGTACTGAGCAGCACTTCCTCACGGTGTGATTGATGCGGCAGAGGGAGGTGTCACTAAGGTTAAGCAAACAGGACTCAGGTTGCAGCTTTTCAAACTTTCCCTTGATAACTTCCCAATAAACTGCTAAAACCTCCAAATCGTACTTTCATTGATGTTAATTATAGGAAATGTCATATCTTTGTTTAATTTGTTTCAGTCCGAGCGTCCACTGAAACTTCTGCCGTGAACTTTGGCTGAGCAGCAGAGGAGTGTGGTTAACTTTCACAGAGAGGAAAGAATAGTTTTATGCTGAAAAGTTATGGTTCCTGCTTACATTTATCATCTTTACCCATATGGCTAAAAGGACAAAGTTGTGACAAGCTAGTCTCCATTGCAGGAGTTTAAGTGCAAGGTAAGAAAGATGCTGATTTTGTACGTCCTGTCAGTCTGTTCCTAGCTTGTGCCACTGCTGGGACTGGCCTCCCGGAAGGAGTGTGTGAGCAGGTCCTGAGCAGCGAGCCTTCACAGGAGGCTGTGAAGGAAACTGCTGAGAGGCAGAAGCGGTTGTGCTGCCCCCGCTAGCTCTGTTTCTCCTCTTGTCAGTGTCACCTCCAGGTGACAGGAAACTTGTGTTGGAAAATGGTATCGGGGATATCTGCAAATAGCACCGACTTCTGTATCTGCTGGAGGGATTCCCTGCTGTTGGACTGCTTCCTTGAAACCTTAAAGGGGGCAGTGCTGAAGCAGAACGTGGAAGAGCTGAGTATATGGCTGACAGCATGGCTTTTGTGGCACAAATTATAGACCAGATGTTTTGCGCTGCGTTTAAGGGATAACCACTTGCTCTTCATATAATGACTCCTAGAGGCTTAAACAGACCCTGTTAACGGAAATAAATGTATCATCATTTGTTAACCAAGGCGGATTCTTGTCTGAGGTCTTCCTGTATTAATCACATAAGGTGTCAGTAGAAGGAACCCAGCAACCCAGCGGATAGTCTGGTGTTTCTGCCAGTTCAGCCACTTGAATTTCTCTGCGCTTGGATGAGGAGAAGAATCACGTTCAGTGCTTTCATATTCAGTACCTGATCCTTCCTGCAAGTGTTTATCTACTTAAAGCAGCTTTAAATTGTCACTGAAAACAAAACAAGAACACAGTCTGTCTTCGGCAATATTTCCGTTGGTGATGGCAATGATTTTTAGAGGTGACTACTGATTCTGAGTGGCTTAGTTCTTGACCTCCAGGATTAAAGCAACCGGTTTCCTAGCGTGCATTCTGAGCACTGCCTATTATTCGGCCCGTACATGGTATCTCAAGTTATTAATCACAAGTGGAGGCATCCAAAAATTCCTGATCAGTTTTGAAACTCATGGCCTCATTTAGCTTTCATAACAGCTTGTTTCTAACAAAATCTGATGTAGAGCCAAACGAAGAGTGTGTTTAAATGATCCCTTGCCTAAACTATCATGAAAATTTCAGATGGGATGAGAAGGAGGAATGCCACAGAGGGCAGCTTGTTGGAAGCTTGCTACTACTTAGAGACTAAAATAGTGTAATCAGCAAACATTCAGTCACTTTAATGCTTCTTCAGTGAAATCCAACTTTTTGTTCTCTGCCTTAACTATTCTCTTGTATTTTCCTTAACTGTTCACATAAAAATACTAGAATACATTTTAATTTTGATACACCTAGATTTTCTTATGTGGTGGAAATCATAATTAAGAACAAAATTAGCAAAACTCTTGCTAAATGTAATACACTTACGAAGAATCATCATGGCTTTGTAGAGACTTCATAAATTATTAAAGTTATTTGAAGTAAACATGGATCAGGAATATTGAGGTAGGTTTCCAGAAGGATTTTGCAAGGTCCCTTATCAAACGTTTTGAAAGAAATGGAACTGCTGTGTTGGGATATGGCAAAAGAAGAAGTCTATGAGCAAATAAAATGTTGTTTATATGATTGGAAATGATAGGAAGCAAAGTCTGGGAGTCATTGATTGCTAACAGAGGAGCAAGGAGCTGTCAAATGAAACTGAGGTGGCAGGTAGAAAAACAAGGAAGTATTTCATAACAGTACATGGCTAAGATCTGAGACTTGTCAGAAGATGTTGTTGACATTAACATTTAAATTTAGTGGATTGAAATTTACATTTTACCAGATAAAAATGATTAGACAAATTATTGGAAGAGAATCCATGAAAGGTTATTAAACACAAAGATACCACTTGTGGCTGAAGAAGTCACAAAGCTGCAAATTGCAGGAAACTAGAAGAGTATAAAAGGGAAGTATTTCTGTCTGGTTTCTGCCTTCTTTACCCTTTGCTAAACATTTACAATTGGCTGAAAGCAGGACAGTGGTCTTTGGCCTGATAAAGCACGGTTATTTTATGATATGCAAGTATTTACAATTGTTTATTTCATTCTGTCTTCATTTGTTTCCATTCCCCCAAACACTTTCTTTGACTACTTTTGTTGTTTTTTCTTTTCTTTTTCTTTTATTGATTGCTCACAGTGCCAAGCAACTTCTGAAGAGCTTTATTCTGCTATCCTGTTAATATGATGTGTGTCTTCCTGTGCTGGTAGTCTGCAAAAATAGGATCTATTTGGAATTTTTAGCACTTTGAGGTAAGACTTTTTAAAATGACTCCATTAAATTCATTGCATGGAAGCTTGTGGGAAAAATTCAGGCTAGCTTAGCTGACTGCATAGACATTTAATGCAGTTAAATGGCATTTAATCATCTAAAGAATGATCTTCAAAAGTATATAAGGATTTAAAAATACCGAATGCTACTGAAAAACACTTCTGTAAATATTTTCCTTGATTACAGCTGGACACCAAATACTTCTTTTGCCTCATTCAGAAATTCTTTTGTCCCAAATTGAGACAAAAACATTCAATTTACAACTTCCTCATGGAATGGAAATTCGGTTTGAATTTAAAGTCCAAGTCATGTTATGAAATATTTTATGACAGAAATGTCAAAATGAAGTGTTTCATTATTATTGCTCCTGAACAGGAAATTCTCTATTGGTCATATTTAGTTAAATTTTCTAGTCTGACAGCCAAGGAAGCAAAGGAGAAACTTAATCTGTGTTTTTTATTTCATTTTTCTCTCACCTACTTAAAATACAGTAGTCCTCTTTTACAAGACTGTTACCAAAGCCAGGTCCTCGTCACATAGAAAAAGCTTCAGAGAATGTTTGTTTTACCTAGCAAGGATTCTTTGGAGTTTTATTTTCTTTGCATCTTGTTCACAATCCTGTGAGGTACTGGCATCCTCTGCTTGTTTTACAAATGAGTGTAACAGCCTGTTTTGTCCACATTCTCATGCACTTCATGCAATTTAAATGATCATCTGCATCTTCCAGTCTCTGCGAACCCAGCACAGTTTGCTCAGCAAAGGTTTTTGTAAAATGAATCCACGGACAAATAAATCACAGACTTGCTACCTACTATTTTTTCTATAGCTATGATTAGTGGTTTAACAGTGAGAATGTGTTTCCTTTCTTTTGTGATGGAACCAGTGAGCTGTATCAGTATTAGAGCTGTGGTACTGACATTCATTCCAACAGAAGCAAGGCAAGTGAAAATGGCTTAATGAGTTATCAGATACCCATCTTAATCAGTTACAATTAACAGACACTGAGACACTTGTGAAAAATCACCAGATTATATTTTGGATGTAAACACCCCCCTTTCTTGCCAAATTGTACCTAAATTGACTTCTTTCACTCCTGAAAATAATAAGCAGGCCTGGAGAGACAAAAAGTTAGAGTCCATTTAGGGACTGCACAGAAGACCTTCACGTCATTTATTTTCTTGTTAAACTCAAAAGGCTGCCTGTCCTCAAGAGAGCGGCAGTGGCTGAGCCTGGAAATGTTTGGCTATATCTTTAATGAAGTTACAGACATTGTCCCCCTGCAATGCTGATGCTGCCTCCTTGGGGAATACAATCCAAACTTTAAATGCAGTGCAGGAATGTAGTATCTATTACACTGAACAATAAAAGCTGAAACAAAATCATATTACGTGTCATTACTGGATTCTTTTTTGATGTTGGTTTTTAATATATGTGTTCCTATTTTTAGAGTTTTATTCTGAATCTTGTAATAGTAACCATTCCATTTTGGTATAAGGTCTTTTCTATTAACAGTGATCAAAGTGAAATATTTCATTTGAGTTAGAAAAAGAGACACTTGAGATAAATGAGGTTCTGCTGTATTTGGAGAGCTGGATGTTTCTGATATATGATCTGACTTACAAGGTTAGAAAATTCATTGCACAAAGCAGTTCATTTATAAACAGATAATAAAATAACATTAACATTAAAAGTTTGGAATACAATTTTGATCCTCTTTCAAAGACATTCTAAACAAATACCATGAGTGCTAATGAGGCTTATAAATAATAACTCTTTAGGTGTTTGTTTGGTTTAAAAACTAAACTGTTACATTGTTTTCTTAAGAACAAATTAAGATATTTGGGAATTACAGAATTCAAATACAGAGCTGCTTTATTTAAATAAGGAAAAGCTCACTTTCTTTTTGTAGAAAGCAGACTGCTTTTCTTCCTTTAATTAATTTAGGGATAAGCTGAGGCTCTTGATGTTCTCAAGAAGTTACCAAACTGAATACAGAACTCTTTTGATTTAAAAACCCCGTCTCTTAAGGACTGCATTTCCTTAAGCAGTTTTACCTTTGACCATTTCTGTTGACTGGACGCCCTTTCCTCCAGTCCTATTTGTTCAGTATTGCCATGTATCAAAAGTGTAGAGAATGAACAAAGGAGGAAAATTGCAACCTATAAATACAGTGCTCAGTAGAACTTGTCCTCTGTAATTTGGTGTTATTCAAATCGTAGCTAATGTAGTATTCTAAAGGCAGCTTTTTGAAGATAATTTTGAAGATATTTTTGAAGATGATTTTGTTAAAACCATCATTTTGTTGAGCCTAATACTTGATAGTTCACATCTGTTAGTACAGCTCATATTAAAAGAAAGTTCTGTTGTACTGTCAAACAAGTTCTAAAATCTTGGGTTCTGAGCATTAGGTTTTTAGACTTTTGTTCCATGAATACCAGCAAGTTGGGTGTTCAAGACACTTCTCCATGGAGAAATAGCATCTAGGACACGTGTAGTGAACATCTCTCCAATGGACAGAAGTATAGCTCTTGTCTTTTCCTTGTCAGCCCTCTTAATTTCTGGAGTAAGCTTTGGCACTGGTGTTGTGAGGCTTTCAAACAGCCTGCAGGTAGAGAACAGTCACTCATAGACTTAATTCATTTCATGAAGAACATTAAATCATGTTAATTATCGTTAATATAACTTACGTGGCTTAAGACTTGTCTTTGGGTTTAGCAGAACTCTAAGAATAATTTCAAAGCTGAGCTATTACTCCCATTGGGAACTTGACTTCGAATCTGCTAACAGCAATGCGTGTCCTTGAACTAGCTTAGAAGGCTTTGAATCAGGAGGTAATTTCAGATCAGCTTTCCTGGCTATCCCTCTGCTGTTCTTTCTGCTTTGTGATGACTTCTTTATACTGGGCTGTATATCAGTGCCATGCAGAGCAAACCCCTTAACATTCCTTTTGCTGCTCTGGACTACGAGGCAATGAGCCATGTGTTTTTTAGATGATGATATGAAGATTCAACCTATTTTTAGGGCAATCTTGTTGCCAGAAGTAAGACTAATTTATAGGACTTTTGATTTGAGCATTGGATTATATGACGATGTAAATGTCTGAAATGGATATTTGAAAATATTTTTACTGACTTAACTTTTAATAGATTAACATCAGTTAATCTTCTAAATGCAGCTATATTTACAAGCAGGTTCTTATTTCTCATCTATTTTGCTTTTGACTGATGGCATAGAGCAGCTCTAGGCAAGCACCATACTTTGGTTTCAAAACCCCAAAAGAGTAATAAGAAGGTTTTACTCAGTATATTTAATAGGTGAACTGTAAGATGATGAAGAGACCGCACCTGATGAGTTTTATAGAATCTATTTCTAGCTTCAACACAAATATTTTTATTTCACGTTTAGTATTCTGCATAGTGTGACCCAATACATTGACCTCTGTCATTCTAAATGATTCCTCTATCTAAGAGTTGAAAAGTGAATTGATTTTCCATCAGTCATATAATAAGTGTACATGTATGTCTGAGATCAAGCGTACTATATTGACACATGTATACCCTCACTTAAATAAATCAAAGGGGCATTTGGGTGTTGTTCCATTTGCCTATAGGCTGATGAGAGAACAGTCTGTTTTAATACCTGTGGTATTTATTTTGTTAGTACAGATAGGCAGCCATAAAAATGATCAGCATCAGAAATGTTCTGTGGAAGAATCATTGGTGCTATCAACACCTTGCACCAAACTGCACAGTATTTAGATATGCACAAGAACACAGATGAAAAGGCCTAGGAGGATGTTTTTTTTTTTTTTTCAATATTCTCTGTAATGACTATGCTTTCTTTTCTTTATTTAGGTACAACAATGGTGGCCCATGTGCTTTTCTGGTGGATTCTGAAAGGGCTTTTTCTGTCTTTTCTGCTCACAACTACTCTGTCCCTAAACCCAGATGATCCAAATGTTTGTAGTCATTGGGAAAGGTAATGTAAAACATGCCTTTTTTTTTTTTTTTTTTTTTTGACTAACCATTTCAGATGCATACGTTTAAAAGGCAAAGTAAGAGCCATCATAAAAGGCAAAATAAGTGCTAAATACTGTCCTGATTCACAAAAGAACGTGGATCTGCATGAAAGACATGGCGTGCCTGAGTTCCTTTGTGTATTTGCACCATCCTAAAAGAACTGGTTCAAAATCTAGAGTTATAGATCAAACAATGCTGTATTACCTGTCTGCTTCGTTGTACTTTGGAAAGCTTCTCCGTAGTTTCAGCAACAGGACTGCACAGACATTTTTCATTTACCTTGGAGAGACATAGAGAAACAGTGCCCTTGTTCTGTCTTGCTTTTTTTCTGGTTGTTGTTGAGCAAGACTGCTGGAGCTTTGGACTAAGTTTTAAGCCCTTCCTGGTGCAACATGCAGGCTTATGCAGTATGTCCTGAACTTTGTGGCTTTATCTGCCAAATTCATGCCAGCGTCAAAGAGTAGCTTCATGAAAGCACTGAGAATTAAAGGGCCTGGTAATTCTGTTCTCTCTATTGTTAGTGTCCTAGTCCTAAAAGTGGATCTGTGCGAGACAGTTCTTACAAGTACTTAGAAAGCCACTGGCTTTGATAGGGTTGACATTCATGCAGGGTCTGTTTGCAGAGGCTGAAGTTGCTGTACTCTTAGGTTCAACTTGCTAAATTTGCTATTCTATTCTGTGGTTTGGTTCCATGAATTACTGGACACTTTAGCAAAATAACCCCCTTAATGAGTAAATATGGAAACATACTTTAATGGCACTGTGTTTTGATTTTAGAAGCCTTAACAAGAGAATTAACTGCTTGTAGGTAGCGCAGCTGCAAAGCAAAGACTATAGATGTTCAGGAATAGGATTTTGCAGTCTGTGTTTTGAGGTGAAGTGCATTCAGAGCACAGGAATAAAATATTGATTTTGTCTGAAGAAAGTCAGCAACCTAGAGACCCAATCAAGGAGAAACAAAAATTAAATACCAAAATTGATTGGTTGTACTGACCAAGATGACTTTGTTACTTAGATGTTAATAAATCAAAGGGAAAAGACTGTTAGAGCAATAGTGGGATAACAAACAGGATCATAAAATAATAATCAAGATTTGTGAGTGTTGCTGTTTAACACTAATAATGAACAATACAAGTATTTTACATTTTGGCATTAGTATTAGTGGAAAAAAAAAAAAGCACTATTGTTAAAAAAAAAAAAAAATTGTGACAGAGGACAAAAGCAACATCTAGTAGGATCTTGGCTCATCTAGAAGGGACATGACAAGCAGGGCAGTAACAGCCCAATATTCCATTTCAAGCCAATCAGCCACTCCAAGCAAATGTTGTGGTGTTCCCTTACGGGTACAATCTCACAGGGCTTAATCACATCAACAGGCCCATTGATGAGAAGGAAATCACTTGGATGATTAAGACAATCAATATAATGAATGACTTGGAGGATCTAATTCCTGGGTCTCGACCCTGCCTTGAATGATTTCAGTGTGATTCTCTAAAGGTATTGTATATCCGATAAAGTAGAGCTTGTTTCCAGATAGGAACCTGAGATTACGAGTCTCTTAAGCAGTGCACACACAGTTACTGTAGAGCAATACAATATTCTAAAATAACTGAGATGAGCAAGTCAATTAGATTTGTGTTCCCAAATCATGTGCCAGTCCCAGACGCTCTAAATACAGTCATAGTAATTAATAGTACCTGGTGCCTAAATCAGCAGTTTTTGGGGAAGGAGATTGCTGAATTGTAAGTATTGTTGGAGGTCTGTAATTCATAATCACTTTGTCCAGTTTTTGCTTATATCTATGAATTTGTACAAATATGGATAATTACATTCTAACCATATCTCAAAGGGTTCCAAATCTAGATACCTGCTAACTCATGATGTTACAGTTTTCAGTTAGTTCTGAGCTTGTTTCTGTTACAAATTAAACAGATTAAATTTGTGCAGTTCAAAAATAAACACTCTTGAGCCTTTTACAAATTATCCAATTTGATTGGTGCACCCAACATTTGAAGTAATGATGCTTCTTCATCAAAAAATGAAGTGTGAAGATCCCATCATGCTGACAAAACACAGCAGTGCTTAGTTAATATGAGCTCTTATTAGCGTTGTGGAATACAAGCAAAAATTAACAGTCTTAGACTGGAAGGCAACTGAGTCATTTTAAAGACATGATGCTTAACTCTCTTCTAAAATTTGTACTATCTACTTAACCAAATGCCCTTTTCATCTTCTAAAACAACCATGAATTTTAGTAACATGTTTCTTTTCCAGAACTGAGTGGTTTATTACTCAGCCTATAGTTCATGAGTATACTCAGCCAATAGTTCAGTTACGGAGCCCACGTTAGAAGCATTTCCAAAACTTTCAGGAAAAGCTGTGGTTTAAAGAAGCCCTTTTCTTGTTTTTGGACAAGGCCCAGAGTTTCTAAGATCATTGATTTAATTATTTCTCATACTGGAATTAGATGAGTAGCATATACAGGGAACCGAAGCTTTTCATGTTGCATCTTTCACTTTCTTTCTTTGCTCCTAGCTATGCGGTGACAGTACAGGAATCTTATGCTCATCCTTTTGATCAGATCTATTATACAAGATGTACCGACATACTGAACTGGTTCAAGTGTACTAGACACAGGTAAGAGTTGAACTCTGGATTTTTTTTATTTTATTTTGGTTTTTCATCTCTTCACATAACTTCTTAGTTATCCAAGCTTTTGTGGTAGTCTAACAAAGATATATACAGAAAGATGTGTTTGGTACAATAACGAGGGTCTTTGGCATTCCACAACATTAAGGTCGAGAGATTTTTGCATTAAATTTGAGCTGACCTTGCTGATATGCAGAAATGAATTGTTTATTCCTGAGGAAACTCCTTGCTCTTGCTTTAAGACTGGGGCTGTTTTGTAACATAGCAGTCCTAGGAAGGGCTATGGTGATTGACTGTCATGAGTACTGTGTTTATAATACAACTTATATTTCAAGCTTCAAAACAAGTATTGATTCTTTTTTTTATTGTGTCTTTTAATATCAAAAGCTTTCATGCATTTTAAAATAATTATTGAATGCTATCCTTAGTATAATTTAACACAAATATAATTCCAACAGTGGGCATTGATTTTCAATATTGTCAAATGGCTTTCTGTCTTGCAATTTAGAATAAGTTATAAAACAGCATATCGAAGAGGACTAAGAACTATGTATCGGCGAAGATCTCAGTGCTGCCCTGGATATTACGAAAGCGGAGACTACTGTATACGTATGTACATAGCTTTGATTCAGATATGTCAATTAAAAGCGAAGTTTTGGAGGAGATGTAGATAAATTAAAGATGTATTGCTATAGTAATAATAAGGGTGGATTTTCAGATCTGCTCAGAACCTTCAGGTCCAACTGATTTCAGTTAGAACTGCAGACAGAGGACATTTCGACTGTATGCATCTCAAGCACCATAGTAAAATTTTTGCCAAAATTACTGGGGATGGAGTTAATAAAGTTCATGAGTACTTTCTTGAATCAGACCTTATTTTGGGGAGTATTTTTTCTGAGTATACACTAACCTTAAAGGACTGGAGGAACTGAGAAGACTTTCAGGAATGAACTATTGTATAATTTTAAGAGGCATAAAGTTACTGCCTCTTAACTTTTAAAGTTCTCACTCCAGGTAAGAGCAGTTAAGACTCCTGGTGCTTCATACGCTTCCTGTGAATAATTCTGTTCTTTTTAAAGCTTCACAAATGTCAGAAAAGCAATGTTCTGACTGCACTGAATAAACAAACAAAAAGCTTGGAGTGTGCTTTATCAGTATGAGGGTGACAAAAAAAGAAAATGGATCTTTCAGCAATACCTAAGAGCTTTGTTAATTAAAAATGTCCTCTACATTAATATCATGTTTCCAATATTGCATCTTGCTAAGTCTTCTGAAACAATATGCATTTGCTAGGAATCTTTTGTCTAAATCTTGTTAGAATGAGATTTTGATGCAAGAAAAACACAAGGAGATTTTGATCAGCATCAGAATGCAAATTTTATAGACAGATTTAGAATGCCATATAATAATTTAAATATGAAAATGATACTATTATCCAGCTAACTTTAAACATCTTGACACACTGCTTTAAAGCTATTTTGACATAGTTTGTTGGTGTTTTCATCTGAGTACCTATCTTGTACTCATACTGTAATACTGAGCAGATCAAAAACATGAATGGGCCCTAATCTCATTGTAAGTGACCTTTATGGCAATCAGTTACAAAGAGGCTTTGGACTGTGTAAAATTACCAGTCCTTTGAGATAAGGCATTGGAATTAGCCTTATTTTACAGACAGGAATAATTTAATCTTTCGAAGTGCAGAGTGCTGTGACTCAAGTCCTGAAAAATATTTAAAGGGACCCATGGTCTTAGCATAGGGAGGATTTCAGCAACGTTCTTGCCTTTAAATTTTGGAAGTGCCAATGTTGGTTCAGCAGCTATTGCAGGTACTTGTTATTATCAACATTAACCTTGTAGCTCAAAATCCTGCCTGTCACAGAATATATTTATTTTCACTTTCCTCTGCAATCTATTAATTATAATAATAATTATTTTTAATTGTCATAATTTTCTACTGTAACAACAGTAGAAATCTGTAGAATTTCTGATTCTTTGAGAAGGTTCATAGGTTATTAGCATTTATTTTCGAGTGCTTTTTTTCTGTGTTAATGCTCGATATCTCTTCCTGTTGCTGCCTGACCATGCAGGAAAGGTTTACTAATACAGAACAGACAGTAGGTTTTTGTTAAGACCAAGAATTTCATGTATGATAGAGTGCAGGTGACGCTTACATTATCTGTTGTTTACATCTGCAAGAATCATGTTCTTAAATTTCATTATCTGCATGGTCACATGTGCAAAGTTCATGCCTCAGGGACATTTTCTGTTTATCCCCCTTCCTGGGAGATCTGAACAGCAAGTGTAGCTGAGAAGGAAATGATGTAAAAAAAGAAGTTCTCTGTCATGGCTGATATAGTAGATACATGGTCTTGTTACTTTAATACCACAGGAAGCCATCTTACAAAAACAAAAAACCTCTGGCCCTGCAACTAAGAACTTGAGGGCGCAATAGTATTTAGCTAAACTGATCCTTCCTTTTCCCTTTTGTTTCTTCCATAAGGCCTAGTCCCATTAGTCGTTTGTTTGTTTGTTTTTCCTTTCACCATATGTTCCTGCTCCAACATGCAAATTCTCCTATTCATCATTCTTTGGAGTCAGCAGTGAATTCCATTTTCATTCCTTGTGGCACCTCTCTGCTTTTGCCTCTTTCCCTAGTTTTCTTTTCCCATTTCTTTCTTTTCTTTAAACCAATATTTTCTGTTCTTTCCTGACAATCTAGTACCCTTGTCCCACATTCCTCTGGCCGTGGTCAACACCTGCTCCTTTAAAAGCAGCTGGTACAAGAGAAAGGTCGGAAGACACTGTAAAAATCATCCTAGTTGCTTGTGCTGTTGTAGGGTAGCGTGGTTGGGAGATGAGTGTTCTTCCACTAAGCTTCACTGACGTGAAGGAAAGGAAGTTCCAGCCCTGCAGAGAAGGTTCTCCTCACTCAGCCAGCCCTTTAAAATCTATTCCATTAGCAATCATGGAAGCCACTACAACATGGGGAGGAGAGAATACATCCCGCAGTGAGTCTGATGATCAAAAGAAAGTTTGATTAAAAAACAGAGTGTAGATTAAAGGCTAATTGGTTCTTCTTTCATTAATAGCAGCCCTTATTTCTTGCAGAAGTTAAACAGCTTTGTAATTAACAGTGACATGTTTAGACTATTGAAGGCTGGGTTTAAATCTCTATTAATGACTCTTTCTTGGATTTTAAATCAGGAATGAAGGCTTTCAGCTACTGTTTAGATCTTTTCCCTTCTCATTTACAATTTTTTTAAAGGAATGCCAGATATATGTGTTTTTCTTTGTTGTCCTGTTGGGACTTTCTTAATGGATTAGGTCTAATGTAATTTAGATTAGATATAAGGAAGAAATTATTTACTGAGGATGGTGAGGCACTGGAAGAGGTTGCCCAGAGAAACTGTGGATGCCCCATCCCTGGAAGCATTCAAGGCCATGTGGAATTTGGGCACAAGATCAAATCATTTCAATTTTTGACTGATAAGCTGTACTTGTAGCCAGTTCACTACTGCTTAGGCTAAAAAGTTTTGCAGTATGAAATTGTCTTCTTTGTGCCTATAAAGGGCTTGGAGTATATTTGGGTTGTAATGGTATTCAAAAATACCACCTGAAAAGTGCTTTAAATGCATATCTGCATTTTTTTTTTCCATTGATGTTTTTAGAAATGGTTTCTACCATTCTGGTAATCTTGCAAAACGATTCTCCATCTCTGAATGTGCTTATACATGGCATAGCTTTTCACTGAGCTGTCCATGAAAACAAACAGCATACAGTGGACAGTAAATCAGAGTAACTGTGATTTACTATACATTGTTTGCTAAGGTAAGCTTTTGGCAGAGCAATAGCATAAACTGCAGAAGGTTTTTTTAAACAGCCACAGGGTTCAACTACCCTTCAAGGTTTTCATAAGGATATTTTAAAATTATATTGCCTAGATTAGTATCTGTAATACCGTATCTGAATACTTTCCTGCTCAAAAACAAAACCAAAAACCACCAAAAAGAACACCCCGGGATTATCGCATGGCTCTTCCATGAATTTGCTCTTTCAGTAGATCATAACTGAATACTTCCCTTTAAGAACATGTCAGGTGGAAAGATCCCCTCTGTACTAAATGGATACCTTTTTGTCTGAAAGGGCAGTGTTTTCTTCGATCTGTCCAGTTTAATCTTATTCTTGCACTACAGATTATACAAAAGAGAAGTTTTTTCTTAAATAACAAAGGGTCAGAGACCCAAGAATCAGAACAAAAGATGGGAGACCAAGCAGCATCTACTTATATCTGTTTTTATGGCAGAAAAACAGCAACCATAAAACACAAATTTGGGAATTCACCTTTTCTTCATTGGGTGAGATACTTTAGGCTTTAATGGTTTTATTTTTCACTCTCAGATGTTACACTCTCTTTCTAATGTATAAATCTATGCAATGTGACAGGATTTAATAAAGACAAGATTAGTGATTTAACAATCTTATTTGCTGTCATTTACCTGCCATTCAAAGCTGACAAAATTCAGTCGAGTTATAAATTGTCCATTTCATGGTTCTTTCCTTTTGTGGCCAAGGTGTTATTGATCTCAGATTGTTTCTCAACATTCAGCTTTCCACATTGCAATTGCCACAACCATCATTAGGTCTCCTTGAAGTTGACAAATCTTTGTATAGAGAAATTCCTGGTCTCACTGGTAGAATCTCAATTTGTCGCCTACAGTGGTAGCTCACTCAGACCACAGTTTAGAGACATTATTATATTTGCATGTGGTTATTTTTCCACCTTTTTAGCTTAACCTGTCTGCCACCTTTCATGAATTTCAAAAATAAATGAAGAGTGGTGTTTTAATTGCTGACTTAGTGAAATTTTCCAAATTTGGGACCTGATTCCTTTCAGTTTTAAATATTTTAATTTTTTATTTTTTTTTACAAACAGAATTTTAATGTTTCATAGATTCTGTATGCAATGCACAATGTATGCCTTTCTATCATAGCAATGTGAACATTCCAATCAAATTTACAAGGTTGCGTGTCTAGTGTAGTTTTTGTAATCTCTGAAAAGGCTGCCTTAGTGGAGCCATATGGCTGGATTGTTAAACATCTGTACCATAGAAGTAACAATTCCAAAGCTTCCTGCCATCTGGATGAATTACAATGCTTGCAATTCAATGCATATGTTGCAACAACACACCAATACTGCAGTGAAGTGTACTTAGGATGAAAAGAAAAATAATGGCTTGTGTGATCAGTGCAAAAGTTGTACGCTCTTAGAAAATGTTGAATCAGCATCTTAAACTTTCCTGAATATTCATAATATTTGTTCATATGTCAGATTTGTTGGTTATTTTCACTTTATAAGGCAGTATCTCATTAACATTTCGAAAGAAATGTTGTGGTGTTGTCTTCCCCCCCTCTTTCTCACCTCAACTTTAAATTCCTTTGGCCAGCATTCCTGTAACTTGAAAATTTATTGTTTGAAATCTGCTGGACTTAGGAAATATATTTTTCTTATCTTTATAGACACACATTAAAGCTAGTGCTAGTGCTTTCTTTAAGAGCCTTACTGTTACATTATTCAAGTACGGCATTCTGTACATCAATAATGCAACATAAATTAAGGGAAAATGATATAGCAGTACATAGATACTTTGTATCAGGGGACAGTCTCTTTTTCTCTTTCTGATTTCAGATGTCTGAGTGCAGGAAAAGGTGTGGAAGGCCATTCTGCATAGTGTTATTAATTATAGAATTGAAATGACAGTAGGAGACACTTCGAAATTCCTCCTGTTATGTGCATTTGAGATGACTCCGTACGTCTTTTTCCAGAGAAGAATATGGGGAAAATAATTTGGATCCTGTGTTCCCAACTGAGGGGAAGTTTGCCCAGGCATTAAGAAATTCAGCTTCAGGTTGTAGTAGTAGTAGCAGCTGGATCAGCAGTCTTACCACTGTGTAGTGGTAAAAGTCCCTATTTTCTATTGAACAAGAGGTGGGTTGGTTAAAAAAATGACAGCAGGAGCATGCAGCAGAACTGACTGCACTCAGCAACTGCCACCATGCTGCAGGGGCCATACAACACTGCCTAATTTACCATTGTGCAGAACACAGTGGAGCAGGTCATGGCTTTGTGTATTCGTTCTGAGCTTCTTGGGAGGCAGGTGAGCAGGAAGAGAGAGACTGGCCATATTAGTGGGTCAGTCCATCTGGTGGCATAGACATACTGGGTTACTATTCAGCCTGAAGATAATGGGGAGACCGCTTTGATGGAAAGGTGAAAAAATCAATTCTCATCTCCCATCCATCATTTTATATTTGCAGTCAGCTTCTGGATGCTGATGGATTTGCAAAGGTGCTGGTGGGGAGTACTAATGAAATAAGGGCAGGACTTCTGAGAGAAATGAAGTAGAGGCAGGAGAAGCAAAATGCTCATGCAGGGGAATGAGAACAGCATAAAGGCAGAAAGGAAGGTACGCTGAAGCTATATAATGTCTCAAGGGGCTTAATAAATATCAGAGGAAAAATTATGCAGGCATTATAGTTAGAAAAAGATCTAGGCTGTTGCTTGAGTAGCAGTAGAAAAGCTTTTCTGGCTGCTCTGGGCAATCTCAGTTTGATCAGTATAAAGGGATGTGGGGAAAGTAGACACAGAAGGAGGCACTGGATCCAGGGGTACTCACTGGTAGTCATGCTAATGGTCTAGATGCCTGGAAGCTTTGACTGGAACAGGAAAAAAAAGTATAAGAAGCACAGATACGAATTCATTGTTGAATGCAAAGAAATAGCTATTAAATATCCTTTAATCTGCCCATTCTTAACAAAGGCAGGTTGGTCCCCAGCTACTGCAAATCAGCACAGATCACCATGTGTAAGTGGTCATCTTTGGTTACTTCATCCTCATTTTGACGTATTCTTTAACATTCTGTTTCCTTCCACTTCCTCCTGCTTTTGTGCAGTTAAGGTCACTTTGCACTGATCTAGGTTGGAGCAGAGGGCATTGGTGCTAACCCACAGTAGCTCAGCCCTTCCCCTGTTGGTAGCATCCATTCTCTTGCATAAACTTACAAAACCAAGATTCTGTCCATCCCATACACCAACGGGTTGTTCAGCATGCACACACACAGCACGTTTTCTGCTTGGCGTATTATGAAGGTGCAGAACTCCACAAGATTTTTCCCTCCAAAAGAGTTAGAAGCTGATTAGTAGTCCGCACTTGTGGTGAGCTGGGTTAACTTATTGAAATCAATAGGGTCAGAAAGAAGACAGATGCGTGGAACGAAACACATGTTTAAAATTGAAGTTGTTTTCTTGACCACTCCTTTACATCCTTCTCCCATTTACCAGATATATTTCCCTTATGCTCTGAAGAAGTTTTAAAGCCTAGTAGAAAAGGAGGGGGAGAAAGAGGGAGAGGAAAAATGTTACCTAAATCAAGATGGCTTTTAGAAAGAGATTCTGGGTACTTATAAGATCTAAGATAGCACTTTTTTCCCTCTTTTTTCTACTGTATTTTCCTCTGGCTGTAACCCTCCCCTGACCAGTCCCGGAGTCTTTGTCACACAGTAGCTGGGAAGCTGTCAGTCAGAGGTAGGAACCTGCCCAAGCACTGTCTTCCTGCCTAATGAAAAAAAAGGGCTACCAGAATTTGAATGGTTTTAATAGGGGACTACTTTGAAAGCTGGCATGAACCACTCTTTTCAAAAATTACTCACTAACTCCAGAACCTCGGGGAGGCTGAGCCAGTGCTGGCAGTTGTCCGGGCTGGCTGAGGGTTTGCGGGACTTGCTCCTGCCACCCTCTGTTCTCTCAGCCATTTATAGCAGCAGCTATAGATGCCCTAAATATGTCAACCTGTGCAGGCAGGAGGAGGTGTTTGGCTACCTGGGTGCATTTCTTATAGTTCAGCTATTCCCCGTCTCTGCTGTCACAGAAATGAGACTGGCTGCAAACGCTTGACAGATTGAATTTGGCCCAGGAGCTGCATGTTAGGCCTAAGTGTCCTGCTTCAGCACCTTCCTGTAGAAAGGTGCACATTTCTCTCATGGAAACTTTTGGAATGTGTCTGTAGTTACTGTTTCCTTTTAGCAGCCCCTCTTAAAAATACCAGTGACACTCACACTAGGAATATTACATGAGCCCTCCATATGGAACACCACAGTAAGCTGGTTGTATTTATTGGTGCTGGTTTCTTAAATGCCGGGAATGGTTTTACTGGGTGGGTGATTAAGGAGGTTGTAGCTCTCCACATTCCTAATCAGCTTTGTCTTTTGTGGTGTTTATTCCATGTCTTGTGGTAGGGTAAACATATTATTCTGTGGATTTCCCATCAGTTTTGCAGCTGCATCCATTTCTTATGGATATTTGAAAGCCTATAACAATAGGGCAGCTACTTGTAGCTTAATGCAAACAGATAGTATGCTGTTGTGAAGCAAGCCTTCATAATTTGTAGGAAGTAATCACATGGTAAATAAAAAGCTTACAACTCTGCAGTGTAAATCATTTAGAGCTGAAGTGTAAAAGATGTTAAGATGTAAAATTGTGCAGATGTGGGATGTTAGGAAAAAGGTAAGTAACTTCTTCCTATTAAAGTCATACTTTTGCGTCAAGAGTCTGCTTTTCAAAGGTGTTGAATACTACAGTTTCCATCAACTTGGCTTAGAAGTGTGGATATACACCACTTCCAAGTAGTGTTAACACCTCAACGATAATAAATGTCAGCTGCTGCTGCTGAAGTAACAACTGATCTGCAGACTGAGTTGTGCTTTAGTATAGATGGACTAATTTTTTCTTTGGCTTTGTGTAGCAAAACTCCTTCCTAAGACATTTGTATGAGTTATTTTAGTGAAGTGGGTGATAGTGAAGCAAAACGGCATGAATTCTGCATGGGGGAAAAAAAAAAAAAGGTGTGATAAGGCAAAAAGGCTGGTGGGGAGCTGAAGGTGCCTGAAGTACCCATAGATGGTGGGTTTTCATTTCCAGTAGAGTCAGTTGGCAAATCAGTGTTCATTTTTGGTTCCCTGGTAGTTCTCAGTGAAAGAAGAATATTATGTTGGCTGATAGGTTGGAAAGCATCTGTTAACACTTCATAATCTAGTACAGTATAAGAGTATTAATCAGGCTTCAGAAAGGCTAATCAGAGACAGAGCTCTTCTAACCAAAATCCAGCCATGGCTACTTCCTCTAGAACCAGATATTCTTTTAATGTTTATGTACACAATCTTTTTCTTTCTGTTAGAAGATTTAGCACCACACGTTAGGTATTGTTCCACATGCTTTTCATTTCAATAAATGTTTTTTTTTAAGGTTCCCCAGGGAATTTTTTTTTTGTGAAACTGCAGTCCACTGCATATATGATCACAAAACATTTTCAAATAATTTATCTTAAGCTCAGTATTTCTAACATATGTATTCACTTTTGCAAAACTCACTCTCTGATGCAGTAAGTCGAGACATTTTCAATCTATTTAATCCCAAAGCCGCCTTCTTTTTATCAAGATTTGTCCTTTCTGAATACTGTGATTTGCTTGTATTACTGTAATGCCCAGAAATGTATGTGTAGAAACACTAAGAGGTAGTCTTACTTGAAAAAGCTGAAAACTTGAGTATGTAAATGGATGAAAGAGATTTTTGCAACTTAAGAAATAGGAAAAATGTATGAAACACATTGTAAGCATACTTGTGAAGAAATTAAACCTGATACTCATTATAGCAAGCAACAAAAGTATGTTTTGAGTTACAGCAAAGTTGTACAATATATGCAAGCTCTGCTGAAGCAAAAGCACTGATTCATACCACAGGATCTGATATCCCTCCATTTACATTGTCAGATGTCATGTTTTGGGAAATCTATAGTTTAAATAGAATTGCATTTTAAAGCATTATTAAGATTGTCCACAATTATTATTTTCCCCCAAATATTGTGCAATGGTATTGTTTATGCAAATACTACATAGCTTTACTATGTATAGTTAAGGGTAGGCAGCTTGAAAGAGGTTCAATAGTTTCTGACAGTGAGTGTAAAAGTTTTTATTTTTGACACCCATCTTCTATTTTCAGGCAGCAGTGTGAATCACAAAAATTGGGGAGTTTATTTTACCATGTCTCATTAGTAGGAAGTTTCTCTAGACAATTAGGCATTACTAAGAAGTTGGATTTGAATCTCAGTCAGATGACTTCCTGCAATCTGGAATTCGTTGTAGAAAGTTTGAACTAGTGGCTTGAAACAAGAATCACCCCCTATAATTATACAACAATTTGTTTCCTGGGGTCTTTTGGCAGTTCTTTCAATAAGTTGCTATGAAACACATTACTATGGTTCCCCTTGAAATGTGAGAAAAATGAAAAGTGTGTGCATTTAAATGTTCTATCCCCAGTAATGTTAGTGTTGCTCATACATTAACATGATCTTCAAACAGACTATACTTCTATTCTTGATTTCACCAGGATGACCTTCATTTGCAGAGTGTGGCTTGATCTCAAATGAAATCTGAAATGTGTTGGCCCTCCAGGGCCCATGCCATAAAATAGCCTAGCATCAATGACAGGTTTGCCTTTGGAAAATTGTCCATATTCATCCTATTTTGGTGAGACAAAAATGAAAGGATTTTTGTTGTATTGCCTTGATGAAATTTGGAAAAAGAGGGAAAAAAGATTTTGTTTGAAAAATCAATGGTTTATTCAGTGTGCTGCAGACTAAAAGTCGTCTAGGGAAATCGTTGTGATTTAGTTTGATTAGGTGTTGCATTGCTCAGCAAAGATAGCCAGAAGTATCATGCAGTCCAGACATCTTGATCTACCTATTTTTGATTTATTAGGAAAAAACATTTTTGATGCACCCATCCTCAGTCTTACACACAGCGCATATTCTCAGCCTATGAAAATCAATCAGCGGTGGGAGCTGTGTCATTTACTCACAGAAAATAGAATTTTCTTGGCATAAGACCCACAATTCAGGGCAAGTCAGTACTCGGAGAACTACGGACAGGTGGAATGCTACCAGATCCAAAAATAAACTGGAACTGGAATGTGATGGAGTTTATACACAAATTCACTTAACACCCTGAGTGATTAATCTGTTGCGCAATATACAAGTGACATAATTTTAAGGTGGGATCCAGAGAACAAGGCAAGATGGCTTGGTTGTTGTACTAGGATCTACAAGCCGAAGTTTGGTAGGTCAGGTTATGCTTTCTTTTTTTCTACGACCAGGGATCTTAGTTAGGTACAAGCCTCTCCCTTATTCCCCAGCCTGTCAAAAATGTCATTTTCTCTGGCTACATAAATACATTAATAAAATAAATAAATTCCCTAGGGTCAAGGAGCAGAATGATTTGTGAATTCTTCCACTGGATTTAACACAGGAGAATTGCTTCTTCCCTCTTCTGTCCTCAAAAAAATTAGGACCTGCTGCTGCCAAATACTTTTTGATGGCATTAGGTTTTGATGGAGTGAGGTCTGCTAGATCATATACACAGAGAATGAAAGAAAATGCGTAAAATTAGATGTTAATGTTTCTACATCACTTGGAAAAAGTAGTATTCTAACTAAAGGTGCAATATAAAGCACAATCTACACAATATAAAGCACAAATTCTCATTAAGTTTGCTGGTTGGATGAATCAAGATCCAGTAGAAAATTAACTACTGAAAATGTATTTTGTACAAATTGCTGGAAAGAGTTGGTCAATTTACCAAAATTGAAGAAGTAGACAGAGGGCACAGGAGGAGAAACGCTTTCCTGGGTTGTAGTTTCTGCTGTGCTGATTCAGGATGTCTCTTAACCTCGTTAACAGTTTAAGCTAGTTATAACGATTGTTTTGAGCCCTGCAGTGAGGCAATGGGAAATCGTTTACCAGAAAAAGTAAAATGCTGAAAATTATACTACAGAATAATGTTGTATTAGAACATTGATTAGAAGAATTGATCTCAGTGTCAGTCTTTCCTATCAACGTGGTAGAAAGCAATGACTGTTTCTAGTTGAAACAGTGGCAGAAAATGCATAAAATCAGTCTCAGGCCTGAAATGATCAACAATTATCAATATTTAACTGATCTCCAAGGAGTGAGGAGTCCTCTATGGATTCATTTTCTGTGATAGCAGTGAGAAAGACAGCCCTAGACATGGTGGGCAGTTTGGGAGTATGATTTAGAGTGGTAATGATTTAACCTGGAGGCAGAATTCCCCTCTTCACCCCACAGACCAAGCCCAGATGCTCATACATCCTGACAATCCCCATGTCCCCACAGACATCCCTGTGTGGACTGTCATCTCTGACCTTGGTTCGAGATCTTGCCTTTGTATTTGACATTAGCCATGTGCCAGTTTAAATCAGGCATTAGACAGGTGTTTTGTCTTCATTGTGGATTTTGGCTAGGTTCTTAAACTTAACTCCTCTGTGCCTTTCACATATTCCTTTTTTTCCAGAGCTTGGCTGTGATTTTGCCTATAGACCTACAGACTAGTGTAGCTTTTCCCCAACCTCTAACATGTCTGTTTTGCAGGGCAGGAGCACTTCAAAGCTCAGAGGCCTGCAGTGCCTTCCCACAACTCCCCTTTTGTCCTTGGGAGTACTGCAAAGCTCTTCTGTTATTCACACAGCCAAAGATACGAGGTAGTTCAGCTAACTGACCCCAGTTCTGCTCTTCTGACATTTGCTGCTATTAGGAGGCAGCTTTTCAGCTCTCATTCAGTCATTATTAAATGGTAAGTGCCATCTCCCATTCCCTCTCTCTACCAGAGCGGACGAAGCCAACGGGGCATCAAAATGACACAAAGAGTCTGTTAAATGTGTGACTGTCACTGACCTCTCCCTTTGTGGGACTCTAACCTTCTCTATTACTGGCACTGGCACTATTTTATGGTCACTGATGCTATGCTACTCCTTTCTCGGGGATGTTCTGCTCCAGCTCCACTGTTTTTTGGACCCAACCAGACTGCAATTCCTTAAAGTGGTCCACCAGGCTAGCTTTTCTCAGGGCACTTGGAAATAGTGGCAGTCTTGTCTCCGCCTTGGCCTTCTCCAAGCACAGTTTACTTCCCTAATGACTCCCTAGGGTAAAGCCTACAGCAGGCAGTAGTTTGCAACGTGGACTAAACTAGGTTCTCATCAGGGCCAGATGCTCCAGTAAACAGTGAGCAATCCTGAGAGTCTGAACCACTGTGGTCAGGCTGCAATCACGTCAGGACCCTTGTCATCTGCCTGAAACACTCAGCCACAACAAGAATGGAGTCCCTGTGTTCACCTTCTTGTTAGTCATTGGAGTCCTAAATTGCCATTTGTCCAGTAACAGAAAATCTGGTCTGACACTAACATAGGTTTTATGCTTATTAACAGATCTTCACCTCTTAGCAGATTCATATAGGGATTTCCTGATATTTTGTCAACAGTGACAGTGACATATGTCAGATTCTGCTCCCTGGGAGAAGACAAAATCCTCAAAATGTATGTCCTCAATTCTTTTACTTTAGCCATTCACAAGTCATCTCTGGCACAATGTACTCCCTAAGCTTTGGCAGAGTGTCAGGATTGAGGATAACACATCCTAGCTACTATCTTGAACAGATCGATATATCACTGAGGCGGTGGTCAGAGACTCCCCATGTTCCAGATAAGAAAGACCATTGATTCTGTTCAGATTGCATAGATGCATAGTTTCTAATTCCAAATTTGCCAAAAAATGCAATAGCATTGCACTTACTGGAAACGGAGTTCATCTTGTGACCCTTTGCTGTTGTATGATCTACATCAGTCCCATCTTTCTTTTGCTTACATTGATCTCCTTGGTTTTGTATTTTTTTTTATTAGTGCTTTCATTGGGTAGCAAGAGGGAGATGAAAAATAAGAGTTGCTATACACTGAAACAATAAATTCTTCAAAGCCTAAGCAGGCTTGAGATCTTTCCATATCTCCATCTATTAAGGTTGCTAACCCCTGCATTAAAGTGCTATCCAAGGTGATAAATTAGCGGATGAATCCTGAGTGATGACCACAGAAATAGACATTAAGCAATATGAAGAACTATTATCCCACTTCATTGAAAAAATTATCCAGGAAGCCATCTAATCAGCATGATTCGTGATAGAAAGTCAGTGATTTAAAGAGGGAATCTTCCATTCCACAAATAAGCAATAATCTAAGAATAAGGGGAACCTACCCAGATGCATTAGCTGTAGTCATCTTTCTTCTGCTATCAAACCTCACTTTTCTGAGCACATTCGAAGAGAATCTAGCCAAAAGCTGACTACGGGCTTATCTAATGAAGCTAATATCCTAGACTCAGCACAACCTGGATTCAGGCCAGTACATTAAAATGAAAACACCAGAGTGGCCTAGAGTGAATAGATTCATAATGGATAAGGGGCAAGCATCCTTTTTCATCTTCTTTGACCTCTCTGCATTATCTGAAACCACTGGCCATGAGATAACTGCTATTTCACCTGACAAAATTATTCTTTCCCCTAAAAGTGGCACTAGGGACTGGAAGAATGTAGTAAAATGGCCCAAATCGTTCCAGGGACACATATTAAATAGCAAAGGAAAACATCACATCTTCCGTTAAATTTCTGCTTTCTGGGGTCCAATGACTGTCCAGCATGAGGCAAACTGGCTGGATGACCTGAAGTTAAATACAGGCAACATATAGAAAAAATGCAGCTCTACCTTTGATTCACAGCAAACAAAGGAAAACGGTCAGAGTTTGGGTGAGATCTGTTTGTAGGGAAGGAACACTGGCAGAAACTGTATGAGGTAGGGAAAATAAAGATGTTTTGAAGAACTTGCAGTCATGGAGCAATGTCCTTCTGCCATGTGTGCATACCCAATAAAACAGCTCATTCTGTGTAGTTCTAGGAAAGAGCCTGAATTTCTCTCTGTCTGTGCTCTCATGTAGCAGCATCTGTATCTTCATTTAGCAATGTTTTCCATTATTAAAATGTAGCAACAGTTATTTATGCTTTCCGTTACCTCCTGGCTGGAATACGCTCCCTGGGCAGAAAGCCCGCAGAGCTCAGGAAACGCGAGCTCGTACAGAGTGCTCCAGCATGTCCCTCTGGCAACACCAGCTGCTACAAGTGCACTTCGTGAAGCCTGTTTTCTGCTTTCTACCATGGGTTCCCTTAGCCTTTGGAGTTACACTGATCTTCGTTTTGAAGATATTTTGCTTGTCTGGATCCACTCAGCAGTGTACTACTTTTGTAGATGGGAGACGCAGACAAGACATTTAATATACTTGAGTCCAAATTCAGGACAACAATTAAAAAATAAGTGCCGGTGTTAGGGGAATCTGTGTGGTCCTTTCAGGTTTGAAAGAGCATAAACTTTATGTCTATTTCCCTGAGTATTGACCTTATGTGTTAAAAAAACAACAAAAAAAAAAAACACCACCCTGCACTGTTTATAATTATAAAGTAAATGATAAGCATCAAATGAATTGTTGTAGAAGCCTTTTGTTGACTTCATTCCATGATAAGGAGCAGTTGCTGTGTGACCTTGAATATGGTCAAATAACTCATGCTAAACACATTGCTACAAAGATGGCATTTTGGCAGGGCTTTGATGTAGGTCATTTTATTACCAGGCTGAATCAAACTACAAACTGATCTTAAACTCATGCCAAGAATGCTAATAATAAACTGATCAATGAGGTACTGGATCGTTTAAGAGAATCGGTCAAGGGAAAATGCAGGCATAAAAAGTCTGGAATTCCAAAAGTTTAACTGCTTGGGCTTTCATATGGGGAGGAATTATATTCCTTGCATTAGTACAAGTTTTCTTTACTCCAGGGGCCTTTAGCTTTGTGTTGAACAGGGTAGTGCCAGAAAGTATATACTTATCTTTATTTTTCTTGACCTTTATGTGCAAGTAATTTTTATAGTTCCATTAACTAGTAAGATCATTTGCAAACCACTGTACAAAGTATATTATGAAGAATGCCTTGGGGACCATTGTATCCTATTACGTTGAATGTTAATAGAATGAAAAATTAATTTAAACTCTAAAGATTAGAGCAAGACAAGACTTCCCTTTTATATAGGAAATTTGAAATTTTATTTGCCATGGTAAAACTTCTGAGTAGTACCCAAATGTGGTCTTTATGTAGACTTTATAGGCCTGATTTGAATCAGGCAGTGCAAGTCTGATTATTTGTCTCCTCAAATAAACTGGCTTATATCAAAGCTTCACTTTTTTAAAAAGGTGGATTTCTGAGACCCCCACGTATGGGATTAGTCCTCTGTAATTTCACAGTTTAAATGACCACGTTCTAGTGAGCTCATAGTGGTTTGCATCAGTTGGAGATGAGAACACCCACTGCTTCGTGGATTGTCTTTACGTTTCTTGACTTTTTTATTGCTCTTTAAACGTTGTAATCATCAACTACAAAGGACTTCAAAGTGCCTAAAAAAGAAAAATGCAAAAAAAATGTGTATTTCATGTACCACTGACTGCCTTAGAATGAGGAATAGTATCTTGAGCCTTGCTTACAAGTCTCACATAACACTCTTCACAAGGGACTAGAGCACTATTGAAGTCAGTATTTCTGTCTATAGACAAGTAATTAAGTAAAGTTTATTATCTTAATTAATCATTATTATTTCATATTTATTTTAACTTAGTTAAGGTGTGATATGTTTGTGTGGTTTAATCAATTAAATTTAGACCAGTAATGAGTAGGAGTTTTGTTATTTGGAAGAGAACAGTAATATTCCTTGTCAAGCTTCTTGCTCTCAAATTACCTCTTGGCCTGAGAGCCTGGCCAAGTTAAAAGGATAAAAATGTTGCAGATTTTACCTGTAAGAATTACTTATTATTTTAAATGCCCATACAGGAAACAGAAAAATCTCAGTTTCAATTTTCTTAACTCTAGTAAAACTAAAGTTTTAAGAGTAACATCAGTATGACTCATATTCTCCGAAGAAGCTGAATGGAGCAGTTTTCAAAGGAGCTGTATCCCAACATATTATTTACCTTTTAGCACACTGTACTTTTAATAGCAAGGCATAAGTTTGTGGCTGTTATCTATGTGAACTGCTCCTTATAGATAACCAGCCGTTTTTAAATGACTGCATGAAGGCATGTCTTTTTTAATGGAAAAATCCTATTTTTCTAATGTGTTGTCTTGAATTTCATCATACATCTGTGGACTAGGATGCCTCACTGTCTTTAGAAACCCAAACTCAAGTAAAATAAATGTACAAAAGATAAGGACATTTAGTGACTAGAGAATTAGCTATCAATATTTCATGTCCCCTAATACTTTCTAAACACAAAATATGAAATAAGAATAAATTTCAGTTTTGACATGTAGCGAACCTCGAAAAGAAATGACTAATCTAAAAAGATTTTGCAGCTGTTATAACGAGGCAATGTTCTAATTGATGGTCACATTGATTTGATGGATAAAGATCATCTGTGCTTTAAAGCTGGATTTAGATATATTGTAAATATGTTGCAGGGTTTGGTCTCCAAGGTCCAAATAGACATAGACAGCAAAATGTTTCTGTTGGTTTTGGTGCCGGGTTGAGTGTAGATTCAGGATATGATCCAATCTTGTAGTCCGAACAGGATGTCAAATACAGCAGGAATTGTTTAAATGATCAAGACATCAGTGGAAAACATGTGGCCCATGGGGTACCTGCGAACGAAACGAGTGTTTCATATACAGGCCCAGTGGAACTTGAAGAAGGTTCACTGAATGATTTAAAATAAATCGGGTAGTTCAGCCTGGTTTTCAGGTTAGCAACACAAAGATACATCCCAGATCACCCTAGCTGGCCTTGTTTTGGACAGGAATGCATTAATCTTTATTTTGGATTGAAGTCTTTCGTAGTTCAATTCCAGCCAGTTCTTAGTTAAGCAAGCACAATACCCACATCTCCCATGTAATATAAAAACACAGAATATAAAAACATCAGAGCCTTTTCAATATAGTGATCTCATTGCTGCTACATAATATTCATTAAGAAGTCATACATGTTAGTCTAGCTGAAAATTACACGTTTCAAACTAATGATCCAGTGTGAATCACTTTCACACTGAGTTTTTGGCAATGTCCTAAGTGGTAAAATGGAAATAAGGTAGTAAGCAGTAAGGTTCAGTCCATAAGTAGCTACTCAGTATCGTCCAAGTTTGTTTTTGTGAGATGAGCATACGCTGGAAAGCAAGTCAGACACCACAGCAGCACAGGAGAAAAAATGTCTTAACACCACGAGCCATTCCTACACAAGAAAAAGAAAAGGAGATTCTCCCATGTATATTTCTAGATAACTGGCAAGTCAGTTGGTAAAACCAGCCAGTTTTTCATAGTTTGAGGATGTTGAACTTTCAATAACGCAACAGTAGACAAATAAGATGTAGAACACTTCAGTTACGAAAAACTTGATAACCCTGAAAAGACAAGCCTGCACTTACAGCAACTGCATCATGGAGTAAAATTATTTCTTTTCCTTGAGCTAATTTTTCCAAATTTGTTTTGGTTCTTTGGAGCTCCATTTTCTTCTATGAATAGCAGCAACTTGAATGCAATAGAAGAAGCTAGTATTCTGTAATTATAATAATCATAAGTGTCAGTTTGTTAAAAATTTTATTATGAAGCAAAACTGCTAACCAAAGTAATTTCTGGTGTTAAAGTTTTTCATTACAAAGAGCTGAACTGACAAGTAAGTTTATCGCTGTCAAGAGACCTATATTTTATTTTGGTCACCTAGTATTAATTAAATCTTGCAAGTAATTATTTTTTGTTTGTTTTCTTTGTTTAATATTTTAAACAAAATATTGCTCTGTAAAGCATAGTTTAGCATATGTTTACCAACTGCTTAATATATTTACAATGCTGTGTCTCGTTTCTTCTTAACAGCACTCTGCACAGAGGAGTGTGTGCATGGAAGATGCGTTTCTCCTGACACTTGTCATTGTGAACCAGGATGGGGAGGTACTGATTGCTCCAGTGGTGAGTAAAGATTACAAAAATGAAGTAAAGATATATGCTGCTATTAAAAAAAAGTTCTGAAACATGGAATGTCCTTAGAACTTGGATGCTTGAAATGGAAAATCAGATTCGTCCATTTGTTATTTTGCAGTTAATTCAATTGTGATATTACCCTATGCTACAATAGTGACTTTCCCTCTTTTGCTTGTTCTTATAAGAAATGTTAAAAGCAGTGAAGGATGCTCTTAATTCTTTCTGTCCTGTTACTGGAATACCAGTGTAGATATTAGAGCTCCATTATGAAAATTTTCTCTCTTCTTTACTATGTCATCTTTTCTTCATCTTTACTATATCACATTCTTCATTAAGTACTATATGGAGTACTTGGAGTACCTGGAAAGTACACTTTCTAGGTACAATACTTGTCCTCTTGAAGCCAGTGAGAGTTTTACCATTGACTCTTCATACAGCTCAGTTCTTCCTTCTGACTTGAAACCTGCATCCTGAATTATCAATACTGCAGAAGTTGGGAAAATCGTAGAGGTGGGAGTTCTGCACCTTTTACTAGGAAATAAATTCACACTTGAAGCTTTCAATTCCTTCAGCTAGAGAAGCTGTATATGTCAAAGTCTCTTAATTGGTAAAGATAAGTTGATGTGATTAGTTCATGCTAGAGTGAAACAGCAAGTGTTCTTTGCGGTATAAATATCAAAGGGTGTATGGAATAAAGGCCCAGTCCATTATTGACATAAGATAAATAAGCTTGTTAAACGAAGTCTATTTGGGCAACAGGTGAGTAAATAAAGCCGCATATAGAAAGATCCTGTGAATAATCTACTGAACGACTGTTTTGTTTTGCTTTTAGTTCCTCTCTTTCTCACACATTGATTGGGATCTTAAAAACAAGGCATTATTATCAGGCAGAAAGATAACAGAAAAAGGATCTATAAAGGGCAACATCAGAAGAGAGTAGGAGTTAAATTTGACTAGGGTGAACACAGAGGCTAAAATCAATGGGACAGACTTTTCTGTGGTTACTCATGTTCTGTCTGCAGCTTTGCTGGTATCTCCCAACTCAGAGCAGAAAAGGCAATTGGGGTAGGAAGGAGGGCCATCCTTTGGAGTTGGAAGCAAACTTTTGGGACTACCTCATGTGTAGACAAGGGAAAACAGTGCGCAGCATAACATGCTGAATAGCTATCTAGAACTTTTTTTTTTTTTTCCAGGAAAAATAGTACTTTCAGTTGTAAAATAGTCTAGAATCTCAGATAATCATTTAATCCTTTGGTTATTTTGGGGAATAGATTCAACCTGCCAGCCAGTGAGTATTTATACAATGCATGCGTGCTTGGAGAAGTTCAAAAATGAGAAAATAATAAAAACCTTGTGATAACATGGGCATACACACATACGCATTTATGCATGCATCCACACAGAGAGTAGCAAGTATTCCATTCTTTGTAATCATGAAGAGGAAAGGACAAGATGTCAAAACACAGATGGGCCTAGTGAACTAAAAGTACCCAGTGACTCTTACTAAACTGCACTAATCTTGCAAGTGAAGATAAAAAGAAAAAGAAGGGTTTTCCTATATTGAATATTTAGTTTTTTAAAGTAATTAGGAATATTAAAACACTGACAATGATTGAGGTAGAAACATTATTCATAACTTTTATTTCCGCACTGGGCAGCAATCCAGTATATTTCATTTATGAGGTTTCAGCGGTGGAAAGAGAAGCGTTAGCCAATTCCTAAATTAAATATGCCCTGTTAACTTTTATAAATGATAGCCCAGGATTAGCCTCAAAATTTAAGCTTTCATTTTATTAATATAATTAGTGTGTGCACTGGACTATAGTGCCCATTGTCTTTCATTCCATTTGTTATATGCTGGGCAACATGCATTCTTGTCCTAAGGTCTGATCTGACAAGCACTTACCACTGTCAGGCGTAATGCTTATAAGTGTGAATGGCCTCCGAGTTAGTTTTTACTGCAGCTGAGAGAGTAACTCACCTTTATGCTTGATACTAAAAGTTTGGATGACTGGCCTCTTTATTGTTAGGAAACTTTGTTTGAATTAAAAGGTATAGAACAGTTATCAGCTGAATAGAGTACAGTTGTTATTCTGAGGATTTCCAAAAGAGAAGCTGGAGATCTTTGCCTAACAGGCTCACCAGGATTTTCAGATCCAGTGATGATTCACACCTTGAGTCATGCCTTACTGTTATCCATTAATAATGTGGAAAACAGTATTCGTTTTTACTAAACTATTGTATTACCTGTGCCTACTTTCTTTTTACTCCATGAATATTAGACAGCTACTATGAAGGACACATGTTTGCAGTGACAAATAAGTATGATTCGTTAGATGCTTCTGAATGGCTGTTCCTGTGAAGCTGTGCTCCAGATAAGCCAGAGCTGTTGGCTCTATGCAACACACCAGCTCCCCGTGGGGCTGAAGAACTTTGCTATATGGACCTCAGTCGAACTGATTTTATAAAGTCATAGGCGTATTACTTTTATTGTTGGCTATTTGGAACTGTTCTGCTGGGAAAGGGATTGCTTGCCAAAACTCTCCCTTTAAATTTCAAAAACCTCAAGGGAGAGGTAATTGTTTTCTGAAAGATCTCTCCTGAAAACAACGGTAAGAAATGGAGCCTACTTGACACTGGGGGTCATCTGCTGTTTACTTGGAAAAGATCTGGGGACTCTCACTCTTCTTGAGGAGGTATTTCAACACTCTGCAGAGCAGCTATTATAACTTTCTACAAGTTATATATAACTTTCATTTGGTTTGATGGGTGAAATTCAGATATAACCAGAGATCCAATACAAGGTTCAAATGTCACTGCAAAAGCAGAAGTGAGATCCAAATATTTTTTGTTGTTTTTTGTTTGTTTGTTTTGGTGTGCTGCAAGGACTGGAGAGGGTGTGAACTCTGACACTGAACATACATTTCTTACAGAGAGGAAAGTTTGTGGTGTTAAATCCAGTTTTTTAGTGTTACCATTCTCCCTTGGCCAGAATATATTCAGTTAAATGTTTTGAACAGTTATAGCTACAACCTGTAGCTATTTAAACGTTTTTCTCAAACTTTGTTTCGTGCTTTCTAAAACTCAGCCTTTAAGTCAACAATTGCAAAACTTGCCATTTTGTGTAGCTTCCCGGTGAGTGATCATGCTACATGTTAGAGTTCATCTGTTGTCAAGGTTAAAATCAGTTCAGATGAATTGCTAAACAATTATAAAAAAACCCTGTGCCATATTCGGCTCTGCATGCCTCTATACCTGTGTTTTACTGCATGCTGTTGTGCATCTGTCGATGCCCGCAGGCCTAGCCTTGATTTCATGCTATAAAGCTGCAATATATTAAGGCTTGATTACCATAACAATAAAAAGAGAAGTAATGAGGTATTAACTAAAGAAGCTCTTGAATGAAATGTTTTTTAAGGTTTTAATGATACTAAAAATTTAAAGGAAAAGTCTTTAAAGAAACACATACCTTTTCCCTTCCCTTTCAACTTTTTTTTAATCATGCCCATTATATCTATGCAATCTGCAGTGTTTTGTTGTTCTTTTTTTAATACAAAGGAAAATGGCAAATGCTCTGCGTGAACTTACCTGCTCACCTGTCCAATTATTTCAAAGCAATTAACTTCAAACAGTATGATATACTGGCTTGAAGTTCTGGTAGGAATATAATTGACTGTTGGTGGTTACCTGGCCTTTTCTGGGTCTTGATAATAACCATCTGTATTTGCAAGCCATTAGGCCCCAATCCAGCAAAGCACTTAAACATATCCTTAAGTTGACACATGAGCAGGACTTTTCATCTACTTTAAATTAAGCAGGTGTTTAAGGATGTTGCTGAGTCAGTTTTGAAGAAACAGCTACAAAGACCTCAGTGAAATCTAAGGGAAGAGTCTCATTGAATCTATCAGGCTCACAGAGAATAAGGGTGTCTCTCTTTCAGAATGCTAAAACTCATGAGGCAACCATTTTTACTGAAGACCATTTTTACTCTGAAGAGCATTCTTCATTGTGGGGAAGATCACAAATATCTTTCTGGTTAGAAGGGGATTCACAGAACAGTAATTCTACACCTTATTCTGCAACAGGTAGAAAAAGGAAAGTTCAGAGCAAGAGCCCTGAGTTGAAACCAAGAACCTTCCAAAATTGTGTTTGAGAAATTTTGAAGTAAACAAACACAGAGGTTGTAATGAAAAACTAAAGTGGTTTTCAAAATGTTTGCTTTGCTATTAGTTTTAGCAGAAAATGCACTATTTGTCCACAGTGTAATTAAATGGATGTTGGGATAGTAATGCCGAACCATCCTTCCTCATGCTATGTCACCTGGGGGAGAGAGCTTATCATATTGCTGAGTGGCACAGGGTGATCAGTATCGTACACATATGGATAACAGCTTTCGTTGTAAAGGGCGTTTGGAAGAAATGGTCATTAAGAGCATGAACCTATTTCATCTTTATTTCTTTGTCAAAAATAGCCAAGGTCATAACAACAGAAAAGTATAACATAGCAGCAAGATCACATTTAAGGGTATAGCCCTGGAGCAGCTGGAGTGCTTCAGTTCTGAGACTTGTGATGAATGAGAAGTGCAGATCCTGTGCTAAATCTGAAGGGGGGTTGCTTGACAAGCTATGAAAGCAACAGTAGGCATCTCAGGAGAAAAATTGAGTATTTTAACATGGGTCTGTGGCATTTTTCAGGTTTGATTTTGGCTTCCATGTTCTCAAAATGCTTTGAACTGTTTCTGAAGAAGAAATGAAGTTCAAAGTAATGCCCGTGACGTGTGACTTTTGAATACTGGGTCAAACAAAATTCAGCCTAATATCAAGGACTTATCTGCTGGAATCATTAGTTCAATTTTTGTCCTCAGGTTTTCAGGATAGAGGGGCTGACTGGGAAGCCAGCCTGGAAAGAGGTGTAGGGGTACAGGACCTCAGCGATTCTGAACTGTTAGTGCACTGCTGCTTAAATTCAGGTCCTGTCCCTGAAGAACAGCTGTCCACATTTCTTGGATGAGAATTTGTCTATTCTGTGGGATTGTTTCGCAAGGACTGTTGTATGTACATGCCAAATGAGGTGACAGAACCAGGTGCATTGGTGCTGTTTCCACTAAAGCCCTTGAATTTCATTTGTCACTCCAAACACCGAGTTTAGATACAGTTTAGATACACGTCTCTTTATAGTTGTGAGACTCTAAATTTGGATTCAGGCTTAGCTGATGCTTCAGCTGAAACAGAATTCCATATCCATAGCACATGGTCTTTAACGTTTTAATACATTTCTCATTTAAGCCAAGCTCAAACTGCAGCATAATTTTGATGCATTTTGCAGACTCAGTGACAACTATGTCACTCAAAGAGATGCACATGTAAAAAAAAAACTCTGGTGAGGGCTCATACAAAGATCTTTCTGGAGCATTTATAGAGTGGAATTGATTTCTGTCTCCTTTCAGTCCTAAGAATGTATTCTTCCTTAAACTTAAAAATCCCAGTCCCTTCAACCACTGCTGAACTGGTGTTATCAGGTAAACAGCTGGTGCTTAATTTTTGCCTCCGCTGGATGTTGGGCCCACGCACTTGGGCTCGTGTTGCATGTGTGCAGCAGTCTCCGGAGCAGCCCGTCTTCCTGGGCGCAGCCTACGCAGGACAGCCTGTAAGCAGGGAATGGAAATGTAAACACAAGCTGCTGTTCAGCACAGGCAGCAGCACAGCAGCATGTCCCGTATATATTTTTACACAGATAATTTGGCTGCGTTAAACTGGACTAATCCATCGTTTTTTGTTTGGTGGTAATGTTTTTTCTCTTGTTGAAGCTGTTAATATTACTACTCGAGTGTTTGTGGTGGTTTCTCCTCCCTCTGTTAGAGATATGATGGTGTAGCCTAAACTTCTACAAGTTAGCTGCTTTGGAAGTACTATATGCTTGTGGAAAGGTATGAGAGTCGTATCTGCCTTGGCTTTTCCTAGAGTAACTGGACAGAGCTAAAACTAACAGTTGATTCTGGAAAAGAAAAGGTAGTTTTAAGATTTACTTTGGAAAGAAATTGCTTTGTACACCTCTGCTATGTGATTCATTGATGATGAAGAGATTAGTTGCCTGTTGTACTAAGTCTTGTACTAAAGTGAGTGAAAAACAGAAATTCAGCATCCTGTGTACTTTTCACATTCACCTTCATCTTCACTGTCACAGTGTGGGAAAGGACTTCCTTCCCTAAATCAGCTGGTTGTGTCTAAGGCCCACACAGGAACAGATCATTTTCCCCCAACAGTTCCAGCTCTCCTTTGAGATTGCCTATTTTAAATGATTTTGAACATTTGATTGAGCTGATCTGACTCCGTTTCAGTCCCTGGAGTTCTCTCTTCCAGTTCATGGTGTTGTTCTGAAGGCTTGATGTAGCCATGTACTTCATGCATATGAATAGTTCTTTTAAAGTCAGTAATGAACATCTAATGTTATTGAAGTTAGATAAGTGCTTAAGTCATTATCTGAATGGGAACTTAAGAGATGAGGGGGAAAATCAGGTTGATGAGGGCCTCGTTTAGGGACCAAGAGTTACTGAGTGTCATCCAGGCTTATCAATGGCAGGTATTTCTGTCAATGAACTAAAACCAAAGTCAGCTTCGCTGATACAAAGAGAAGCCCAAATTTAATTCCATTCCAAAGTTAATTCCTGCAGAGCAGAGCACAATCCACAGGTCAGTGATCTGAACATACTCCTTCGTTCTAGACAGAGCTGATGTTTTGACCTACCATGTAGGTGAGTACCAGAGGGTAGAGATGTGATAAGAAAATAATTTAGGTATGTAGTGTAACAGGGTTCCAGTTGTATAATAACATTTTAAAATGTAAAATGTTACTAGAATAATTCTGCACAATTATATGTAGTTATTACAATATTACCACAATCACCTCCTGTGTTAAAGCATTCATTTTTTTTCTGTGTTTGGCTGCTTTGGTTAAAGAGATGAGCCATAATGAGTTACGTGCTGGAGTGAATATTCACAGAGTTCAGATGATCTGCTAAAGCCATGCTTCCCCTTTGTACCTACAGCGGTAGCTGCTGAGGCTGCTGCATGCTAAGGGTTTGTCTTCTAAGTTGGCATGAGGTAGCAACACCACTTTGTAATCCTTCTCTTTCTCTTGATGTAGTCTTTAAGCACAGACTTTCTATCTAAATTGCTGTAAAGGAAGTGGCTGGGTGGATCCAGGCTGGGGCTGGTGGGATTTGGGTGGTCAGCTGCAGGGGTCAGCAGATGTGCTTGTATTGATCTGCCCCTTGAGTGCTTACTGGATAGAAGACTTACAGAAATGGGCCGTTCCTCATCTAGGTAAACAATACACTGAAAATTACGTATGGCATATGATTAATAACTACAATTCTGTAACTGTAATTCTGATATACGTTGATTCGGGGTATATAGTGGGCAAACAGGAGGCAAGAGGCCAGGTTTAAGATGTAATGGCTCTCTGGGTCTATCACCTTGCATTTATCCACTCTCCAGCCTCTGACGAGCTGTGTGCGATCAGGACGGAAATTCTGCATTCCGTGTGACTGCATTAGAAGGCAGTGGTATGTGCCTCGTACCCCTGGAGCATCAGGCTGCTGGCTCTCTGAACTCAGCACTGAGATCATGCTGAAAACCAAAGCTGAGGGAGGCTATGGGCAAACCTTCTGGTATAAAACCTTATTTATTGCCTCTCATTAGGGCAGTGTGCCTGGGACTGATGGCTTCAAAAGGGAGCATGTAAGACGTTTAGATTTCAGAGAACAGAGGTGTGTCTGTGACTCCTGGGAGCAGGCAGGGTTCTGGGTTCAAGTTATGCACCAGAGCAAGGCAATCGTGTTGGTGAGGTGTAAGTGAGGGTACAGAGCAGAGCTGAGCCCCAAGGGACTTTGAGCACATCTACATCTGGAAGTGAACTTCATAACAGAGCGATTCGCTTTTCTGAGACATGACCTGATGGTTGACTAAAACTTTACACTTCAAGGATAATTTTCACTAAATGAAACACATTTTGTGGTTATGCAAGGGGGAATTTGGCTCACATATATACGTCTTTTCTCATCTGTTTAACCGGTGAGAGCTGAGGAGACTTCATAGAAAGGCAGCATATGTGTGATGAGTTGTTAGTTTTATTAATTTGACTGAGGTTTTCCTTACTTTAGACAGGGTAATAGCTATAAAAGAAAGAACACACTAAAATATCCTTTTTAATGAACTGAATTGCTAATGTTAAATTTCATTGCTGGGGCATCTTGAGATAATGTGGCTTTAAATATGCACTACACAAATGAACAGACTTTAGATCAATTTAAAAGTACCATTGGTATAATTTTGTAGCCTGGTCACTAAAGAGCTATCACCTGGAGAAAAGAGATTTCCCTCTGCCAAACTGGAGGCAAAAATCTCAGGCTTGGACACCCATTTAAAACTATTCCAGGGGTTTTTACTTGCTAGCAAACAGAAAAACAATTCGGGAAAGCCTCTAAACCAATTCTCTGTGTGCTTGCCACTGCGAGGTGTTTCAAAGAATGCTTGGAGAGGGCAGAGCTCAGCGCACTGCTCGCTGCCCAGCTATGAGGTACCAGAAAATCCCCTGGGAGCTGCTTCGTGCAGCTCAAACAGGAGGACACTCAGGCCTGCTCTGACTTGTGCTGGGTTTTGAATAGCTGACTGCAAAGATGTGTGATTTGACTGGGAAAGGTCCTACTGCCCTGTCCCTGTTCTGTGTTCTTGGGGTTTTTTCAAAAGATACTGTTCCTCCAAGATACAATGCTACCTTTTGGTTAAGGGTTGAAGTCAAGCAGGAAAATGAAAAGTTTCATTCAGAAATAAGACTTGAAGCTTACCCCAGGCTCCCAGCAGGTAAAATTTGCTAGGAAATAGTGATCATTCATCACCTAGTGTTAGATCCAAGGCTTCCTGCGTAGCGGGGCAGGAGAGCTGGGGCAGTCAGTAACTTCATTCAAACAGCATCAGTTATTTTGGTGTCAATGAAATATTTGTATATGAATGAGAGACATTTTGAAGAGCCAAAGCTGGAAACAAATATGCCATTGTACAGGTAGAACCTAGGTCAAAATTTTCTTTAGTTTCTTTTTACCAAAGCCTTGCAATTGCATGCATTTCTCAGAGCTTTACAGTGCCAAAAGTAGGCCACATTGACCCTACAGCACCATCTGTAAAACGGGAAAGATTCAGGGAGTTCCCTTCTTTCTTTTGTCTATTATTTGTGTTAGCGTATGACATGATGGCTTACTTTTGAAGTGAAATGTTTTTAGAACAAGTTTCTCTGAGAAATCCTGTTCTGCTAAATTTCACGTGTGAAAAACCCTCCTAGACCCCTCAAATAGATACCCTGATACTTATCTGTAGTCCTTATAAAACATTGAAAAAGAGTTTGCCACAGGAGAAGATATCTTCTGTCCCCAGTGAAATGGATGTTTTTTTGAACCAGCTTGTCTGTCTCAGTGATGTGGAGAGAAATAATGAAATAGCAGAGGACTTAACAAGTGCGTATCTGACTGTAAATCCAGGCTTTGGCAGAACAGAGCCTTCGCACCACTGCTCGCAGGTGAGTGTTTTGCTCTCACAGCTAATCTAGCTTTGGCAAGGAATGTAGAGGGCCCTTGGTTATTTGCAAGGAAAAGCATACAAAATGAGGAAATGTGTTGTGACCAAAGGAAATAAATGAGCAGATGGTGTGCTAGCACCATACCTGCCACTCCAGAGGAGGTTGTTGTAGCACAACCACCACTTACAAACAGCGTTCTGAACAGATGCCAAACCTGAGATGAGCAGGGGAGAGGTGATACGCATGGAAGCGTGGAAATAAAAACAGTGCAAAATAAAGACTGAGGCATGACAGAGAAGGAATGTGGGAGGAATAATAGAAAAACCGGCAACGGGTAAGACAACAGCCAGAAGCAGCTGGAGGTAGGAAAGGCTTTCAATGGGCAGGTAACTGGACTGGAGGAAATAAACAGCTGAATGCAGGAGTTTTGCAAAATGAACATTGCTGCATGTGAGGCACCAAGAATTTCAGAGTTGTGAGCAGACGGTTCACTGGCTCATTCTACCCAGTAGAAATTACAGATTTTGTTGAAGTTAGAAAATGAGTAGAGGAAGAGGAGAATAGAATGGTAGTGGAAAGGAAGATACCATAGCCGGGCCAATGGTGCTGAAATTTATGAGTTTGAGAGACCAAAAAGAATGGCAAAGATAAAGGGAAGGCAAACGTCAGCATGCTAAGTATTGCCTTAAACAGGAAAAAGTGAGATGTTGAAGAAATGTCTTTTTATCATGGAAAAAAATTAGTAAAGTGAAAAAGAATGTAACTCTTGCAAACAAGTGGTAATAATCTGACAGAAGAAAGATTTAGAGATGAAGCTTTCTGGTTAAAATGGCATTTGTCTTTCCGGTACCAGCAAAGAAACACGTTAAAAGTGTTTATGAAGGGATGTAAACATCTATTCTATAGTAGTCATTGGCACAATAGCTTCAATAAACATTGTTTAATGTTTAAACAAGATATATTGAAGTGGGATGCTGGAACTTACAGTGCATTCAACTGCCAAAACTGACTTTTCTTGG